>NC_064617.1:682277493-682902493 GCF_023898315.1 Schistocerca nitens | reverse complement strand
TGTAATTGATGTTGATTCAAATTTCGTGTCGTGTAATCCTTCCTTTCCATACATATTGAGTTTTTCTGCCGCCAGTTTCCACATGGGGGAGGAGAGAGGCTGAGCTTTTCCTGACAATTTTCAACCGCGTACCACTCAAAATAAAGAAAATAAACTACCCTATGTACTTCCTTTCCAGCACTGACCAAGTCTTTCTTTTTCCCACCATTTTTTTCTGCGAGGGATGGGGCGATGTGGAAGAGAGGAGGGAAGGGCTGGAGACTTTTCCAGAGGGGAAGCGGGTAATTAATTCATCAGTTTAATTAACTGGTCAATTAATTTGATATGAAAGGTGTGCTTCTGTCGGCGAGGAGATTTACCAGAAGTTTGGGGAGGTGGAGAGAGAAGGTGAGGGGTTGGGTGTTTCTCAGAACGATGGATTATCCCCTGTGGGTCATAAATAAATTAACAGGACAACAGGTTATTTGGAGGAGTTGGGGTTACATGAAAAACTACTTAGGAGAACAATAGGTTAACGTCATAAATCAATCAGCTGTCACAATTTAATTAATTTGCATATCAATTTCATACCAAAAGTCTGCTCACACCACCATCCCACTGCTGCCGCCATGTAGATAGCATGGTGGAGCGTATATTGTTATAGCGTTATCGGTTTTATTTCCTATTCCAGTGTGATATACTGATCTAGGAAGGAAATTAGAATCTAGAAGCTGACGTTCATGCCCCAAACCCTTTTATGGTCGCTGCACCGCATACAGTGGTGACGACACAATGGCATCACAGTCCTTGTTGAATGCATTTCTCTCAATAGTGTTTCAAGACAAATACCGCAACTTTTTTCAAGCTTATTCCATTACATACTCAAGTGTTAAAGTGACATTACGTCCTTGTGAAGTATAACGATACCTACAGCAAAGGTCTGTTTATCTGCAACGTTTTTGATGATTGTAAGTCGCAGTGTCATGAGATATTCGCAACAAAGACATTGTGTGTGTGTGTGTGTGTGTGTGTGTGTGTGTGTGTGTGTCTGTGTGTGTTTGTGTTTGTGTGTGTGTGTGTCTGTGTGGTTGTGTGTGTGTAAATAATATCAGCCATATACTACAAGGAGTGCCATCACCTCCTATACAAGAGTGGGTACATCATGTGGAATAGCAAAGCAAAGACTACAAACCTGCTAATATGAAGAATACATCGCACTAGTTCTGTATAATACTTGTATCGTCTTTATTAACAATCTCCACGTAGTTTACAAGTAGATAATTGAAACTGTAGGAGACAGAATACAGTTTATAACCTTTCTTCAGTATTGATTGCCTGGAAGGTGCACCTCTACGGCAGTCAACTTCTGTGTGTCCTCATTACCCCTTCAGACAAACTGCAGAATGAAATTTTTAATAGGGACTGTTTTAAGTCTGCTCAGCACAGTGGTCCCTTTGTGTATTGTCTTTCTTCATGTAGAATTTAGATGCATGGTATATCGCTTTACCAAAGTCCTGAAATGAAAAAAAATGTCGTCATTTTTCGTTTTCTGTTTTCTGTCGTTGCTTAGCTTACCTATATAGCTTTAATGTAGCACTTATGTGTAATAACAATGTAGTCTGTGTTGGAGTCTCTGTTAACAAAGATGGTCTACAGTATGTCTGTCAGCTCCCTTTCTTTTAGTAGAGTAATCCTTCAAGTTGCATTTGTATGGCTGTCAGTGCCTCCCCGCCCCCCTCCATCCCTCCCTTATTCTAGTTGAGTATTGCTTTGTGGTACTGCCTCCGACCACTAGTAAATACTCCATTAAAACTACTGCAATATAAGGCACATACACCCCAGCTTCCATCCTCCTGACTTTGAAATGCGATTTACTTACAATAAATGACCAGTATTCCAACAGAGCAATGGAACAAGATACATTAAATAGTTTTCCACGAAGAAATGGTCTATAATATACCTGTCAGTCCTCTTCTGTAGCAGAGTACTGATGTGTGGTACTGCCTCCCGCCATTAACAAATATTCCATTGAAGCTACAGTCTTCTATGGGATATACACACCAAACTTCCATCTTCTTGATTTTGAAATGCAATTTGCTTCTGTTCAGTAACCAATATCTTTAGCATGTATATGAAGATTCAACAACCATAGCTGGATGGTATTATGTATAATCAATATATGAGAAAGTACAAACGGACGTCATCATGTTGGATGGAGGTGAATTGTGTAGGAATCAGGAAACATAAAGCTATATTTAAGATACCTAACATCAGCTCTCCGCCTCCATCGCAATCCTTTTGTGTTTTAGCGTATACAAGGATAGAGTTTGGCAGTTATCACAGTGTGTTTTGATAGAAGATTTTTTCGGGGTTGATATTTGGCAGACGAAGGGGAACAAGTGATCTTGCGGGCTTTTTGTATAGTCTATCTGACTCGGTGGCGGAAATCGAACCACTGTTGGTTGCTAAGAGAAATTGGTAGGGCAAGAAATAAGATGAGAACTAGTCTGGCACATTCACACATAGAATATGGAAGAATATGAACAATACAGAAAAACATGGAAAATATGAAAACAATAATGAAAATATTGTTGATGAGCGAATAATGAAACTTGACGTAGATAACCACTTTACTCTTAGGTCACTATCCACCTGTGGAGAGATAAAACGCAACCATAAGGGCAATAAAGGTATGTGGAAGTCATAGCTTAGCTGATAAGGTGCTAGCTTACTTTATATTCTCGAAAAATATGAGAAAACGTGTAACTAATCTTTTTCTACGGGTTGTTACGTTAAGATTAGGGTCGCCACCGACTCTAACCATACAACTAATCAAAGGTTTGGCCGAGTCGGAAAATAAATTAATTTGATAACAGACCAAAAACTGATAAAAATGTATACGTTGTGAAGTCGCTCATAGGGGATGCGATGTAATTAATAGTATTTCCCGTGCACTGTTCACGAGAATCAAACATTTAAAATAAAATAGAAAATGCATGAACACAGTGCGTAAGATCAGCTCTCAGCAACACACCTGAAAATAAGACTTAATATACAGCATTTGTTTTAAAATAAAAGTGGAAACTAATCACTGGACCTGTGCGTAAGGAAGCGCGTTGGATGTGCTAACGGGAAAGCTATGAGGGGAGTGGCTTTGGTGCAAAAACGTAACCTCGGAATACAAGAGAAAATTGTGGATAAAATCATTTATTCCTAAGATACGGATGTGAGGCATATACGCAATTTCTGATAACATTAATTCCTAAAACATTAAAGAAAAACAGCGATACATTCACCGTTATAATCTACACCTACAATCATTGGTGTGAATCATTCATACAACTGCTGTTGCCTGATAACTGATTGCAATAACTCGTGAAAGGGTACACGTTTCGCAGTACACTCGTGTGCCCACGTGATTTGTGGAGATGCAGTTTCTAGGTATCGTGGCCAAGTTGCAACAATATCACATAACACAATCATTAACAATTAACATTCTTTAAAAGAAACATGAGATCGGACAGTTAGTGATAACGGTAGCCCAACAAACTCTAATGTTCAACCACGTGGTTGGCTCCCCATGGACGAAAGATACATAAAGCAAGGAAAATTTACGAGAAGGCGGAGCTATTAATATTTAGAAAATGAAAGCTTATACAGGCACAGCTGAAGGCAAATAGACATTCACACAGAAGCGAGTGCTCACTTCTTATCGACACCTTTGTGGGGCGCTCTTCCGGCGGATCCAAGTCTGCTTATAGAAATTTACTAAACAAAAAATCTGCCAAAGTTTTGCATTCCTTGCTGCGACAAGGCAAAGACATCTTTCAGAGTTGAATAAGCGAGACCAAAAGCTAACAGCTCTCCTCTCGCCAAGTAACAACGCGCCACGCGGTCAGTCTAACTCACCCTTCTTCGACTGGAGCACAGCTGTGGACGCTTCCCGTACCGGCGGCAGACTGCCTCCCTTTTTCCTCTCCAGCCTCTTCCACGCTCCACGTGGCCCGGAAAACCCCCAAGATGCCACTTCCGCCACCAACCTAACGCAGGTAGATTTCTCACAAGTAGCGCAAACCTCTTTGCCTACTTGACAACTACGAGAGTAGGCTATTCTGTACACCTGTTGCTGAATCTGTATGACTGTCGCAGACTTTCTGCAGCAGACTACGCCACCGTCTAGCGACGTGACACACAACCACATTCATTCAATCACACCACTATGAGAGTTATGAAAAAAGAGAAACAAGGAAAGGAAAGAGAAATGCCAGTGAAAGTGGGCTACAGGACTAATGAAAGGTGGCTACAGGACCCTTTCAAACGGTCAAAAAATGTAACAAACAAATTTCCCCAAAATTGTAAATATCAATTGGTAGTGTTCATACATTGGAGTTTTTATAGAAAATGGCATTATTACACACTATGACGTCACACGATAATAATAATGCAGAAAATTTCCTTACAGTCTTCGTACATGGCAATAGTATGCCACTATGGTAAAAACATTGGGGCTTGTATCATTTGTTAACGCCTCCTTCACGACGTGCATATATTGCGTCAGACGTGCGATATAGACATGTCGCTACCTGTGTTGTTCGGTGTTTACCTACCTTTTTAAAGTTATTTATCACAATTTTTAGTTATTTCTTTCTTCACAGAAGCTACCCAATGTTCTCCATTCTAGCTCAGTGCTTTCTAGTGAGACAGCTAGTGTGTGGGTATTTTTCATAAGAAATATTTTTTTTATTGTTACACCAACTAGGCGATACTATAGTGAGAAGCACACAGTATAAAATAATGACATCACAGCACAGTTTGCAAAATGATGGTCAAATGATACCAAATCCAGAGATGCACTATCCGAAAATTACCTCGAGCAATTAAACAGAGAACCGACTCGTGGAGATAACATCTTGGACCTACTGATAACAAACAGACCCAAACTTTTCGACTCTGTATGTGCAGAACAGGGAATCAGTGATCATAAGGCCGTTTCAGCATCCCTGAATATGGAAGTTAATAGGAATACAAAAAAAGGGAGGAAGGTTTATCTGTTTAGCAAGAGTAATAGAAGGCAGATTTCAGGCTACCTAACAGATCAAAACGAAAATTTCTGTTCCGACACTGACAATGTTGAGTGTTTATGGAAAAAGTTCAAGGCAATTGTAAAATGCGTTTTAGACAGGTACGTGCCGAGTAAAACTGTGAGGGACGGGAAAAACCCACCGTGGTACAACAACAAAGTTAGGAAACTACTGCGAAAGCAAAGAGAGCTTCACTCCAAGTTTAAACGCAGCCAAAACCTCTCAGACAAACAGAAGCTAAACGATATCAAAGTTAGCGTAAGGAGGGCTATGCGTGAAGCGTTCAGTGAATTCGAAAGTAAAATTCTATGTACCGACTTGACAGAAAATCCTAGGAAGTTCTGGTCTTACGTTAAATCAGTAAGTAGCTCGAAACAGCATATCCAGACACTTCGGGATGATGATGGCATTGAAACAGAGGATGACACGCGTAAAGCTGAAATACTAAACACCTTTTTCCAAAGCTGTTTCACAGAGGAAGACCGCACTGCAGTTCCTTCTCTAAATCCTCGCACCAACGAAAAAATGGCTGACATCGAAATGTCCAAGGAATAGAAAAGCAACTGGAATCACTCAACAGAGGAAAGTCCACTGGACCTGACGGGATACCAATTCGACTCTACACAGAGTACGCGAAAGAACTTGCCCCCCTTCTAACAGCCGTGTACCGCAAGTCTCTAGAGGAACGGAGGGTTCCAAATGATTGGAAAAGAGCACAGGTAGTCCCAGTCTTCAAGAAGGGTCGTCGAGCAGATGCGCAAAACTATAGACCTATATCTCTGACGTCGATCTGTTGTAGAATTTTAGAACATGTTTTTTGCTCGAGTATCATGTCGTTTTTGGAAACCCAGAATCTACTATGTAGGAATCAACATGGATTCCGTAAACAGCGATCGTGTGAGACCCAACTCGCTTTATTTGTTCACGAGACCCAGAAAATATTAGATACTGGCTCCCAGGTAGATGCTATTTTTCTTGACTTCCGGAAGGCGTTCGATACGGTTCCGCACTGTCGCCTGATAAACAAAGTAAGAGCCTACGGAATATCAGACCAGCTGTGTGGCTGGATTGAAGAGTTTTTAGCAAACAGAACACAGCATGTTGTTATCAATGGAGAGACGTCTACAGACGTTAAAGTAACCTCTGGCGTGCCACAGGGGAGTGTTATGGGACCATTGCTTTTCACAATATATATAAATGACCTGGTAGATAGTGTCGGAAGTTCCATGCGGCTTTTCGCGGATGATGCTGTAGTATACAGAGAAGTTGCAGCGTTAGAAAATTGTAGCGAAATGCAGGAAGATCTGCAGCGGATAGGCACTTGGTACAGGGAGTGGCAACTGTCCCTTAACATAGACAAATGTAATGTATTGCGAATACACAGAAAGAAGGATCCTTTATTGTATGATTATATGATAGCGGAACAAACACTGGTAGCAGTTACTTCTGTAAAATATCTGGGAGTATGCGTGCGGAACGATTTGAAGTGGAATGATCATATAAAATTAATTGTTGGTGAGGCGGGTACCAGGTTGAGATTCATTGGGAGAGTGCTTAGAAAATGTAGTCCATCAACAAAGGAGGTGGCTTACAAAACACTCGTTCGACCTATACTTGAGTATTGCTCATCAGTGTGGGATCCGTACCAGATCGGGTTGACGGAGGAGATAGAGAAGATCCAAAGAAGAGCGGCGCGTTTCGTCACAGGGTTATTTGGGAACCGTGATAGCGTTACGGAGATGTTTAATACACTCAAGTGGCAGACTCTGCAAGAGAGGCGCTCTGCATCGCATTGTAGCTTGCTCGCCAGGTTTCGAGAGGGTGCGTTTCTGGATGAGGTATCGAATATATTGCTTCCCCCTACTTATACCTCCCGAGGAGATCACGAATGTAAAATTAGAGGGATTAGAGCGCGCACGGAGGCTTTCAGATAGTCGTTCTTCCCGCGAACCATACGCGACTGGAACAGGAAAGGGAGGTAATGACAGTGGCACGTAAAGTGCCCTCCGCCACACACCGTTGGGTGGCTTGCGGAGTATAAATGTAGATGTAGATGTAGAGAAAACCTGTGCCCAAAACTATCTGCATAATCTGATGGCGTCGCACCAGCGTATTCATTGGTATTAAACTGGAGTTAACTCCGGAGCCACGTCGTCACGTTACGTCAATATCATCATGCATTGCTTTGACATATAATTAATTTAGTGCTTTCATTTAGAGGCCTGTACTCTGTAGTGTGATGGTCTGGTGCTGTAATGAGAAGCAGAATTTAAAAAGATGGGGACGTAAGATGCTTTGACAGGATAAAATAATGTAATCATAGCATAATTTGCAAAATGTTAGTCGATGGGCTGCCCCCCTCCCTAGCCCTTAGGCAATTACCTCCAATTATTTATGAAAACCCGACTTTTATTACAAGTTGTTGTAGTTAGTTTTTAGTGAGCTGGAGTTCCAAATACACCAGCTGTTTGTTAGTTTGTTCTTAATTCTTGTCATTGATTTTATTTTTTTCTTGTGACGCATTATTTTCGCTCCCCTTCTAAACTGCTGACGAAAGAAAAAAAACATTATGCGATGAGTTCCACTTCCCCTCGGTCCGGCACACAGTTTTAATCTGCCAGGGAGTTTCATACAAATGCCTTCAGAAAGTACTTAGTGACACGGAAATTTGTATTAGATGTTTACAAATTCCTTTTTTTTATAAGTTCTTTCCATGATGTAGCCAGTTTGCATTTTACATCATCTCTCCTTAGGCTATAATGTTATTTTGATGCCCAAACACCTAAACTCTTCTACTGCTTTAAGTATCTCTTTTCTAATCTAATTCCCTCAGCATCATCTGATTTAATTCAGTTACATTATATTACTCTTGTTTTCCTCTTGTTGGTGTTCATCTTATTATCTTTTTTCATGGCTTTCTTCATTCCGTTCAACTTTTCTTCCAGGACCCTTTCCGTCTCTGACCCATCAGCAAACCTAAAGTTTCCGTTATTTCTCCTTGGTTTCCTTTATTGCTTGCTGAGTCCACAGAATAACATCGGTGATAAGCTACAAGCCTCTCTCACGTCCTTCTGAACTAGTAATTCCCTTTAATGCCCTATGCCTCTTATGAACTGTTACTTCCCATTCATGTCCTTTGACTCATGTGACTGGAGTCTAGTTATTGTACAAGTTACGAATAAGCTTTTGCTCCCTGTATTTAATTCCCCACATGTTCAGAATTTGGAAGGGTGCAGTCCAGTCAACAGTGTCAACAGCGTTCTCTAAATCTACAAACGCTATTAAAGTACGTTTGTCTCACTTGTTCATATATTTCTTCGGAATCAAAACTGAGCTTCCCCGATATCGGCTTTTACTACTTTTTCCATTCTTCTGTAAATAATTCGTGTCAGTATTTGGTAATCGGAACTAATGGTTGTATAGTATTCATACTTGTCAGTACCTGGCTTCATCGTAATTGGAATTATGACATTCTGAGGGTATTTCGCCAGTTCCATACATCTTTCACACCAGATGGAAAAGCTTTATCATGGCTGTCTCTCCCAAGAATCTCAAAAATCCTGGGGCAATGTTGTCCACTCCATGATCCTTGTTTCTAACCAGATCTTTCAGTGCTCTGTCAAATTCATCTCGTACTCTATCGTGTCTCCCATCTCGTTTTCATCCACTTCCTCTTCCGTTTCCATAATATTGTCTACATTTCCCTTCTGTAGCCCTCCTACGTACTGATTCCACTTTTGAGCTTCGCTTCTTTGCTTAGTACTGGTTTTCCTTCTGAGCTTTTGACTTTCTTACAGCCACTTCTTCTTTCTCCATGTCTTTTTTTAACTTTGCTATAGGCGTTATCTATTTTTCACTTCGTCACACATGTTTTCATATCCTTTTATTTTCCTGGTTATTCATTTTGCACTTCCTATCAATATTATTTTTTAGACGTTTGTATTCCTTTTTGCCAGCTTTATTTGATGCATTTTTATATTTTCTCCTTCCATCAATCAAATTCAGTATGTCCTGTGCTATTCAAGGATTTGCACCAGGCCTTTTCTTTTTACCTATTTGATCTTCAGCTGCCTTCACTGCTTCATCTCTCAAAGCTAACCATTCCTCTTCTACATCTACATCTACATGATTACTCTGCAATTCACATTTAAGTGCTTGGCAGAGGGTTCATCGAACCACAATCATACTATTTCTTTAGTGGACTTGTTGCATCTTCTAAGTGTCCTGCCAATGAAACGCAACCTTTGGCTCGCCTTCCCCACAATATTATCTATGTGGTCTTTCCAACTGAAGTTGTTCGTAATTTTAACACCCAGGTACTTAGTTGAATCGACAGCCTTGTGAATTCTACTATTTATCGAGTACTCGAATTCCAACGGATTTCTTTTGGAACTCATGTGGATCACCTCACACTTTTCGTTATTTAGCGTCAACTGCGAACAACCTAAGAGAACTGCTCAGATTGTCACCCAGGTCATTTATATAGATCAGGAACTGCAGAGGTCCCAGGACGCTTTCCTGGGGAACACCTGATATCACTTCAGTTTTACTCGATGATTTACCGTCTATTACTACGAACTGCGACCTTCCTAACAGGAAATCACGAATCCAGTCGCACAACTGAGACGATACCCCGTAGACCCGCAGCTGTATTCCTTTCGACTGTTTCAGTCGATCGTTGCCTAATGAAACTACCAACACCCTTTGAATCTTTCAACTTATCCAGGTCCCATCTCTTTACTTACTACCCTCTTGCAAATTCTTGAGTTTTAATCTACAGTTCATAACTAATAAATGGTGGTCAGAGTCCACACCAACTCCTGAAAATGTGCTCCGATATACAGTACATCTCTCGAAATGATCATGACGTGAAATCTGAGAAACTCGATATCCTCCCTGAATAACATAAGTTCAGATCACATTTTTTGTAGAATTTCCTGCAGTTGAATTTTTAATACGTCCTACCCGTAATAAAAGAATGGTAACTTCTTTTGCACGTATAAAAATTTTAACTTTTTAAACTATATTTGTCTTATTTCCTATAAAGAAATGAGTGTATCTTGGACAAAATAATTATATTTATATCGGCCGGCCGCGGTGGTCTAGCGGTTCTAGGCGCTCAGTCCGGAACCGCGCGACTGCTACGGTCGCAGGTTCGAATCCTGCCTCGGGCATGGATGTGTGTGATGTCCTTAGGTTAGTTAGGTTTAAGTAGTTCTAAGTTCTAGGGGACTGATAACCTCAGAAGTTGAGTCCCATAGTGCTCAGAGCCATTTGAACCATTTTTATACAGTCTTAGATTCTCATTTCACGTTTCTAGGGACGCAAGATCAGCTCTGGGCATTTTCAAATTATTGTAATCAATTACTGCCTATTGTTCACTTGACCACGCACTAATTGCAGCGGTGAGTTTTTGCGCAACTATGTACACTACTGGCCATTAAATTTGCTACACCAAGAAGAAATGCAGATGTTAAATGGGTATTCATTGGACAAATACTTTATACTAGAACTGACATGTTATTACATTTTCACGCAATTTGGGTGCATAGATTCTGAGAAAGCAGTACCCAGAACAACCACCTCTGACCGTAATAACGGCCTTGATACGCCTGGGCGTTGTGTCAAACAGAGCTTGGATGGCGTGTACAGGTACAGCTGCCCATGCAGCTCAACACGATACCACAGTTCATCAAGAGTAGTGACTGGCGTATTGTGACGAGCCAGTTGCTCGGCCACCATTGACCAGACGTTTTCAGTTGGTGAGAGATCTGGAGAATGTGCTGGCCAGGGCAGCAGTCGAACATTTTCTGTATCCAGAAAGGCCTGTACAAGACCTGCAACACGCGATCGTGCATTATTCTGCTGAAATTTAGGGTTTCGCAGGTATCGAATGAAGGGTAGAACGACGGGTCGTAACACATCTGAAATGTAACGTCCACTGTTCAAAGCGCCGTCAATGAGCACAAGAGGTGACCGAGACATGTAACCAATGGCACCCCATACCATCACGCCGAGTAATATGCCAGTATGGCGATGATGAATAAACGCTTCCAATGTGCGTTCACCGAAACGTCGCCAAACACGGATGCGACCATCATGATACTGTAAACAGAACCTGGATTCTTCCGAAAAAGTGACGTTTTCCCATTCGTGCACCCAGGTTTGCCGTTGAGTACACCATCGCAGGCGCTCCTGTCTGTGATGCAGCGTCAAGGGTAACCGCAGACATGGTCTCCGAGCTGATAGTCCGTGCTGCTGCAAACGTCGTCGAACTGTTCGTACAGATGGTTGTTGTCTTACAAACGTGTCCAACTGTTGACTCAGGGATCGAGACGTGGCTGCACGATCCGTTACAGCCATGCGGATAAGATGCCTGTCATCTCGACTGCTAGTGATACGAGGCCGTTGGGATCCAGCACGGCGTTCCGTATTACCCTCCTGAACCCACCGATTCCATATTCTGCTAACAGTCATTGGATCTCGACCAACGCGATCAGCAATGTCGCGTTACGATAAACCGCAGTCGCGATAGGCTACAATCCGACCTTTATCAAAGTCGGAAACGTGATGGTACGCATTTCTGCTCCTTACACGAGGCATCAGAACAACGTTTCACCAGGCAACGCCGGTCAACTGCTGTTTGTGTATGAGAAATCGGTTGGAAACTTTCCTCATGTCAGCACGTTGTAGGTGTCGCCACCGGCGCCAACCTTGTGTGAATGCTCTGAAAAGCTAATCATTTGAATATCACAGCATCTTCCTCCTGTCGGTTAAATTTCGCGTCTGTAGCACGTCATTTCCGTGGTGTAACTGTTTTAATGGCCGGTAGTGTAGGTTCACTTATAATGTAGTGTAATGTAGGAGCCCGCCAGATGCAGCCTGTTACGTGTGAGCTAATAGTCGAGCAGAGGTGCACTGGTGGAGTCCAGTCGAGCGCCGAGGCGCTAATGAAACATCATTCAAACTGCAGACATTTATTTCCGAGAGTTTTACGATCACTTAGTCTTCTTCTCAGTGCTGCATAGTAGCGGCCTTGCTGAACCCTAGTTGCTCAAAGGCGCAGGTAACGCGTCAGCGTCCGGTGAGGAATTTACAGAAGTAGGAAGGTCTGGCGCTCATGGCATGACCGTGGACGTCTGTTGGAATCTCAACGTTCTCGTTAGGTGTAGCTGCGTTTTAGGGTCGGCCCCAGAAATCTGCATGCCCTTGTTGTTGGTTGTCGAGATGGCGTGTAGGTGGAAGACTCAACAGCGACAGTGAGGACAGGCCGGGAGGCGGTCTCAGAATACAGTCGGTAAGGCGGTACTTGTACTGTCCAGGTGTGGTGGCAGAGGATTCCTGCTCCCAAGTTGGACAGCTCGTAGACGGGCAGGTCGGCTCTTCATTCACGGAAGATCGGACCGACCCTCACCGTAAGTCAATCATCGTTGTGACCACCAGGAGTGCAGCTTGCAGAATGAAGGTTCTCTCCGCAGCCATACCCCTGCGAAATTATAGCAGTGGGCTCCAAGTCTGTGGCGGATGTAGACACTTCGTTGTATCCTACAACTACATCTCGAGTCACGAACGATGGCGGCCGAGTTTAGGCTTGTTGTGCGTATCTACGTCACGCATCCTCCGACAACCAATACGCGTTCAATAGTGTTCTGATCGCTCTGCTGTGAACGACGTAGCCAATTCATTAAACGTGATCGTAGCGAGTTATTCAGTGAATTTTTTACTCCATTTGTTGCGCGTCGTCACGGCTGGTGGTGGTAAGCGACAAATTCCTCGCAAGCAACTGATACATTATTTGCAGTACATACGCTTTCTTCAAGAGCAGAGCATATGTATGCGCTTATAGCAGCCTCGCTTGGAATCAGCAACAATGCAGTCCCCGACCGTGCTTCGAGGTGCACGAACTGCCATCGCTCGTGGATCGGACTATAGCAGAGCTGACCTTCAATCGGTATCAATGATGCACATGGAGTGGCCTAACTCTGAGAGTGAGCGGAAGAAAGGCGAGTGTTGTGTAGCAGTCGATGACGTGATTTCCCCGTACTGAATGCGCTCCCGTTTACTGAGCCTATCAGCACTCTTGGCTGGCCTGATGTTTAACTTCGGAGCTTGAGAGAATTTCTTTATACAAAGTTTGCAGTCTGAAAGTTGATTCCTAGGTGAAGGTACTACATGTAGCCCCGCTCTGCACTGTTGTGTAAGTGTTGAGTCAGGTGTTCCTGACGTTCTCTTTCGCACGCCTTGAGGGAATAAGTTCCCTGTCTGTTTATACTTCATTTCTTCCGGGTGTTCACGTTGGTTACACTACTGTTGCATACCAGGAGAACGTGTTCCACTTAACATCGCCCCACCCGGCTCTAACAAAATTTTGTCCCAAAACTTAATTACTGTTGCGTTGTACAGCAGTATTTACTTTTTTGTAGGCCAACACGTTTATTCTGAGTAACATGTAACAAATTTTAATGTTTTAACATACATTTGTAGATGTGAAGATGGCCTGTACTGGCAAAAACCAGTTATCGAAGATATAATCCAAACTGCGATCTAGATTGTGTTAGACAGTTAAAATACACAAACCACAGTTATGTCTCGACGAAAGTGTAATATCGTCTTTTGGAAAAGTCATTCTTCCCCCATGCATGGAGCAGGAAGAAGGGCATAGGATTATTGGACTTGAAGTATCCTCCACTACATACATCACGTGTTAGGAAGCTGCTACGAAAGCAGAGACAGCTTCACATGCAAATTTAAACGTAGCTAAAGCCTCGCAGACAAACAAAAATTTAACGAAGCCAAAATTAGCGTATGGAGGGCTATGAGTGAAGCGTTCATAGAACACGAAAGTGAAACTCTATCTACCAACTTGACAGAAAATCCTAAGAAGTTCTGGTCTTATGTTAAATAAGTAAACGGATCGAAGCCATCTGTACCGACACTCCGTGGCCATAATGACAGTGAAACAGAATCTCATAGAAAAGGCCGAAATAATGAACGTCTTTTTCCATAACTGATTCACAGAAGAAAATCGAACTGCGTTTCCTCCTTTAAATTGTCGCACGAACGAGCCGACCGGAGTAGCCGAGCGGTTCTAGGCGCTACAGTTTGGAACCGCGCTACCGCTAAGGGGTGTGTGTGATGTCCTTAGGTTAGTTTGGTTTAAGTAGTTCTAAGTTCTAGGCGACTGATGACCTCAGAAGTTAAGTCCCATAGTGTTCAGAGTCATTTGGACCATTTTTGTCACACGAACGAAAAATTGCAGATATCGAAATAAGTGAGCAAGGCTATAGGAAAACACTGAAATCGCTCAAAGCGGAAAGGCCACTGGACCTGAGGGAATATCATTTCGATTCTACACAAAGAGTGCGAAATAACTTGCCCCTCTTCTAGCAACTGTGTACGCTAGCTCTCTAAGGCAGCGAAGCGATACTAAGGATTGGGAAGAGGCAGAGGTCATTCCCGTTTTCAAGATGGGTCACCAAACAGACGCACAAAACTGTAGGCTGTATCCCTGACGTCGCCTTGTCATAGAATTTGGGAACATGTCTTTCGATACAGTTCCGCACTGTCGCCAGATGAACAAAATACGAGCGTGCGGAGGCTTAGACCAGCTGCATAAATGTATCGAAATGTTTTTAGGAAACAGAACACAGCAAGTCATTCTCAATGGAGAGAAATGTTCAGACGTAAAAGTAACATCGGTTTGCCGCAGGAGCGTGTTTTCAGCCATTACTTTTCACAATATATACAATTGACCTAGTAGATAACGTCGGAAATTCCCCTAGGTTTTTCGACTCCCAACTTTAGAAAACTGCAGAGGAATGCAGGAATACCTGCAGAGGATCGACGCATGGTGCAGGGATTGGCAGTTGACCGTCAACATAAACATATTTAACATATTGCGAATACATAACCAGAAAGACCCTTTACTATAAGATTACAAAATTGCAGGACAATCACTGGAAGCAGTTACTTCTATAAGATATGTAGGCGTATACTTAAGGAGTGATTTGTTGTGGTGTCACCGCTAGACACCACACTTGCTAGGTGGTAACTTAAATCGGCCGCGGTCCTGTAGTACATGTCGGACCCGCGTGTCGCCACTGTGTATTCGCAAACGTAGCGCCACCACAGGGCAGGTCACAAGACACGGACTTGACCTCGCCCCAGTTGTACGGACGACATAGCTTGCGACCAGACCTACCAAGTCTTACTCTCATTTGCCGAGAGACAGATTAAATAGCCTTCAGCTAGTCCATCGCTACTACCTAGCAAGGCGCCATGTGTATCATTGCTAATTGCTTACTACTATGCAAGAGATGTATTTCAACAAGAACAAGACTACATTAAAGTTAAGTATATTAAAATCTCTCTTCTTTTCTTTATAGTTTTCATCCAGTCTCCTGTTTCAGAATTTACGCCCGTCTGCGTTAGTTCGCGTGCACCTAGCCACTCATTGTGTCGAGACCTTAGGGAATCGACACAACAATATTTTGGCGCCGAGGAGTGGTGCCGCGCCCACGTTGCAGTCTTTGTGTTCTATTTGCTCTAATTTGCTTGTGTCATGGCTTCGCCGCAATCTCCAGATGTACTGTCCGAATTTTTTCGCTTGCAGAATCAGCAGACGCAGGCGTTATTGGAAGCCCTTGGACAGCTCGTCCAGGGTCAACGTGCGCTGCAAACCGATGCGGCGGCAGCCGCTTCTTCGCTACCGCAGCCACACAACGCTGTCGCACCGCCATTTAGGCCCTTTGAGGCCACAACCGAAAGCTGGACTGAGTGGGCCGATCAGTTCAACTTCCACCTCACTGCTTATGGAATTCAAGGTAAAGAGCGGCAGCCGTTTTTGCTTTCTTGTGTCGGTGTGTCTACCTACCGTGTGATAGTGAAATTGTTTCCCCGACGCGACGTAGCAACTCTGACCTACGAGGAAATTTTGTCGGCTTTAGATGCCTATTTCAAAGAAACAGTAAATGTAGTTGCCAAACGGTATACGTTTTTTCGTACAAAACGTACGGCCGGTCAGACTAATAGGGAGTGGGTAGCAACTTTGCAAGGACTTACTAGAGACTGCGCGTTTGCCTGTGAATGTGGCCTCCCATATTCAGATACTATGGTGCGTGATGCAATTGCACAGAACGTTTCAGATGTTCGCATAAGGGAACAGATTTTGAAACTAGTTAATCCCTCCCTGCAACAAGTGATAGACATATTGGACAGGCAAGACACACTTGACTTTGCTCAGGAATCATTTGAAACTTCGCCAGCAGTGTGTCACATTAATCGGCCCGCCGGGCCCGCTGCACGGGACGCTAAGCGGCCCTCGCGCCCGACTTCGCAGCGGCCGCCTAGCTTGCAACCACGTGCGCCGCGTAAGCAAGCAAATGCAGTGAAATCTTGCCCGCGGTGTGCAATTAGACATTCGCGTGAAACTTGCCCGTCACGCCAAGCTATTTGCTTTTACTGTCGAAAGAAAGGACATGTACAAAGTGTTTGCCAGAAAAAGTTAAGATCAGACAATCACACAAATTCCAGGCCCTTTGCTTCGCGCCGGAATCGAATCCAGGACAATCAGGCTCGTGGACCTTCGCCCATGGACATTCATGTAGTTCATTCCCACCCGTCCAGTGACACTTTAGCTAACAGTGACTGTGTTCGTCCCACCCAAAGTGTGCGTCGACGTCGCCGGAAATCCCGTAAAGTTGCAAGTGCTTCTGGACCTGTATCAGTTCAAATTGCACGTGACAGTCGCTCTTGTCGTCAACAAGACAATAAACTTTTTGTGGACTTAGACTTTGAAGGCAAAGTGATCCCATTCCAGCTCGATACCGGAGCTGCAGTTTCATTGCTCAATCACGACACGTACAAACAACTGGGCGCCCCGCCATTGCGTGCCGCAAATGTTACGTTAACTAGTTACTCAGGACAGCATATCCCTGTGTTCGGACAGTGCAGCCTTCTTGCAACATACAAGGGACAGACAAAACTTGTGTCATTTTATGTTCTTCGTTCCTCTAGTGCAGTGAACTTGTTTGGTTTAGATTTGTTTCAATTGTTTAATTTGTCTATTGTAAATCAGGTCCTATCGGTGAATCAGACTGTGCCGTCCGCCAGTGTTTCTAGTCTTTGTGAAGAATTTGCAGACATTTTTGCACCGGGCCTTGGTTGCGCTAAGAACTATGAAGCGCATTTGGAACTGAAAGATAACGCGCAACCAAAATTTTTCAGAGCGCGCAATGTTCCCCACGCATTGCGTGATGAGGTCGCAAGAACGTTAGCCGAATTAGAATCTCAAGGTGTCATTGAACGTGTGCAGGCTTCTCTCTGGGCCTCACCCTTAGTAATTTTGCCAAAACCTTCCGGAAAATTGAGACTTTGCGTGGACTTCAAGGCAACTGTGAATCCACAACTTGTGACTGCTACTTTTCCTTTGCCCCGCCCGGAAGATCTTTTTGACAAACTGTGCCCGGGAAAGTATTTTTCAAAATTGGACCTAGCAGATGCGTACTTGCAGATACCTGTGGACGAAGAATCCCAGCGCGTCTTAGTGGTCAACACGCATCTTGGCTTGTATCGCTTCAAAAGACTGCCATTCGGGTGTGCATCCGCCCCTGCTTTATTTCAGCAATATTTACAAACTATTTGTGCGTCGGTCCCTACTGCTGCGAACTATCTGGACGATATTGTGATCTCAGGAAAGACAGAAGCCGAACATTTGCAGAATCTCCGGACCTTATTTCAGGTCTTGCGTCAGAATGGTCTTCGCTTGAGGAAGGACAAATGTGTGTTTTTTGCTCGTGACTTACCGTACCTGGGCCATGTCCTTAACGCCCAAGGTATACATCCGAGTCCAGAGCACCTTCGTGCCATTCAGGACTTGCCGTCACCGCAGAACTTAAAACAGCTACAGAGTGTGCTGGGTAAGGTAAATTATTATCATCGGTTTGTGCGCAATGCTTCTTCTATTTCAGCTCCGCTTCATCGCTTACGCCGTACAGGTGTTCCGTTCGTCTGGACGACGGAATGCGAACGCGCCTTTCGTCAGTTGAAATCGGCGTTACTTTCAAATACTTGCCTTACGCCATTCGATCCCCGAAAACCCATTTTGTTGATGGTTGATGCATCGGATTTCGGGATCGGTGCTGTGCTTGCGCACAAGGATGGCTCGCATGATCGCCCTATTGCCTTTGCGTCCAAATTGCTCTCATCTGCGCAAAGAAATTATTCACAAATAGAGAAGGAAGCTTTGGCTCTTGTGTTTGGTGTAACAAAGTTTCACGATTTCTTGTATGGTCGTCACTTTACCATCATCACGGACCACAAACCGTTGACATCGCTTTTCCATCCGAACAAGCCTGTACCTCCACGTACAGCGCAGAAATTCATTCGCTGGTCACTTTTTCTTTCGCGGTGCCGCTACGATATCTTGTATCGGTCCACTGCTAAGCACGGCAACGCTGATGCGTTGTCCCGTTTGCCTGTTGCTGAGGATAAAGCATTCGATTCTTCCGAACTTGCTTGCATGTTCATTGATTCGGAAGCCGATGACGTGGTCGCATCGTTTCCGATTGCTTTTGGTCGTGTAGCTACAGCCACAGCTGCTGACCCTGTCCTTGCTCCCGTTTTGCGTTTTGTTGCTACGCAATGGCCCTTGTCAAAGTCACGGATCGAAGATCCTTTGGTTCGCCGTTTTTTTGCTCACAAGGAGAGACTTTTTGTACGACGTGGTGTTTTGTTGTTGCGTTCCGATAATGATCAATCCCGAGTCGTGGTCCCACGTTCGTTACAGTCCTCTGTCTTAAAGCTTCTTCACCAAGGACATTGGGGTATAGTGCGAACGAAACAGCTTGCTCGTCAGCACTGTACTTGGTTCGGAATCGATGCTGCGATTACGAATATGTGCTCCTCTTGCGTGGCGTGTGCCGAACAACAATCCGCCCCGCCGCGGAAATTCTTTGCATGGCCGAAAGCCACTTCCCCTTGGCAACGCTTGCACATAGATTTTGCTGGTCCGTTCTGGAATGCTCGATGGTTGGTTGTGGTCGATGCTTTCAGTAATTTTCCTTTTGTTGTCCGGATGTCTTCCACGACGTCTTCTGCCACAATCCAAGCCTTGTCTGCTATCTTTTGCATTGAAGGTCTTCCGCAGACTATTGTTTCCGACAATGGCCCACAATTCATGTCCGCAGAATTTCAGTCGTTCTGCAAGGCCAATGGTATTCCACATCTGACATCCGCGCCGTTTTCGCCTCAGTCAAACGGTGCCGCTGAACGATTGGTCCGGACTTTCAAGTCACAGATGTTGAAGTTGAAAGAGTCGCATTCTCGGGAGGACGCTTTGTTGCTCTTTTTGTCTTCATATCGCTCTCAGCCTCGCGATGGTCGCTCGCCGGCTGAGTTGCTTCATGGTCGTTCTCATCGAACTTTGATGTCTTTGCTGCATCCGCCACATCAGGTTCCTGTGCAGCGGCAGTCTCCTGCTTTTGCTCCTGGCGACGTTGTCTATTATCGCAACTATCGCGGTTCACAGCGTTGGCTCGCAGGGCGCATTCTTCGCTGCCTCGGCCGCGCGATGTATTTGGTTTTGGGGGCCTCTGGTGAGGTGCGTCGGCGTCTCAATCAGCTGCGCCTCTGTCGTCGCCTGGGTTCTGCCGCTCCCCGTCTGCTTTCAGCGACGGAGCCGTCCGGTCAGCGCCTTGGGGACCCATCTACTGGCTCGCCTCATCCCCAGGTGTTACCGACGATGCCTTCCATTTTGCCTCATGGCGTCGCGCCGCCGCAGCCGCCGCCGGCGCCGCCAGCAGCGGACGCTTCGCTGCAGCCGCCTCGCGCCTCCCTGGGTCACGCGCCGCCGCTTGCTTCCCGTGACCAGCCGTCCTCCGCCATGGACCTCTTGCCCGCTCCGGACCAGATGTCGTCTTCACCCGTCGGGTGCTCCGACCACATGGAGGTCGACCCTTCTGTCTCATTACGTGCGCATACACCTCATGTTGACGTGCACCCTGGACTAGGTTTGCAGGCGTTTCCTAGCTCCCCTCGGACCGAATGGCCGGGTGCGGGTGGCACAGCCTCGCCTGTTGTTAGGCTCCCCACCTCATCGCATACGTCAACATGGGGTCCTCCCCACGGCGGGCGGAAGCCTTATCTCACGACCGTTCGCCGATTTGCGGGGGAGGAATGTGGTGTCACCGCTAGACACCACACTTGCTAGGTGGTAACTTAAATCGGCCGCGGTCCTGTAGTACATGTCGGACCCGCGTGTCGCCACTGTGTATTCGCAAACGTAGCGCCACCACAGGGCAGGTCACAAGACACGGACTTGACCTCGCCCCAGTTGTACGGACGACATAGCTTGCGACCAGACCTACCAAGTCTTACTCTCATTTGCCGAGAGACAGATTAAATAGCCTTCAGCTAGTCCATCGCTACTACCTAGCAAGGCGCCATGTGTATCATTGCTAATTGCTTACTACTATGCAAGAGATGTATTTCAACAAGAACAAGACTACATTAAAGTTAAGTATATTAAAATCTCTCTTCTTTTCTTTATAGTTTTCATCCAGTCTCCTGTTTCAGAATTTACGCCCGTCTGCGTTAGTTCGCGTGCACCTAGCCACTCATTGTGTCGAGACCTTAGGGAATCGACACAACATTTGTAGTGCAACGATCACATAAAATTACATATTTGAGTGACGTCTTTCCTGTTGGAAATGATGGACAGAACAGGCACCACTCAAATATAAACATTTATATAAGAGCGCGACGGCTCCTTGACGTTTGATTCAATGGACAAGCGCTAATATCGTCCGAACTCCTACGGGAATCAATAATTTGCGAACAGGGGTTCAACGGACGTGGGACGTTACACTGCAGCATTGCGCTCATGAGACGCCGTAAATCCGAGTTAGCCGGCTGGTTAGTTAGTTAGTTGGTTAGCTACGTGTTAGTTAGTTAGCTACAGTGTGGCCGAGCGGTTCTAGGTGCTATATTCTGGAACCGCGCGACCGCAACGGTCGCAGGTTCGAATCCTGCCTCGGGCATGGATGTGTGTGATGCCCTTAGGTTAGTTAGGTTTAAGTAGTTCTAAGTTCTAGGGGACTGATGACCTCAGATGTTAAGTCCCATAGCGCTCAGAGCCATTTGAACCAAATCAGAGTTCTAGTCCCGGTCCGCCACAAATTTTCAGCTTTCGCCATTGCTTTCCACATTGCCCTGTACTGCAGGAAGTCACGAATGTCCACCCACCCCTTCCCTTTTTATGCCTATTCTCTATTCCAAATAAACTCTCAAAGTTAATCACGAGTGTGTTAGACGCCAGACTGAGATTCGTTGGGATATTTCTTAGGAAATGTAGTCCATTAACAAAGAAAGTAGCTTACAAAACTCTCGTTCGGCAAGTACTTGAATATTGCTTGTCAGTATAGTACGAGATCCGTGTCAGATAGGACTGGTGGTGGCAATAGAGAAGAAGCGAAGAAGAGCAGCACATTTTGTTACAGGTTCATTTTGTAAGCGCGAAAGCGTGACGGAGATGCTCTTCCAACTCCAGTGGCACATACTGCAAGAGAGGCGTTCTGCATCACGATATGATCTACTGCTGTAGTGGCGAGGACGAACATTCCTAGAAGAGTCAACCAATGTATTACTTCTTACAGTATTTTGATAATTCTTACTTTTGCACGGTCTAACTACAACTGAATGAACCACAATGTTTATGCCATACGCGTCTCCCCTCTGTTCTCTGCAAGGCATCTTCAGTGGCCTGGAAGATGTACATATTTTTAATATTTAGTTTACATTTTAGGGCAATGTATCTATAGGTTATAAACAGTTCTGGTGGTTAGTTTTTCTATGACGTAGAAGCATGCAGCAGCAGTACTATTTTAAATACTACTTACATATTACTTGGACGATTTTCTACATGTTATGTTTATGTTCCATTTTTTGCGCTGTTCCTCTTCTTATAACTGCCAGCGCAAAAAATGGAAATTAAACATAGCATGTAGAAAATCGTCCACGTAAACTGTAAGTAGAATTTAAAATATTAGATTAAGGAAAGGCAAACCTACGTTTCCAGCATTTGTAGACGTAGAGAAAGCTATTGACAATGTTGACTGGAATACTCTCTTTCAAATTCTAAAGGTGGCAGGAGTAAAATACAGGGAGCGAAAGACTATTTACAATTCGTACAGAAACCAGATGGCAGTTATAAGAGTCGAGGGGCATGAAAGGGAAGCAGTGGTTGGGAAGGGAGTGAGACCGGGTTGTAGCCTCTCCCCGATGTTATTCAATCTGTATATTTAGCAAGCAGTAAAGGAATCAAAAGAAAAATTCGGAGTAAGTATTAAAATCCATGGAGAAGAAATAAAAACTTTGAGGTTCACCGATGACATTGTAATACTATCAGAGACAGCAAAGTACTTGGAAGATCAGTTGAACGGAATGGACAGTGTCTTGAAAGGAGGATATAAGATGAACATCAACAAAAGCAAAACGAGGATAATGGAATGTAGTCAAATTAAGTCGGGCAGTGCTGAGGGATTTAGATTAAGAAATGAGACACTTAAAGTAGTAAAGGAGTTTTGCTATTTAGGGAGCAAAATAACTGATGATGGTCGAAGTAGAGAAGATATAAAATGTAGACTGGCAATGGCAAGGAAAGCGTTTCTGAAGAAGAGAAATTTGTTAACATCGACTATAGATTTAAGTGTCAGGAAGTCGTTTCTGTAAGTATTTATATGGAGTGTAGCCATGTATGGAAGTGAAACATGGACTATAAATACTTTGGACAAGAAGAGAATAGAAGCTTTCGAAATGTTGTGCTACAAAAGAATGCTGAAGATTAGATGGGTAGATCACATAACTAATGAGGAGGTATTGAATAGAATTGGGGAGAAGAGGAATTTGTGGCACAACTTGACTAGAAGAAGGGACCGGTTAGTAGGACATGTTCTGAGGCATCAAGGGATCACAAATTTAGCATTGGAGGGCAGCGTGGATGGTAAAAATCATAGAGGGAGACCAAGAGATGAATACACTAAGCAGATTCAGAAGGATGTAGGTTGCAGTAAGTACTGGGAGGTGAAGAAGCTTGCACAGGATAGGGTAGCATGGAGAGCTGCAACAAACCAGTCTCAGGACTGAAGACCACAACAACAACAACAACTACGTCACAGAAAAACCAACCACCAGATCTAGTTACAACTCAAAGATATGTTGTCCCCAAAATGTAAACTAAATAGTAAAAATATGTACATCTTCCAGGCCAATGGTTCAAATGGCTCTGAGCTCTATGGGACTCAGCTGCTGTGGTCATCAGTCCCCTAGAACATAGAACTAGTTAAACCTAACTAACCTAAGGACATCACACACATCCATGCCCTAGGCAGGATTCGAACCGGCGACCGTCGCAGACGCACGGTTCCGGACTGCGCGCCTAGAGCCGCAAGACCACCGCGGCCGGCCCAGGCCAATGAAGATGCCTCGCAGAGAACAAAGGCGAAACGCGTATGGCGCAAAAATTGTGTTTAATCCAGTTGTAGTTAAACTGTCCAATAGTAAAAGTTATCAGTATATCGTAATATTACACACAACTATGGAAGACAGGACTATAACAGTTGAAGAACTTACTCTGTAACGAGATATATGACAAAGGCGAATGGCCTGAGGACTTCATAACAACAGTTATGATACCAACAGAGAAAAAGAGAACCACTAAAAAATGTGAAGAGCAGCGGACCATCAGTCTAATTTCTCATGCAGCTGAAGTCTTGCTGAGAGTGTTGAATAGAAGGCTATATGGCAAGCTGGATAGAGGGATTGCAGAGGAGCAGTTCGGATTTAGAAGAGGAAAAGGAACATGCTATTGGCCTGTTGAACTATCGGGGAAAGATATATGGAAACGGGTAGAGAAATCTTTGCTGTTTTTATAGATTTAGAAAAGGCTTTTGACAGAGTTCAGTGGAACAAGCTGATGGATATTTTGAAGAGGAAAGGAGTAGATTGGAAAGAGAGACGACTGATACAGAATCTATATTTACAATAGAAAGTAAAGATAAGGATTGGAAATGAAATGTCAGAAGGAAGCAGCATTGGACGAGGTGTTTGACAAGGTTGTTGCCTTTCGCCGCTGTTGTTTAACATATACCTTGAAGAGATTATTGCGAAAAGCTTAGATGGGAAAAGAGGAATATGTATTGGTGGAAAGAGAATAGAATGTATAAGATTTGCTGATGACATGGTATTAGTGGCAGAAAGTGAGCGGACAGTGGATAACGTGCTGAAAGATCTGAATGAAGCTTGTGTGTAATATGTGATGTAAATAAACACAGCAAAAACAAAGAGTATGGTCATCAGTACAAGACGCACACTGTCCAATATTAAAGTAGGACAATCTACCACTAGCCAAGTAAGTGAATTTAAATATCTTGGAAGTACAATAACTAAGACTTGAGATGTCACCAGGAGGTGAAAACTCGAATTGCCATAGCGAAGGAGGCATTCAACAGAAGGAGGAGAGTCTTATGTGGCAAATTAGATAAAGGACTAAGGAAAAGGCTTGGCAAATGTTTTGTCTGGAGTGTGGCACTATATGGGGCACAAACATGGACGCTGAGAAGAGAGGATGAAAAAAGGTTAGAAGCATTTGAGATGTGGATGTGGAGGAGAATGGAGAGAATAAGCTGGATGAAAAGAGTGAGTAATGAAAGAGTATTGGAAAGGGTTGGTGAGAGAAGATGTCTGCTGAAGGTTGTAAGAGGAAGGAAAAAAAACTGGTTGGGACATTCATTGAGAAGGGAGTGCTTGCTAGCAGATGCTTTGGAAGGATTGGTTTGTGGGAGGAAGAAGGAGATACAAGATGATAAACGAAGGGAAGAGGAAATTATGCACACCTGAAGAGGATGGCAGAAGACCGGACAGCCTGGAGAACTACCGTGTGAAAACCTGCTTTTTGGCAGAACACTAATAATGATGACGTATATATCGCGAAAAGACCATGAAGATAAAGTCAAAGAGACCTGAGCCCATATGGAGGCTTAACAGCAAGTGCACTTCACGCGAACTGTGCATCGCTGGAACAGGAAAAGGCGGAAGTGACACTGGTGACAAAGTACCCTCCGCCACGAACCATGAGGTGGCTTGCGGAGTACAGAAGTAGACGCAGATGGTGATGGTGGCTTGTGGGATGTAAGTCATATACACAGCAGACTAATGACCTAGAAATATCCGTTTCTGCACCAAGCACCTAGAAGTCACTGTTTCGAGGAAAGCAGTTGAGATGGGCAAACTCGTTCATCCTTGGGAACTAGTTCACTGCTGATCGTTCTTTTTTGGGAACCGTTCAGTTTTACTCGTTCACCGTTCATTTGTGCTTGGTATTTGGTTCTTATGAAAAACTGAAAACTAGTCGTGTAGGTGACTGAAGGATGGAGGGCACCAAGAGGGGGCACTTGCCTCCCCCCTGGAGTATAGAGATTTTATTCATTACAGAATTATTACACACTTTTAGAAGTAATTTTTGTTATTCTGCAGAACCTCTCGTTTAGCCAACTGTAGCGTTATGTGGCTGATCGCAGGGAAATAATATAGGATGGCGCACGGAAAACCGGCCCCGAGTACAGACTGCTCGCAAATTACGGACGATGTGTTGCCCGTTACGAGCAGACACAACAAACAGACAAACATGTAATAATTAGGCAGTGAAGAAATAACAAGCTAATGCAAACAACAATTGCGAAACAATCGATGACGATGTGTAGGGAGCTGTAGAAGAGAACATGAAAATCTCACGCGACGCGCATGGACTATAGCTCATGTAATCTTGTAAACCTGTTGGTGACTGTTTCCCAGCTTAATAGATTACAAGTGTCTTGTATAAAATTCTTCGTTTCGACTTCCACTACATAGCTATGCTACGTTGTGAGCAATAATCGTTTACACCCTATATATACTTCATGTTGTCTCTGAGTTCGTAGCGAAGTAGAGACTTTACGGAAGCATAAAATAAAAAGTGGTTTTCTCATCATACTTGCGTCACACGCTTAGTAAAAATTAGGTTTTTATGTTGCGTTATTAAAGTTAATGCAATAATAATAATAATAATAAAGTTCGCAGGAATAAAGTTTTTCGTTTGGAAGCTCCTTCTGAACAAATGTTTTTGAGATGATAGGTAAATACGATTTTATGGCAATCTGTGTCTTTTCAAATGGAGAGGCAACGCTTTTCCTACTGAGCCAATTTTTTTTTTTTTCAAAGAAACCTAACCAGCAGGTAATGCAAATTGGAAACAACCAAACTTAAAAATAATTAGAGCCTTCCTAAATGTAATGTTTTGCATATGAAAGGTACACTAAAATCGTTTTATGTGAATTTTCTTACACTAAAAATTAAGCAAATTATTGAAAGTTAGTTGCTAAATCAAGTCGATGAAACCAAAATATATATGAATAACAAAAAAAAAACCTTGCCTAGTTATAAGTATGTCTTCTGCTGTTCATCGATCTAATGAAGTGAGCTTATATGCCCTTTTGTTACCTGAAAAGACGTACCTATTAGATACAACGTAATTTTTATGTAATTTACGTAACTATAAAATACTTTTTGATTACCGGCCGTGGACGCCGAATAGCCAGAACCAAGTGCAAGAGCAGTTTGGAACACATGTAAAATGGGCGAGCGCAGTGAACGAAACGAACAACTGGATACTGAACAACTAGCAGCAGTCGGCAGTGGAACTGAGACAGGTGGTCATGCGAAGAACGACGAGTGCGGCCGAGGGAGACCGAGACTGAGACGAGCACGCGACCGACGCTCGAACGAGAAGTGCCGAAGTGACCGCCGCGACCGAAGTGAACTATGAACCGCTCGTTCCTCGTTCCCGGGAACTAGAAGTAGACCGCCGCGACCGAAGTGAACTATGAACCGATCGTTCCTTGTAATTCGTTCCTCGGTCCTTTCGTTCATCTTGGTGAACCGTTCCTTTGCACCCGTTCGTTCGCGAACTACCCATCTCTAGAAAGCAGTAACCGTAATTACTTTACCAAAACAAAGCAGAAACCTGACTCGCAGCCCGGAAGACAAGTGGTGCCAGCCTCCGAGCTGTGGTTTTTTCCTCTGCCTCGCTTGCTCTCCTCCCGTATCCTCCTGGTCTCGTTCGCTCGCGGGGCGCCGGAACGGGACCGCCACCGCGGGGATGTGGGTCGGCTGCTGCGGCCGGCGCGGATCCCCGTCGCCTGGACACGGCCGCGGCTGGACAACGGGACCCCTCCAGTGCTGGGCCGTGGCCTCCTCACCCGAGAAGGGCCCGCCGGCGGCTGGAACGCCGCTCCATGGTGCCCTGCACCGCCGGGCATCACCGTTATGACCCTTGACATGACGAGCAGCTATCGACAGACCTACGCTCGTGGCTATCCCTCACCGTGGGAATTGTCCCCGTTCTCTCCTCCAGCAATGAAGGTTTAACGCGGGGACTTTTTGCCAGCATGGCGAGGCAAAAGAACTGGAAGACACAAATGAAGTCCGTGACTATTGCTGTTAACTTGTATTTACGGAAAGAATGAAACAAAACACAAAGAAGTTGACTGAATTTTCTCATTTTGAGAGTACTGAAGGCGCGATATGTTTTACTTTCTAACAAACTTTCAACAGACTACATCGCATGAATTATTCCTTTATTCAAGACAATCGGTTTCGCCAAACTTCGCGATCTAGGTGCTGAATATTTTTTACACTACTGGTCATTAAAATTGCTAAACCACGAAGATGACGTGCTACAGACGCGAAATTTAACCGACAGGAAGAAGATGCTGTGATATGCAAATTATTAGCTTTTCAGAGCATTCACACAACGTTGGCGCCGGTGGCGACACCTACAACGTGCTGACATGAGGAAAGTTTCCAACCGATTTCTCATACACAAAAAGCAGTTGACCGGCGTTGCCTGGTGAAACGTTGTTCTGATGCCTCGTGTAAGGAGGAGGAATGCGTACCATCACGTTTCCGAGTTTGTTAAAGGTCGCGATTGCGGTTTATCGTATCGCGACATTGCGGATCGCGACATTGCTGCTCGCGTTGGTCGAGATCCAATGACTGTTAGCATAATATGGAATCGGTGGGTTCAGGAGGGTAATACGGAAAGCCGTGCTGGATCCCAACGGCCTCATATCACTAGCAGTCGAGATGACAGGCATCTTATCCGCATGGCTGTAACGGATCGTGCATCCACGTCTCGATCCCTGAGTCAACAGATGGGAACGTTCGCAAGACAACAACCATCTGCACGATCAGTTCGACGACGTTTGCAGCAGCATGGACTATCAGCTCGGAGACCATGGCTGCGGTTACCCTTGACGCTGCATCACAGACAGGAGCGCCTGCGATGGTGTACTCAACGACGAACCTGGGTGCACGAATGGCAAAACGTCATTTTTTCGGATGAATCCAGGTTCTGTTTACAGTATCATGATGGTCGCATTCGTGTTTGGCGACATTTCGGTGAACGCACATTGGAAGCGTGTATTCATCATCGCCATACTGACGTATCACCCGGCGTGATAGTATGGGGCGCCATTGGTGACACGTCTCGGTCACCTCTTGTTCGCATTGACGGCACTTTGAACAGTGGACGTTACATTGCAGATGTGTTACGACACGTGGCTCTACCCTTCATTCGATCCCTGCGAAACCCTACATTTCAGCAGAATAGTACACGACCGCATGTTGCAGGTCCTGTACGTGCCTATCTGGCTACAGAAAATGTTCGACTGCTGCCCTGGCCGGCACATTCTCCAGTTCTCTCACCAACTGAAAACGTCTGGTCAATGGTGGCCGAGCAACTGGCTCGTCACAATACGCCAGTCACTACTCTTGATGAACTGTGGTATCGTGTTGAAGCTGCATGGGCAGCTGTACCTGTAGACGCTATCCAAGCTCTGTTTGACTCAATGCCCAGGCGTATCAAGGCCGTTATTACTGCCAGAGGTGTTTGTTCTGGGTACTGATTTCTCAGGATCTATGCACCCAAATTGCGTGAAAATGTAATCACATGTCAGTTCTAGTATATTTATCCAATGAATACCCATTTATCGTGTGCATTTCATCTTGGTGTAGCAATTTTAATGGCCAGTAGTGTAGCAAGTACCTGGTGGTTATAACTAAACTATCCGTATTTAACAAATTATAACACGAAAACTAATTACCGTACGAGGACCAAACTTGGTAACATTAGTGTCGAGGACATGGGGAAGAGAAATAGTGCAGAATCAATTCAGTTGAAACACTTTTAATGTGCTGCTACGGTACAGCATACCATTACATACTGGTACCATTACTGCTACAAAAGGGGCTCAATATGGCGCCCATAATTGTCCAGAAGAGTCTGAAAGCGCAGGACTGCATTCTGCACAGCAGAACAAAGCATGTCCGTAGGTATTCTGGCTACGTCTCTTGATATGATGCGCTTCAGATCAGCACATGTGTGAATGTTCTCGTGGTAAAACCTGTCCTTCATTTAGCCCCACAACCAGAAATCGCAGGGAGTGAGATCAAGTGATCGTACCGGCAAAGCATTTGGAAACGATCGGCTGACAATTCTATCGTTTTCAAATGTGTTTCGGAGAAGCAAAAAAATGTTCAAACGTGTGTGAAATCCTATGGGACCAAATTGCTGAAGTCATCGGTCCCTAGACTTAAACACTACTTAATCTAATTTAAACTAACTTATGCTAAGAACAACCTGTGGTGTCACCGCAAGGCACTACACTTGCTAGGTCGTTGGCTTCAAATCGGCCGATGTCCGGAGTACACATCGGACCCGCGAGTCACCACTGTCGACGCTAGCAGACCGAGCGCCGCCACTCGGCTGGTCTTAACGAGACAAGCTACCGCACTGGCCACTTATACAGCTGACTTTAATTGGAATGGTTCACTTGTTATAGCTTCAGAGATCTCATTTGCAGAGACGCTAGTTAACATAGCCTTCAGCTAAGTCAGTAGCTACGACCTAGCCACGCGCCAAAACTGTTTATGCATTGACAATGGGTCTATATGTCTGAAGCAGTCAGAAATGTAAAGAAGTATACGCAGTTCAGTCTATAGCTGCACTTGTAAATATTATTCTACAAAGTCAAAATCGACGTTCACCGCTGATGCCGAATTAAAGCAAAGTATTTAATTGTATTCCTGTCTACTAACTTTCTACTTACCTAAGATGTTCCAGATACATCCCGTCAAGTATACGAGGTGCGGCTAGAAAAAAACCGGACTGATGCTGGAAAAAACATTTATTTACAATTATTTACAATTTCCTGTTATCTCCTTCAATGTACTCTCCTCCTCGGTCTCTACACCGCTCCATACGAATTTTCCACTGTTCATAGCAATGCTGCAGATCATTTTCGGTAAGTCCATACATTACTTCCGTCGCTTTTTCTTTTACTGCTTCAACAGTCTCAAATCTAGTTCCTTTCAAAGCTGACTTGACTTTAGGGAAAAGAAAAAAGTCACAGGGGGCCAAATCAGGTGAGTAGGGTGGATGATCTAAGATGGGAATGTTGTGTTTTGCCAAAAACGTCTTCACTGACAACGCACTGTGAGCTGGGGCATTGTCTTGGTGAAGGATCCATGACTTTTTTCTCCACAAATCGTTCCGTTTTCGCCGTACTCGCTCACGTAGGGTAGCCAGGACGCTAATGTAGTAATGCTGATTCACTGTTTGTCCCTCTGGTACCCAATCAATGTGCACAATCCCTTTGATGTCAAAAAAAAAAAAAAATCATCATTGCCTTGAATTTCGATTTTGACATTCGTGCTTTTTTTTTGTCGTGGAGAACCAGGAGTTTTCCAATGCATCGATTGGCGTTTAGTTTCGGGATCGTAAGTAAAAAACCACGATTCATCGCAAGTAATAACATTTTGTAAGAAGGTGGGATCACTTCAATGTTTTCCAGGATGTCAGAACAAATCATTCTTCGGCGTTCCTTCTGTTCAATTGTGAGACACTTTGGAACCATTTTTGAACACACTTTGTTCATGTTGAAACTTTCATGAAGAATCTGCCTAACACTTCCCTTGTCAACTCCTGTTAACTCAGACACTGCTCTGATTGTTAAACGGCGATCTTGTCGAACATGTTTACCGATTTTTTCAATGTTTGCATCAGTTTTTGCTGACAATGGTCTGCCAGTGCGAGTGTCATCACTGGTGTCTTCGCGGCCATCTTTAAATCGTTTAAACCACTCAAACACTTGTGTTCGCGATAAACAATCATCGCCGTACACTTGTTGTAACATTACAAACGTTTCACTTGCAGATTTTCCTAGTTTGAAACAAAATTTAATGTTAACACGCTGTTCTTTCTGTACACTCAACATTTTCCGACGCACAGACAAAACGTCAACTACTTAAAACAGACGCCACGGGCAGACTGAGTGCAGGAGGCAGATGAAACTCGAGCAGTAGGCGGAGCGAGAGTCACGTGACAGGCCACGCGACTTTCAGCCTTATTGCATTCGTTTTATTGTTTCACCAGTACTAGTCCGGTTTTTTTCTAGCCACACCTCGTAGTTCATTGATCCTCACGTCAGCTTGCGTGATAAACGCGTGCAATTAATGGCCACACCTCGTGATCAGACTAAGAGTCAAATATAGTGACTCAGCCGGATCACCCTTTTTTTCATGAGGCCCATAGTTCCGCCTCATACATAACACAACCCACACACCCATGCCCGAGGGAGCACTCGAACCTCGGCGGCCACGCGGGATTAACCGAGCGGTCTAAGGCGCTGCAGTTATAGACTGTGCGGCTGATTACAGCGGAGGTTCGAGTCCTCCCTCGGGCATGAGTGTGTGTGTTTGTCCTTAGGTTAATTTAGTTTAAGTAGTGTGTAAGCTTAGGGACTGATGACCTTAGCAGTTAAGTCCCATAAGATTTCACACACATTTGAACATTTGAACCTCGGCGAGAGGGCCGCGCAGTCCGTGACATGGAGACGGCCACTTCGCGCGGCTCAAGTGAACTTCACGAGCGATGTCCGGTGGGGCCCCATCTTGCTTGAAAACTGTTGAGTTCAATGTGTCTCTCTCCGGTGGGGCGGGTATGTCATGCTGGCGAAGCATATCGCAGTAACGCTGGCCAGTCACAGTACACGTCTTTGGTCCTTGAGTGCCAACCTTTTCAAAAAAGAATTGGCCAATGAAAACGTAGCCGTGAAGCCACGCCATACGGTGACACGATCACTTTACAGAGGAACTTAATGCACAGTGACTGGAGGTGAATATTCCCACACTCTGCAATTCTGTGAGTTCAGCTCAATCGTCAGAGAAAAATGAGCTTCGTCTGTCCATACGATGGTCCTTGTGGGAAAGTGAAGGGCGAAGTCAACACGTCGTCGTGCGTTCTGTGGTGCAAGCTGCTGTACGATATGGATGTTGTTCGAATACGATTTCAGTATGGTTCGAAGCACCTTCTGTATGGTGGACTACGGGATGTTCAAGAGACGTGACATAGCACGCGCACTGCCTGACGATCTGCTCGCAGCGTTGTCTTCCACAGCAACAGCGATTTCATGAGCCACCTGTGGTGCAACCGGTCGTCGGCCTCTTCGCGGAGCTACGCCCAGTTCTCCAGCTGAATCGAACTTCTTCGTAATGCTCCGCACAGCAGGTGGAGAAAGAGGACCCTTCCGTAATCCTTTCAGCCGGCGGTATTCCCGAAGTGTAGCTGCAGCATTACTGTTGTATCGATCATAGAGCTTCACCAATAACGCCCTGCTCCTTTTGTAGAAGCTCATGTTAACACGTCAATAAGTGCAGTGCGTCTGGTCAGATGTGTGAGACTCTGAATCACGAAGACTGATCACAGCACCTGATGGGCATAGTTGGAACTGGACGGTGGCGCTGCGACGCATGGAAATCATGCACCCCATACTCTGGACATTAATGCTACCAAGTTTGGTACTAGTACGCATAAAAACGCAATTTCCCGGTGTTCATTCCTCGGGTTCTGTTTTTGGTAAGTAAAAAAAGGTAGGGCGAAGTGTTCTGGATAGCCTTGGGCTAGGGACAATTTGTATACCCAACAGAGGATCATCTTAGAGTCATTATCCTATAGTAAAGGGTCAAATTAAGAATACTTCACACTTTCTCCTGCTTAGACAAAAGCAGCAAATCGGATAGTTTTTTCAGCATTTCATGTGGTCAACGGTGGGCTTGAGTTACCATTATTTCATGGGCGTTTCTTCGGAAAACGCCACAAAACCGGCTTTTTACTATATTTTCGCCGTCACCAGCGGACCAAAACCCAGCAGAGTATTCCACGACGGCTATGCACAGCAAACGGTTTAAATTTTTGCGATATATTCCTACGATCCCGATCTTCAGCAAACTTGAAAATTTTCTTGTTACGTTTACCCGTTTTCAAGATAAAATGTTCAAATTCACCCTACTTTTACACATAAAATCCGGCAGGAGGCGAAATCTAAACAATAAATAGCCGCATCAAACTGCTCAAATTTGCACGGTGTATTCTCTAGCGATTTATCTAGAACAGGGCTTCCCAACCTTTTCAGCTGGCGGACCTCTTCTTCAGTCGTAAATCCATGGCGGATCCCTAGTCACTCAAGAGAACAGTAACTTTAAATTTCAGAGCGAAACCCATGGGAACTGAAAGCTTCTTAATGCAAGTGCCATGTTCCTAATGACCCCCCCCCCCTCCCCGAAGTATCATTAGTCTTTGGTTTAGAGATGAATGAAAACAACTTGAAATTAACGATCCAATTTGAATTCCCACTGTATCCAGACACTTACTAGTGGATTTGCTCCCTTTCTTCAACACACTATAGCGTGATTAAAATGACTTGGTAATTGACATTTCACACGTTGGAGCTGCCTTCCTCCAAGAGCAATCAACGTCACATCCAAACTGTTCGCTGTTGACAAGCTGACGCTTGTGGTCTGTTCACTTCCACTGTTTGGCTACTGTTGTGTAAGGAGCATGCATATTTCGTAATAGTCGTGTGTGTGTGTGTGTGTGTGTGTGTGTGTGTGTGTGTGTGGTTTTCCGTGAAATTCGAAGAAAAATGTTCAAATGTATGTAAAGTCTATGAGACTTAACTGCTGAGGTCATCGGTCCCTAGTCTTAAACACTATTAACCTAAGTTTAATTTCCGCTAAGGACAACACACACACACACACACACACACACACACACACACACACACACACAGACACACACACACACGCCCGATGGAGGACTCGAACCTCCGGCGGGAGCGGCTGCGCAATTCACGACGACATGGCGCCTTAGACTGCGCGGCCATTCCGCGTGGCTGTGAAGGGGCAGACCCCATGATTCGGGATGCAAACACGTCACGAAAGAAAAGAGGCCAAGGAGTTGCCTTTAAAGGACTATTGTGACATCTGTTGTGCAGTGTGTGGGAATACATTCACCTAGTTTACATGCGTTTCCAAAACCTGATTTCGTAAGCCGATGTCCCAGTTCAGCTTTTGGTTGGTCAGGTAAACACTTCAAAATCGATTCTGGAAATCTGCTTTTATAAAGCCGTTTTCCAGTTCCACAATCGATTTTCGTGCCCATGTAAACAGCTCGGAAAGTCTAGTTATTTTTACGTCTTTGCGTATCTACTGAACGGCAGCTGTCAGTCCATAGCCGGCAGCCAGAAGGCGGCGTGCAACAGTGTTCCGGCCGCAGTGACCGAGCGGTTCTAGGCGCTACAGTCTGGAACCGCGCGACCGCTGCGGTCGCAGGTGCGAATCCTGCCTCGGGCATGGATGTGTGTGATGTCCTTAGGTTAGTTAGGTTTAAGTAGTTCTAAGTTCTAGGGGACTGATGACCTCCGCGATTAAGTCCCATAGTGCTCAGAGCCATTTGAACCATTTTTTGCAACAGTGTACTGTCAGTTGGTAGCTGGCAACTGACAGGCGGCGTGGCAACAGTTTAGCCACAGCTGACAACTTCAACTACTACTTGGACACTATATCCTGGCAGTCAGCCTCGATTGTAAACAAATCAGGAAAACAAACAAACAGACTCTCTTATTTCTATATAAGAAGACAAAGTATTTCATAGAACGTAAGACTTTTTTCTCAAAGGAAACAATTCTGCCAGAGGAGGTTAACCTTTTACAAGGTGGCACGTGAAAAGTCCTCATATGTTTACGCTCGCAGCTAGCTGCCACAATATAGTGTCAGAGTAATAGCAAACAAATCCCTGCGAAACCCTACATTTCAGCAGGCTAATGCACGACCGCATGTTGTAGGTCCCGTACGGGGCTTTCTGGATACAGAAAATGTTCGACTGCTGCCCTGGCCAGCACATTCTTCAGATCTCTCACCAACTGAAAACGTCTGGTCAATGGTAGCCGAGCAACTGGCTCGTCAAAATACGCCAGTCACTACTCTTGATGAACAGTGGTATCGTGTTGAAGCTGCATGGCCAGCTGTACCTGTACACGCCATCCAAGCTCTGTTTGACTCAGTGCCCAGGCGTATCAAGGCCGTTATTACGGCCAGAGGTGGTTGTTCTGGGTACTAATTTCCCAGGATCTATGCACCCAAATTGCGTGAAAATGTAATCACATGCCGTTTCTAGTATAATATATTTGTTCAATGAATACCCGTTTATCATGTGCATTTCTTCTTGGTGTAGCAATTTTAATGGCCAGTAGTGTATTTGTGGTATCAAGTACAGTGTGGAGCATTGCATTATCTCCTGGAATATGGAATTTGGCTTCCTAGTCATGATGGATATAGAAATAAGGTGTACCATTCTTGCTACATGCTTCCCACACAATGATTCCAGCAGTTGGAGAGTTATGGGTCTTGAGAATCGCTACTTTGATGTTTCATCTGGTCGTCATGTGGACACGCTCCCATCGATCTGACCGCCACAAACAAAATCGAGGCTGATTGCTAAACACCACAGAATTCCATATCACCTCGAGACCTCAACCCAGCTACCAGTAATCTGTCGCCTACGCTTCGGTGTAACACTGCCTCTACTACCTGCTCTGGTTTCAGCCTAATTAGAATAGGCAATTTGCATTGTGGAAGCAACTGACATATTCAAAATTATTTTGAGACAAAAATAGTACTAATGCACTTCTTAACTGTAAGAGCCGGTTCAGAGCTCGTCCCCTTGTCTATTATAGCGTCATATGCAGTGAAAGTGTTATGAAATTCGATTCCAGTTTTCCATGTACGTTTGCGATGAGACGATCGTTCATTTCAAAACTACTAATCACTTTAATAATCTTAACTGTAGTCTGTAATATAGCCTTCAGATCTGCAGCATTTTATTTGGTACTAAATCTTTTCGGTTAACAATGCAACGAGTAAATGTAGTGGATCCATCGTTTACAGCTTTAGCGTTAATGTACAGTCCAGATATTCTTCCTGTCATTACCACTACATGGTCGGTACATACTCCAACACTTTTATTCAGGGGCGGCTCTAGAGATTTTGTGTCACAGTACGCTCCTCTGTATGTTTCTCTGACATAGTCAACATTTTTCAGTGTCATTCGTCCATGACGTATTTTCACATAGCACACTTACTCGTACTAATTTTTGGCGTGAATACGTCTGCAACATCAGAGCTAAAGATGGGGCAACATTTTGAGAAAGAGAAGTGAAACGCTTACAATGCATATTTTCCTCATTTTTTTTTTATGTACTGCAAACTGTATTTCTCAGATACAGTTGCTGTGTAGGGACTGTTAGGCCATCATATGTTGACACTTATTTTTATTTCTTTATTATAAAGTTTTTCGCTTCTGTAGGTGATTTCAAGCTGACGAACGTACATTTCAAGTATTGTTTAGGCATATGGTAGAAATTGAGTTGGCAACATTGCCACTAACAAACTTTGCCGTATGAAAGACGCATCTAAGGTGACAAAATCAAGTACTACATTTGTGATCGGTTTCAGAATACCGTGGATAACTTCCAGTAAGGCACTACATGTTATGGATTGTTTATAACTTATTTCCAGCTTATTCTCACACTTACTCATTTATGCAAAACTGTCTTTGTCTTGTTTAATTTTTATCCATTTAGAGCCATACTAAAATTTAAGACTTTGCCGTCCTCAAAAACGTGCCGCCTTGGGCGGTGGCAGAGTTCGCCACTGCAGCCCCCTAGAGCCAGCAGTACTCTTTTTCCGTTCCAAACGCACCGTTACTAGACGTTCGCAGACAACTGCTGTAAAATTCAACACAGACAGTCTGCAAGCGAGACTGCTGGAAGTCGATGAAAGTACTCCACATGCCTGCCGTTAAACGTTGGCCGTAGGAGAGACATCAGAGTGGGTAAATAACACAATAAACGAATTTTAATGTTTGTGATTACTTACGAATGAAATACAATATTGAAAATCGTAAACAATCAAATGTAATCATGCATCTAGACAGAAGCGCACACGCTTGTTCCAATTTTTATGATAGCCGCGCAGTTAGCAACAACGGTTTCCACATCTGGCGTTATTTGTAAGCAACATGTTCTATAAAAATTTACTCATTTGTCCCGGAGTAATAGCGAAAATATACGTCATCTCGTTGGTCTATTGATGGCGAAGGAGAAAATGAAATACTGCTTCGCCATAGGTTCGGCTCTTCAAGCCCTTCATCAATACTTTCCTTTTTCAATGCATCTTCATTGTGTACCAAGGGGATGCACGGACGAAAAGTTTTATTTCGTTGAATACCGCTGTCTTTAGTGCCAATTTGTCACTATTTTTTACGAATTGTAGAGACTAACGGAATATTACCGAACCATCAGTTTAATATGTCTTGGTCCTAAAATACCGACTCGAATTATTTACAGAAGAGTGTAAAAACTCGCACAAAACGACCTCGGGCAGATCAGTTTGAGCCCCGGAGAAACGCAGGAAGCAATACTGGCCCTACGACTTATTTTAGAACTAAGGCAAATTTCAGTTGTAGCATTTGTAAATTTAGAGAAATCTTCTGACAATTCTGACTGGAATATATTCGTTGGTATTCTGAATGTAGTGGAACAAAACATAGGAAGTGAAAGACTGTGGATACAAGACTCGAAGGACTGTTGTACGTTCTGTAACATTAAACTAGATGTGAAGAAAACCAAGAAGAAGTTTGACAAGTGGACTGAAATCAGGGAGAAAGTTTGACAATGTAGTTGCTAATTTGCCAGGTGCATTTGAACTGAATGAATAGTGTCTTGGAAAGAGGTTATAAGATAAAAACCAGCAACAGTAGCACAAAGATAATGGGAATGTAGTCGGTAGGCCGCTGTGGCCGAGCGGTTCTAGACGCTTCAGTCTGGAACCGCGCGACGCTACGGTCACAGGTTCGAATCCTGCCTCGGGCATGGATGTGTGTGATGTCCTTAGGTTAGTTAGGTTTAAGTAGTTCTAAGTTTTAGGGACTGATGACATCAGATGTTAAGTCCCATAGTGCTCAGAGCCGTTTGAACCATTTGGAATATAGTCATACTACATCAGGCGATACAGTGGGAATCAGTTCAGAAAATGATGTACTTAAATTAGTGGAAGGGTATTGTTTTTCGGTAGCAAAATAACTGACAGCGTGTGAAGTAGAGAATAAAAAATTCAGACTGACAATAGCAGAGAAGTATGTCTGAAAACGGGTAGTCAGTTAACAGTGAATAATCACTGGTATGCAAAACAGAAAGGATGAAAGTCCAGTCGCATAATGTGTCACTGCCAACTAACATAGCTCGATAAAACGTGGACTATATACAGAAAGAACTGCTGCAGTACAGCACAGTAAGGAACAGTACAGAAGGTAACTGAAAGAAATACACACTGAAACGAACAAGAATGACGCTTTTGTATAAAGATAATAATTACACTGAAGTCAGCGAGATTCATGATGATCCCCTGGACACTACAAAGGAAGGACATGATTCTCAATTTTGTGTTTGATCACAACGGACGGCAGTGTATGCTCTGCAGTGTTGTTAAGGAGTCTACTGGAGAGTCATTGGTGCATGAGGGCGTGCTGAAATATGTGCTGAAATACGTGCTTGATGGGATTTAAGTCGAATGAACGCGGGGGCCAGTAGATTCGCCGAATACCTTCTCGTTCCAAGAGGTCTGCCACCTGCGCTGTTCGATGTGATAGCGCTCTATCATCCGTAAAAGTGAAGACAGGGAAGAAAGCACCCCTGAAGAGATGCATATGGGGAAAGAGTGTAGTGTCACAATGATTTTGACTGGAGTGTTTACCGTGGTCAAAGGTCTGGAGATCGGTATGTCCATGAATCATATGCTTCCCCACACCATAACACCTGAACCACCAAAACGATCATGTCCGACAATGGGCGGGAACGCTGGACGGGCTCTAATATGGCGAGAGGTGTGAGCACATAATCCACCTACTAAAACTGTCGAGCGCGTGGGTTTGGTTGGTCCAGAAGTTATGGTTTGGGGAGGAATAATGTTGAATGGGCGTACTAACCTCCAGATCCTTGAACAGCGTACATCCACCAGTGATCTTATTGTGACACTGGCCTCCTTTCTCATGTTCGTCTTTTCAAGGGCGCATTCACGTTGTGAGTGTGTGAGTTTTATTTGGTCAAGTTGCGCAATGGACTGATCCAACAAGTACCCTTTGGCTTCTGCGAGAAACAATTTCCACTTCACACTACTACAGAAGACAGACAGACGCTCCTAATGTACCAACAAGAACTGCTTGAAAAACACTCAGCAACAAATATCTTCTGGAGTTGTCCGCTGTAAGGAAAAGACACAAAAATATTCTACATAATCTTACGTTACTAGTGGAATGCTTGGGTACGGGAGTATTCCTAGTTAGTGTCAGAAAAACATTAAACGAACGAAAAATACAATTTATTGCAAAAAAAATTCTGAGAAATAAAGTGAAACTTTTTCTTATATATAAAAAATAATAAATTTCCGGGTTCTTTTCGGAACAGGAGACTGCCTCTTATGGATAGGAATGTTATTATTTTACAAAATATGGAAAGGTTCTTTTCTCCCTTTCCTTTAAGAATGTTATTTACTCGGCGCCTACACAACTTGAATAACTTTTCTAGGTACGGTCAAGGCTGTTGTGTGAGAAATGTAGTGGAGTGTACTGTTAGGGAGGACAGATGGGGCTCGCATACGCTGTAGCGCACAATACCGTGAGCTGCGACGACTGCTGCCTGCGTCGCTCGCTGCTGACAAACAACACAACTATCTCTTTCTATCTGGATTGACCTTCGCCAGTCAAACTCTCCCTACTCCTTGATGAAGTCAAGATCTGCCCCTAGTCTAACTATTGGCGTGGTACACTGGTCAGATAAGCAGTCCACCGCGATGCCACTCAATACTCGCTCGCAGGCGTTTAACTAGTACTCTGTCCGGGTGGTTATCCCTTCACTCTGGCAAAAGCTGTCTTTTCTCTGGGCGGTCGCTTCGGCCGAAGTAGGTATGTTGTTCACCCAGCCCTCTGAAGGGACGGTCTTCCCAGCGGGCTGGTTTCCTCTTTAGAACGAAAATTCCTGTGGCCGTCATGTTGTGTACGCCAGCCTCGACTTTTTCGACACCGGTGCGCACTTGCGATTTACTTATTAGATCTGCATATCGCTTACATGAATTCATACAAAATTGACTCTACCTTATCGAGTTAGGGTTCGAATGAAGTGTCTTGATGTGCAGAATACGATTGTGAGGACGGAATATATAAGAAATGAAGGTCAAAAGATCACGCCACTTTACAACCTCTGGCTTCAGTTTTAAGGATGACAGAGCGCAACTGTGTCGATCTGCAAAGGTGGAGCAGCTCTTGGAACAAGCGGATATTCAGCGAATGGAATGGCCTGCCTGTCCCGCCGACTTAAATCCTATCGAGTTCGTACAGGATGTATTATGGAGGTGTATTGCAGCACGCCCTCATGCACCAAGGACCATTCAGTAGCTGCCAGCCGTACTGGTGCAGGAGAGGAACGCCCTGCCATAAGATCCCCTTACCAACCTTGTGGCAAACATGAAAGCAAGTTGCAGAACATGCAGTGCTATCCGTGGTGATCACACTCACTATCAAGAACCATGTCCTGTCCTTTGTAATGTCCAGGGACCTCTTGAATTGCGGTGACGTCAGTGTGATTATTATCTTTGTATAAATGTATCATTTCTATTCGTGTTAGTGCATATTTCTTCCAGTCTAACATTTCTTTCTATGTATGGCCCAGTTTTCATCGATCTGTATTACTTGGCAGTGACATGTCATATGAAACCCACTTCCCTTTAAGTTTTGGACGGTAGTGTAAAACCAAATGTCAGTTTGCTGTGTTTGAAGATATGTTATCTAGAGTGTGGACTTGGAGGAAGTGAATCGTGAATCATAAACAATTCTGAGCCGTGTTGCGGCTCGCGTTGGTGCTGCTTGTAGGTTTCCGTCCTCTGTTGCAGGCCAGACGGTACCGTTTAGTTGGCATGGTTGCGGTTGTTTGTCTTCTTCTCGTGTTGACTGGCGCCACTAGGTTTCGCAAGCGTTGCCTGTCCGTTAGTGGCAGCAGCGGCGGTTATCGATATGTAGTAACTGATGCCCTATCTTTGGGGCGACGTCATTGTTTTTCCGGGTCGTGTGAGCGTGCCAGTTCGGCTGGGGGCTCAGGAGGAGCCAGGTCCTCACAGTGCGAGAACACGCCGGGCCCACTGGCGGCACGCATGGACTGCCGGATGGAGTGGCTGGGTCACGAGGGTGCACGATCCCGTCGTAAACCGGATGATCCAGCAAGCCTTAAGATGAGTGCAATTCGATCCAAGTAGAGAAACCTCCACCATTGTGACATCTCGCGATTCTCCAGTGACTTGGGTTCGTATTGCTGCTCGTAGTGTCGCCAAGATGAAGAGCAGCGAGTGGAGTGCTTGGGGAAGGCGTATCTGATTAGCTTTCCTCGACGTCTTATTACTATTTACACGCAGTAACTTGTTGCAATTTGTTAAGTTCAACCAGCCTAATTTTTGTAGGCTGGTAACTGCTAACGCCCCAGTTACCTGCCCTGGGGGTTAGTGTATGTAACGGCGGTATACGTTTCCTCGCCTTGCCGTTGCTGTCTGGTAAGGAGTGTAGTTTTGACAGCTTTCTTGACTGAAGGCCGGTTGGTGATTCTTCTACTCTGTTGGTAGTGGTTCTTCTCTCGTTCTGGGCGCTCTAAATACAGTATTCTGGAGACGTGGTGCAGACACCGGTTCCGGCTTTGGCGTAATGTTCCATCGTTGCATTTGGTTTATAGGACGTCAGGGAGATTCAGCAAGATTATCATTAGTCATTCGTTAGACTGCCAGTAGTCGGAGTTACCATCTTGTGAAGTGAATGCAACTCTTGGCTGCTATCTCATCACTCGCGAAAGTCTTTGTTGCTGGACTTTCTCAGAGGTCGATTCCTGGAGTACCGTCTGTGACTGGTTCTTGTGTTTTATTAGTGTATTATTTGTTACCATACCTTGTAATGCCTATATTAAAGGTTATGTATGTCTAGTTAATAGTTCTGGTCGCCTTCTGGAACAAATCTAGCAGTGTAAGGGTTCTGTTACAAGATTTACCATCATCTTATTTCACACGTTTGGTGATCAGTTGCTTGTTTCTTTTAATTAACTTTGCTTGTATTTGCTGTTTTACAGCATGTTTCTAAATTTTTTATATAATTGCCTTTTCTGGCGTGTAAGGCCATCAGCCGTGATTGTGGTCATTTGCTCTGAAAAAATAATTTGGTATTTGTATTTTAGCACTAAGCCTTAAAACCTTATTTACTGCCACTTCTGGGGTCTGATACCTTCTGCTGTGTTTGTGGCCACTTACATTTTAATATTTCAGTACCTGCAAGTGGCAAATTGCAGCGAGTTCTTAAGCATTCTTAATTTATTCCCATTCTTGGCGTGTAAGCCCTTCAACCGTGATCACAGTGGCTTACTTTTTTTTAACATTATTTGTATCTGTATTTTATGGTGATTTGCTAAATTGTAACGCACTGAAAACACTATTATTTACACAGTTGTTTATTCCTTAATTAATAACGTGTGGTATTTTTTATTTATTGTTGAATCTGGAATTACTGGTTTAAAAATAAATGTGTGTAACTGTAAAAGGCAACCAATAGTAACTGATTACGGCCCCGTCCATAATCGTAACCGAATCCTGCCTTCCCTTGACTAACCAGGTTTCAAATTCAGGCAACAAGAAAATAGAAACTTTTCAACTGTAGTGCTACTGAAGAATGCTGAAGATTAGTCGGGCAGATCAGATAAGTAGTCAGGAGGTAATGAGTCGAATTGGGGAGAAAATTTTGTCTCAAAACCTCAGCTAAGTGAAAGAAGTGGTCGGTTGGTAGGGCAAATACGACAAGTTCTGAGACATCAAGGGGCAGTTAATTCGGTAATGGAATGAAGCGCGTGTGTGGGTGGATGTGGGGGGTGGGGGGGTGGGGGTGGGGGGCGAGGATGGGGGGAGGAGCGGAGAGGGAATCAATTCTTAATTAAGTTCAAATAGGTTCAAATGAGTGTATTTTATGCAGCGATAGACTGCTATGGGGAGCTCATCAAACCAATCTTCGGACCGAAGACCACAACAACTCTCCCCGATAGTATCTTGGTTATAGTAATTGCCGATGTGGCACAGTGTTGAACAGCTTTCGGAAACCGCCTGGGCCGCGAACCCTCGCTTCCACTGGCGGGTCAGATTCCCATAACGGTAACCGCACGGCGGGCAGAAAAAGCGCAGGAAACAAACACGAAGTCGTAACGGGCCCTGGGGCGAGATACGTTACCCCGGGGCGGCCGGCACGTGATCACTGCCGCTCAGCGTCCGACACTGGCGCGGGGCAGAGACGGCATAGGAGCCACGCCACGCTAGCTCCGCCCATGTCGGTCTGCTTTCAAGCAGCGAGCACCTGTTGCGATATCACTTACATCGGCTGTTTCGTTCGCTCCGACAGTGAATGCTTCACAGCAAAATTTATACGTAGTAATTTAATTAAAGGTATTGTATAGTTCATTATACTAGGCGTTTGACTGCAGTACATACGAACGAAAGACGACAACGTAAAACGCAAACAGCACTAATAAACATAGGTCTGCAAACGAGTGGTTTCACCATCTATTATGACTGTGCATGATCCTTGCTTTCCGGTCCCTCGGCAGGCATCCTCAATTTTATAAATGGGGCCTGTACTATAGAAGACGCCGGCGGCCATTTGCAGCAACAAGCATCAATACTCAAACTAAGGTTTTATTCGGTGGTTTTGATCAAGTTAGAATTAGAATATTATTATAATGAAGTTTTAATACCACCTTACAGAGTTTATTAAATGAAACATGCCCATGAGTGGGACATAGACAGGTGATTAACTGAAATACGCGTACCAAATATTCTGTGAAATGATAAGGGAATATGGTGTGGCTGGGAGAAGTCACTGTAACATATTTATATAATAACACAATCACATTTATTCAATAAACATTACCATCTCAAATATTCCGTCTCACTTATCACGGAATGCTGGCGTGATACAATTAGTATCATATCTAAGTAAACTGAGTTAAACATCCGGCTAACATGTGCCGTGAATCGACAATGACTGCCGCCTGCACATTTCTATCATCATTTAGCCACACACACACACACACACACTAACATTCACTCTATTCATTTTATCTAACAGATAAAAGAGGAAGGTTCCCATACACCAAGTGGGACAACATTGGGAGAGAGCACATGGTTCCAACTGTAACTTTAATTCGGGCAAGTCCCGTCTTCACGTTTAACTAACTCCGCGAGTTTTACTGGATATTATGAAGGAACAATTAAATCACACGCGTGAATTTACGTAGAAGATCCAGCTCGATCACGAAATGTGATTACGTCGAGCTGAAGCTTCTCACCAAGAAATGCACGGGGTCTGCGGACCACGTGTTACCAATCTCTCCACAATCAGTAATCAATAAACACATTTAAATAAAATACAGTTTGCATATATACTTCACACTCACACTGAAATGCAAATTGAGCAATTCTGAGTATTACTCGGCAATGAGCGCCTGTTCACTTCCAAGTGCAGTGAACACAAATTCCCATGAAATTACTTGGCAAAAGAAATCATCTCCCTATCTCTCCTAAGCCGGCCGGAGTGGCCGAGCGGTTAAAGGCGCTACAGTCTGGAACCGCACGACCGCTACGGTCGCAGGTTCGAATCCTGCCTCGGGCACGGATGTGTGTGATGTCCTTAGGTTAGTTAGGTTTAAGTAGTTCTAAGTTCTAGGGGACTTATGACCACAGCAGTTGAGTCCCATAGTGCTCAGAGCCATTTGAACCATTTGAACCTATCTCTCCTAACCGAGATGATTCTAGGAAATACCATAGTGGCTTTCCTCAGCAGGGAAGCTGCTTCCAAGTTCAAGGTGAACATGGAATTCTAAATCTTCGCTAACTATCGGAGCGATAGAGCAGAGCGTGCTTACTCACCCAGGTCTTCCCAGCAACAACCCCGATACGGTCTCCCTCGTCCGGGTCCACACATCGTGGCCGCAAGGACTCAGAGATACCGCACACGGTTATTTGCCAACCTAACGAGCGCTAATGACGCGCACGGAGCTTATGCCTCACTGGTCCAGTGCAGTCGCGCTGTACTAGATTCGAGGTTGGCTACACTTCCACTATGCCTATAGCACACCCACAGCCGACATCTCACGCATACCTCATCATACGTTCGCATTCACACTTTGCAGACAATTACCATATCTAATATTAAAATGATCGTCTATATTTAAATAACCCTATCTTACTAATTATCATCAGGCTCTTCCCTGAATGTCGGAAGGGCACTCAGGTGTCTTTAGTTGTGGGGTCGAGCCATGTAGCGGCTTACATGGAGCCGTTACAACTGAGTACATGAAAACCTTATAACACTCTCAGAAAATACAAACTGCAGATATGAAGACAAACACGTTACAAGTGCTCCAGGTGGCCACCGTTCTTGTGAAGACAATGCCTCCTCGTCGTACACGTTCAAAAATCTCAGGTGTGTTCCGAACGCAGTGACAACCATTAACAACGCGTTCCAGGAGTCCATCAACACCACCAACAGCGCTGAAATGCACCAATGCTTGTAAACATCCATACACTAAAAAAATCCCCGTTGGTAACGTGACAGGTCATGGTATTACTGAGCCAAGACCGACACACTTCTGATTTTGTCCACTGTAATCATTCTGTGAAGGCATGTGACTGTGAAAACAATGGCTTTGTTCATAAATAACTTTTCTGATACCAGTCACGATTTATTTTTCTTCAAATTTTACACGACTTTAAGTACAAGTTCTTTCAAATTTCGCCACTAACTACAAATAAAAATCGATAAGTAACTAAAAATTGCCCAATTTTTTATGTTGCAGTATAGTCAACAAAACAAAGCAGAACCTCACGCATCGAAAATATTACATAAAAAACACGTAGTACAAAAAGAAAGCACATTTTAAAATGGGAATCCTTTCGCGAAACACGTAATGTAAAATACGAATAAAAGAAAATCGTGAGTTGTAGCAGAGAAGCTATTTGTCAACAAACCCACCGACAAACTTGTTGACGAAGATTCGCGCTACGTATTGTCGAACAACATGAAGGTGTCCCTTGCATCATCATGCATGTACCACATACGCACCCTTTCACCGTTAGTTTTTGTCGTGGGAGATGAAGGTACACACGACCAATAAGCTGCCCAGGGAGAAAATGTGGCAGCGCGGGATTAGCCGAGCGGTTTGAGGCGCTGCAGTCATAGACTGTGCGGCTGGTCCCGGCGGAGGTTCGAGTCCTCCCTCGGGCATGGGTGTGTGTGTTTGTCCTTAGGCTGATTTCGGTTAAGTAGTGCGTAAGCTTAGGAGCTGATGACCTTAGCAGATAAGTCCCATAAGATTTCACACACATTTGAACATTTTTTTGAGAAAATGTGTCTGTTCGGCGAAACCATTGGTCTCCGCACCTATGTTTACTGGGATTATTTGCTTGTTTCATTGTCTACTCACTCTTTTCGTTTGTACCTATGTGAAACACCCTGCCGTCTGTTCTGGCAACGGTCATTATAATAATACTCGTCTCTTTTAAGAATACAGACAGAAAACCGGATGTTTGTGGCGAACCATGTTTGCATGTTACGTCTTCGAACTTCATTTACCGGGCTTCTGCGCGTATTCTTGCAACAGCTGGACGTGCCGATGACATCAAGTGTCACAAAAATAACTCTAAGTAATCGTAAAATACAGTCGCGAATACTCTCGCACAATGAAATTACGTTTACCGATAAAGTAATGTGTTAATTCTTCAGCTCCAAATTAAATCATTTCGTCACAGATGGCCAATACTTGTTTCGTAAATGAAATAATGTGCTGTAAATAAATCAGATTGAGAAATATTATTAATTTTGCTATTTGTTAATCAATAGGAATGGACTAATTTACTTTGTAACAACAAAAATTATTTCGAAATTCAATTGTTATTAATCGAAATTTGGGACAATAGGTGACGCATACTAATTATCCTAGTGTACATATTTATTGTAAATCAATGAACTGAAAATTGTTTTAAAACAAAAGTTGCACATTGTTACTAGGTGCGACCTTTAGTGATAAATAAGAATTTTTGCAGCTAAGATCGCATGTTGAAATATTTTTATTTCCTCAATGATCAGTTTCGACAGGTCTAGCTGTCATCTTCGGATCGACAGTACACCAGGAGAAAACATAACTATAAATGTGAATGTCGTGTAAGCCGTTCGCCGGGTGGAAGTCTTTCGATTCGACGCCGCATCGGCGACTTGCGCGTCGATGGGCATGAAATGATGATGATTAGGACAACACAACACCCAGTCCCTGAGCGGAGGAAATCGAGGAATCGAACCCGGGCCCTTAGGATTGACACGCTGTCGCGCTACCACTCAGCTAGCGGGGGCGGACAACGTAACTATGACAATCTGCATAGCCCTACACCAGTATACAAGCTGAAACAGCAACATAATAACCAGATGAAAATATTTTTATACCTTCTGGAAATAATAGTCCGTGTACGAATAAAACAATGATGACGAGAGCACTCGCCATCTATAAACCATATTGGCTTGTCAAATACATAAAAGAGAGTAATTAAAGAGTACATAGCACCAACAGTGTGGCCCGGAGTCGAGGCGAGTTCCTCCTTGGAGCCGGTGTAGCTATGGCAATCAGTAAAGACTGGTGTAAACATTCCCTGCACAAGTCTATAAAGTAGTAGTTCTCAGAGAGAGGTGTGATTATTGGCATCTCATAGCGGGCAGTTCTTAGGCAGAGCTCGTTGAGAGATGACAGTATACGAGCTATTGTGATCAAATTTCTCTAAATGAAGGACAGCGAAGTGGAAGACTGTAACAGATGGAAGCCGTATACAATTGGAAATTATATTTTGGACACGATAATGGCAACCCGATTACTTGCAGTTACTATCTTCTCCCGAAACCAAAAAGAAGAGATTTCGTGATGAACTACAAGACTGCAACCAAACGATATGAATATATCACTTTATATCATTTATGCTTGCCGGCTTTGGAACAGTTAATCAGCAAATAAGTGTTTAACGCATACGTGCAAAAGTACAATCGTTCTTTAAAAATTACAACCAAATTTATTGCTTTGTATTGCTCAATAGCCATCAACTCAATGTTGCCATCCAAAACATCAGAACCAATCAAGATTTCACATAATTTGCTTGCTACGATTGAAACCCATATTTTCATTTCTGAGACAGAGTTTGCCTTGGAATATGGCTACATTACCCGAAAATCTTTGTCGGGACCAGGGTATTGGTGCTACCTTTAATTAGTTTCTGGAACAATAGGTCCAAATAAAAAATAAATAAATAAAAATAAAAAAATGAATAAAAAAAATAAAAAATGAAGGTATGTGACTCATTTGTACTATAAAAGAGTAAACGCACTGACTTGCCCTACGGTAGGCGAACCAAATGCTGCGTTTTATTGGCAGAACATGTGGAAGACGTAAGTAATTCACTAAAGACACTGGCTACACTGTGGTTGTCCGTCCACTGTGAGAGTATTACTGTGCAGTAAGGGATCCTAACCAGATAGTAGCGACGGAGGTCCTCGAATTAGGGGAATGAGAAGGCGCTCAACCCGAGGTTATCAGCGACGCGAAATAGGGGAGAGAGTCTACTGATATGAGAGCCAGGGTGGCCTCGTAAAACAAAGGTATTTTTCGTTGCGGTGATATATTTTCACAAAATTTCCATCACCGTCTTTCTCCTTCGAATGGGAAAATTATATTTTATTGACTCTCACCTACATACGAAGAAACAACCTTCGTTGTAAAATAAGGGAAATCAGAGCTCGCACGGAAAGATTTAGATGTTCATTTTTACCACGTGGTATTTGAGAGAAATGGTGTGAAGGCGGATCACTGAAGCCTCTGCCAATGACTTGGATGTAAGAGTTGTGACGCAGATGTAGACACGTGATGCAGTGTAGCTAGTACGCAGCCGTGTCCGATATGCGTTTCCAACTCAAACGAAAATCTTTTTCACGAACTCTCCTACGGCACCTCGAGCATATAAGTAAACGGACACTTTGGAGACAAAATGTGGAGTGCTCTGCGTGAAGAAAATTTAGTTGTCTGCCTGATTATGTAGCATACTAAACTGTTCTTCGGGAGAAGCGATGCCCATATCCCTGTTCTACTTAAGACGAATGCCGGGATGGTTCCTTCGAAAAGGAGGCAATCAATATCTTTTCCCACCTGTGTGCTGCGTCTCCAATGACCTCATCGTTCAAGAAACATTACATCAAAATCTTCAAAATGGTTCAAATGGCTCTGAGCACTATGGGACTTAACTTCTGAGGTCATCACTCCCCTAGAACTTAGAACTACTTAAACCTAACTAACCTAAGGACATCACACACATCCATGCTCGAGGCAGGGTTCGAACCTGCGACCTTAAAAGTCGCGCGGTTCCAAACTGTAGCGCCTAGAACCGCTCGGCCACCTCGGCCGGTTCAAAATCTTCCAGCATTCTTAAAGTAATAATTATTGGGGAATTCTTTTTTGACAGGAGATAGCTATGACATTTCTGAGCGTCAGTTAAGCGGGAAGTAGACCAAGTAATATGCATGACATGTAATAACTCAACTGATATTGAAAACAATAAAAAATTCGGAAGTATTACTCTGCAGCACTCCATCATAGATAATAGAAACGTAAGCTAAAATGTAAACACTATTTGCTGCTTGTATTACTCTGCTACTTAATTGCGACCAATATGTTTTGGTATCATTCTGCCTTTACCAATTATGTTTGCCTTGTATAAGGCGTTTGCGTTTAGATAACAGTATTTGGAGGAACTGTTCCATTGCAATACAACTGATCGGCGTTATCCGGCAGGAGCTCTCAGACACACATATGAACAGCATGCTATTACCGGCGTTAGGAATTATGTCTCATTTTATGCGCAGGGACTGGTGTTAATCAAAGCATTTCCAGTTAGGTTGGTTAACATTCCGTTATTTCAAAATCCCGTCCGGTAGACCCTTTGTACGCAGCAAAGCAAAGAAATGGGTCACGTTTGTAGCACGAGGTTATTGACCGCTTCGGCCCTGTCAGCGGGGTTGTTCACTCCATTCAGAAAGCCATAGAGGCTGGCCGTCCTCCGTCGGTACCTGCTGTGCAGTTGAAAACCCTCGAGGGGGTGTAAGCGTAGCCTGTGTTGCCTCCTGATTTCAGACTCTTTTCTCCCCTCGTTCGTGTCTGGAGCATGCACTAAGACACGTAACTTTAAAAACAACGTAGTTTGTTACTTCAGTGACATTTAATGGCAATATTTGCTTCAGCACGACCCATTTCAGCAACATGCTGCCATCATCAGGCACCGACTATTAATTGTGTCCTTTTTTTGTATGATTACATTTCCCACAGCTACGGTGCCTATTTTTGTGGGTGCCAGTGACATTAGGTGGCTAAGTTCTATTGAGAAATTTACAATACGTTACTATCCAACAATGAGAAGTTTACATGATGTATGCACTCAGTCGGTTGCATATAGTTTATCGTAATAAGCTTTGATCAGGTTTCAATGCCTCTGGGGGTACCTTTCTCAAAAGGAATAAAGTAACCTTTAATGTTTTGTACATATTACTGAAGAAACATGTAAAATAACCAATACATTACAAAAGTGAATTGAAGTACTTGGAAGAAAATGATTACTCACAAAACTTACAGTACGTTAAAAACATTAACCACACATTATGAGCTAAATTGCTCAAGCCAAATAGCAGAAATCATAGATTAAATTCTCCATGAAAAACAGAAAGAATTACTCCACAGGCGCAGGTTTTATAAGAACGGACACTGAACTAAACGTGCGGCAACTAGTTACGACGCCAACTAGCGTAGGGCGCGCCATCTGCTGGGCTCTAGTAGCGTAATAACCGCTCAGCGGTATAAAATACGCCATTGGGGCATAATACATCATTTACTGATTTTTTTTTCGTTCGGTTGGCGTTTATCATGCTGATATCACCGAGTAGATGGTGCGCTGTGCCCTACTTTTACGCCGGCCGGAGTGGCCGAACGGTTCTAGGCGCTACAGTCTGTAACCGCGCGACCGCTACGGTCGCAGGTTCGAATCCTGCCTCGGGCATGGATGTGTGTGATGTCCTTAGGTTGGTTAGGTTTAAGTAGTTCTAAGTTCTAGGGGACTGATGACCACAGCAGTTAAGTCCCATAGTGTTCAGAGCCATTTTTGCACCTACTTTTACTTGATATCTTAACTATTTGCCACAACACTTCGTTCAATGTGTGTTCTTATAAAAAGCTCCACTTGTGGAACAGTTCTTGTTCCACTGTCCAATTCAACTACTATCTGTTATCTCCCTAATTTTTCTACCTAACAGACCCCTATATTTTTACCCATTCTCCTTCACCCTATGGAAAATACTTCTCAACGTCTGCAAGACCTTCAGATTTTAAGTAGGAGTGTAGTGCTCCTACGCTTTTTTTTATCAGAAGAATTTCACGTTCCTGCGATGTTTTTTTTTTTAAATGTATATATTTTCCGTTTTTAAATGTCCGTCTCTGATTTTTAATTGAAAGTAGAAAAACAACACCATATTTTGTTTCCAGTTGTCATTATAATTTTTTAATATTATTTGACTGAAGAGTAGAATATTGTAATGCTGACAGTCCGTCCTCCACCCATGTGTGACGAGGGGAATGAAATAACAATAAAGGAAAGAAGAATAGCTCTTGCTTTTTTCATGGAGAACTTAATCAACGGTTTCTGCTATTGGAATTGAGTATTTTAGCTCGTGTAGTATACTTATATTCTTAACGTAATGTAAGTTACACAAGTACCTCTTTTATTCCATGTACTTCACTTCACTGTGGTAATGTCTTGATTATTTTAGATGTTTGTTTTGTAATATGCTTAAAACATTATAGATGTCTTTATACCTTCCGAAGAATATAGCTCTAGTGCTACTGAAACTTGGTAAAGGCTTATTACAATAAACTTTTTACAATCGATTGGCTGTATACATCATTTATTGAAAGTTTACTTACGGTTACTGCTGTCAGCCATGTTTAAAATTGTAATAATGTGAATTTTTTCAAAAACTTTTCCACATTTGGCTGCCTGTTCCGCTATCAACATAGACGCTTTTATAATTGCTGAGTCTTCTCTTAACAACAATTAATTCAGTCAGTGAGGCAGAAGCCGTCCACCAATAACCGATTTTGTGGCACTTTATGAGTTCCTAAGCAGGAACGGATTATATATCGTTTCATCTGTGGGCTATCGTAGTTTAGTTTTTGAATTTCTGCGTGTTAATCTAATTTATTAGATGCAGTTCATGTCTTTCTGTCACTGTCTATAGTAGAGTTTCGTAGCGCATGTCATAGTCGTTTGCTTGTCTGTGTAGGGTACTTTTCCACAGGCTTTAGTAAGGATAGGGACTGTGATTGCTGTGTGTGGATGCGAGCGGAGTCGGTAAAATGGAAATGAGCGTCTGGCGTCATTGGCCGGGAGGTCCCTGGCGGGGCAGGACCGGCTGCCTTGGTGCAGGTCTTACTACATTCGACGCCACATTGGGCGACCTGCGCGCTGGATGGGGGTGAAATAATGATGAAGACAGCACAACACCCAGTCCCTGAGCGGAGAAAATCCCCGACCCAGCCGGGAATAGAACCCGGGCCCATAGGACGGCAATCCGTCACGCTGACCACTCAGTTATCGGGGCGGACAGCCGAGTCGGTGACACATGACTCTCAGCTCAAGGCTGTGTTGGCTTCTGCTACGCAGTTTGACGCTGCACTGTTATGAACCGGTCGTGGGGACACAACGGACGTCCAGCACGGCCCTCTAGTCCGCCGATCGGTCAGCACCTGTGGCCAGCCCAGTTACTGGTCGCATTGAGGTTGACCCCTCACCTGTGGCCGAGTGGGAGTTCGCCTCGGGGCGTGGCATGCGGCGAAGGACCTCCGAGGGGGCCGAAAGTAAGGCCTCCCGGTTAGTCTGACAACAACTTGCAGGTGATGTCTATGGCTGGCATTTGTGCCTCAGCCACATGCAGTCGCTTGCGCTGTTTTAGAGGAAACCTCTGAGCCTTTAAGATCTAGCCAGTCACATAGGGTGGGATTATTGGTAGTTGGGAGTTCCATGTAAGACGCGTTATGGGTCCTCTTAGGAACATGGCTGCTAAGGAGGGGAGTAAAGCCAGCATGCACTCCGCTTGGGTATCAGGTGGAGTCATTCCAGACGTGGAAAGGTTCCTTCCAGATGGCAACTGCAAGTGGTGGTTCACGTAGGTGCCAATGATGTGTGTCGCTTTGGGTCGGAAGACATTCTCTCTGATTTTGAGCGGCTGTCAGAAGTGGTAAGAGCTGCCAGTCCTGCTTGCGAGACGAACGCAGAGTTCACAATTTGCAGCAAAGTCAACAGCACCGACTGCGGACCTCTGCTACAGAGCTGAGTGCTGAGTAGAGGGTCTCAGTCAGAGGTTCAGACGATTCTGCGACCATGCAGGCTGCAGAGTTCTTCACTCGCACGGTAGGGTGGTGGGGTTTCGGGTCCTGCTGGATAGATTGCAAGTCCATTACACGCAGGAGGCGACTACATGGCCTGTGTGTGTGGATAGGGCGGTTCTTTTTAGGTAGAGGGCTTTGGGGAAACACAAAAAGGGCTTCAGTCTCAAAGGCTGCAGGTCGAACGCAGGAAGAACGTAGATCTAGGAACAATCGGTGTAACAGTTGTAAATTTTCGTATCTGTGTTGGGAAAGTACCAGAACTCCAAGTGCTAATAGAACGCACTGAGCCACGCGGAGTCGCTGCGCGGTTTGAGGCGCCATGTCACTGATTGCGAGGCCCCTCCCGCCGGAGGTTCGAGTCCTCCCTCGGGCATGGGTGTGTGTGTTGTTCTTAGCATAAGTTAGTTTAAGTAGCGTGTAAGTCTAGGGACCGATGACCTTAGCGGTTTGGTCCCATAGGAATTCAAACACATTTGAACATTTGAACGCACTAATGCTCAAATCGACGCTGAAAGCAGGCTAAGGCCGCAGGTAAGTTCATGCGAAACTTTTGCGAAGGACCTAGCGGTGTTCAGAAAGGATAGGCTAAATAGAGTTGGTGGTGGCGTGTTTGCTGCTGTTAGAAGTAGTTCATTTTGTAGCGAAATTGAAGTAGATATTTCCTGTGAGTTGGTATGGGCAGGGGTCATTCTTGGCAACCGGAATAAAATAATAATTGGATCCTTTTATCGGCTTTCCAATGCAGATGATACAGCTGCTGAAAGGTTTAAAGAAAACTTGAGTTCGATTTCAAACACGTACCCGACTGATACAATTATAGTTGGTGGTGACTTTAATTTACCCTTTTCTTGGCGAAAATACATGTTTCATTTCGGAGGTACGCATAACACATCATCCGAAATTGTGCTAAACGCATTCTCTGAAAATTATGTCTAGCAATTAGTTCATGAGCGCACTCGAACAGTAAACGGTTGTGAAAACACACTTGACCACTTAGCAACAAAGAATCCTGAGCTAATAGCGAGTATCGAAACCGATACATGGATTAGAATACACAGGGTTTTCATAGCGAGACTCAATACCGTAACTCCCAAATCCTCCAAAAGTAAACGAAAAATATATCCATTCAGAAGAGTAAATAAAATTTCACTTGATGCCTTCCTGAGAGACACTTTCCATGCCTTCCAAATTAACAATGTAATTCTGGACCAATTGTGGCCTAAGTTCAAAGAAATAGTATCGGCAGCAATGGAGAGATTTATACCAAATAAATTAACAAATGAGCTGATCCCCCACGGTACACAAAACAGGCCACAACAATCGAAAAACCAAGCCAAATTTAAGCGAACGCAAAATCCCCAAGAGCTGCGATCTTTTACCGAGGCTCGAAATTTAGTGCGGGCTTCAATGCAAGATGCTTATAATAGTTTTCACAGAGAAATCGTCCCTTGAAACCTGGCAGCAAATCCTAGGTGATTCTGGTCGTATGTAAAATGTGCTAGCGGCAAAACACAATAAATGCCGTCTCTGCGCGTTAGCAAAGGAAATACTCGTACTATCGACTAACCTGCTGCCAAAGCAGGGTTACTAAACAGAGCCTCCCGAAATTCCTTCACCAAAGAAGACGAAGTAAATATTCCAGAATTCGAATCAAGAAGAGCTGCCAACATGAGTAACTTAGAAGTAGGTATCCTCGGAGCAGTGAAGCAATGTAAATCAAAAATGGCAAGTCTTCCGGTCCAGACTGCACACCAGTTGGATTCCTTTCAGAGTATGCTAAATAGCTCCATACCTAAAAATCTTATACACCCGTTCGCTCGACGAAAGGTAAGTACCCAAGGATGGGGAAGTTGCACAGATCACACTAGTATTCAAGAAAGGCAACAGTATTAATCCATCAATCTATAGGCCCGTATCATTAACGTCGATACGCAACAGGATGTTGGAACACGTACTCTGTTCGAACATTATGAATTATCCCGAAGAGAATGACACACAGTCAACACGGATTTAGAAAATATCATTCTAGCTCTTTGCTCACACGAAGTATAGAGTATCGATAAGGGATTTCAAATTGATTCCGGATTTCTAAATTTCCACAACGCTTTCGACACCGTGCCTCACAAGTGGCTTGTAATCAAATTGCCCGCTTATGGAATATCGTCTCAATTATGCGACTGGATCGATGATTTCCTACCGGCCGGAGTGGCCGAGCGGTTCTAGGCGCTACAGTCTGGAACCACGCGACCGCTACGGTCGCAGGTTCGAATCCTGCCTCGGGCATGGATGTGTGTGATGTCCTTAGGTTAGTTAGGTTTAAGTAGTTCTAAGTTCTATGGGACTGATGATCTTAGAAGTTAAGTCCCATAGTGCTCAGAGCCATTAGAGCCATTTCATGATTTCCTGTCAGAGAGGTGACAGCTCATAGTAATTGACGGAAAGTCATCGAGTAAAGCAGTGGTGATTTCTGGCGTTTCCAAAGGTAGTGCTGTAGACCTTCTGTTGTTCTTTATATAAATGATTTAGGAGACAATATATGCGACAGTCTCACGTTGTTTGCAGTTGATGCTTTCGTTTACCGCCTAATAAAGTCATCAGAAGATCAAAACAAATTGAGAAACGATTTAGAAAGGATACCAGTATGGTGCGAAAATTGGCAGTTGACCCTTAATAATGAAAAGCGTAAGGTCATCCACATGAGTGATAAAAGGAATTCATTAAACTTCGTTTACACGCTAATCAATCAAATCTAAAGGCTGTAAATTTCACTAAATACCTAGAAATTACAATGAACTTAAATTAGAAAGAACTCATAGAGATGTTGTGCGGAAGACGAACCAAAGACTACATTTCTTTGGCAGAACACTTGGGAGATGTAACATTCTACTAAATAGACTGCCTACACTACGCTTGTCTGTCCTCTTTTGGAGTACTGCTGCGCGGTATGGAATCCATACCAGTTAGAATTAACGAACTACACAGAGAATGTTGAAAGACGAGCATCACGTTTTGTACTATGTAGAAATAGTGGTGAGAGTGTCACGGACATGATACAGGATTTAGGGTGGACATCACTAAAACAAAGTCATTTCTGATCGCGGCGGGATCTTCTCATGGAATTGCAGTGCCCAACTTTCTCCTCCGAATGAAAATATTCTTTGTTAACGCCGAGTTACACAGGGAGAAACGATCATCATTATAATAATAAAGTAAGGGAAATCAGAACTCGCACGGAAGGATGTAGCTGTTCGTTTTTTCCGCGCGCTGTTCGAGAGTGGAATAATAGGGAATTATTGTGGAGGTGGTTCGATGACTGCTTTGCCAGTGCGAGTTGCAAAGTTTTAATGTAGATACAGATGTAGAATTATCATTGCATCGGATACAAGAACAACCTGTCCAGCTCATCAGCAAAATTTACATGTTGCCCCATAGGATGACTGCTGGTGATCTGGACGGTTAACCGATAAGTCAGATCTCAAGATGTCCAATGCGGAATTTTAAAACTAAATGTATTTTAACACAGTTATGAGTTTCAGTGATTTGTGTAAGAAAACATACATTCTGGGCCAGTAGTTGTGTTAGTGGAATTTAAGTATAATAATAGCTGTGTTTTTCTTCAGTATCTTACCAATACAATCATCTTTGAACCCAGTGTAAACATAGTTACTTGGATCAAGTTTCTTTGGGTGGCCACCAACAGCAGCAAGCACAGAAATATTCGTTTTGTAAATAAAAAACGTCTTTTCTTGCTGCAATGTATTTTATTTCTTCCATATCGTTTCAACTTTTACTTTAAGGTATTTTCAGTGGTCTCTAGAAAGGTTTAGTTTTGTTTTGATATGCGATATTTGCAGATCGTAAAACAGTTCACGTCTTGTTTTTTACGTAAATAAGTGATTACTTACAGTTTTTGGCTGGCATATGCGTTTCCTCTCATCAGGCCACATGCTGGAGATCGCACTATAACTTCACATACGAAACATAAGCACGTTTTCATGTTACGAACTTTTTTATTCTCAGTTTTCATATTGTTTGTGCTAATTGCTGTGGAGCACTATTAGTCCCTGTCACTAGTTGTAGATATTTTGCCGAAAACAGTGATTTAAGGTCGTGACTACTGTGTGTTCACTTTACGTCTCTTCCTGTTTGGGTTATTTACGTACATGATGCCAATCTGACGAAGTATATGCTGAAAGTAACGTCTATACATTTCTGTTCTCTTTATATCCGTTTGTTTGTTTGTGTGTGTGTGTGTGTGTGTGTGTGTGTTTATGTGTGTGTGCCCGTGCCAGAGAGAGAGAAAAGAGTATGTATATGTATGCATTCTTATTTTGTGTGTCTTTGTGTGTGTGGGCGCGCGCGCGCGCGCGAGAGAGAGAGAGAGAGAGTATATGTATGTCATTATTTTTGTGTGTGTGTGTGTTTATGTGTGTGTGTATGTGTGTGTTTGTGTTTGTGTGTGTGCCCGTGCCAGAGAGAGAGAAAAGAGTATGTATATGAATGCATTCTTATTTTGTGTGTTTTTGTGTATGGGCGCGCGCGCGCGCGGGGGAGAGAGAGAGAGAGAGTATATGTATGTCATTATTTTTGTGTGTGTGTGTGTGTTTGTGTGTGTTGCTTGTTATTCAGGGAGGGTTATAGAAAGCTGAATATGAATGTGATAGCTGTCAGAGAGTGGCTGAAAGTTTTGGTGCTCAACTGATTTTGAGTTTTAGTTTAAATGTTTTGTGGAGAAGTTCATGGATGAGTGAGTGGAAAGCGTTTGGGTCGTTTTATTATTATGATAATAATCCTCTGTTGGAGTGTCACTCTGTTACTTTTTCTGTTAATGTAAACAGTGAGTTGTTTGTCATGTGTACTTGATCATTCAACAGGGTTTCCTATTCTGCATTGGTTTTTGTATGTGGTAATTTTATTGCCGGGTTAGGACATGTATTTTACTGTTGATTCTATTTATTTTCTTGGGACTGGTTTGTGATTGTCTTCTCTTGGGTGTTCTGCAAATACTTCCAGGACCTCATGTGTTCTTTGTATGTGACATCAAATATTCTGCCTGTTTCTTCTATGTACCTTCCATCACTAATGTTACACTGTCATTGATATATACCTCGTTTCTGTTATATGTCTATGTCTTTTATCAGTTTTGGGGTGTATTTTTGAATAGAAATGTCTGTTGTGTATGCTATGTTTACGCTCAGTTGGCGATTTTATGTGTGAGTTTGTGTTTGTACGTGATGGTGTACCATCTTGTGTTTTCTCTAATTTTTTCCTGAGTATTCTATGTAGCTGCTATGATACTGTTTGTGATTGTGTTTGTTTCTGTTGTGTTGTTGCCTATGGTTTTGTGTTTTCTGCTTTTATTTTACTTTTAATTTTGTTATTTAGTTTTGGGACTATGTTTCTGTCGTAGCCATTTTTTTTTTTGGCTATCAGCCTTATTGTGTCGAGTTCTTTTTGGTAGTTTTCTTTGTTGAGTGGCACAGTGTTGAGTCTATGGAGAACATGTCGAAGTGCTGCTTGCTATTGTGAGTGTAGGTGGTTAGAGGCTTGGTGAATAATAGTGTCAGTTGGTGCAGGTTTACGATAAATTTCAGAAGTATACTTATTGTCCTGTTTTATTATTATTATTATTACATCAGCTAAGTTAGTTTGATTATTCTGTTCTCTATCAATTGTGAATTTTATATTTTTATGTACCTTGTTGATGTGAGTATGCAGTTTTCCAATGTTCATTTGTGGTTCGTCTATTCAGTAGCGGATGTCATCCATATGCCTGAACCAACATAATATGTTGTATTCTTTCGCTAATGTCTGAAAATTTCAAAGTCCAAGGAGACAATATCATTAAAAACATAGCTAATGCAACGAATGAGATATAAAAATCCCAGACACAGCAACACCTCCTGTCATTTGATACAGAAAGCACGTAGTCCAACATAACAGTACCAAAAAGAATAGATATCATAGATAATAACCTGAAAACACACAGCCAACTCTCAGATTAATGAAATTATCCAAAATATCGACAAGGTACATAGAAATATAAAATTAGAACTCGAAAGAGAACAGAATAACTAAATTAACTTTCTGGATGTAACAATCGAAAAACAAAAAATGAGCATATGTTTGAAATTTACCATAAATCCACTGCGACTGATATTATCACTCCCCAATCCTCAAACCATCCACACTCGCAAAAGCAAGCAGCACTGAGACACATGCTCCATAGGTATAACACATAGCCACTCAACAAAGAAAACTACCAAAAAGAACTTGACATAATAATGCAAATAGCGAAAAACTGCGCTTACATTAGTAAAATAATCACAAAGCTAAAAAATAATATTAAAAATAAAACTTAAGCAGAAAACACTAAATCACAGACAACAACACAACGGAACCAAACAGAATCACGACTACTCAGTATCATAACAGCTTCATAGAATAATCAGGAAAATACAAGAGAAAACACTAAGTGGTACACGATGACACACAAACACAAGGTAACACATAAAATCACGAACATTTTCAAAAGACTGGGCATAAACATAGCATACACAACAGACAGTTCTATCCAAAAACACACTCCAAAACTGACAAAAGACCTAGACATATATCAAACAGCAGGTATATATCAATTATAGCATAACATTTGCGATGGAAGATACACAGGAGAAACATGCAGAATATATGATGTCACATACAAAGAACACATGAGGTACTAGAAGTATGGAACAAACCATTCCACATTTGCAGAATACCGAAGAGAACGCAATCAAAAACCAATCTCTAGAGAAGAAGACATGAAAATAATTAGAATCAACAATAAAATACACATCCTAACCCTGCAAAAAACCAATGTAGAAAAAATCTCTGTTGAATAATTAAGTACACATGACAAACAACCCACTGTTTACATTAATAGATAAATGATAGATAGCATGCTAACAGAGGGTTATTACCATAAAAATAATAAGATCCAACCCCTTTTCACTTACTCGTCCATGGACCCCTCCACAAAATATTTAAAGCAAAACTCGAATCAGCTGAGCACCAAAATTTTCAGTCGCCCTCTGACCGCTATTAAATTCATATTTAACTTTCTGTAACTCACCCTGAATAACTACCGAGACACCCTACCACCCACTCACCCCCCCCCCCCCCCACCCTCCAGACACACACACACACACACACACACACACACACACACACACACACACAAAAGACGTACATATACTGTCTCTCTCTCTCTCTCTCCATCTCTCTCTCTCCATCTCTCTTTCACTCTCTCTTGCATCCAAATATACACAAAATAATACACACATTCTTTTTCTCTCTCTCTTGCATACGCACACATTCACACACACAAATAATAGTCCATACGTACATCCATATACATACTATTTCTCTCTCTCTTACACACACACACACACACACACACACACACACACACACACACACACACACACACACACAGAACAAAAATGTACATGCGTTATTTTTCAGCATATACATCGTTAGGTTGGCAACATGTCCGCGAGCAAACCAAACAGAAAGAGACATGAACACACAGTAGTTACGATCTTAAATCACTATTTTCTGTAAAATATCTAAGACTAGTGACAGAGACAAATGGTGCTCCACAGCAGTTAGAGCAAATGGTAGGAAAATTAAGAAGAAAAAGCTTCGTAACATGTAAACGTGCCTCTGTTTCATAAGTGAAATTATAGTGCTATCTCCAGCATGTGACTTGTTGAGAGCAAGCCAGCCAAAAACTCGAATAACTGTAAGTAACCTCTTATTCACGTAAAAAATACGATGTGCCAATATCGCATATAAAAAAAACTATCCTTCTAGATTCCACTGCAGAGTCTTAAAGTGAAAACAAGTCTGGATGGAATAAACTACATTCAGCAATGAATGGCGTTATTTATTTACTAAACGAATATCTAGATACTTTCGTCATCAGCTAATTGAGAACTTAGGCCATTTGCTTATAATCGCAGTATTATTAGTGACTCTTATGGAGTCTGTTGCAAAAGAAAATAAGTTTGTGCAGTCGTAAGAAGTTGTAGCTCTGTGAAAATTGGCTTAGCATTGTGAAACAGTTTGCTTGTTTGCTATGATATTTTACAGAAGACAAAAATTTCTGCGAATTCTCACTATTTAAGAACAGGACCTACGTTAATAATCGAAATAAACTTTCAAGGTAATTTCTTCGAACCGACAAAGCCTGTGCCAGCAGTCATACCGTGAAGAAGACAACGAAGCCAGTCCAAACTAGAAAAGTAGGAAATTTCATAATTTGTCAAAGCTAGGACGGCTACCTACAGCTTTACATACAGTGGCTGATATCTGTAAAGTTGATACGTTACTGGAAATACCCTTAATGAAAGACCATGTCACACTAGTATCTCTCACATCCGCCCTTCTTAATGGGCGATCGCACGCAGACTTACGATCAACATCACCGATCCGCCTACTGCGAATCCTCGATATCGAACTAACCCTGCCGCAGAGACAGTAGTAGATACTTTTCGAGATGGTTACAATGAAACTAGGGGCATGGAGGGGCGCTACTACTGAAACGGAACTTGTTGTCCCGTTACATATTTTCTTGAATAAATCCTGGCACATGAGAACTATTGCGAGTGCTTTTTTATTCAGCATAAGTAATTACTAGGGTAACATGCAGAAGTGTTTATTTATTTATTTATTCAGTCATTCATTCATTTTATTTGTGCCACATTTCCTAGTTGCGACCTGGTTTGTATGATTGAGATATCCATGAACAACTTAAATTGGAAGGAGCACATAGAAAAAGTTGTGGGGAAGGCTAACCAAAGACTACGTTTTATTGGCAGGACACTTAGAAAATGTAACAGATCTACTAAGGAGACTGCCTGCACTACGCTTGTCCGTCCTCTTTTACAATAGCGCTGCGCTGTGGGATCCTTACCAGATAGGACTGACGGAATACATCGAAAAAGTTCGAAGAAAGGCAGCACGTTTTGTATTATCGCGAAATATGGGAGAGAGTGTCACAGAAATGATACAGGATTTGGGCTGGAAATCGTTAAAAGAAAGGCGTTTTTCGTTGCGACGGAATCTTTTCAAGAAATTCCAATCACCAACTTTCTCCTCCGAATGCGAAAATATTTTGTTGACGCCGATTTGTTTTGTGTGGCCAATAGCAATTTAATACAATAAGCATGGGTTTCGGTGTAGTTGTGTGTTTTTAGGAAATTACGTTGAAGCCAGGTCTGCGCTCCAGTCTCCCATTCCATAATTACGTGGCGGAGCTGAACGATGTTAATTAGCGAGACCAAATGTGGTCATGTTCATTGCAACAGAAATAAGTTCAGTAGTTTAAACGCCATTGATGCTAAATAGATATCTTTTAAGCCATGTCCTTTGCTATTTATTTGCTCCCTCATCGTAGAGAATAGCTCAAAATCAGTACCCCTGTCGAATCCTGGGTCACGAAATTAAGAAAATAAAATCTGAATGTATTGCCTAGTAAGCTCTGTACAGGTACTTCTGTAGTCGTTCAAAAAAAAAAAAAAAAACAATATTGCCTTATCTTTTGCGTGCTAATTTTTACTGGTTGGTCAAAACCTTCCACTAGAAATTCTTAATACCCGGCAATAAATTTAAGGAGCCAGTAATTTCGTGGACCACATGAACTTGAGAATCCATTTACTACAGACCGTAGTTTGCAAGAGCTGTAGGACGGAAAAGAAACGACAACTATCCTCCTAACAGGTCCAGTCGTACCACCCACACTTAAAAGAGAAGTCCACAATATGTCTCCACGATTAGTTGTCGCGTTGCACTACGAGGAGCGTTCAATAGGTAATGCAATACTTTTTTTTCTGAAAGCTGATTCCTTTTATTCAGGATTCCATTACACCGTATTATTCTCCACTCTTCAGGCTAAAAAACTCCGTTTTTCAACATAGTCTTCGTTCAATGCGACGGCCTTATACCACCTTACTGGGAGGGCCTGATGCCCACGTGGTACCACTCTAAAGGGTGACGTAGGAGCCAATGTCTTGCTGCATCAATAACCTCTTCATCATCCATGTAATGCTTCCCGTGGAGTGCACCCTTCATTGGGTGGAAGTCGGAAGGTGAGAGATTTGGGCTGTAGGGTGGATGAGGAAGAGCAGTCCAGTGAAGTTTTCTTCGGAGGAAAGGTGGTCTGACGCCACAGCATGGATTGCCGTTCTGTTTCCAGCTCGAAGTGACGAACCTATGTTTCGTCGCATGTGACGACATTCGACAAAAAATTGTCACAATCAGCTGAACGCGCAAGCAATTCCGCACAGACGGTCGTTCGTTGCTCTTTGTGGCCTTGTGTTAGGAGGCGAGAACCCAGCGGTTACACGCCTTTGAGTACCCCAACTGGTGGACAAGTTTGTGAGCACTACCAACAGAGAAGGAACTTGCCTCCCTTCTTGCAGCGGTGTACCGTAGGTCTCTAGAAGAGCGTAGCGTTCCAAAAGAATGGAAAAGGGCACAGGTCATCCCCGTTTTCAAGAAGGGACGTCGAACAGATGTGCAGAACTATAGACCTATATCTCTAACGTCTATCAGTTGTAGAATTTTGGAACACGTATTATGTTCCAGTACAATGACTTTTCTGGAGACTAGAAATCTACTCTGTGGGAATCAGCATGGGTTTCGAAAAAGACGATCGTGTGGAACCCAGTTCGAGCTATTCGTCCACGAGACTCAGAGGGCCACAGACACGGGTTCTCAGGTAGATGCCGTGTTTCTTGACTTCCGCAAGGCGTTTGACACGATTCCCCACAGTCGTTTAATGAACAAAATAAGAGCATATGGACTATCAGACCAATTGTGTGATTGGATTGAGGAGTTCCTAGATAACAGAACGCAGCATGTCATTCTCAATGGAGAGAAGTCTTCCGAAGTAAGAGTGATTTCAGGTGTGTCGTAGGACCGTTGCTATTCACAATATATATAAATGACCTTGTGCATAACATGGGAAGTTCACTGAGGCTTTTTGCGGGTGATGGTGTAGTATATCGAGAGGTTGTAACAATGGAAAATTGTACTGAAATGGAGGAGAATCTGCAACGAATTGACGCATGGTGCAGGGAATCGCAATTGAATCTCAATGTAGACAAGTGTAATGTGCTGCAAATACATAGAAAGAAAGATCCTTTATCATTTAGCTACAACATAGCAGGTCAGCAACTGGAAGCAGTTAATTCCATAAATTATCTGGGGGTAGGCATTAGGAGTGATTTAAAATGGAATGATCATATAAAGTTGATCGTCGGTAAAGCAGATGCCAGACTGAGATTCATTGGAGGAATCCTAAGGAAATGTAATCCGAAAACAAAGGAAGTAAGTTACAGTACACTTGTTCGCCCACTGCTTGAATGTTGCTCAGCAGTGTGGGATCAGTACCAGATAGGGTTGGTAGAAGAGATAGAGAAGATCCAACGGAGAGCAGCGCGCTTCGTTACAGGATCATTTAGTAATCGCGAAAGCGTTACGGAGATGATAGATAAACTCGAATGGAGGACTCTTCAAGAGAGACGCTCAGTAGCTCGGTACGGGCTTTTGTTGAAGTTTCGAGAACATACCTTCACCGAGGAGTCAAGCAGTATATTGTTCCCTCCTACGTATATCTCGCGAAGCGACCATGAGGATAAAATCAGAGAGATTAGAGCCCACACTGAGGCATACCGACAATCTTTCTTTCCGCGAACAATACGACATTGGAATAGAAGGGAGAACCGATAGAGGTACTCAGGGTACCCTCCGCCACACACCGTCAGGTGGCTTGCGGAGTGTGGAGGCACGTTCCATCATTGCACGAGTCACAGCTGTGTGCGGCCAGTCTCGAGCGGGAGATTGGGATGTTTTGTGCGAAGTTGTTGCGATGTTGACAGACGTCTCGCCCAACGACTCACGGTGCTTTTCTTCAGGTCTCTGTAGACATTCTCCAAACGCCTAAGAATATCTGAGATGCTGTGGTTTTCCGCCAAAGGAACTCAGTGACAGCTCTCGACTTGGGTTCGCACTTCCGTTACAGACTCCATTTTGAAGGCTACCTATATCGCCGTCGCCATTCGGTACTTCACGAAACCATAGGGGATGAAGCGGCAATACCCCACTCTGTCCCCTAACAAATACCGCATTTTTTCAACCGAAATTGGCCGAGGAAAAAAGTGTGTTGCATTACTTATTGAATGCCCCTCACCCTTCGTTCGAGAGTTTGCCTCGTGCTGTATTTGCGGCGGTGTGGAGGGCAGGCACACTAGGCGGCCAGAGAAGAGAGCGAGGCGGGTCAGCGGCCTGCGGACACGAACACGCTGAGTCGCAAGTGCAGACTCACGCTCACGTGTGTTGCGTAACGCCGGCCTGCCCCTCCCTCCCGCCCCTCACGGGGCCGAGCCGTTTTTGCTCTCATCTGCCTACAGCCGGCGTGGCGCCTCGCCGTGACTCAGTTTCGCTTCGCTGCTAACTCAGGGGGTTAACGGGCGACTCCTTGCCGAGACGGAAAGTGTCCACCGACACCGAGGTGCGGCTGCTTAGTGGCGCGACAGTGTACCGTCACGCCGCCAGCTTGCTTTTTTTTTTAAAAAAAAAGTATGAGCCCCTCCACGCTCGCACAAGCATGGTGACCAACTCAAAAGGTCTACTGTCACCTCTGCATTGTTAGTAATTACATCGAGGAGATCGCAGGAGCGAGGAACTGCGATATTATCCGTACGTCTGGGTAGGGTTACACATTAATACGGGCGCATCTGGGTGATAGAAGTGGTCGAAAAAGCTCGACAGCGTCAAGCTTGAAAGAAGAGCGGTTTTTAAGGGCAGAGGGAAAAATGTGCCAAGGGAAACAAAACTTCTGCGGCAGTGTCAGGTTGGGTAGTAAGGGCAGTAGCGGTTTCTTGCTATCTGCGACAGATCGTGCAAGGTAAGGTTATGTTAGTGGTTGGGTATCATGCATCAGTACCATAGAAGTAATGCCAGATTGTCATGGAATGATCAGTCCTGTCGAGGAGGTGAGCGCTACTGCTGCTGGGCCGACGATGTCTCCTGGGCCATCTGCTGTTGCTGCTGCTCCTGTAACATGGCATGTCGTTTTAGGTTTGTCAGTTCGATGGTCCTCAAAGGAACTGGCAGTGTGATTTGTGTTTGGAGTTTGTGTGTCGTGTGTGGCTTCCCTGCGATTGCCAGTTCTCGTGGCAGAGGCTCAGCTAGCAAGCTAGTCAGTGGCTGAAGTGCAGGGGCTCGCCTCATTGTGTCGTTTGCGTAGTTACGGAGTTACCATAGATGGCTAGTCCCTAAGGAGCGTCTTTGGGCGCTTGTGTCTCCATCTGTGGTTGTGATCGTAGTTGCCCAAGTGCAGGATGTGAGGATTGTTCGAGTGAGTTGATTTCTTGTACAGTCGTGTGGCGAGTTTTTTGAATACCTCCTGGAGAGTCTCCAGTCGGTATTCTCGGTGAAGGTCCGCTCTGTATTTTCTGGAGGCGGTCCAGGTGTGTGGACGCTGCGTATCCCCAGACTGGAGCTGCGTATGTCATCAGTGTCATGTATAATGTCCCAGACACCCTCCTATTTAGTGTACTGTTCCTGTTGAGCATAGGATAGAGTTGTTTGAGCCTCGCGTTGGCCCTGTTGGTCATGTATTGTATGTGGTCCCCCCATGTGAGCTTCCGGTCTAGCCAAACACCGAGGTATCTGACTTTCGCAGCGAATCGTATTGGGCTTGCGTGTAGTGTTATTGGTCTGCAATTTTGGTGTTTGCGCAGTAATTTCGGACTGCGAGTTAACAGAACTGCCTCGCACTTGTCGACGTTTGCTTTAATACGCCACTTCTCCAACCAAGGCTCGACAGTTCTGAGTGCTGTCTGTAGTCTGTTATTAATGTTTGACGGTTTCCAATCTTGCGCAACGATGGCCGTGTCGTCCTCGTGGATGGCAACCGTCGTGTTTTGTGTCGTTGGAATAGCATGAATGTAGAGATTAAACAAGAGGGGCCCTAGGTTGCTACCTTGGGGTACCACTGCTTGGATAATACGTTGTGTCGATTGTTTACCCTAAATGTCAGTGTTGGTGAGGTATGAGTGTGCGAGACATACGAGTCCGTCGGGGATTGTCGTGGCATGGATTCAAAGAGTCGTTCGAAGTCCCCTGCAGAAATATTCAGCCATGCTGCCACTGTAGCGGTTCATAATTGTGAAATAGTTTCCGGTGCAGGGTTTCGTGCACGAACTGACCTCTCGATTGCGTCCATAAATGTTCCATTGGTGGCCAAATCATTTTCTCGAATTGTCCAGAATGGCCATCAAACCAACAGCGAACAACTGTGGTTCAAATAGCTCTGAGCACTATGGGACTTAACTTCTGTGGTCATCAGTCCCCTCGAACTTAGAACTACTTAAACCTAAGGACACACACACAGCCATGCCCCAGGCAGGATTCGAACCTGCGACCGTAACGGTCGCACGGTTCCAGACTGTAGCACCTAGAACCGCTAGACCACTCAGGCCGGCGAACAACTGTGGCCCGGTGACATGACATCGTTGTTTGGAACCAGAGTTCGGCCTGAGCCAGTGAGGTGTGCGCATCGCTGCCGCTGCGCGCTACGCTTTCTCGGCCGAGGAGAGCTAGAAGAAGTTCTGTGCTGTCTGTGCCGCGTTTTCACAACGCCGGCAAATTGTCGTGTTCTGCGCCCCACAGCAGAACTCGCAGAAGATACCTGCTGCCACGTGGGGTCCTTCGGTTATGCGACCAACTGAGTCTGCTGACCAAGCAAGGAAGATCCGCGAACACGAGTCGCGGCCTGTCCCCACTTTGTACGTCAAGAGCAGAGGCGGGTGGACAGCGTTGTTCGACTTGGTGACGACCTGCGCCAAGAACGAGATGGTCTACGAGTCTGTCGACACAGACTCGCTGATCTACATTCTGGTGGCAAACCTGGCCGACCATAGGGCGATCAAGAGTGTTGTGGCCGCCCGCATCGTCGACGCGCCGGCGTCGCAAGAGAAGACGCCTTCCGCAGGGAAGAAGGAGACGACTAAGGTACTCTTAAAGGGGTTGCCTTGGTGCTGTGACGAGGCAGCGGTCCGGGAAGGGCTGCTGCGAGCCGGGTTCGGTAAAGCAACCTGCAAAGTTACACAACAAAGTTACACAACCGTATGAACAAGAAGAGGGCGCCGCTCTATGCCGTGACCGTGTAAACGGCTGACGGCGAGGGCGACATCTCCGGCTTGCGGAAGCTGCTGCGCTTCCCAGTTTCGACAGAGGCTCTCCCGACCATGGACCCCCAGCCCCATGCTTCAAGTGCCAGGGCGAGGGCCATGTCGCGAAGTATTGCCGCAACGCGGCGCGCTCCGGCGAGCACGACAGCCGCGCCTACGACTGCGGCGGCGAAGCTTTGCCGACTTGCGCCCTGTGTGGCGGCCCGCACGTGCCAACTGTCGCGGCTGCCAAATTGCCAAATTATAGACCTGTTACCTGATGTTTAAAACAGGTCGCACATCTTACGATTTTCATTTTTCATCTTTTTACAGTGTTCTTTTCTATTTTTTTTATCTACAACACTTACAAAGAATGATACTTTTCAAAATAACAATAATTTTAGGTTCAAATGGTTCAAATGGCTCTGAGCACTATGGGGACTTAACATCTGAGGTTATTAGTCCCCTAGAACTTAGAATTACTTAAACCTAACTAACCTAAGGACATCACACACATCCATGCCCGAGGCAGGATTCGAACCCTCGACCGTATCGGTCGCGCCGTTCCAGACTGAAGCGCCCAGAACCGCTCGGCCACACTGGCCGGCAATTTAAGGTTGAAATATAAATAAAATTTTGTTGTTTTTTTAAGAAGAATATAAAAAGAATATAGGATATAGGAGAGATTTGTTAGTACCATCACCGAATGTAACTCACGATGAATACCTCGGAATGGTTTCTTCGAGACGTTGACCGCCAGTCACACACACACACACACACACACACACACACACACACAGAGAGAGAGAAAGAGAGAGAGAGAGAGAGAGAGACACACACAAATGGTTACTAGTAGAGAAATAATGTTGCTATTCTTATTTATTACTAATCCTATGTATTAACTACTTTAGGTGCCCATCCATGTACAGCATTTGGTGATTTCTTGGCTAGTCGCCAGCACCTTATGCTTATTTACTGTCACATCTCAGCTTCCTCCTCCTGTTCCTCCTCATTGTCACTATTTTCGCTGTCACTGTGGGTATCGCTGTCCACCCTCTGGAGATTGTTGTTACGCTGCACATAGGCATGTCTGTAATGTCGTGTCTGCATGTACTCATCATGTGTTGTTTTTGAAATACTGTTTGTCAGTGCGTTTAATTGTGACCAATGTTCTTCGTCTCTTATTGCTCTGTATATATCTATGTCTGTATCTGTGTAGTCTACGTGTACTGTATGTCTATTGTTCGCGTATTGCCCGCAGAAAAAGACAGTGCGTTCTGGTGAACCGTCTTCCCCGCACGTGCATGTAGGTGTCTGCCTCAGACTCACGCGGTTTAAGTGCGTGGGATAAGGTCCGTGTCCGGTTAAGAAATGTACCATACCGCGGCTGGTATCGATATGTCTCATTCTCATCCGCTCCCTTACGTTAGGGAGGAAGTCGTGCAGTCCACGTCCCATACCACTTACATCCCACTCACCTGACCATGTATCCAAACGCCAAATTTTAAGGTGATGTATCGTCTCTATTGGCACACCGGTTATTGTGTGTACCTTATCTAGTCTCCCCACCTTTAACCAGTACCTTGCACCTTTGTATTTGATCGTGATATCTATGGGGCATATCCCGAGCACCACACACAGTGCATCCGCTGAGGTGGTACCGAAGGCTCCAGATAGCCTAACTAGGACACTTCTCTGCCCTCGTCTGACGGATACTTTGTTGGTGACCACGTTCAGTCAATGTGCCCACGTGCTAGCTGCGAAACTGACTACTGATTCGAAGACCGCACAGTTGTATGTACGTATGACTGGTAGACGTAGTCTGTACTCTTTTGAATTTAGCCTCACCAGTTTATGTAGTATTTTTTTTTCTGCGCGGCTGCCCTGCTTTTTCAAGCCAAAGTCGCGACGAAAGCGGCGAGGCGGCCGCGGCCGCACCGACGCAGCGGAAGAGACGACGACGTCGGCGACGACGACGGGCGCAGACCAGCTCGGCCCAGCTGAGGGACAGCGCAGAGGCAGCTCCCCCTGCCATGAGCGGGGACGACCGCCCGGAAGCGGACGGTCGGGATGCAGCTCGCTCCCCTGAGAAGACCAGCGGCGTGGACATTAGCACCGCCGTGGAGGAAGCCACTGCAGCCCTCAAAGCCATCATGGCTGCCTTCGCAGCCGCCATGGCTGCAGAGAAGGAAGAGGCCTAGAGGCAGCTGCGTGCAGTCCTTGCCCAAGGCCTGCCTCCAGCAGAAGGAGTTCGAACCCCTGTGAACGCTCCTACAATCTCGCAGAAGGGCGTTCGGGTGTCTGCCCCAGCAGCCGCCCCAGCAACGTCGCAGGGGAAGGGTACCAAGAAGACAACCGCCGCCGAACCCCAACCGCCGTGGGGACAGCTCCCGCAAGGGACCGAGAAGTCAAAAGGGCAGCCTACGTCGCGCATGCGCAAGAGAATGGCCTGCAACTCTCCGATGAAACTCCGACGCAGTGCGCCGAGCAAGCAGAGCTGCCCGAGGAGCAACTGCGGCAGAACTGCGCCACGCAGTACCAGGGAACGCCGGCCAACAGCAAGCTGCCGCCGTTCAGCAACAGCCTGATGAAGCTGTGCCGTCACTGACGACACGGCGCAGCAGAGGGCGTAAGGCAACACACTACGTTCCCGCACCGGACTCCTTTTATTATAACGACCAAAGGCACCGGCACGGTATCTTTTAGCACGATACCCGCTATTGACATAACCTACCCTTGCATGAACTGTCGCAGTCAGTAAGACAAAAATGGTTCAAATGGCTCTAAGCACTATGGGACTTAACATCTGAGGCCATCAGTGTGGTGTCACCGCCAGACACCACACTTGCTAGGTGGTAGCCTTTAAATCGGCCGCGGTCCGCTAGTATACGTCGGACCCGCGTGTCACCACTGTCAGTGATAGCAGACCGAGCGCCACCACACGGCAGGTCTAGAGAGACGTCCTGGTACTCGGCCCAGTTGTACAGCCGGCTTTGCCTGAGATGGATTACTGACAAATACGCTCTCATTTGCCGAGACGATAGTTAGCATAGCCTTCAGCTACATTTGCTACGACCTAGCAAGGCGCCTTATTCAATTGATATTGAGATTCTATTAATGTATCATCAAGAGCAATGTTCTACAAATGTGGATTAAAGTTAAGTATTCCAGAAGCTACGTACTTTTGTTTATAGCATTCATTACGTATCTTGTTTCAGACCTCACGCCAGTCTGCGTGAGTTTAAGCGCGTGCCTTTCGGCTTCCTCTCATTGTGTCTAGGCTGTCTTGTCTAGACACAACATATTTGGCGACGAGGATGGGATACGAACCCACGCGTGCAAAGCACATTGGATTAGCAAGTGATTCTGTACCAGTGTCTGTTCACGTTGCACGAGACAGTCGCTCTTGTCGTCAACAGGACAATAAACTTTTTGTCGATTTGGACATTCATGGCAACGTGATCCCATTCCAGCTCGATACCGGAGCTGCAGTTTCTCTGATCAATAAAGACACGTACAAACAACTGGGCACACCTCCGTTGCGTGCCGCAAATGTTAAATAGTTATTCAGGTCAGAATATCCCTGTGTTAGGACAGTGCAGCCTTCTTGCAACATACAAGGGACAAACAAAACTTGTGTCATTTTACGTCCTTCGTTCTTCTTCTGCAGTGAACTTGTTTGGTTTGGATTTATTTCAGTTGTTTAACTTGTCTATAGTCAATCAGGTTCTCTCAGTGAACCAGACTGTGCCTTCAGACAGTGTTTCTCGTCTATGTGAACAATTTGCAGACATTTTTGCACCGGGTCTTGGTTGCGCTACGAACTATAAAGCACATTTGGAAATGAAAGTAAACGCGCAACCGAAATTTTTCAGAGCGCGCAATGTTCCCCACGCGTTGCGTGATGAGGTCGCAAGAACATTAAATGATTTGGAATCACAAGGTGTGATTGAACGTGTGCAGGCTTCTCTCTGGGCCTCACCCTTAGTAATTTTGCCAAAACCTTCCGGAAAATTGAGACTTTGTGTGGACTTCAAGGCAACAATGAATCCACAACTAGTGATTGCAACTTTTCCTTTACCCCGCCCGGAAGATCTTTTTGACAAACTGTGCCCGGGTAAATGTTTTTCGAAGTTGGACCTAGCAGATACGTACTTGCAAATACCAGTGGACGACGAATCCCAGCGCGTCTTGGTGGTTAACACGCATCTTGGTTTGTACCGATTCAAAAGACTGCCATTCTGGTGTGCATCAGCCCCTGCATTGTTTCAGCAATATCTGCAAACTGTTTGTGCGTCGGTCCCTACTGCAGCAAACTATCTGGACGATATTGTGATCTCCGGAAAGACGGAAGAAGAACATTTAGCCAATCTCCGAACATTATTTCAGGTCTTGCGAGAAAATGGTCTTCGCTTGCGGAAGGACAAATGTGTGTTTTTTGCTCGTGATTTACCATATCTGGGACATGTACTCAATGCCCAAGGCATACATCCCAGTCCCGAGCACCTCCGTGCCATACAAGACTTGCCTTCGCCGCAGAATTTGAAGCAGCTACAGAGTGTGATGGGAAAAATTAATTACTATCATCGTTATGTTCCCCATGCCTCTTCCATTTCAGCTCCGCTTCATCGCTTACGCCGTAAAGGTGTTCCGTTCGTCTGGACGACGGAATGCGAACGCGCCTTTCGCCAGTTGAAATCGGCGTTGCTTTCAAATACTTGCCTTACGCCATTCGATCCTCAGAAACCCCTTTTGTTGATGGTAGATGCATCGGATTTCGGGATCGGTGCTGTGCTTGCGCACAAAGATGGATCGCAGGATCGCCCTATTGCCTTTGCGTCCAAATTGCTCTCGTCTGCGCAAAGACATTATTCACAGATAGAGAAAGAAGCTTTGGCTCTCGTATTTGGTGTTACTAAGTTTCACGATTTCTTGTATGGTCGTCACTTTACCATCATCACAGACCACAAACCTTTGACGTCACTTTTTCATCCGAACAAGCCTGTACCTCCACGTACAGCGCAGAAATTCATTCGCTGGTCAATTTTCCTCTCGCAGTACCGCTACGGTATCCTGTATCGGTCCACTGCTCAGCACGGAAACGCCGATGCATTGTCCAGTTTGCCTGTTGCTGTGGATAGAGCATTCGATTCTTCCGAACTTGCTTGCATGTTCATTGATTCGGAAACCGATGACGTGGTCGAATCGTTTCCGGTTGATTTTCGTCGTGTAGCTACAGCCACAGCTGCCGACCCTGTCCTTGCTACCGTTTTGCGTTTTGTTGCTACGCAATGGCCCTTGTCGAAATCACGGATCAAGGATCCGTTGGTTCGCTGATTTTTTGCTCACAAGGAGAGATTTTTTGTTCGACGTGGTGTTTTGCTGTTGCGTTCTGATAATGATCAGTCCAGAGTCGTGGTCCCACGTTCGTTACAGTCCTCTGTCTTACGGCTTCTCCACCAAGGACATTGGGGTATCGTGCGCACGAAACAACTTGCTCGTCAGCACTGTACTTGGTTCGGAATCGATGCTGCAATTACGAATGTGTGCTCTTCTTGCGTGGCGTGTACCGAACAACAATCCGCACCACCGCGGAATTTCTTTGCATGGCCCCAAGCCACTTCCCCTTGGCAACGCTTGCACATCGATTTTGCTGGTCCATTCTGGAATGCTCGATGGTTGGTTGTGGTCGATTCTTTCAGTAATTTTCCTTTTGTTGTCCGGATGTCTTCCACGACGTCATCTGCCACCATCCAAGCGTTATCCGCTATCTTTTACTTTGAAGGTCTTCCGCAGACTATTGTTTCCGACAATGGCCCACAATTCATGTCCGCAGAATTTCAGTCATTCTGCAAGGCCAATGGTATTCAACATCTGACATCTGCGCCGTTTTCGCCTCAGTCAAACGGTGCAGCTGAACGATTGGTCCGGACTTTCAAGTCACAGATGTTGAAGTTGAAAGAGTCGCATTCTCGGGAGGACGCGTTATTGCTCTTTTTGTCTTCATATCGCTCTCAGCCCCGAGATGGTCGCTCACCGGCTGAGTTGCTCCACGGTCGTCCTCATCGAACGTTGATGTCTTTGCTGCATCCGCCGCATCAGGTTCCTGTGCAGCGGCCGCTACCTGCTTTTGCTGCAGGCGACGTTGTATACTATCGCAACTATCGAGGTTCACGGCGTTGGCTCGCAGGGCGCATTCTTCGCTGCCTCGGCCGCGCTATGTATCTGGTTTTGGGGGCCTCTGGTGAGGTGCGTCGGCATCTCAATCAGCTGCGCCTCTGTCGTCGCACGGGTTCTGCCGCTCCCCGTCTGCTTTCAGCGACGGTGCCGTCCGGTCAGCGCCCTGGGGACCCATCTACTGGCTCGCCTCATCCCCAGGTGTTACCGACGCTGCCTTCCATTTTGCCCCATGGCGACGCGCCGCCGCCGCCGCCGGTCCTCCCACAGGCGCTGCCCGCAGTGGACGCGTCGCTGCAGCCGCCGGGCGCCTCCCTGGGTCACGCGCCGCCGTTCGCTTCCCGTGACCAGCTATCCTCCGACATGGACCTCTTGCCCGCTCCGGACCAGATGTCGTCTTCGCCCGTCGAGTACCCCGACGCGATGGAGGTCGACCCTTCGGCCCCTCCTGTCTCTCTACGGGCGCATACACCGCATGTTGGCGTGCACCCTGGACTGGGTTTTCAGGCGTTTCCTAGCTCCCCTCGGACCGAATGGCCGGGTGCGGGTGGCACAGCCTCGCCTGTTGTTAGGCTCCCAACCTCGTCGCATACGTCAAAATGGGGTCCTCCCCACGGCGGGCGGAAGCCTTATAACTCAACCGTACGCCGATTTGCGGGGGAGGAATGTGGTGTCACCGCCAGACACCACACTTGCTAGGTGGTAGCCTTTAAATCGGCCGCGGTCCGCTAGTATACGTCGGACCCGCTTGTCGCCACTGTCAGTGATAGCAGACCGAGCGCCACCACACGGCAGGTCTAGAGAGACGTCCTGGTACTCGGCCCAGTTGTACAGCCGACTTTGCCAGAGATGGATTACTGACAAATACGCTCTCATTTGCCGAGACGATAGCATAGCCTTCAGCTACATTTGCTACGACCTAGCAAGGCGCCTTATTCAATTGATATTGAGATTCTATTAATGTATCATCAAGAGCGATGTTCTACAAATGTGGATTAAAGTTAAGTATTCCAGAAGCTACGTACTTTTCTTTATAGCATTCATTACGTATCCTGTTTCAGACCTCACGCCAGCCTGCGTGAGTTTAAGCGCGTGCCTTTCGGCTTCCTCTCATTGTGTCTAGGCTGTCTTGTCTAGACACAACAATCAGTCCCCTAGACTTAGAAATACTTAAACCTAAATAACCTAAGGACATCACACACATCCATGCCCGAGGCAGGATTCGAACCTGCGACCGTAGCAGCAGCGCGGTTCCGAACTGAAGCGCCTAGTGCATGGGGGCTGAATTATATAAATGTTAAATGCAAATACTTTTTAATTTTTTTAGTAGCTGTCTGTCCGATTACGCAATCTCGTAAACGGTTGGCCCTGACTAGTATTTGTACGCAATCTGACTGCACAGAATAACAACAATGAATGAAATGAAAATTTCCGTTAATACAATTAATTAATTAAGTCCCCAGCAACTATAAAACGTACGAAACCAAAGCACAAGTGTAAGTGTTCTGTGTGTGGAAGTGTGATTCAACGTACACATCTGGCACGGTTCTTCTTCAATAAGACAAGAAATTTTAAATACCATTTATACTGAAGTAATTAAAAAAAATAGAAATACTATAATTGCGTAAGGAAACCAGAATTACACTCTAATACAAGAACACAAGCCAGATGCTTTGTTGACTGATCCTGTAGTGACGCATTATCTAAGACATTGAAATAATAAAAAGAAAAGGGAATTTTTTTACCTTCATATATATTGACAAAAAGCACTCTGATCATTACAATATCTCCATTCGAACAACATCTGCTGTCCAGCCCATCAAAACTGCATAAAACATGGAACAAGCACTCCCTACTACAACATCTCAACACCGACTCACTACTGCCACATCTCGATAAGCACTCTCCACCACAACTTCGCGACAAGAACTGCCAGTGGAGGCGGCGGAATAAAACTCTTTGGCGCAATCTCTAGCGCTGTGGCTCAGTGTAGCCACCTTTCATATGCCCTTCCTCCACGGGCCAGAATTTGATGGTATTTTTGCCAGCATTGGTGGTGAAAATACCACCAAATTCGTCCACAAAAATACAGACAAAAATAAAAGATAATATTAATACGTAAATATCACATAATTATATAAAATTTTGGCTTTGCACTGACCTTTCAGTAACCTAATATATAAAATGAGGTAAGCAATACGAATTCTTTCATACATGTGACTTTACATAATAGTTTACACAATACACAAAAAATCAGTTTATACAAATGTTCACATAAAATGCTTTCAATGATTAAAAAAAAAAAAGTAGTTGATAGTTCCAGCTGTAGCACCCAGCAATGGTCAACAGGTGCAGACACCAACAAGTGACATCATTCAGCAGAAGCAGTTCCATTAGTGGCACCCAACAATGTTGAGCAGGTGCAGACAGCAACAAGTGACATCATTCAGCAGAAGCAGTTCCATTTGTGGCACCCAGCAATGTTGAACAGGTGCAGACAGCAACAAGTGACATACTTCAGCAGAAGCAGTCCATCAGTGACACCCACCAATGTTGAGCAGGTGCAGACACCAACAAGTGACAACATTTCAGTATAAGCAGTTCCATTAGTCACCCAGCAATGTTGAACAGGTGCAGACAGCAGTCCATAATATTCACTATCACTAATCACACTGTTCATCAGAGTTTATCAGCAGAAATTAGACATGTCCTAGTGGCACACATTAATGTTGAACAAGTGCAGGTAACAGTCCATAATATTCACTATCACTAATCAGACAGTTCATGCATGAACAACAGTTTGAATGCACACATAATTGTTTTTACAAAATTATTATCAATGCTCTTACACTAAACATACAAATCATAATAAACACACAAATGATATCAGATAATTGTCATATTAACTATTACAATAAACAAATATCAGTGAACCTATAATATTTATGGGTGTCAGTGCAAGCCACAACAAACAAGTAAAATAATATTTAGGAGATAGGTCGGTACCAATTATTTAGGATTAGGAAAGGAAAACACACAAAACACACTCACTCATCTTTCGTCCACATTAGTGCTACTGTGTAATTGAATAGTGTTAACTGTGTGAATGCGATTCTGTCAAAATTTGATGTTCATAATGTGTATCAAGTAGCAGTGGCAGCAATGTATAACAGTGAATAATAGTTAGTCAACGTCATAGTCATCATGTCAAGACCAATGTTTGCCAAGCCAAATCAAAATGTACGGTTGCTGAACAACTGTCAGTGTGCCAAGATATGGCTCAAATGGCTCTGAGCACTATGGGACTCAACTTCTGAGGTCATTAGTCCCCTAGGACTTAGAACTAGTTAAACCTAACTAACCTAAGGACATCACAAACATCCATGCCCGAGGCAGGATTCGAACCTGCGACCGTAGCGGTCTTGCGGTTCCAGACTGCAGCGCCTTTAACCGCACGGCCACTTCGGCCGGCTGCCAAGATATGCAATTACTTCCTCTCTCCAAAAAAAAAAGTATATACTGCTTATTGATTTAACAAAGTGTGTGTGTAGACAATCTTCCTTCCACTTGAGTGTTCTAGTCTGCCATCTTTATCCTCCTTGTTCCATATAAACCAACAAAAAAAATATGCCCCTCACTTACTTTACCTCTTATCCATCAAAACTCCAATAATCATCAGCATCACATAATCTTAATACTACAATAATACCTCTTACGTCGATACATATAAACCTTATCATCAATATCATTTACCTTACCTCTTGTCCGCCAAAACTCCAATAATCATCAGCTTCACACAATCTCAATACCTCAATAATACCTCTTTAATACGTCGACACATATAAACCTTATTACCAATATCACTTCACTTCCATAACAACTCTTTCCTCTAGTCAGTCTCCTCGAACAAGTACAGATAAAATCCTAGTGCAAACTTCAATTCATCATCCCATGCAATCCGAAGACACAGTGTCCACACACAACCTCTGTGTAATCCATCTGACCCAAATCTTCTACTCATTATGAATTATAAAATACATTTTGGTTACCTTGTCCATCATTAAATAAAAGAAATGCATACATGACCTCTAACAGACTTTAGTTCGAATAACTCTCAGTAATTAAGTACGATTACGGAGTGTGAATGATCATAATATTTCACAGTGTGTACACCACTTCAAGAATCATGGCAGAATCAAACATGTGGAGTATTTTTTGTGTCAAGTGTCACTTGCTATCTCAATTGCTCACGAAGAATGCAGTGTAATAATTGTTAATGGTCTAAACCTAGTGTTGGTGTGTCATGTCGTTAGTTTCCTTCCTAGTAACGTAAATTTATACAGCTTCCATAAAACCTCCAGCTCATGTGACTTCAATGAAGTTTCTTCTACCAATGTCGTTCGTCGAATTATAGCAGTTCATTTTCTTATCTTAAAATATAAGGCACTGAGCGTAAGCAAAACATGCAATAGCGAGTAAATATACCAGCAGAGAACAGAATGTCAACAAGTGGATGCAGCACAATTCCTACAACGAGGCTCTGCCAAGCAAACAATCTATAATTAATACCATAGTGTGACCTAATCTCCATGTTCGTACGCAGTATATCAGCATTTCTATATACCAAATTAAAGAGTAGTTATGACAACAAAACAGAAATGTGTAAATATGCAATCCATACGCAAAGCAGCAAATATATATCTTACATAATAAACAGGTCATTAGCATCACATCAGCATAAGCAAATAAATGTTCATATGAAATCTTAATAAGTAAACATGAAGGCGCAAGCAAATACATCACAAAGTATAACCTACATACATAACCATATCAGCACAATTAATCATGTGACAATTATAATTTAAATAAATAAGCACAGCAGGCACATAAAAAAAAGTGACACCAGTGAAAAAGCATAGCAGCCAAGCGATGCATAATATACACAAGTAACAACCCTGTTCATTAATCAATCATTGTCAAAATCAGTTAACGTACGCAAGCACGTCGCTTCACAAGTAAATTCATAGAACATGAAATTTAGCACAAAGTACGAATCACGTAATCGCGAGCAGCAAATTACGTCTAAAGTACGTACCTAAGTGGAAATATGTTTCCTGAAAAATAAACTCAATTAATAGTTACCTTTTTAGTTTATTACTTTCTTCTTCGAAATGACATTCTTCCTGAAAATTTCTCGATAGCAAGTCCTCTTAACGTCGGACACAGACATAATTGACCTGAAGTTCTTAAATGTTTTATACAACCGTATCCTGAAAAATACTGAACGTTAATAACATAATTTATCAAGTCACTATAGCTTTATACTGAATTTAATCGGAGAATTTAGACTGTGTATTTGTTTACGGCTGTCAGTGCATTCGCACTGAGCGCTCGATCAGCTGTAGGCGCGTGACGTAGGAAGTAATTGTTTGCGGTCAACGACTGCCTTGTGCGGCGCGCAGACTTGACTGTTGCTTTGAGTATGTGCCGCCGCCGGAACACGGCGCTGTATCCTTGCATTCTCCGTGTGTTTACGTATAACTGTTGATGTCTCAAAAGTATGTCATTCCACAAAAATTTTAACGTTTGATATATGATGTATTCCCTTAGAGCGTCGAGATTTAAGAGTTTCTACTTCGACAGTGTGATCATGAATAATTTTGCGAATTCTATATGGGCCGTTATAAAGCAGAAAAAATTTGCGACACAAGCCCTTTCCTTTGTGAGACAAACGGTGAGACTTAATTAACACCTTCTGACCAACTGACAAGATTTTTAAACGACCAGGATGTTTAGCTGATTTCTCTCTTCTAGCAGCCGCAGATGCAATATTTTGCAGAGCCAGGTTCACAACTTCAGAATGCCGCAGTTTCCGTGAAGGCGGAAAAGGAACGATTTCAGAAATGCGATTTGGCGGTGCTTTATTTTTTAATATCAATAGAGGCGGTAAAGAAGTTGAATCATTAGGGAGTTCATTCAGAATGTTTTGAAAAATATGAAGATACTGATCCCACGTTCTGTGATTCTGATGACAATAAAGACGACACAATTTATTGATTTCCTTCATCCATCTCTCTGAAGCGTTAGATTGAGGGTGAAAAAGTGAAATGAAAATTGGTTTAATCTTACGACGCCGTAGAGTACGAAGCCAAATTTTAGAGCGAAACTGTGATCCATTATCTGATATAACCTTATCAACATGACCCACTTCTTTAAGAAAATGTTTGATGAAAGCATTAGATACTGAACGAGCTGTTGCTTTGCGTAAAGGTGTAAAACACACATATTTTGATGTCAGTTCCACTGCTACCAAAATGTACGCAAAACCATTAGTAGAACGAACCACTGGACCGAAAAAATCAACTGCAGCCATCTCCTTTAATTTCGCTGGAATGATAGGAAACAACGGTGCTCTGTGAGAAATAGTTGGCGGCTTAGCCTTTTGACATAATTTGCATTTGGCAAGAACAGATCGAATATGTTTTTCCATATTACTGAAGTAGCAATTTTCTCGTAATTTATGAAAGCATTTTCTGGGACCAAAGTGTGCATAACTGAAATGTGTGTACCAAATCAATTTATTGACCCACTCATCAGGAATGCAAACTAACCAAACAGAGTTGTCAACCGATTTTCGTTTAAACAGAATATCATTGCGAAGTAAATAATACTGTCTAATCGCTACGCTTTCCTTTCTCCTCTACTTCTCCTTAATGTCCTTCCACATTGGATCCTTATTTTACTCCTTAGCGATGTCCTGGAGCGAAGACGAAATAAAATTCTCAAACGCAACACCTTGAATATACATCAAACAATAATGGTTTTCCTTGCAGTCCTCTTCAGCACTTTGTTTCAAACCCATAGGTGCACGTGATAAAGCATCAGCAACAATATTTGAAGAACCCTGTATGTAAACAATACTAAAATCAAATTCCTGTAGGTACAACGCCCATCGTGACAATCTTCCATGAGTTAATTTTGTTGACATAAGAAATTCCAGAGCTCGATGATCGGTGTAAACCTTAGTATGTCTGCCAAACAAAAATGTCCGAAATTTTGTGAAAGCCCGTACAACAGCCAAAGCTTCAAGTTCCGTAATCGAATAATTCTTTTCTGATTTAGAGAGAACACGACTTCCAAATGCAATAGTTTTCTGTATTACAACGCCGTTTTCTTCTATCTCTTGAAATAAATGAGCACCTAGGCCTTTGTATGATGAGTCCGTCGCCAAACAAAAATCTTTAGATAAATCCGGATGTGAAAGAAGTGGAGCAGCAACTAAAGCATCACGAAGTTGTTCAAATTCTGATTGAGCTTCCTCATCCCAAAACCAATTAGAATTCTTTCCGGATAGTTCACATAAACGAGGTGTGGCCAAATTGTCCAATCTAACAAAGCGTCTAAGAAAATTACAGACACCAAGGAAACTACGAACATCACGTTTTGTGGTAGGAACAGCATAATTACGAATAGCGTCTAGTTTCTCTGGATCAGGAAGAATACCTTCTGTAGAAATAATGTGACCAAGATATTTCACCTGAGAACGACCAAAGTCAGATTTTTCCAAGTTCACTGTAATGCCAACTCTTGCAAAAATACGTAATAATTAATCCAAAATTTTGTTGTGCTCACTCCAAGAACGTTTCGCAATAAGAATATCGTCAACATATGAAGTAATATTGTCACGAAGATAAACAGGTAAAATTTCGTTTAAACTACGAATGAATGCTGCTGAAGATACAGTAAGTCCAAACGGTAATTTCCGAAATCACTTTTGGGTAAAATAGTCATATCCGGTTATTCTTTAACGACTCTATAGATAGATTGATAGTCGAAGAGTTGTTTTGACAGATGCAAAGAATAGTAAAAGAGTAGGCAGCGGGGCAGAAAACTAAAAGGGAAATAGCACCACTACAGCTCGGGGCCCTATGCACGCTACGGCACATATTCACTTAGCGTAGTGAATCCCCTGAGGACTTTAATAGCCGCACATAATTTCCAGTTTGTGACTTAGTAGCCAATTTGGTGGAAGTGCGTACGTAAATTGATCTAACCATGCACATGGATGTATGTCATTCTTAGAATTACGAAAGATCTTAAATTTCCGAACAGTCAAAAAGTGTTTATAGTCAAAAGTTTTCGCCTCGTGGCGACAAAGACCTACCGCGTCTGTCCCAGTCCGAATGTCGATTATTGTCAAGTTCGCGCGCCTGGCGCTCTCTTGTTGCATCCCGTAAATGAAATAAATTATTTTCTTCAAAGCCCTCTGCTATCTGTGATTCTAAATTTCTTCTTCTGTCTTTTCCTACGATTTCGCCTTCAATTTGTTTGACTTGCTTTCGTAATGCCTCAACTTCCCTTTTAACGCGTTCATTAAATTTTCCCTGATTTTCAACATTCTTATTTATGTTCTGGTACTCTTCGGTTTCTGCAAATGGTAATGGAGCTGTATCATCTGAATCTCTGTCCCCATTTAAGCTAAGATTTGTCAATTTATCTGAAATCTCCTCAACTCTTTCCGATAAGTCACCTATTTTTTCTTTCTGTTTATTTACGTCTTCCGTAAGTGTCGCGACTCGGGTTTCAGTATTGACACATTTAGTAGTTAACTGTTCATACTATTGTGTTAGGTTATTTAATCTGTCATTTGGTACGGATTCCTCGATTCTCTCAAATATTTCTTCCTTATCGTGTGCACGTTGTAAATTTAACTCTGAAAATTTTTGTACTATCACGCGATCTCTTTCTTCCTGTTCTCTATCCTGTTCCTTTTGTCTAATTTCTATTGCAATTAATCTATTATTGTGAGCATTCAAAATCGGTTGTACTTCTTCTCTAATTTCTTTCTTTGATTCATCTTTCATGTTTTTGAAACATGTCCCTATTCGTGAGCCAAACTGTGTTTCCATTGTTTCCATCTCGGTTTTAATTGTTCCTATTTCTGTTTTTAATTCAGATCCCAAATTTAATATTGCACTCATCAACTGCTCCATATTAACTGGTTCGAAATTCTTTTCGCCCCTAACATTTCCCGCAAAACTAACTTCCTTCGACATAGCTGTAAAGCTACCTGTGTTCGATACAATTTCAGAATCTTCTGTCCTTAATCTCGTATTCTGAAAATTTTTTGATTGTGAAAAATTTTGAACTGGTTCCAAACTATTTTCCCGACTTATTTAATTGTTTTCAACTTCATTATTCATCACACTGTTCTCCTGTGTTGGCGAGTTCGCCATGTTAACAATTTCGTCATTCTGACTATCCATCATTTTCGCCTTTTTCTTTGATCACGTAATCATTTACAAAACATACAAAACTCGTCACTATACAAAAATTTCACACAATGACACTTTATCACCAACAATATCATTCACACGAAATGCTTCCCTCAAACACGATTAACGAACAATTGAAATAATTGCACTAAATTGTCAAACTCGTAGACAAGACAACAAAAATTAAATTCTACAAAAAAAAAATACCATTAGAAGAATAACAATTACCAAATCTACACATACAATATAGACTACAATTACTAAACTACGAATTACTACAACAATACTACTGTCTGCTATTTATACAATCAGAAGAATTCCAAGGGACGATCCTGGCAGGGTCGCCACGTGCATGAGGGCTTAATTATATAAATGTGAAATGCAAATAATTTTTAATTTTTTTAGTAGCTGTCTGTCCGATTACGCAATCTCGTAAACGGTTGGCCCTGACTAGTATTTGTACGCAATCTGACTGCACAGAATAACAACAATGAATGAAATGAAAATTTCCGTTAATACAATTAATTAATTAAGTCCCCAACAACTATAAAACGTACGAAACCAAAGCACAAGTGTAACTGTTCTGTGTGTGGAAGTGTGATTCAACGTACACATCTGGCACGGTTCTTCTTCAATAAGACAAGAAATTTTAAATACCATTTATAATGCGTAAGGAAACCAGAATTACACTCTAATACAAGAACACAAGCCAGATGCTTTGTTGACTGAACCTGTAGTGACGCATTATCTAAGACATTGAAATACGTAATAAAAAGAAAAGGGAATTATTTTACCTTCATATATATTGACGAAAAGCACTCTGATCATTACAATATCTCCATTCGAACAACATCTGCTGTCCAGCCCATCAAAACTGCATAAAACATGGAACAAGCACTCCCTACTACAACATCTCAACACCGACTCACTACTGCCACATCTCGATAAGCACTCTCCACCACAACTTCTCGACAAGAACTGCCAGTGGAGGCGGCAGAATAAAACTCTTTGGCGCAATCTCTGGCGCTGTGGCTCAGTGTAGCCACCTTTCACTAGAACCGCTCGACCACAGCGGCCGGCTGTCAGTAAGACATCCGCTACTGCTCTTACTACCCGAACTTACAGAGGTTTTTTCCCCTTGGCGGTTGTCTTGGCACTGTTGTCCCTGTGCCCTTCAAACCGCTACCCTTCAATCGACTTTCGACCCAATCTATCTCCAGATGAGAGCGTATAAAAGGTTAACCTTAACCAGACATACGCAGACATCGCAGTACCCACATCCTGCGACACCTCAACTCCACTAACCCTTTTGCAGAGATGGCAGTAGACCTTTTGAGTTTGCCATCATGCCGGTGTGGGCGTGGAGGGGCTCCACCTCTAATTAAAAATTTTCGTTGTTTGGGAACTTGAAGTTCCATGAATGGCTGCAAATGGTCTCCAAGTAGTCATTTTCAGTTAATGATCGATTCAGTTTGAGCAGAGGACCCAGTTCATTCCATATAAACACAGCCCACACCATTATGAGCCATCATCAGTTTGCACAGTGCCTTGTTGACATATCGGGTGTATGGCTTTGTGGAGTCTGCACCACACATGAGCTTGCCATCAGACCTTAACAACTGAAGTCGGGATTCATCTGATCAGTTCACGGTTTCCCAGTGGGGTTCAAAATGGTTCAAATGGCTCTGAGCACTAACGGACTTAACTTCTGAGGTCATCAGTGCCCTAGAGCTTAGAACTTGAAAATGGCTCTGAGCACTATGGGACTTAACATCTGAGGTCATCAGTCCCCTAGACCTTAGAACCACTTAAGCCTAACTAAACTAAGGACATCACACACATCCATGACCGAGGCACGATTCGAACCTGCGACCGTAGCGGTCGTGCTGTTCCAGACTGAAGCGCCTAGAACCGCTCGGCCACTGAGGCCGGCGAACTTAGAACTACTTAAACCTAACTAACCTAAGGACATCACACACATCCATGCCCGAGGCAGGATTCGAACCTGCGACCATATGGTCATGAGCCGAGGAGAGGCACTGCAGGCGACGTCGTGCTGTTAGCAAAGGCATTCGAGTCGTTTATCTATTGCCAAAGCCCATTGAAGCCAAATTTCGCTGCACCATTCTAACGGACACTTTCATCGTACGTCCTACATTGATTTCTGCTGTTATTTGACCCATTGTTGCTTGTCTGTTAGCACTGAGAACTCAACGCATACGCCGCTGCTCTCGGTTCTTAAGTGAAGGCCGTCGGCCATTGCGTTGTCCGTGGTGAGAGGTAATACATGAAAGTTGATATTCTCGGCAAACTCTCAACACCGTGGATCTCGGAATATTGAATTCACAACGATTTCCGAAATCGACTCTCCAATGAGTGGGAGCAGGATATGACAAATGAAAATGCCAGAAGACTTTTCCAGAGATTAAATGCGCTGAATTACTTGCGACTTTCAGGAGCTAGGAATCAAGGAGAGCTGGAAACTGAGGAGTTCGTCGGAAACTCTACGGGGTGTGCGAGGCAAGTCGTGTCTCTGAAGTAGTATATTTAAAATCAATGTTGTGAACAGCTGATTTCTGTATAATGCGTTTCTATGTACATTACATCGCTCTGATAGAATTATTGCCCGTTTCTTAAACATACTGTCTCTTTGTGACATACGAGTAAAGGATTACGTGCACGATTAACGAGAAGAATGACAGACCGCGATGACGACTCGAACACGTTCTTTTGAAAGTGTGTGCTCTAAATGATAACGCTGTATATTCACGACATTGTAAGGGCTGTGCAGAGGCATCTCTTTCGTAAGTTAGGCAAAGGCAGCATCTAGATATAAAAGTGAGTGTTGGTTTTCTCCCCGGCTGTTTAAGTTTTATTTAATGTATATGAACGAAATCCTTAAACCATATACTGCAAAGTGTTACATGACAAGACAATGTTGAAAAAAATACTGAAATTAAATTTAAATACGCCTTATCTCTGAATGAAATACACTGTAAGACGAAAAAAGCGTACTATGTGGGAACCATCTAAATGGGACGGAAATCAGTAGGTGTAGTGAACATCTAAAGGTAAAGAAACGATTACAATTTCAGGGAAATTGGATGTTTTATCCATGAGAAAGATCTTCACAAATTCAGCAAGTAAACAACGTAGTTCACCTCTGGCCCTTACCCTAGCAGGTTTTCGGCTTGGGATTGATTGATGGAATTGTTGGATGTCCTCCTGAGAGATATCGTGCCAAATTCTCTCCAACTACCATACCGCGTTCAAAGTCTGTTAATTCACGCCGTGCTGCCATAATCACGTTGAAAAGCCTTTTTACGTGAGTCACCTGAGTACAAATGACAGATGCTCCAATACATTACCCATTTACACCTTGTGTGCGCGATACCACCGCCATCCGCATATGCGTATATCGCTATCCCAAGACTTTTGTCACCTCAACGTATGTTTCTGTAAGCTTGCAGCTTACAAATGATAAAGAAAAATTACTGACAGGTTCCATAAACCGACCAGAAAATGAAGATGCTTAATAAAACGACGGAATTGGACATCTTGGCCGAATGCTACCAAATTGATACTCGAATATATTCGTGCCTATGTGAATAATGGTGTGAGTTCATATGGCTATTGGGTGTGTCTAAGGCGACTGGAAGTTTTCGAGTGGAGATCGGAACACGCCACGCACGTGCAACCTATCCCATCTCTCGTACTTTAAGAAACATTGGATCATTTACGAAATGAGTGACGTTGAGCATCGCACCAAATATCGCACTAATAGTACCTGGTAACGCAATGACTAGAGACAAATGGTCGTGAGATGGACTCAAGACTACAGTGGGCAATAAAAAGGAAAAAGGAAGGAAGATTAGAGTTGAACGTCGACAGCGATGTCATTAGAGACGGAGCACAAGGGAAGGGAGTCGGCCGTGCCATTTTCAAAGGACGTGGCAAGAAGAGATCGTCGGATGATTCTAGAAGGGCCACACCACTAGATGATACTCAGATCGTGCGATTGGCTCTGACGGATAGACGGATGACAACAGCTGAAATCCGAGCAGGTATTACAGGCTCAAACTATTGGAAAAATATTACTGAATCTCGCTTGAAAATCGAGTTTACCGCTGATCCCCAAGTCACATATGGGGTGACGCCGGAGATATTTGGGACACTGAGTGACATTCTGTGGTGTCCAGCGAAGAGACTCGTTCCTATTTGTGGCGATCAAATCTTCACCGACGTGTTCATTCAGCGTAGATGATCTGGTGAACGCTCACAGAGAACAGCTAACATCCAGCTACATGTCTCTCCAATTCCTGTGGAGAGCTGTTGAGATTCTACACGTGGCAACAGGACTGATTTAGCAGCTGAAGGGAGGTTAAATGCTCGCCAGTATATGGGACAATGGTAACACTTTGTTGTCATTTCTTTCAGAGCACCATTTAACATATTCCAACAAGATAATGCAACGCCCCACACTGCACGTCACATCGCTACCGCCTTGAGGAATGTACGGATTCCTGACTGACCTGCTCAGTCCCCTGATTCGTAACCAAAAGAGCATGTCTAGGACGCGATGGGTGGACATATCATTTTATACCATCGTCCAGCCAGAAATCTTTAAGATCTGTAAAAACTGACGGAGTTAGATTTGGGGCATGTCCAAAAATTTCTCTTGATGATACTGGGAAGCAGTCTGCTTCCACTCCTCACCGAATACAAGTTTATTCGAGCCTTTGAGAGTCATTTCTCACACTGATGTTGGCGATGAATATCAGTTCCCGGTGTAAAGAAAGTTAAATAATTTAATGACTGCTATGTGATGAACATCTCCACAAAGTTTTATAAATATTGAAATGGAACTATATAGCGTAATAATTTTCATTTGTATCAGTCTCAGTTGCAAGCTACGTGACAACATAGGTAAGAAAACTGTATACGTGCCGGTACATTACGAGGGTCGCCATGTCTTAATACGCTGTTCAAAAGATATAGGGGAACACGTGTATTGCAGTCCAGTACAGTAAATCTATTTTCATACAGGCGGTACCTCTGGCCTTATGGCATACCTTGAGGTCTTCGGTTTCGGTGTAGATAACAATTAAAATAATTTGCCATCTATTAGCTATGTTATGCATTATAGTGTAAGGTGACCCTCCAGAAGGAAGCGAGTACTGGTGTCCAAGTGCATTCTAATGAGATTCACAAGTGGCGTTGTCATTTGTGGGCGTTGTATTCAACCAAGCACATGCAATGCTACATCTAAATACAGTGCAGGTTACAATGACGATTTGTTTGATCAAAAAAGGACTGAGTTTTAGTCGTGTTGCTGCAGATGCCAATGATTCTCCATGTGTCATCAGTCGGTTATGGACACGCTATAGGGAGGCAGGTCACTACTCAAGGGGAGTTGGACAAGGTCGCCGATGCATTAGAACCCCATTGTGAAGACCGATATCTGGCCGTCTCTGCGTTGCGGCGTCATCTGGACACCACCAGAGCACTGAAAAAAAAAAAAAAAACTCAGAAGGATCACTGGAGCCGCTTTGTCCGATCAGAACATAATGAACAGGTTCGAGTACCCCTCTTGACGCCGCAGCATCTTGCAACTCGTCTTCAGTTGTGCAATTCCCATGTCAACTGGCAACTTTGCCACTGACGTAATGTGTTGTTCACAGAAGAGCCCATATATTGTCAGACGCAAGTTGATGGCCGTGTTCGTATCCGAAACCCAGTGGTGAGCATACCCGCCAAATGTTGTCCAGGAAATTGACGGATTCCTAAGGTTCTGTGACGTTCTGGGGAGGCTTCAGTGTTGACAGCCATATGGATCTTGTTGTCCACGGTCGCCTTACAGCCAGGCAGTATATCGAACAGACCATGTTGGACCATTTGGTGGCTGCTGCGTACGGTGGTGGCCTTGAATTCCTTCTAATGGCTGGGCCTATGTGGCCGGCGTCGGCAGGGATTTCTTGCGAAGCCTGGAGATTGAAGTAATGAAAAGACCGGCAGTGAGTCCCGACTGATTTCCATCGTGCGTATGCGGTACATGCTTAACAGACATGTTCGTGGTCATCCTGTTCCGCCACAGACTATCCAAAAACTTCTATGCTCTCTCATGGAAGAATAGGAACGTATACCACAGGGAGACCTCCGTACTTTTACGAAGCCTACGCGTGGGTGTCAGGCATTGATAAACGCTCACGGAGGACATATACGTTATTGAAGCTCTCAGAGACCAGTGAAAAGCACCCATGATGACGGAATGAAAGATTGTTTCCATTTAGACACTTGTCCGACATTTACGTCCTTCTTATGCAAACGCTCGAGGATGTAATGATGTTTTATTGTGTACTTAATTTGTGAAAATTTGGTAACGTACAAAGTCTTCAATTATTGCTCAGTGGAATATGGCAGACGCCCAAAGTTATGTTCACCTAATTCTTCTGAACAGTGTAAATCCAGAAGAGCAGCTGACCGCAGCAGTGGAATTTTTTGTTCTGAGGCATCGTTGGATGCAGCCCGCCACGACTTCCCCTTCTGTACCCGTTTCTTTGTATTAGAATAACACCTGAACCCTACATCCTCAATTATTTGTTTGATGTGTTCCTTCCTCTATCGTCTACCCTCTACAGTTTTCTCTAGCAACAAGAAAGTTATTTCCTGATGTCTTGATACGTGTCCTACCATCCTGCGTCTTATTCTTTTGGGTGTTTCCCAGACGTTCCTTTGTTTGCCAATTCTGCGGGCAGCCTCCTCGTTCTACATCTCAAGCACTCCGAGTCTCTTCTTTTTCGGTTTTCCAACAGTCCATGATTCCTACGTATAATGCGGTACTCCAAACACATATTCTCAGAAATTTCTTCCTCAGATTAAGGTATATGTTAGATAATAGCAGACTTATTTTGGTCACGGATGCTCTCTTTGCCTGGGCTAGTCTGCTTTCGTCCTCCTTGCTTAGTCCGTCATGTGCTATTTTACTGCCAAAGTAACTCTGCCTACCTTGTGTTAACTAATTTTGATGTTACGCTTATCGCTAACCTCATTTCTGCTGTTCTCGTATCGCGTCTCTCTCTCTCTCTCTCTTTTTTTTTTTTAAAAAAAAAGAGAATATTCAGATAATTGATTGAAATGTTTTGTTAAAAATTCTCTTTTATTTTTGTTTTAAGCCACGGCTAAATTTTCTCAGGGCGCTATCGCCAGAAATATCATACGTGTTCCAACGTGAAGACAATCGTCTTACGATAGATTAAAAAAAATATATCTTTAATATTACGCAATGCTTAATTATTTTTTCTATGAGGCTTGATGCTCCAGGATAGCTGCCTGTCCGCAATGGCAGCGTACACATTTATAGAAATTACTCTTAATAAAACTGTACCTCTGGCCAAAAATGAATTGGAAAATATTACAAGACGCCGTTTTGTATTTATTGAGATTATTAATTTTAATACCTTTAGCATTAAATGACTATTAAAATAGCTCTCATTATTTTTATCATTAATGGCGTCGCTACGACAATGAGCCTATACAAATTACGTAACTAAATCATCGGCAGGAAAGGTACTTGCTACTGACAAAAACACAATTTTTATAAGCAGTAGTTTCATATATATTCAAAATATTACTAGTACTACTACAGATGATTGTATTAGTTACAGACCGTTAACAATAAGGGTCCGTTAGCTAGAACATCAGAACCAAGAAGACAAGGAAACAAAAAAGTTCACCCCTTTTGTAGCAAATGACAAAGATACTACAAATTACTATTCTGAGAGTGCATATAGCGCTTCCATTGTAATCCATAATTTAATTTATAGTCTTTTTTCCGGAGGCTATGCTATACTCGTTACTTCTGTCTTTCTTCGGTTTACACTAAAACCATAATATGTGATCACTAAACTTATCATTCCATTCTTGTCCACTTGCACTATGGATAGCAATGTCTTCAGCGAGTTTGATCATTGATATTATTTCACCCTTAATTTTAATCCCACTGTTGAGTTTTCCTTTCATTTCCGTCGTTTCTTCTTCGATGTATGGTTCGAACAGAAGGGGGTTAAAGACTATATGCCTGTCTTACACCCTTTTTAATCCCAGTAATCCGTTCTTGGTCTTCCGTTCCTAGTGTTCCCTGTTCGTTCTGGTACATATTGTATATTACCACTCTTTCGCCATAACTTACTCCTATTTTTCTCAGAATTTGAAACATCTTATATCATTTTACACAGTCGGATGCTGTTATGAACGAATGCTGTTATGAACCAATACAAATTTTTTTTAAAAGTATTGCTTCCATTGTGAGTCGCAACATCAGAACTGCCCCTCTGGTGCCGCTACCTTTCCCCTAGCCAAATCAATCGTCATTTAACTGACCCTCAATTATCTTTCCCTTTCTTCTGTATTCTTTACTTACTAACAACGTTGATGAGCGAGCTACTAAGCCGACTGTGCGACAGTACTCATCTCCCGTTGCGACCTTCAGTACTGTGCGGATGCTTTTCTCCGGAAGTCTGATGGTGTGTGTCCATTATCATAGATTCGACTCAAAATAGTCGTTTGGCTTCCACCTTTCCCAAAAACTTTAGAAAACCCGAAGGAATGTTATGTAGCCCTTCTGCCTTCTTTGTTCGCAAGCTTTCCAAAGTTCCGTTAAACACTGTAATCCTGAATCTCCCACATGTTCCACATCGACTACTATTACTTCTACTGTCATATCATAAGACAAGTCATCTCCCTCGTACAGGCCTTCAGTGTGCTCAGTCAACCTGCCCACTTACTACTTAGAGCACCAGAAATCATTTGGGAATTAAATAAATTCATGGTTAATGCCAAGCTTTGCTGTTCTAACACGTATCTGAGGTAGAATAGTTAACTATTTTGCAACATTTCAGAACTAAGCACTACTGCTTCTTTTAAGGAGGACCTTAGAAGGAAAACTTTGCGGAAAGGGGCCAAGTAAATTAAATCCTGGACTATGTGAAGTTCCTGGTTCGAGTGTGTGCTAAATTTCGACAGAGTGTCTCAGGGTGTGTGTCAGACCATTTGTGTCCGACCGTAGTGCTGTATGGGGCAATGACAGAGTTAGTTCAGAAAGTGCACCTATTTTGGACAGGATGACTCATGGGCATATAAAGAAGGACGGAAGTAAGAAAGGCGGAAGTAATGAAGGATGGATGTAAGGGAGTATGGAAACAAGGAAGGGTGACAGTAAGAAATGAGGAAGCAAGTTTAGGCGTTAATGTCCTGTCTAGATGAAGTAATTAGAGGCAGCGCGCAAACTTGGGTTGGGTAAGAATGGGGAACGAAACCAATCGTGTCCTTTTCAAATGAAACATCCCGCATTTGCCTTTAGATATTTAGGTAAAACAAGAGAAATCTTGTAAAATATAAACTCGGACTCGCCGTGTGGTCGCCCTCTTGGCTGCTGTGAAAATAGACTGGTCAGCCTGGAGCTGATGGCTTAGTCTTTTCTAATATGTCTAAAGTGGTTACTGATCGGAGCCTAAGCAAATATTTTCCTGCACCTATTGAAATACACAAGTGAAAAGTCATGGCAAGAAGTAGCGTATTAGTGGGAGCAGGAAATGACAAATGAAAATGCCAGAAGTCTTTTCCAGAGATTAAATGGGCTGAATTACTTGAGACTTTCAGGAGCTAGGAATCAAGGAGAGCTGGAAACTGAGGAGTTCGTCGGAAACTCTACGGGGTGTGCGAGGCAAGTCGTGTCTCTGAAGTAGTATATTTAAAATCAATGTTGTGAACAGCTGATTTCTGTATAATGCGTTTCTATGTACATTACATCGCTCTGATAGAATTATTGCCCGTTTCTTAAACATACTGTCTCTTTGTAACATACGAGTAAAGGATTACGTGCACGATTAACGAGAAGAATGACAGACCGCGCTCACGACTCGAACACGTTCTTTTGAAAGTGTGTGCTCTAAATGATAATGCTGTATATTCATGATTAGGCAAAGGCAGCATCTAGATATAAAAGTAAGTGTTGATTTTCTCCCAGGCTGTTTAAGTTTCATTGAATGTATATGAACGAAATCCTTAAACCATCTACTGCAAAGTGTTACATGACAAGACAATGCTGAAAAAAATACTGAAATTAAATTTAAACACGCCTTATTTCTGAATTAAATACACTGTAAGACGAAAAACGCATACTATGTAGGAACCATCTAAATGGGACGGAAATCAGTAGGTGTGGTGAACATCTACAGGTAAAGAAACGATTACAATTTCAGGAAAATTGGATGTTTTATCCATGAGAAAGATCTTAACAAATTCAGCAAGTAAACAACCTAGTTCACCTCTGGCCCTTACCCTAGCAGGTTTCCGGCTTGGCATTGATTGATGGAATTGTTGGATGTCCTCCTGAGAGATATCGTGCCAAATTCTGTCCAACTGGCGCGTTAGATTGTCAAAATCGCGAGATGGTTGATGGGCCCTGCCTATAATGTTCCAAATGTTCTCAGCTGGAGACCACTCCAGTCAATGAGATTCCAAGCCGAAGACGAGTCTAGGGACGCCCAGGACAATAGTGGGATACCAACTTGACTGTCGCTCGCCATACGGCCATGCAGCCATGATGAATTCTGTTCATCGGCGGCGGAGGCTGGTATTTGCAGGCCAGTAGTGCAACTGGACGTCCGGTGAGAGGCGACAGCTGGTCTTTTCAGATGAATCACGTTTTGTGCGTCATCGGACAGATGGCCGTTGACGTGTACGGCGTCAAACGTCTAAAAATAAAAAGCCTGGAACCAAGAGGGAGCGTCAGGGACCGTGGCATTCTCTGGGTGATCTCGTCATCCTCGAAGGCCAAATCGAACAAGACAAGTATGTATCTATACTTGGGGACCATGTTTATTCCTCCATCAGTTTGTTTCTCCTCTCCACCATTGCATCTACCAGCAGGACAAAGCAACGTGTCACATACCTCGCAGTGTACGTACGTGGTTCACAGAGCTCCATGATGAGTTTATTATACTCCCCTGGTCATCAAGCTCCGCGGATTTAAACTCAATCGAGAATCGGTGGGACCACTAAGAACGGACTGTTCGCCTATTGATCCTCAACCGAAAAACATAAGCGCAGCTGCCCATGGCACTGGATCGACATGACTCCACATTCCTCTCGGCACCTTCCAGAACCTCATTGACTCTTCCTGCACGTCAACACGGCAAAGCGCGCTTATTCACGCTTTTCACAGGTGGTTACATACACTAATGGCCATTAAAATTTCTACAGCAAGAAGAAATGCAGATGATAAACGGGTATCCATTGGAAATACATATTATACTAGATCTGACATGTGATTACATTTTCACGCAGTTTGGGTGCATGGATCCTAAGACATCAGTACCCAGAACAACCACCTCTGGCCGTAATAACGGCCTTGATACGCCTGGGCATTGAGTCAAACAGAGCTTGGATGGCGTGTACAGGTACAGCTGCCCATGCAGCTTCAACACGATACCACAGTTCATCAAGAGTAGTGACTGGCTTGTTGTGACGAGCCAGTTGCTCGGCCATCATTGACCAGACGTTTTGTATTGGTGAGAGATCTGGAGAATGTGCTGGCCAGGGGAGCAGTCGAACATATTCTGTATCCAGAAAGACCTGTACAGGACCTGCAACATGCGGTCGTGCATTATCCTGCTGGAATGTAGGGCTTCGCAGGAATCGAATGAAGCTTAGAGCCACGGGTCGTAACACATCTGAAATGTAACGTCTACTGTTCAAAGTGCCATCAATGCGAACAAGAGGTGACCGAGACGTGTAACCAATGGCACCCCATACCATCACGCCGGGTGATACGCCAGTATGGCGATGACAAATACACGCTTCCAATATGCGTTCAGCGCGATGTCGCCAAACACGGATGCGACCATCATGATGCTGTAAACAGAACCTGGATTCATCCGAAAAAATGACTTTTTGTGATTCGTGCAGCCAGGTTCTTTGTTGAGTACACCATCGCAGGCGCTCCTGTCTGTGATGCAGGGTCAAGGGTAACGGCAACCATGGTCTCCGAGCTGATAGTCCACGCTGCTGCAAACGTCGTCGAACTGTTCGTCCAGATGGTTGTTGTCTTTCAAACGTCCCCATCTGTTGAAAAAATGGTTCAAATGGCTCTGAGCACTATGGGACTTAACTTCTAAGGTCATCAGGCCCCTAGAAGTTAGAACTACTTAAACCTAAGTAACCTAAGGACATCACGCACATCCATGCCCAAGGCAGGATTCGAACCTGCGATCGTAGCGGTCGCTCGGTTCCAGACTGTAGCGCCCAGAACCGCACGACCACTCCGGCCGGCCCATCTGTTGACTCAGGGATCGAGACGTGACTGCACGAACCATTACAGCCATGTGGATAAGATGCCTGTCATCTCGACTGCTAGTGATACGAGGCCGTTGGGATCCAGCACAGCGTTCCGTATTATCCTCCTGAGCCCACCGATTCCATATTCATTGGATCTCGACCAACGCGAGCAGAAATGTCGCGATACGATAAACCGCAATCGCGATATGCTACAATCCGACCTTTATCAAAGTCGGAAACGTGATGGTACGCATTTCTCCTCCTTACACGAGGCATCACAACAACGTTTCACCAGGCAACGCCGGTCAACTGCTGTTTGTGTATGAGAAATCGGTTGGAAACTTTCCTCATGTCAGCGCGTTGTAGGTGTCGCCACCGGCGCCAACCTTGTGTGAATGCTCTGAAAAGCTAATCATTTGCATATCACAGCATCTTCTTCCTGTCGGTTACATTTCGCGTCTGTAGCACCTTTTTGGTGTAGCAATTTTAACGGCCGTTAGTGTAAATGTGACAGGACAGTGTATTTGTTTCAACATTGTGGCTGACCAAGCGTCTCTTCTACATTTCCATGGTGAGTATGCTGTGGACACTCCCATCTTCCAAGACGATAAGCTCCTTGTTCACGGGGTTCCACGGATGCTTTTCTCGCTACACTAACACCCGGGGCACCCTGTCGGACCTCAGCCGGTACGTTAAATCACTCGGTGCCTAAATCCCACGGAAAATGTCTGGAACATTTTGGAACAGCCGATGAAAAGGCTGTGTTTTAAAGGCATTAACGCGATGTTACATACATGTGGCCAAATTTTTGTCCTTTATATAAGTTAATTGGCACGTCTAGTCAATATAATAAACTACTGCTGTTGAACCAAAGGATTTAATGTACAGTATTCTGGCGGAATGTTTAAAATACGCTGACGTGACAAAAGTCTTCGGATACCTCCTTATATCGTGTCGGACGTCCTTTTGCTAGGCGTCGTGCAGCAACTCGACGTGGCTTGGGCACAACAAGTTGCTGGAAATCCGTGCAGAAATATTAAGCCACGTTGCCTTTATAGCCGTCCATAACTGCGAAAGCATTGCCAATGCAGGATTTTATGCACGAACTGACCTCTCGATTATATTCCATAAATGTTCGATGGGATGCATGTCGAGCGATCTGGGTGGTCAAATCATTCGCTCGAACAGTCCAGAATGTTCTTCAAACCTGTTATGATTCTCGTCGTCAGTTATTATGAATACAGGTGGCCAATGCTAAATAGAAACACATATGGCAGGTCTGGCAGTGAATCCGATAAGGAGCTTGCTGCACAGTCGGTATCTGCAACTACTGAAATAATTAGTAGTCGTTGGTAAAAAATAATATATATTGTATTTAACTTGAGTTACAGGCTTTTTCATATGCTGCATACATATAAATACAAATTGATATCTAGAGAGACACCACTTATGCCATACTTGACTAAACGCCTTGTTAGAGATTGCTTCCTATTAGCTGAAGCCTATGCTACATTCCTAGTTGGCGTCCCGAGCAAGAGTGGACGAGAGCTCGCTAGATACTTGTCACGAGCCGCGGAGCGGCGCTAGTCGCGACTCGCGGGTCCAGCGATATCTTTTACGGACCGCGGTCGATACCTACAACCCTTAACAAGTGTGGTATCGAACGTTGATACCACAAAACGAGTCGAGGACAATTGTGGCCCGGTGACATGGCACACTGTTATCCAAAAAAATCCGTCGTTGTTTGGGAACATGAAGTCCGTCAATGGCTGCAAAAGGTGTCCACGTATCCAAACATAGCCATTTCCAGTCAATAATCGGTTCAGTTGGACAGAGAACCCAGCGCATTTCATGTAAACGTAGCCCACACAATTATGAACCTACCACCAGCTTTCACAGTATCTTGTTGACAGCTTAACTCCATGGCTTCGTGGCGTCTGCTCCACCTCGAACCCTACCATCAGCTGTTAGCAAATGAAATTGATAGTCATCTGACCGGGCCCCGGTTTTTCAGCCGTCTAGGGTCAAATCGGTATGGTGACGATCCCAGGAGAGCGCTGTAGGAGGTGTCGCGCTGTTAGCAAAGGCACTCGCGTCGGTCGTCCATTACCATAGCCCGTTAACGCCAAATTTCGCCGCATCGTCTAAAGGGATACGTTCGTCGTACATCCCACTATGATTTCTGCGGTTATTTCACGCAGTTAGCACTGAGAACTCTACGCAAACGCCGCTGCTCTCGGTCGTTAAGTGAATGCCGTCGGCCACTTCGACGTCCGCGGTGAGAGGTGATGCTGTAGATCCCGCAAAATTGAATTGCCAGACAATTTCCGAAATAGAATATCTCAAGCATCCAGCTCCAACTAGTATTCCGCCTTCAAAGTTTGTTAATTCACATCGTGCGTCCGTATACACGTCGGAAATCTTTTTATATGAGAGACCTGAGTACAAATGAAAGCTCCACCAGTGCAGTGCTCTCTTATATCTTGTGTAAAGCGACACTACCGTCATTTGTACACTACTGGCCATTACGATTGCTACACCACAAAGATGACGTGCTACAGGCGCGAAATTCAACAGACAGGAAGGAAATGCTGTGATATGCAAATCATTAGCTTTTCAGAGCATTCACACAAGATTGGCGCCGGTGGTGACACGTACAACGTGTTCACATGAGGAAAGTTTCCAACCGATTTCTCATACACAAACAGCAGTTGACCGGCGTGGCCTGGTGAAACGTTGTGGTGATGCCTCGTGTAAGGAGGAGAAATGCGTACCATCACGTTTCCGACTTTGATAAAGGTCGGATTGTAGCATATCGCGATTGCGGTTTATCGTATCGCGACACTGCTGCTCGCGTTGGTCGAGATCCAATGACTGTTAGCAGAATTTGGAATCGGTAGGTTCAGGAGGGTAATACGGAACGCCGTGCTGGATCCCAACGGCCTCGTATCACTAGCAGTCGAGATCACAGGCAACTTATCCATATGGCTGTAACGGATCGTGCAGTCACGTCTCGATCCCTGAGTCAACAGATGGGGACGTTTGCAAGACAACAACAATCTGGACGAACAGCTGGACGACGTTTGCAGCAGCATGGACTATCAGCTCGGAGACCATCGCTGACGTTACCCTTGACGCTGCATCAGAAACAGGAGCGCCTGCGATGGTGTACTCAACGACGAACCTGGCTGCACGAATGACAAAACGTCATTTTTTCGGATGAATCCAGGTTCTGTTTACAGCATCATGATTTTAGCATCCGTGTTTGGCGACATCGCGGTGAACGCACATTGGAAGCGTGTATTCGTCATCGGCATACTGGCGTATCACCCGGCGTGATGGTAGGGGGTGCCATTGGTTACACGCGTCGGTCACATTGAATAGTGGACGTTAAATTTCAGATGTGTTACGACCCGTGACTCCACGCTTCATTCGATCCTTGCGAAACCCCACATTTCAGCAGGATAATGCACGACCCCATGTTGCAGGTCCTGTACGGGCCTTTCTGGATACAGAAAATGTTCGACTGCTACCCTGGCCAGCTCATTCTCCAGATGTCTCACCAATTCAAAACGTCTGGTCAATGGTGGCCGAGCAACTGGCTCGTCACAATACACCACTCACTACTCTTGATGAACTGTGCTATCGTGCCGAAGCTGCATGTGCAGCTGTACCTGTACACGCCACCCGAGCTCTGTTTGAATGAATGCCCAGGCGTATCAAGGCCGTTATTACGGCCACAGGTAGTTGTTCTGGGTACTGATTTCTCAGGATCTATGCACCCAAATATCGTGAAAATGTAATCACATGTCAGTTCTAGTATAATATATTTGTCCAATGAATACCCGTTTATCATGTGCATTTCTTCTTGGTGTAGCAATTTTAATGGCCAGTAGTGTATATGTGCATATGGCTCTCCCATGACTTTAGTCTCCTCAGGGTAGTTCTGTAGTGCGTGTTTGAATGGGACGTGGGAAGACTGCAGGTGTCAGCAGATGGACGCGGGCCCTGCCGCAGAGCGGCTGCCGGCCCAGACTGGCTGCATTTTGCCGGCCGGTGACTCACGCATCTTCCCGCGAACGGATTGCGCAGAGGCCTGCCGCGCCACTGCTTGCCCGCCACGCCCCCTTCGCCCCCGGCAGCGGCCGAGCACGCGGGTTGGCGGTGGCCGCGTTGCGTGATGCCAGACACGCGCGCCGCGGCGATCCACGCCGCTCCCGAGCGTCTTTCCTAACCTTCCCGCCGACTGATGGCGCCAACGCGTCATTTGCAGTTCTGCTGTTCCGTGTGCGTTTACAAGAAAACAGGACCACTTGGCAGCCACTCAGTCTTTCTTGGTTCACTCGAGTCTTCCACTGTCCTATCTGTAGAAGTAACAGAAATAAATTTTTCTTGCACTATCCTCAATCAAGATCAGAGGTAACATATAACTGCATTCTTTTGTATTTCAAAAATATTTGGAAGCTACTGATCTTTCAGTTAAATTAATTGGAGAAATATTTCATGTCTCTGTATATCCAGCAGCCTTAAATTTAGGACAGAATAATGAATCAATGAAATAGTTTTAAGGCGACTGCCAACAGATATGAAGTGTTTTACAAAATTCATGACACGCAGCTGTATTGATGTTCTTTATCATTACTGGTGTTTCTGTTTAACAGACAGGGAGCAGTATGCCGTCCTGAACGGGGTAACTTCAACAGAAACAAGAGTAACTTCAGGTGTGCCCCAGGGCAGCGTAATAGGTCCTCTGCTTTTTACGATTTACATAAAGGATCTGGTTGATGGTATTGACAGCGGCCCTAGACTGTTTGCCGATGATGCTGTAGTCTACAGGAAAGCAGTATCACACGAAAGTTGTGAACAAATTAATGAGAATTTGCAGAAAATAAATGCGTGGTGTAATGACTGGGAGTTATCTCTCAATATTAGTAAGTGTTACTTACTGCTTATAACAAGACGAAAATCCCCATTAATATATGAGTACAAAATAAATGATCAGTCTTTGGAAGCGGTAACATCAATCTAGTATCTGGGTGTGACTATTCGAAATGATCTCAAATGGAATGATCAGATTACACAAGTAATGGGTAAGGCGAACTCTAGATTGCGGTTTATTGGTGGACTCCTGAAGCGATGCAGTCCTTCAACAAAGGAAATAGCTTACAATACGTTAGTTCGTCCAGTCTTAGAGTATTGTTCGTCTGTATGGGACCCTTACCAGTTGGATCTGATTCAAGAGATTGAGAAGGTCCAAAGAAGAGCGACAATATTCGTGACTGGTACATTTAGCCATCGCGAGAGCGTTACAAATCTCATAGAAAGTTTGAAGTGGGACACACTTGCAGATAGACGACGCGCTAAACAGAAGGGGCTGCTCACTAAATTCCGAAATCCAATCTTCGCCGAGTATGTAGAGCACACATTATTACCACCAACTTTCAAATCGCGTAATGATCATCATTCAAAGATAAGAGAAATAAGAGCTCGTACTGAGGCGTTCATTCAGTCGTTTTTCCTTCGCGCGATCCGCGAGTGGAACAGAGGGGGGGAAATACGACTTTGGCGCGAATAGTGCCCTCCGCCACACACCGCTTGGTGGCTAGCGGAGTATATATGTAGATGTAGATGTTGTTAACCATCGTCACACTTTCGTAAACTTCCAGCCTGATGGTGAACTTGCCTGCATACGTAGAACACCCAACAACACGAACAGGTGTCAAGTCAATTTTTCGAAGCAGCAGTAGAATAAAAGATGCTCTTGGCTCAACGAAAGATACAGTTGACAAGCTACATGTTGCCGGAGATTACGAAATCGGGTGCTTGTGTGGTCTAGTGTGTGTTGACGAGATGGTGCGACCGGTCAGCACACGGCTACCTGAACATGAAAGGTATATCTGACTAAGACAACACACCGAGTCAGCGGTGGTAGAATACGAGAAGTCAGCGTACTGGCGGAACAGCCTTTTACCTTCAGGAGGAAGATTAGAGACGCGATAGAAATAGCCAGGCGGCCCGCCAACATGAACACACTTCTGGCGTCTTGGCTGCCAGCAGTAACACCACTACTGAACTGCAACTCACGCGGTGCAAGACACACAGGCACTCGGGAGACCACAGCGGACGTAGGTACACAGAGTAGCGGCATGCCTCAGCCGGCACTAGGCAGCAAGCAAACAGCGCTACGTCGCAACTGCAGCACGTTTCTCATTCACCTACTTCCACCAGTGGCAAGTAATTAAAAAAAAAACACCAATCATGAACGTCTGTTTCCGCCAGTGAAAAGAAATAATGCAAACTGCAACAAAGGTCGTCTATCACCCCTCGTCAATACCCTATCAGATTACAAAAACAGCCTCTTCCACCAGTACATAGGGTGAATCACCTTAAACTTGCACCGCAGATATTGCGGAAATGGGTAGTGCTGCGGAAGTGCGGTTTTCTCAGAATGGGTTGGTAGTTAGAGGCTCGTACTGTTAGCCAATAGATTGTGATAATACTTGGAAGGTGTATATTTTGTGCAAACGTACACTTTTCTTTTTTAAATAGAGCAATGCTTATTGACATTCACAAATTGGAAGTATGGTAAATTAGAAAAAAGTGGCTCTGAGCACTATGGGACTTAACTTCTGAGGTCATCAGTCCCCTAGAACTTAGAGCTACTGAAACCTAACTAACCTAAAGACATCACACTCATCCATGCCCGAGGCAGGATTCGAACCTTCGACCGTAGCGGTCGCGCGGTTCCAGACTGTAGCGCCTAGAACCGCTCGGTCACACGGGCCGGCGGTAAATTAGAACGTCAGTGACATTTGTTGCATTATTCTAGTGCGAGTCGTTTACGAGATGTGGCATTTTGAAACGTTTTTTACATTGACAGTTGTTTACGCCAATTAACCTGCGTAGTTGCTAGATACGATGCTGTTATGTTTGCTTACAGTGTGATTGTGCGTTCCTTGAGTGCATTGCTACTTGCTGGTCAGTTGGTGTGTGACAGTCCAAGCAACAGGTCGTCAGCAAACGAGGGGATTTACCAATGCAGAAAAAGCCGACATGCTCATGGTGTAGGGAGAGTGTAGGACGAACGCAGATCGTTCTTGTACGACTTATATGGCAAGATATCCCAGCAGATGTCAACCATATCGGCAATTGTTTATCAACGTCTTCAACCAGTTGCCTGAAAGTGGTGGTGTACCACCTAGACAACGTAACAGAAGGAAACAAGTGACTACAGAAGAGGAGGAAAACAATGTTAGTGCAACTGTTGCAGTTCATCCGCACGTGAGCGCCCATGCAATTGCAAAAGGAAGTGGCATGAGTCAGGCAAGCGTCCCACGCATTCTCGATCGATATAGGTTCCATCCTTATTGTTGTGTCTTGTTCATACAGCATAGACACAATGAGGTAGCTAGGTGCACGCTAAACTAACGCAGACGGGCTTGAAGTTCTGGAACATGAGACTTATTAATGCACTAAAGAAAAGTACGTAGTTTTATAATACTTAACTTTATTCTCTTGTTGGAATACATCTCTTGAATATTGGTAAGCTATAAGCACTGATACAAATGGCGCCTTGCTAGGTAGTAGCTATGGACTAAACTGAAGGCTATTCTATCTGTCTCTCGGCAAATGAGAGGAAAGCTTCGTACGTCTGGTCGCAAGCTATGTAGTCCGTACAACTGGGGCGAGGTCTAGTCCGTGTCTTGTGACCTGCCATGTGGTGGCGCTAGGTTTGCGATTATACAGTGGCGACATGCGGGTCCGACATGTACTACAGGACCGCGGCCGATTTAAGTTACCACCTAGCAAGTGTGGTGTCTGGCGGTGACACCACACTTATCATATCTCTTTCCATCAACAGCTACGTGGAAACGATTATGGGAATCGTGTTAACTTCTGTACATGGGCATTAAGACAGGATGCTGCAGATGTATCATGTATCTTGTTTAGTAATGAAGCCACATTTTCCAATCACGGCCAGATGAGCAGCCGAAACATACAACTTGTTGGTCTGTTGACGATCCCCTTCGGCTTCATCGGGTGGAACGTCAGCGTTCAAGGAGTGTAAAAGTTTGGTGTGGGATAGTGAACCATCAGTTCATAGGCCCATTTTTCATAGAAGGAACACTGAACGTGCACAAATTCAAAAATGGCTCTGAGCACTATGGGACTTAACAACTCAGGTCATCAGTCCCCTAGAACTTAGAACTACTTAAACCTAACTAACCTAAGTACATCACATACATCCATGCCCGAGGCAGGATTCGAACTTGCGACCGTAGCGGTCGCGCGGTTCCAGACTGAAGCGCCTAGAACCGCTCGGCCACCAGAAGCCGGCCGCGCACGTGTCGCAACCTCCTAACAGACCATCTTCCACGGAAACTACAAGAAATTCCTTTTCAGTCTGAGGAACCTGTGATACCTATATGATTGCTGTCCACTTCATAGTGCATGTCTTCACGAATTGATTGCAAATCGTTGCACTGAACGCCGAGGACCTGTAACTTGGTCGACCGCTTTCTCCGGATTTTATGCCTGTAGAATTTTTTCTGTGGGTAAAGCTCAAAGACGCTGTCTACAAGGACATACTCCACCCGATGATATTCAACGACGTATTACAGCAGCCGTGCGGATATCTCCGCTGAAATACTAGTACGCGTGCAGCAACCGTTCCATATCAGACTTGAAGCGTGTATTGCCGTTGCCGGTGGTTATTTTGAACACAACCAGTAATGGTCAACCGACTCTTTAACGGTCAGAATCCACATAACTAGTGTTCTTTAGTTTATGTTACCACAGGTACTGTACAAGTGGCGCTGTGGAAACTTTTCAGAATACGGTTGCTCGTAAAAGACTCGCACTAGAATTCAGCAACACACCACTGACTTTCTAATTTACCATACTTTTAGTTTGTTAATGTCAATAGGCATTGTTCCGTTTAAAAAAGTGGATGCTTGCATAAAAAATATACTTTCTAAGTATTATTACAATCTGTTTATTGGATAACAGTACGAGTCTATTCTGTGAAAACTGCACATCAATAGTACTTTCATTTACACATTAACTGCGGTGCAAGTTTCAGGTGATTCACTCGGCATAAGAACGAAAGTTTCTGTCATTCAGCAGTTAGCAAAAACACCGCGACGAAGGTTATTTGCAACAGTGGAGAATTTACATATTGGCAGTGAGGTCGCATACCCAGAAGAATTTTATTGACTGCGACAACTCGAATTTAGGTTTGAACACCACAGTAGCTTACTAGGCAATGTCCAGTAGGAGGTGGTATGCCGCTGCGTTCCCCCAAGCTTCGCTTTCTGAACTGGTTTACTACGTGGCCATTACAAGAGGACCTACAACTTAACGTGGACTCCGTAACTACTAAGTTACACACTGCTGGCCGCCCAAAATGCGTCACCCTGGAGGAGGCATCCAAACCAGGTAAAATTTTCAGCATACGTTTGCTGCGACGAGAGATGCGTCTAATTAGCATTTCAGCGTAGGCACACATCACGGGCGCCGACAGCGCCATTTGCAAGCGCTCTATGAAGGAGGAACGGAGGCCGTGTGGGCGTACTTGATTTGTTCTTTTCCCTCGAGTGAAAAATTTACTATCTTCACCTGAAGCGCCGTGGTCCCGTGGTTAGCGTGAGCAGCTGCGAAACGTAAGGTCTTTGGTTCAAACCTCCCTCGAGTGAAATATTTCGCCGGCACGGTAGCTCAGCGTGTTCGGTCAGAGGGTTAGCAGCCCTCTGTAATAAAAAAAAACTGAGTTAATCGATCAACAACGCACCTAAACGGCTGTCTTACGACGTCCGCCCCGAGCAGATGCAACGAACAAAAGCGATCAAACCGAGATTTAAAAAAAAAAGTGGCGTCAAATCGAAAGACCTGCGCCAGGCGAACGGTCTACCCGACGGGAGGCCCTAGCCACACGACATTTCCATTTTTCCCTTAAGCAGCTTCAGTATGCCTCGTAGAAGACAGCGAGCGTCTTTCGAGCACGTTTCGGAGTTAGACCGAGGAAGAGTGGTTGCCTATAGGGATTGCGGAATTTCCTTCGGAGAAAACTGGTGATCGTGTCGGACGGCATCAAGCAACTATTATGCGGATCTTTAATCGCTGGATGCAGGAGGAAAAGATGGACCAACGGCACCGACTGCACTACCTCGTTGCATCACCACAAGTGACGATGGGCATATTGTGCGCATGGCAGTAATGGATCGCTCTGCCGAATCACAACCCATATCACAACAAATTCGGCCTGTTGCTCAACAAGTAGTGTCCGCGCTTACCGGAAGAGTAGACCGTCTGCAAGGCGTCTATTGTTGTTACCGCCGAGTCAACGCCATAGGCGTTCGCACCGGCAGTGGTGTGACGAACGACGGACATGGACAAGCAAATGGAACGAAATTGTTTTTACCGACGAATCCCGATTCCGCATGCACCGCGACGATGATCGGTTTAGGATCTGGGGACACCGTGTTGAGGGACTGTTGAACTGTTGCCTCATACATCGCCATAGTGGTCCTGCACCTGGTATTATGATTTGGGGTAGTATTGGATTCCCCTTCTGCATCCTCACTAGTACGCGTTGTCGGTATACTAACTAGCGAGCGTCACATTTCTGAAGTGTTGAAGCCTGTTTGTCCTCCCGTATCTTCGGAGCCTGCTGACGGCCACATTGCAACGGGATAATGCGCGTCCGCACGTGGCACGCAATATTCTTCTTCGTCGCCCATCGAATTGCATTGCTGCCTTCGCCTCCCTGTTCTGCCAATCTCTCGCATGTCGGAAACGTCCGGTCAATGATTACGGAACGACTGGCCCAGGATACACACTCGCTGATACAACCGATCAAATTTGGCAATACGTGGAAGCAGCATGGACTGCTATAACCCAGCAACGTATCCAGAACCTCTTTGATTCAATTACGAGGTGTCTAGCAGCCGTTATACCCAGCAATGGCGGCAACATTCACTATTGATTTCATCGTCTTCCTCATTTCACAAGGGTCTGTATTTTCAGTCATGTGATCTTTATACAACGTGTTATCTCCCTAACCAGTTCGGCTATGATATCTCCGGTACTTCTTGGAGTTGCATTTTGGATGGCCAGCAGTTGTTGTTGTTGTGGTCTTCAGTCCAGAGACTGGTTTAATGCAGCTCTCCATGCTACTCTATCCTGTGCAAGCTTCTTCATCTCCCAGTACCCACTGCAACCTACATCCTTCTGAATCTGCTTAGTGTATTCATCTCTTGGTCTCCCTCTACGATTTTTACCCTCCACGCTGCCCTCCAATACTAAATTGGTTATTCCTCGATGCCTCAGAATATGCCCTACCAACCGATCCCTTCTTCTAGTCAAGTTGCGCCACAAATTTCTCTTCTCCTCAATTCTATTCAATACCTCCTCATTAGTTATGTGATCTACCCATCTAATATTCAGCATTCTTCTATAGTACCACATTTCTAAAGCTTCTATCCTCTTCTTGTCTAAACTGTTTATTGTCCACGTTTCACTTCCATACATGGCTACACTCTATACAAATACTGTCAGAAACGACTTCCTGACACTTAAATATATTCTCGATATTAATAAATTTTTCTTCAGAAACGCTTTCCTTGCCATTGCCAGTCTACATTTTATATCCTCTCTACTTCGACCATCATAAGTTACACTCCTGGAAATTGAAATAAGAACACCGTGAATTCATTGTCCCAGGAAGGGGAAACTTTATTGACACATTCCTGGGGTCAGATACATCACATGATCACACTGACAGAACCACAGGCACATAGACACAGGCAACAGAGCATGCACAATGTCGGCACTAGTACAGTGTATATCCACCTTTCGCAGCAATGCAGGCTGCTATTCTCCCATGGAGACGATCGTACAGATGCTGGATGTAGTCCTGTGGAACGGCTTGCCATGCCATTTCCACCTGGCGCCTCAGTTGGACCAGCGTTCGTGCTGGACGTGCAGACCGCGTGAGACGACGCTTCATCCAGTCCCAAACATGCTCAATGGGGGACAGATCCGGAGATCTTGATGGCCAGGGTAGTTGACTTACACCTTCTAGAGCACGTTGGGTGGCACGGGATACATGCGGACGTGCATTGTCCTGTTGGAACAGCAAGTTCCCTTGTCGGTCTAGGAATGGTAGAACGATGGGTTCGATGACGGTTTGGATGTACCGTGCACTATTCAGTGTCCCCTCGACGATCACCAGTGGTGTACGGCCAGTGTAGGAGATCGCTCCCCACACCATGATGCCGGGTGTTGGCCCTGTGTGCCTCGGTCGTATGCAGTCCTGATTGTGGCGCTCACCTGCACGGCGCCAAACACGCATACGACCATCATTGGCACCAAGGCAGAAGCGACTCTCATCGCTGAAGACGACACGTCTCCATTCGTCCCTCCATTCACGCCTGTCGCGACACCACTGGAGGCGGGCTGCACGATGTTGGGGCGTGAGCGGAAGACGGCCTAACGGTGTGCGGGACCGTAGCCCAGCTTCATGGAGACGGTTGCGAATGGTCCTCGCCGATACCCCAGGAGCAACAGTGTCCCTAATTTGCTGGGAAGTGGCGGTGCGGTCCCCTACGGCACTGCGTAGGATCCTACGGTCTTGGCGTGCATCCGTGCGTCGCTGCGGTCCGGTCCCAGGTCGACGGGCACGTGCACCTTCCGCCGACCACTGGCGACAACATCGATGTACTGTGGAGACCTCACGCCCCACGTGTTGAGCAATTCGGCGGTACGTCCACCCGGCCTCTCGCATGCCCACTATACGCCCTCGCTCAAAGTCCGTCAACTGCACATACGGTTCACGTCCACGCTGTCGCGGCATGCTACCAGTGTTAAAGACTGCGATGGAGCTCCGTATGCCACGGCAAACTGGCTGACACTGACGGCGGCGGTTCACAAATGCTGCGCAGCTAGCGCCATTCGACGGCCAACACCGCGGTTCCTGGTGTGTCCGCTGTGCCGTGCGTGTGATCATTGCTTGTACAGCCCTCTCGCAGTGTCCGGAGCAAGTATGGTGGGTCTGACACACCGGTGTCAATGTGTTCTTTTTTCCATTTCCAGGAGTGTATTTTGCTCCCCAAACAGCAAAACTCATTTACTGCTTTAAGCGTCTCATTTCCTAATCTAATTCCCACAGCATCACCCGATTTAATTCGACTACATTCCATTATCCTCGATTTGCTTTTGTTGATGTTCATCTTATATCCTCCTTTCAAGACACTGTCCATCCCGTTCAGCTGCTCTTCCAGGACCTTCGCTGTCTCTGACAGAATTACAATGTCATCGGCAAAGCTGAAAGTTTTCATTTCTTCTCCATGTATTTTAATTCCTACTCCGAATTTTTCTTTTGTTTCCTTTACTGTTTGCTCGATATACAGATTGAATAACATCGGGGATAGGCTACAAACCTGTCTCACTCCCTTCCCAACCACTGATTCCCTTTCATGCCCCTCTACTCTTATAACTGCCATCTGGTTTCTGTACAAATTGTAAATAGCCTTTCGCTCCCTGTATTTTACCCCTGCCACCTTCAGAATTTGAAAGAGAGTTTTCCAGTCAACATTGTCAAAAGCTTTCTACAAATGCTAGAAACGTAGGTTTGCCTTTTCTTAATCTATTTTCTAAGATAAGTCTAAGATAAGTCGTAGGGTCAGTATTGCCTCACGTGGTGCAGTATATAACATATAATCCATTCATTTTAATGGGACCACCGTGTAAGTTCGACGTCAACGTGGAAAAACCAATCACAGACAGTTCAAAAATGGTTCAAACGGCTCTGAGCACTATGGGACTTAACAGCTATGGTCATCAGTCCCCTAGAACTTAGAACTACTTAAACCTAACTAACCTAAGGACATCACACACATCGATGCCCGAGGCAGGATTCGAACCTGCGACCGTAGCAGTCGCGCGGTTCCGGACTGAGCGCCTAGAACCGCGAGACCACCGCGGCCGGCGCACAGACAGTCGATGGCGTTACTGGCAGTACAGGGCGTAGAAGGCGCCTTGGGGAGACGCGGAAAACAATGCAGTCGTAATGCGAAAATTTATCTGACTTCTAAAAGGACATGATCAATGGCTGTCGGGCCAAGGGTGGAAGCTAAGTTTGTAAACTGCTCGCGTGCAGCCGTGGTCAAAGTAAACTGTCTGTTGCAAAATGGCGTTATCTAAGACCATCGCCGATGCGGTTGTGTTGCACCATGGGCCATGGACAGCAGGAGTGGAAGACAGCTACGGAGATGTGCACAGGCGAATAGACATGCAACTGTTACGCAAATAACCGCCTAGATGGACCAAGAGGCTACCAACAGTGTCTCCCCAACGACCGTTTAGCGAACGGCAGGTGCCCGGATTATGCTCCCATGCTGACTGCTATTCATCAACGACGAAGGCTGGAATTTTCACGCCAGTACCAAAACTGGACGTCCATTGAGAGGTGACAGGTGGCCTTTCCAGATGAGTCATGTTTTATGCTCCATCGGACAGATGGCCATTGACGGTGTCGGTGTGAAACGTCAGAAAGGAAACACCCTGCAACAATCGCCGCAAGGACTCCGGCCGTAGGAGGAAGCATTGTAGGAATGTTTTTGTGGCATTCCCTTGGTGATCTAGTGGTAATGGAAGGCACAATGAGTCGACACACGTGTGCATCGATCTTTGTGGTCCATATCCACGCATTTTGCTTTTCCTCGGCAGATGGAATCTGCCAGCAGGAGAAAGCAACGTGTCACACAGTTCACAGTATATGTGCTTGGTTCGAAGAGCATGTGGATGAGTTTACCGTACTCTCCTAGCCACCGAACTCCCCAGATTAAAACTCAATCGAGAATCTGTAGGACCACCTCGATCAGGGTGTTCGCGCCATGGGACCTTAACTGAGAAACTGCCTATGGCGCTCGAGTTAGCATGGCTCCACTTCCCTGTCGGTACCTTCCAGAACGTCACTGACTCTCCTGCTGCACATCTCGCAGTGGTCAGCGCTGCAAAAGGAGGTTATCCAGGCTTCTGACAGGTGGTCACATTAATGCGACTGGACAGGAGGCCCTAAAAGACTTCCAGTTTTGACTGTCCCGCCTAATTTATTTAACGAGGTAATTAACTACATTACTGCACTGTTGGGGTACCATCACCAGTCAGCTGAATACGATAAGGCAAATGCGCCGTTTGCCTGACACTTGTCGGCTCCACGTAGAGTTTGGAAGAGGTGCGGCGTGGAACGGCAGCCTGGGCGGAGTTGGGATTCCAGGGTGCTCTCGCGTGCTTTGTTACGGTAAGGCCAAACTGGTTCCCGGTTTGTAAACACAGCTCGGAAGGCGGGCCGACCGCCAGCGTGGCCGCCGCTGGGACCTGATTATCGCCGGAGCGTGTCCATCTCTATTGGGAGCGACGCGGGGCACACTCGGAAGTGATAACGGCGCATACTCTCAGCAGCGACCGGCCGCGCTTCTCCTAAGGAATCTCAGTGGCCCGTCGTCCAAACGTACTGCAGGGACGCAAGTCTACTAACTTGAGATTTGTTTTCGTGCGAGTTTCTAATTTACCGGGTATCTCTTCATAACGTAAAATGCGGCCCATTATTTATTCTACGTATTGTTACATTCTGTCAATCACAAGTTTTGCTGGCTACTTAAGAAAAGCATTCCTATCGTTGTTGTCTGTTCTTCAGTCCAAAGATTGGTCTCATGTAGCTCTTTACGGTACTCTATCCTATGCAAGCCATTTCATCGCTGCATAAATACTGCAACCTACATCTATTTGAGGCTGCTTACTATATTCAAGCCTTACTCACACTCTACAATTTTTATCCCCCCATTTCCTCCCATTATCACACTGACACTTGGTCTTAGGGTGTCTTCTATCAACCGATCTCTTTTTTTATTCATGTTATGCCGTAATTTGTTTCTCCACTGCTCGACTCAGTAGCTCCTCATTAGTTATCCGAATATCCATCTAATCCTCATCAATGTTCTGTAGCACCACATATCAAAAGCTTATACACTGAGGGAACGAAGCCGGCCGGTGTGTCCGAGCGGTTCTAGGCGCTTCAGTCTGGAACCGCGCGATCACTACGGTCGTAGGTTCGAATCCTGCCTCGGGCTTGGATGTGTGTGATGTCGCTAGGTTTAAGTAGTTCTAAGTTCTAGGGGTCTGATGACCTCAGATGTTAAGTCCCATAGTGCTCAGCGCCATTTTTTTTTTAAGGGCAGTGCATTGGCGCAGGCCATTTGTACTCAGGTTTTCGAACATGATTATGGCGGCAAGACGGGAATTAACAGACTTCGAACGCGGAGTGGTAGTTCGAGCTGGACAAATGGGACATTCCATTTCGGAAATCGTTAGTGAATTCAGTATCCCCATAACCATAGAGGAATTTGGAAATTTTTGGTAACGTGTTATGGGGCCAAACTGCTGGGGTCATCGGTCCCTAAGCTTACACACTACTTAATCTAAATTAAACTAACTTACGCTAAGGACGACACTCACAACCATGCCCGAGGGAGGACTCGAACCTCCGACGGGGGACCAGCGCTGACCGTGACAAGGCGCCCCAGACCGCGCGGCTACCCCGCGCGACTAACCATGGTGTGCCAAGAATACCATATTTCATGTATTAGTTCTAACCATGGACAGCGAAGTGGCTGACAGCCTTCACTTAATGACCGAGAGCAACGGCGTTTGCGTAGAGTTGTCAGTGTTAACTGATAAACAACACTGCGTAAAATAACCGCAGAAATCAATGTGGGACGTATGATGACGTATCGTTTAGGACAGTGCGGCGAAATCTGGCAGACGACCGCTGCTAGTGCCTTTTTTAATAGCATGACATCGCCTACCGCGCCTATCTCGGGTCATGACCATGTCGGTTAGATCCTAGATGAATGAAAGACCCCGACCTGGTCAGATAAGTCACGATTTCATTTGGTAGGAGCTGACAGTAGGGTTCGAGTGTGGTGTAAACGCAATGAAGCCATAAACCCAGGTTGTCAACCAGGCACTGTGCAAGCTCGTGGTGGCTCCATAGCGGTGTCTGGTCCAACTGAACAGATCATTGACTCAGAATGGTTATGTTCGGCTAATTGGAGGCGATTTGCAGCCATTCATGGACTTCGTGTTCGCAAACAGCGATGGCATTTTTATGGATGACAATGCACCATCTCATTGGGCCATAACTGTTCGCGACCGGTTTGAAGAACATTCCGGACGATTCGAGCAAATGATTTAGCCACTCAGATCGCCCGACATGAATTCCGTCGAACATTTATGGGACATAATCGGAAGGACAGTTCGTGCACCAGATCCTGCACCGGCAACACTTTCGCAGTTATAGATGGCAATAGGGGCAACATGGCTCAATATATCTGAAGCCGCTTCCAAGGACTTGTTGAATCCATGTCAAGTCGCGTTGCTGCGTACGCCTGGCAAAGGAGGTCCGACAAGCGACAAGGAATCAGGAGCTACCCATGAATTTTGTTATCCAATAGCCTTCTCTTCTTGTCTGAATTGTTTATCGTGCGCACTTTACTTCTCTACGAGGCTATACTCGAAATACATTCAGAAAAACTTCCTATCACTTAAATTAATGTTTAACTAGCTAACCGCCCCGGATTCACAAGGGCAACATTAATTATCTGCGGTCGAATGACTTGTCTGGCGTAGCGGGAATTAATTATATACACAAACCTTCCATATCAGTCTGTTAGTGAAAACTGTACCAAAATCTTAGTTCTCGTGATTAGCCTTCACATATAGAGAGAGGAACAGGGACTTCGTAATATGTATAGAAGTTAACGTATTTCTCCTTTTAAGAAGCCTTTTTTTGTTATTACCGGTCTACATGTTATAGCCTCACTACTTCGGGCGACATCAACTATTCTTCTGGCCAAATAGCAGATTTCCTTACCACCTGCGTTTGGTCACTTGGGGAATGGCAAAGTGTAGTAGTGCACCTTCTTTACGATCCATACGAAGGCTACCTCTGTTAGGACATTACGCAGGGCAGCAGTGGAACTGCTATTGTACTATAACTCTCCCCGTTTTCGGCTACTAGTGTGGGATCCTGGGCTGTCTTCATGTGAATTACATGTGACGTTTCTTCCTAATTTCTCGTCGCTTCTGCACAATGTGCGGTCAGTTGTAAGATTATTGATTGCTGTTGGAAGAGTTATATGGTGGTTATCTGAAGCTGTCGTCAGAGCCATCATCTTTTTCTAACCGCTTTGGTCATGGAAAGGTATTATAAGGGAAGGTGGCGCTACGGACTTCGGACCGTACGTGGCTTTGAGCCGGCGAGGCCTGTTAATAGCCCATAAGCATTAGCAGACTACTGTTTACAATTGCTTCTTGTACTTAACTTCTGTCGTGCCCAAGCACCAGTTCTTTAAAATAGCAAATATTACAGCGTCTTCCTGAATAACACAGTGTCAGGAAGGCATTTTCGGACTTTCTGGTCTTACAGGCTTATTTGATTCAGTAATATGACGCATCTGGCATCGCTTATGTAACTTCCTTTTTCTTACACGATTCGAGCAGTCAAGAAGCGAAAAATGTGATGTGAAAAGGCTGCTTCCGTAATCCAGCATTTTCCTCACTACATAATGACTAAATTGATGTTCCATCAACATACATCCAAAAAAGTTTTGCTTCACATCGGTTTCGAGAGTTCCGGAACCTGTACAGAAAATTGGAATAGAGATAAACATAAACATCAATACCGCCCTTTCTACTGCTAATGAAAACCACACTTTGCATGTTGTACCACCATACACCGACACCTTCAGAGGTGGTGGTCCAGACAGCTGTACACATCGGCACCTCTAATAGCCAGCAGAACGTCCTCTTGCATTGATGCTTGCCTGTGTTCGTCGTGGCATACTATCCACAAGTTCATCAAGGCACTGTCAGTCCTGTGTCCCACTCCTCAACGGCGACTCGGTGTAGATCTCTCAGAGTGGTTGGTGGGTCACGTCGTCACTAAACAGCCCTTTTTCAATCTATCCCAGGCATGTTCGATAGGGTTCATGTCGGGAGAGCATGCTGGCCAGACTAGTCGAGCGATGTCGTTATCCTGAGGGAAGACATTCACAAGATTTGCACGACGGGGGCGCGAATTGTCGTCCGTGAAGACGAATGCCTTGCCAATATGCTGCCGATATGGTTGCACTATCGGTCGGAGGATGGCATTCACGTATCGTACAGCCGTTACGGCGCCTTCCATGACCACCAGCGGCGTATGTCGGCCTCACATACTGAAACCCCAAAACATCAGGGAACATCCACCTTGTTGCACTTGCTGGACAGTGTGTCTAAGGCGTTCAGCCTGACCGGGTTGCCTCCAAACACGTCTCCGACAATTCTCTGGTTGATGTGCGACGTCGGGAAGAGAATTTGGTGCCAATCCTGAGCGACTGGCATGTTGTTGGGCCAATCTGTACCGCGGTGCATGGTGTCGTGGTTGCAAAAATGGACCTCGCCATGGATGTCGGAGTAAAGTTGCGCATCACGCAATCCACTGCGCACAGTTTGAAACGTAAGACGACGTCCTGTGGCTGCACGAAAAGCATTATTCAACACGATGGCGATGCTGTCGGGATTCCTTCGACCTATAATTATAATCTTTAGGTAGCGGTCATCCACTGCACTAGTAGCCCTTGGGCGGCCTCGGCGAGGCATGTTCTGTTCCTGTCTGTCTGTCTGTATCCCTTCCACGTCCGAACAACATTGCTTTGCTTCACTCCGAGACGTCTGGACACTTCCCTTGTCGAGAGCCCTTCCTGGCACAAAGTAACAATTCGGACGCGATCGATCCCGGCATTGACCGTCTAGGCATGGTTGAACTACAGACAACACGATCCCTGTACCTCCTTCCTGGTCAAATGACTGGAACTGATCGGCTGTCGGACTAGGGCCGTCTAATAGGCGCTGCTCATGCATGGTTGTTTACATCTTTGGGAGTGTTTAGTGACATCTCTGAACAGTCGAAGGGACTGTGTATGTGATGCAATATCCACAGTCAACGTCTTTCTTCAGGAACCGGGGTGATACAAAACTTTTTTTTTTGATGTGTGTATGTCCTCTTCCCGAAAATGCCGTGAACATATTTTACTACGTATGAACGGTTTGCAATATTTCCTTCTCGCGGGTTCCAACAGGAGTGCTTTTCGAGTTGTACTGATAAGAAATCCAAAGTCAAATTACAGAAATAAATTCACTGCGGTAAAAGTAACCAGCGCAATTACAATCAATGTGCATAAAAGAAAATATCACTTAAATCTTTCCGTGCCAGCTCTGATTTCTCTTATTTCATTATAATGACCATTTATCCTTATGTAGGTGGGTGCCAACAAAATATTTTCACGCTCTGAGGAGAAAGTAGGTGACTGAAATTCCATCAGATGAAACGAGAAACACCTTTGTTTTAATGATTGCCACCTTAGTTCGCTTGTCATATCCGTGGTACTCTCTCCCCTGTTTCGCGATAGTACCCCAAGCTGCTGTTCTTTGAACTCCTACGTCAGTCCTATCTGATGCAGGTCCCACACACTCAAGAGGGCGGAGAAGCATGGTGCGAGCAGTCTTGCATTTCTGAGTGTTCTGCAAATTAATCGCAGTCTTCGAATTGCTTTCCTCACAAGATTAACTACAGGGTCGATGCAATTTAAGTTTTTCATAACTATAAATCGTAAGTAAGTAGATTCGTGTGATTTATTTTGTAACCGAAATTTAGCGCATTACTTTCGGTATTAATGTGGATGACTTCACACTTTTGATTATTTATAGTCAATTTGCACTTTTCACAGATATGTTGTCTAAATCATCCGACACTCAATGACTTGATACGACAGTAAATGAGAGCATAATTGGCAAACAATCTAAGACGACACCTCAGATTGTCTCCTAAATAATTTATCTAGATGAGGAACGGCAGAGTATCTACAACACTTCCTTGCGGAGAACCAGATATTGCTTGTGTTTTGCTAGATGACTATCCGCCAGTTCCTGCAAGCTATTACCTTTCCGACAAGAAATCGCGAATCTTGTCGCACAAATCAAGCGATACTCCATAGGCACGCATTTTGATTAGAAGACGCTTGTGAGGAACGATGCCGAAAGACTTTTGGAAATCTAAAAATATGGAATCAATTTGAATCCCCTGTGGATAGCACTCATTGTTTCGTGAGAATAAAGAGCTAGTTGTGTTTCACGCTAGAATGGACGGCTCAAACCATTGCCCCCCTCCCCAATCACCTGGTCGCAGCGGTCTCACGACTCTGCCCTGTGTGCCTAGGGAGTGTAACTGTTGGCTTTCTAGACCGCAGCTCACAAAAATTGCACAGTGTCCCATTCAGAACAGGTAAGATTTATAAATAGGAAACTATGGCTTCACTCTTACAATCCCTGATATCATTTCTGTAATTATTATCAAAATTAAATGGATCGGTCGAAGCATAATAAAGCTGAGGTGTGTCATGCCGAAGACGGTCTGACGTCTCTCAGTGTTATATGCAAATAGAAGAAAAAGCCGATTTTTACTGACATTTTAACGACTACCTACATTATGTGATCAAAAGTATCCGGACACCTGGCTGAAAATGACTTACAAGTTCGTGGCGCCCTCCATCTGTAATGCTGGAATCCAATATGGTGTTGGCCCACCCTTAGCCTTGATGACAGCTTCCACTCGAGCAGGCATACGTTCAATTAGGTTCTGGAAGGTTTCTTGGGGAATGGCAACCCATTCTTCACGGAGTGCTGCACTGAGGAGAGGTATCGACGTCGGTCGGTGAGGCCTGGCGTGAAGTTGGCGTTCCAAAACATCCCAAAGGTGTTCTATAGGATTGAGGTCATGACTCCGTGCAGGGCTGTCCATTACAGGGATGTTACTGTCGTGTAACCACTCCACCACAGACCGTGCATTATGAACAGGTAGTCGATCATGTTGAGAGATGCAATCGCCATCAACACTGGGAAGCACGAAGGTGCTTAAAACACGACCACTGCCTCCGAATTTTACTGTTGGCACTACACAGGGTGGCAGATGACGTTCACCGGGCATTCGCCATACCCACACCCTGCCATCGGATCGCCACATTGTGTATCGTGATTTGTCACTCCATACAACGTTTTCCATTTTTCAATCGTCCAATGTTTACGCTCCTTAAATCAAGCGAGGCGTCGTTTGGCATTTACCGGCGTGATGTGTAGCTTATGAGCAGCCGCTCGATCATGAAATTTAAGTTTTCTCACCTCCCGCCTAATTGTCATAGTACTTGCAGTGGATCCTGGTGCAGTTTGGAATTCCTGTGTGATGGTCTGGATAGATGACTGCGTAGTACACATTACGACCCTCTTCAACTAAAATGGCTCTGAGCACTATGGGACTCAACTGCTAAGGTCATTAGTCCCCTAGAACTTAGAACTAGTTAAACCTAACTAACCTAAGGACATCACAAACATCCATGCCCGAGGCAGGATTCGAACCTGCGACCGTAGCGGTCTTGCGGTTCCAGACTGCAGCGCCTTTAACCGCACGGCCACTTCGGCCGGCTCCTCTTCAACTGTCAGCATTTTCTCTCAGCCATCAAACGAGGTCGGCCTGTACGCTTTTGTGCTGTACGTGTCCCTTCACGTTTCCACTTCACTATCACATCGGAAACAGTGGACCTAGGGATGTTTAGGAGTGTGGAAATCTCGCGTACAGACGTATGACACAAGTGACACCCATCACCTGACCACGTTCGAAGTCCGTGAGTTCCGCGGAGCGCCCCATTCTGCTCTCTCACGATGTCTAATGACGATATTGCAATCTAAAGATATGGCATGTGGTTGGCCGGTTTGATTCTTGGAGAAGGAAGTAACTGTATCCCTATCTATTAACCCAGCGGAAGTGAGGCTGTAAATCTTCCTGTCATCCCGCCTTGTGCCAAGTTTCTGTCCTAATTACAAAATTCTCTGCAGTATATCGTAGTGTGAGGGCACGTGACACTGTTGATCGTGACTTGTGCTTCGGATGGCGACTTTTAAAGTACCACGGGCCCTGCAAGACTGACGTATACTATGGATCGGTACCGAGCTTCAATATCTCCCTTTCTGTCATCCTCATAACCCCATTGTGTAGTCCAGTGGTTCCTAAAGTGTTTTTTTTTTTTTTTTTTTTTTTTTTACCAGGGACACATTGATTTCTTTGTTTTTAGCATGGACCGCAATGTTCAAGAAAAATAAACTGTCAAAACTCTTGATGTCAAAAGTAACGTGCATTAACAGTACTATTGTAATATAAAACATAAAAATATTAGTATAAAAATAAATTCTGGTTGCATCAATACGATCATACATCGTCCTGAGGCCAATATTATTGCTCAAAGCTGCACACATATCACCATTCACTATCAATCGATTCCTAGATTTGCTTTAAATTATCAGAAAAGCAGGACGCCCTTGCTCACTTAAATAAGTCATGGAGAAGAACATAAGATAGCGCAAGGCGGTTGCTCGAATTTAATATATGAAATTGGTTTTTTTATACCAAAACAGGTCAAGAGAATCAGATTCAAATGCGTCCTTACGGTTCATGTCCTATAGGAATTCAATGACCTCTTCCTGGATTTCTTGTACAACTTCTCCAGCAGTACTGCTAAATGGGTTGTGAATCAGTGTCTGGTAAATTTCAGATTCTGTTTTGCTTTATCCTGGAAGGATGATTAAATTCATGCAGCGAACATTCGCAGATGACTGTTGCTATTTTCATGTATGTTTGCCCTAATAGTGTCATATTTGTATCATCAGTGAGTGCTTTTAACGGCCGGCCGGGGTGGCCGAGCGGTTCTAGGCGCTACAGTCTGGAACCGCGCGACCGCTACGGTCGCAGGTTCGAATCCTGCATCGGGCATGGATGTGTGTGATGTCCTTTGGTTAGTTAGGTTTAAGTAGTTCTAAGTTCTAGGCGACTGATGACCTCAGAAGTTAAGTCGCATAGTGCTCAGAGCCATTTGAACCATTTTTGAGCAGAACACTTAACATGTTGTCAAGCTGAAAGCTGGCTGCCCACGAAATGCCAGACGTAGAATCACCATCAGTAAACAATCGTGGGAACACTTATTTAGTAAAAACAGGCTTGTGTTGGTAAACGAAAGATGAACATATGCTCTTAAAACGTAATCATAATGAAATCAAAATGGTTCAAATGGCTCTGAGCACTATGGGACTCAACTGCTGAGGTCATTAGTCCCCTAGAACTTAGAACTAGTTAAACCTAACTAATCTAAGGACATCACAAACATCCATGCCCGAGGCAGGATTCGAACCTGCGACCGTAGCGGTCTCGCGGTTCCAGACTGCAGCGCCTTTAACCGCACGGCCACTTCGGCCGGCTGATAATGAAATCAAAGAGTATGAGTAATAGAACAGCTGAATATTAAAATGACGAAGTGTTATAGATATATGACTGTTAATGTTAAATATTTTCGGACTATATATAATTATCTTTGGGGTGGCACTCTGCACCATCATCTCTGCAAGAAACATGTATACGTCAGATCGTCAACAACTACAAGTGAACCTACATTAAGTTGCATGAGGAACTACAGTCTAAAAGGAACAAAACGAAATAAAATTCAAAGACAGAGAATCACATATAAGAATATAGTAAGTGCCATTGATAATACAAAATACGAAAGTTGACAATAGGAGTTGAAAACATCTGGGTGGAGGGATAAATGCATGCTGGGTGAAGAGGGAAGGGAGAGATACAGGAATATACATTGTTAAGCAAAGACTTATGAAATTAAGATAATTAAGACGGTTAGCGGTGTAATAAAGAGAGAGAGATGGATTTGGACTCAAATAGAGGGAGGGGGAGGCGGCAATTTCAAAGGACAACAGCGAAATGGAGAAGTGGGAAAAGCAGCATTAGAAGAAAGTTGGGATGCTGGATAGGGGGAGGGGGATAGGGGAGCAGAAAACTTCAACAGACCTACCCATAGACGAGTGGCTGAAGGCTCAAAGTTGGGTGGTGAGGGGAGGGATGGGGGGAGGGATGGGGGGAGGGTGACAAGAGACTGTGATATATAAAGACAAACAAAGAATTGAGGAACATTGGGGAGGGGGGGCTGCTAGATGGGGAAGGATAGTGATCCATTAGATTAGGTTGGTATAGTAATGCTGGCAGGGAGGAGAACAGGGGATGAGAGAATGGGAAAGAGACCAGAAGACCCGGAATGGGAGGGGGGGGGATTTGGGAAGGGGTAAGGGTGTGAGATGGGCGGGGGTCCAAAGTGGATAGAAACATTTATGAAATATAGTAGAAGTAGGAAGATATATAGTAATCATAATATGCTTCTGGAAATGTGAAAATGTAGTATACTTGTATAAAATATAGTAGTTGCCCCTCAGTAGGAAAAAGCACTAGTGAAAGTCGCTTTGGTGTTACACATCATAAATAGATTAGTGTATGTGTAGAACTCAGCTTATCACAATAGATACAGATCTTATTTATTACAAGGATGTTAACTAAGCACCAGAGGAGACAGGGTTTCCAGCATGTTCAGTAAAGCTTGACTTGACTTAGAGACTATTTATGTAAAACCTGTTGCATGTTTGGGTTGTGGATGTAAGAATTATAGTGAATTAGAGGGGTAGGAAACGTAATATTAGAAGCAGGTATTAGAGGTTCAAATGGCTCTGAGCACTATGGGACTTAACTTCTGAGGTCATCAGTCCCCTAGAACTTAGAACTACTTAAACCTAACTAACCTAAGGACATCACACACATCCATGCCTGAGGCAGGATTCGAACCTGCGACCGTAGCGGTCACGCGGTTCCAGACTGAAGCGCCTAGAACCGCACGGCCACACCGGCCGGCAGGTATTAGAGGAGGGAGGGGGGGGGAGTACTGAATAGGGGGTAAGAAAACGTGTGAGGAGTAGGGCACGTGGGGCACGAAGGAAGGAGGGGGGGGGGATAAACAGGAATAGAGGATAAGGTACTGAATTGCACCACAGCTCGTTGGTAATTTACCGGGTGAGCAGTGGAGCACTGGTCTCGTTAACAATGGATTACGAATTTAAATCGGATAAAACGTTGAAATTTCAAATCTTCCGCGGACCATATTTTAACTCCTACGGACCACTGGTGGTGAGCGGACGATTGGTGTAGACATTCAGTAACATTTTTGTGTGTACTTTACTGGCAAACTATACTTTCACGAGTGTGCTGGACTTCGATACTTACGGAAACAAGTCGGCGTCGGAGATTTAAAATAGTACACTTTTATTCAATCGTGACATGACGACCCTAATTTGCCGCTGCGCCGGCATCTGTGAACGTGCCAATGTGCGAACAGCGTGACGCAGTGGGCGGGGGTATGGAGCGACGTACTTTTTAAGTAGAATAAAATTTCAGTCAGAAAATTTAAATTTCCAGAAAATTCATGGTGAGCTTTCCAAAAACCTAGGAATACAAGTATACAACCCGAAACGTCTGCTTCACCGCGCAGCTACAGTACAACTGTTTCAACGTTGCGGTTGATAACAGCTGAAGACATGACGTCACGAAAGCTACCGACTTGTGTACGTATCGAGCAGAAACACGGAGCAAAAGTAACACGTACACCCCGGGACAGACATTAGCTGCTATTTTTTGTATTAGCTCTTGTGGTTTTTTTGTTTTTATTGTAAGAAATTATATATAAAAATTGAATTTCAGAGCAATATTTTGTAAAAAAGAAGACTTATCATTGCAAGTCTTATCCCAAGTTGTCAAAAATTCATCTTGTGATATTTATGGCTGGGGAAAGGTGGGGGGGGCGGAGGGGGGTTGTATATTTGGAGAAGTGCGTTTCGGCACCTAGAACTTAAGCACTGTATTCAATTTTCGTACGCATTCCGATCCGTGCTATAAAAACCGCATGGCAGCAAAAACGCATTCCGGGCAGTTCATTGTCGCTGGTGTTTTAAGTCGAACAAATATTTTATAAAATTTTACTAGTTTTCTTTCTTCAGCAGGTGGGATGTTAGGATTTTCGTAGATTTCTATTGGGTTGTTTTACTATAAGAATATATCAGCTATTGATCATAAACTTCATGTGCAATTACAGCATTGCGTTACTATCCGCAGCTTGAACAAGTTTTAATGCACGTGTTTTGCCGATTCTTCCTGTGGCCTTGTTGTTAGTTAGGCAGAATACCTCGCGCGTTTATGGGGTAGATGTAAAGTAACTGAGAGAGAGTTATAAACATTTAAAAAAACAACGGAAATAATAAATAATTTACACTCCCACAAACACTGTTAAGTACCGTCTGTTGTGCACTTCATAATGGCTTTGTAGATTATTTATACAGATATGTGTCGGCAAAAATACCCTGCATTTTATACCTTTTTTTGTTGTTAGTGGAGGTTATCCACGCGCAAACCAGTAGCATACAGCTTACATTTTTAGTTTTATTTATTAATGCACTGCTTCTGTTTTCGCTAATTTATTTTCTTTCGTTCCCACTGAATGGGCCTCGTCACATAACTGCCACTGTAAAGTCGCGTTGCGATAGGACACCTTCCCGCAACCGCAGGTCCTGAAAATTCGGGAACAGGAGCAGTACAGTAGGCCTATAATTACGCGTTGGACAAAAACCATACGGTCGCGTACAGAGGGCCTGAGTTTAGTTTATGACTTGGATTGGCTTTTAGCCCGGCCTCCTCACGCCATCAGGCCTGGCTTGTTACGTGGTCCTACCTTTAATGGCTGCCTGTGAGCGCACCTGCAGACCACAATAAGCAGTTACAGGGATGTACCAGAATACTTCGCGGTCAATTCGGAAGCTTAACGGCTAAACCACGTCTCTCACTGATGAAGATCTGTCCCTTGTGCAGTAAGAGAGCAGTTAGGTCGTAATTAACACGATTATTTTTAGCTAACTGTAGATACCACTGGGTAAAGAAGAGTGACTGATGGTCGTTACGTAGGTTTTTATAGTGATCGCCAACAAAGAGAGAATTATCTCTCTAAGAGGAGGTGAGAAAAGTAGTGTTGTGAAACTGACTTACCTGTTGACTATAAATTCGGATAGATTGTTGATTATTCGCTGTTAGTCTGTTATTTACTACACATTTTGAGATATTTATTTGTGAGTTACAGTCATCGAGGCGGAAGCATTCTTTTGACTGTGTTTTTGACAATAAGACAAGAAAGCTCACTACATTTTGTAATTCACCTAAAGTACGGCACAATTTCTTTCTTTTGTTTCTGTCATCCTCCCAATCCCATATCCTAAATTTTACGTATCCACAGTTGAGCCTGGAAAAGAATACTGTACAGCACAGAAATCACCACCTTCCGCCCAGCAAAACTTTTATACATACAAGCGAAGGTACTGCAAAAAAGTTTAATAAATCGAATAATGCATTTCATCTACTCCAGAGATTTAGTACATAAAAATCAATGCCATTTCGCCACACAAACCTGAACGACTGATACGTTACTGCCAGTCAAAAAATTTGCAGATAGCAGTCTCACAACCAAAATATGTGTAATCACGGTGAGTTTCGATGTACAAGGAACCTCGACGCAACTTCGTGGTTCAGTATTTAAAAAAAATTGCAAATCTGGAAATCTATACGACTTAGTACGCAGCTATTTTAGCTACAATACCACAACGTTAAACGTCAACCACCTTCTAAAATGGAGAATAGCAACCAAAGAATGTTCACAGCGATCTTGTTGCGGTCCCGGTTTGTGGAATATGTTATATAAGTCATTACTTAACTTACCTTACTCAGGGAATTCTCTCGTAACTGCTTTTGCGGACGATTTAATTCTTCTAACTAAAGGGAAAAAACACCCTTGAAACTGAGAACATCTGCAAAATAGAAAGAAATGCATCGCGACTAGGGACGCTAAGAACAAACTCAAATTCAACAGAAATAAAAAGTTACGCCCATGACAAGGAACAGGCGATACTACTCATCAAGAATTAGCATTTACCTTAGGAACAAATAACTTGTACAGACAGATAATCTAAAATGTCTCTGGGTGTCATAATCGACAGTAAGTTAACATTCAACAAACACATCAACACACGACAGATAGATGTACGGCTTTAATTGAAGCTCTCTCGAGATCAGCTAGACTCGTCTGCGGTGTGCGCACCGACGCACTACGAACTATTTATAAGTGAGTAGTATCTTCTTTATTATCATAAGCCTCACCGGTTTGGAAGAACCACTGGAACGACGATACAACCGCACTAAAATTAACAGTGTACAACGTTAAGCAATTTAAAGACTGTGAAAGCTTACAGTAGGACATCAAATGAAGGGCTATGTGTTTTAATGAGCCTCACATCCACTACTACTAAGGCACATGAAGTGGCTACAGTCAAATTTAAAAACTTCAGACAGACGATAGATACCGCCCTGGAGTCACACGCAGCAGACTTTTCAAGAACAACTGAGAAGGATGAAAATAATAACCACTGTATTGAAGTACACACACACACGGAAACAAATCAGGCTGCAGGATGGGTGCTGGATTAGCATTAACAATCAAAAAGAAGCTTGCTCATCAATTACAGCTCAGATTGCATAAAAATGCTCAAATAACTAAATAGAACCATTTGCCATTCTAAATGCGCTTGATTCAATGAACAATCTAACGAATGTTGACAGAGTTGCAGCAATCGGCAGTGACAAGAGCAAAAAATCCGAAGAATCATAAACTACTGATTGAAGAAAGACGATGCAAAACTGGCAGGTAGATTTTGGATGGCTTAAAGCTCACACAAGGGTGTACAGCAGTGAACTTGCTGATAACTTAGCTAAGAGATCACGTTACGGAAAACAGTAAGGCAGGAGATTGAATGGTAACGAAATAAAAACGAGGGAAATACTAAACCGAATTTTCCTGCGATCCGCCAGCACTTAACGTTGAAGCTATCACTATCATCGAACTTTACAACCACCTTAACAGGCCATGGAAAACCGAAAGCCCAATATAAAAGGCTCAAAAGTACTGAAGACGCCCTGTGGACATGTAATATAGGAGATTAAGCAACTGACCACTTGCTTTGAGCCTGCAGTAAGTTAAGGAAGGGGGTTTTCTCAGAAAGGAAATGATTGAAAAAGGACGATAGCTCATCAATAAATCTTAGTTCATAAATTCACAACAGATTTTTACAACTTTCATAACTCAATAAGTTTCAAAGTTTTATTACAAATTTTTGGTATCAATTATAGTTCCACACACCCTGAAAAACCTAGGTGTATGCTAGAAGGCCAATATATTTGTAATCATAACTCAAGACAAAGGTATGTACATGTAAATATGAACGTGACATTTCGGTAAATTCTTAAGTCTTGGTACATTCATATTTAATATTGGCAAAGAATTATATCTGATGTAAGCCGGCCAGTGTGGCCGAGCGGTTCTAGGCGCTACAGTCTGGAACCGCGCGACCGCTACGGTCGCAGGGTCGAATCCTGCCTCGGGTATGGATGTGTGTGGTGTCCTTAGGTTAGTTAGGTTTAAATAGTTCTAAGTTCTAGGGGACTGATGACCTCAGCAGTTAAGTCCCATAGTGCTCAGAGCCATTTGAACCATTTTATATCTGATGTAAACGTATCAGTCCTATTATCTTCGTTAATCTAAAATTCTACGGATTGCATTTTGAGTTAGCATTCGCACACGTAATGCAGTGACATGGAGAATATTAAATAAATATATAAGTAAGAAATATACTACAACCGATGTCCTCTGCAAGGTTATCTACTCTTCGTATACCTTTCCCCACCCAAAATTTTGCCGCCATTTAACTCCCGTACGAATTCCTTTTAGATCTTCCCGGTATTCACCAGTCTATCTTTTTCTTCTGCACGTATTTAGGGCTCATCCTAAGATGACGACTGACTTAAAACCATAAAACAACGCACCACGAGCGCGTACGACAACACAATTTCCTGAGTTTTGAAATCGCAACCGAATGGCTAAAAAAGGACTTCAGCGCCATTAACACATATCCGAGTGCAATGCCGACTTACACTTTTGGTCTCAATGACCGACAAGAACAGACCTGGAAGAAATACAACGGGAAGCACTGAACCGATATGGCATTCCTCATCCTAAATCAGTTGTTGAAACATAGATTGAAACTTGAAAATTGAGTCAGTGGGCCATCAGATATTGAGCACCGGCACGAAAATCAACTATTTAATCTGGAGTGGAATTTTCCCAACAGCAACAGATTACTCTCTGAAGGGATACTAGCCGCAGACATTAATTACATACCACTCTCGCTGGCAGGCAGATCTGCAAGGGTCCACAAGTCTCAGACAAAAAAATGACAGTACGATAATAGGGCGGATTATAAAAGAACTGAAATCGAAATATGCGAACGATTTCAGCCTGGATTATGACGACTCGCAAGCATCGAAGAACAGATCGACGCACTTAAGTATGAATGCAGAAAATGGGGGATTGCTGACAGTGTTACAAGATCAAGTCGTTGCGTCGAGGATCCAGGAAGCGTGCTGATCGAAAATTATATGTCAGCAATCTTTAAAAGTGGATGCAAAACTCTGAAAACCACAGATTAGTTTGAAAAGATACGATGCGCCCATCAAAATAATTCGATTCCCTAACAGTTGTAAGAAAAGAAAACAAAATTTACTGTAATCGCTGCGTAATACCCATAAAACAATCCGCTATAATGGACCTGGCATAACGCGGGTCAATAATCTGAGCAAGTCATCTATCTGAAAGCCATCGCTGTAACCAACACCACTTTGCATAAGAAGATGGGCATATGCAGGGATCTGGAAGATGAGGTAAAAGTCACAGGGAAACACAAGTCTGCACAAATCGTTCCAGTGACAGTATCGTTACCAAAACGTACTATGACGAGGCTTCAGGACCTAAGATAGCCTTCTCTCCGTTGACAACTGCAGAAGGCAGGTGTGTTGAACGCCTGAAAATCAGTTGGTCGGGTTCTCTGGGAACGTAGTTAACTTAGCGAAAACTTGCTGCTTAGGCCGTTATCGTTACACCAGTACCGGGTAAAAATGAGTGTGCCCTTGAGTAATGATAACACTAACAGTTCGAATAATAATCGTATCCTCGGTACGTCCAACCACGATAATAATTTTAAGAATTAGAGAAAATGCGCCTCTTAGTTTACAGCGCGACCTTCTTACTTCGCGCCGTGCTCGAGGCCACGCGCGACATTATCGACTAATAATAAAACTAGAGGGCTTAGGAACCTGCCCATAGCGCCCGAACGTGTAGACATCCAGACGCCGGATTAACAATCATCGCCCGGATACCTCGCCGAGGGCCGAATTGTTTATCAGCTCAGCTGGAAACACACACACACACAAATTTAAACGCAAAAAAAGAGCACAGGCGCAGAATGAGACGTGGCTGAAAGGTTCCGTAAAGGACGTCTGGACGTCTCTTTCCTTAAATTGAGCCGGCCGAAGTGGCCGTGCGGTTAAAGGCGCTGCAGTCTGGAACCGCAAGACCGCTACGGTCGCAGATTCGAATCCTGCCTCGGGCATGGATGTTTGTGATGTCCTTAGGTTAGTTAGGTTTAACTAGTTCTAAGTTCTAGGGGACTAATGACCTCAGGAGTTGAGTCCCATAGTGCTCAGAGCCATTTGAACCTTAAATTGATCCCTTATTTACTGTAATTGTAAAAAGTATAAAATCAGGGTTCAAAATGTTTACTTTAAAACTTGATTAACTATTATTGAATTAATAGCAAATTTTTCCATTTAAAAACGATACAAAGTCATTAAAATGCATAAAATGCTCAGAGGACTTGTTCAGTGGCGACAGGATCATTACAGGCAAAGTACATTAACGGACTGAGAAGTCTCAAACAAATTATATGGCTAGCACTATTGCTTCTGGCGGTACCTGTAAAAACTGTTCTTTTTTTCCTTAACAGACAAAAGATATTACGCTCTGAACACTTTGAATGGGCTCTAGATTTCAACTTTGTAAATGAGTTAAGTTCACCTTTGCCTCTTGAATTCACAAATGTTGGCCAGTAAGATGCTGCATTGTGAAAAAAATACGTCGTTGAAGGAGCATTTCCACATTTTTACAGAGGGAACATGGACTCTGACAGCTACAACTCAGGAAAATAGTCATCAGTAAATTATGGTGAAGCTCAATTTGCTTTCGTCGGTGAGCGGTGATTACTAATCCTGTGGATGCGCTCTGGTATGCATAGCGTCGTGTTACGGGAGGTTACGCGCGGCAGTCGGAAGCGACCCGCCGCCTACTGCGCCGGCTGCCCGACAACAGTCGAAGCGCGCGCCAGCTGCCGGCGGCTCGGGACCGGCATCCGCGGTGGTCTGCGCATGCGCGTGACGTCGCACGCTGGCCGCTGGTGGGGATACGTCGCGCTCTCGGCGGGGGCGGAGGGGAGAAGCCAGTCGGGGTCGTCGACCCCGGCGCGCTCGCGTCCTTTGGAACTGGGTCACCGCAGCTGCGGCCCGCTGACGTCAGCGGACGTTGACCCCGCGGCCGCAGCCGATGTGGGTCAAGATTTGCCATTGAACCGGGCGGCCGTCGACCCCGGCGAGCCGAGGCGAGCAGCGGCGCTCGCCTCTGCAGGCGCAGGCCGCGCCGCAGCGCCAGCGCCGCGCCTCGCGGCCGGGGCCGCGCATCGCGGTCACGCATCTGCCGCAGACCCACATCGCTGACCCGGGCCGGCGGAAGGAATTGTCGCCGTGCACCACGGCCAGAATGTGATCCTGTAAAAACAGTCGATACCCACACACCTTAGAATTACAGTGTGAATGCAGACATCAAGATGTCGAAAACCTCATTCTCACCATAAACTTTTCTTTCCTCGTTATTTTGTTACACGTGCAGATCGCAGTACGTAGTTACGTAACATGTTTCAACTAGATACAAGCCTCTTCAGACCTACAATCCAGTAAGTTCTATATATTCACCCTGAAATACTACGCCTACGCACACTACCTGTGAAAACTATACTGGGGAATTGTATACTCCAATTGTCAAAATACTTAAAATCATTACTCCAATGGTCGAAATTCATGTTTTATTGCTATGAAATTATTGTTAACAATCCAACGAATAGCGAAAAAGGTTTTCACGTAACATACATACAATTAGGGCATAAAGACACTTCACCTGCACTGTACTTAAATCTGTAACGTTTTTCACACTTCACTGTTGTCTTCCTGTAGTTCTTCCTCAGACTAACAAAAAAGCGTCCTGCACTAACGGTACTTTTATTTTGGATGGTCCGTCTGGGTTGTAACTTGAAGTTGTTCATTATCAACTATCACCTCCTTTTCAATTCAACATGATCATCATCAAGGCACCCGTCCACATTCCTCTCCTCCTTAATTATCACTTTCATCTTCAAAGTAATGTAGTCTGAGATTCTCCTTGTCTCATAATTTTTCCTTGTGTTTTTCAACAAATTTACGATCTCTCCAGGTGAAAAATAGATCCACAACTTGTTTTATTATTGAAATAAATGGTTCCATGTCAACAAATTAGTTCGATAAAATACAGAGAACCTATTATTCACCTTTTCGACCTGTATAATTTATAATTATTAGACATATTATTAGTGACATTTTTTTATTTTCGTACTGAGCAACTGGGATCACGTAATAACTTCAGTTCTTCTGCTTTCTTTGTTGTTGTTTTCTGCTTTACCAGTGGTCCCCCATTTTCTCCCCAAGTTATTTTTTTTTCTTCTGCCCATGTTGTTCTCCATTTCTTATTTTTTCTGCTTCTAACAAGGGAACCTCCCCATCGCACCCCCCTCAGATTTAGTTATAAGTTGGCACAGTGGGCAGGCCTTGAAAAACTGAACACAGATCAATCGAGAAAACAGGAAGAAGTTGTGTGGAACTATGAAAAAATAAGCAAAATATACTGAGTAGTCCATGGGCAACATAGGCAACATCTAGGAGGCTGTGAGCACAGGCCCGCCGTGGTCCCGTGGTTAGCGTGAACAGTTGCGGAGCGAGAGGTCCTTGGTTCAAGTCTTCCCTCGACTGAAAATTTTACTTTCTTTACTTTCGCAAAGTTATGATCTGTCCGTTCGTTCATTGACGTCTCTGTTCACTGTAATAAGTTTAGTGTCTGTGTTTTGCGACCGCACCGCAAAACGGTGCGATTAGTAGACGAAAGGACGTGCCTCTCCAATGGGAACCGAAAACACTTGATCGCAAGGTCATAGTTCAACCGATTCCTCCACAGGAAAACACGTCTGATATATTCTATACGACACTGGTGACAGCACGTGCGTCACATGACAGGAATATGTTGTCGACCCACCTAACTTGTACACTTAGCGAATGGGTAAAAAGATTCTTCTACCTTGCTCGATTTAGGTTTTCTTGTGGATGTGATAATTACTCCCAAAAAAGTGTTGAAAACATAAGAGTTTGTCACATAAACTGAAAATAAAAAATTAAACTTTTCACCCGGGAGAAGACTTGAACGTAGGACCTCTCGTTCCGTAGCTGCTTTCGCTAAGCACGGGACCACGGCGCTCCTTGACTCCCACTGTCCTTTATGTTGCCTATCTTCGCATGGACTACTCAGTTTGTATATTTTACAAATTTTTTTCATAGTTCCCCACAACTTCTTCCTGTTTTGTCGATTGATCTGTGTTCAGTTTTTCAAGGCCTATCCACTGCGTCAACTTATAACTGAATCCGAGGGGGGTGCGATGGGGAGGTTCCCTTGTAAGCCCTCTAAATTTAGTATACGGTTATTATTGTTATTATTATTATTGGAACTCGAGCACGGTTTTATATTTCTATAAAACTTCATAAAAACGTAAATGTGGAAAGAAATCTAGTAACATTATACTGTGGCAGGTGGTGTCGCAACAATGCTGATATTGTAAAACACAATCTCTTTTACCTTCTACTGGATAGGTCTCTAGCTCCTCAAACATAATCTGAAAGCTCAAATCACAAACTGCTGCCATCTATTAGGAATATTTAAAAGGAAAATTAGTGCCATCGTATTCCCAGGTTACAACTTCGAAGGCTGCCTTAAGAACTACACTCCTATTCAAGTTTATAAACATGTGCCACCTAAGTTTGTGCCTTGTTTTCGTAGTCAGTGACACGTTACTTTTGTAACTTACGGAAATAAAGATCTGAATACGGCTATATCTAGCCAAAACCGGCAATCATATCGTACTGGTTAGCGATCAACACAGCGAATAATGGTAGCGCCAAAACTTAAAACCCGGTCGCTGTGACCGAGCGGTTCTAGACACTACAGTCCGGAACCGCGCTGCTGCTGCGGTCGCAGGTTCGAATCCTGCTCGGGCATGGATGTGTGTGGTGTCCTTAGGTTAGGTTTAAGTAGTTCTAAGTCTAGGGGACCGATGACCTCATATATTAAGTCCCATAGTGCTTAGAGCCATTTGAACCATTTTAGAAAACTTAAAAAGCGTTTGCGGTTTGTCTCTAAAAGCCACTACGTCAGTGTTCACCAACTGCAAAGATGTTGTTCGTGGCACGTTATTAATCTAACGTAGATCAGTGTCGTTCTTCCATAGATAAGAACGCTCAGGTAAAACAACGTTTTCTTCGCTGACATGAACTAATTGGTTGCGTAGAAACTTCAGGTTTCTTCTTGATGTGCAACTGAAATGTTCCACATCTTAGGTCAACCACCCAATTTTAGAGGTTTAAGTGCATTCTCAGTAGGTCTACTAAATACAAGAAGTATACGGAGACCGGAAATCTGTGGACTTTCAGTACTAAGTGGTGATGTAAACAAGAGGACGATGGTGACATATGATACGAAAGATTTGCTACCAGGGAGTGCCAAATAGAAGGGCAGTGGTCTGTAGATGGTACCAAATAAATTATTAAATAGTTTCGCAATTTATGCTACAGCTTCCCGTAATTTCAAGAAATCAGTTATTCGAATATTGGGATAGTTCCTTCAGACCACAATCGATAACCTGGGGTACTGCTTCGTCTGTGGTGACGCAGCTGTGGTGTGAGTACGCACGTTGACAGGAAATAGACGAAATGTGATTTGAGTTTTGATAGCAAAATAAAAAGGAAATTAAACAATATCCACTTATAATCATGAGAACGATTGATTAACGCAGGTCTGTTATCTTACCAAGGAGGTAGTCTCTGCACAAGACTGTCGTCATATAAGGACAATGCATCGAAGCTGACAATTGTACCTCGAATAAGAGTTAAAAAATAAAATAAAATTGTTGCGAAAGATTTTTCAATGTTGCAAGGCATACGCGTAATTTCGGAAAGTAAGCGGAAGTAACATTAGGGTTTCACGTTCCGTACATCATTAGAGACGGAAAAGAAGTGTTGATTGGGCAAGGTATGATAGAAATCGACAGTCGCCTTTTTTAAAAGACTATCAGTAATCAGCTCAAAATAATTTGTGGAAATTACCAAAACTTCAGTTTGGATGGTCGGATGGTCATTAGAAACCCACTCCCCCACGTATGCAGGCCAAGTGCATTAAAAACGCGCTTTCGAGATCGTGGACATTACAAATGGAGAACGTGACTAAATGAACGTGCCCTTACTAAAGAAATCAAATTAGCACACTCTGTAATGACTGATTTTAGTGACGGACTTCTGTATTTGGATGGCCGCACCTGGACTTGAACGGGGTTACTCTCCAACAGGACTACAGCCTTTTCAATAGTACCACATCACGTGGTACTAACGAGTAATGGTGTAAAAGTACGGATGTTTCTCCGAAGTTAGTGAGTTGACTGTATTGGCTGTTCTCAGTTTGTTCGAAGAATAAGTTATGTAACAACTTGATACCACCACTTTAAACTGAACAGAAACACCCACAATGGAAGATGATGTCAGTATGAATATGTTAACAGCCTTCTCCATATACACAATTACGACCTGATACCGGTCAGAAGACAGACTTTGTGCACAGAAAAGAATCTGTAATGGCAGGCGGAATTGCAGGTACAGGAGTAGACAGCCAACTCTTTCACCTCTACCGTAATTTGAAAATTATTCCAACAACTTCGATGATGCTTAGGTCATATTTGTTCCCCTACACCAACTTCGTCTTTGGAGAAACACGTTTCGGAAATGAATGATACTGAGTGATTTAGTGTCAGCTTCTCAAGCTATCACCTAAATATGCTGGCCGTCACCAAAATTATATCTACTTCATAACTATTAACGAAAGAAGGAAAAGAAGTAATTTTTAATGACTATTGTCCTATGTTGAAATTCATCACATTTAGGCGACAGACAAACTAGTCTCAAAGATACTTCAGTATAAGTACAAAAAACCATCAGCAGTGTCATACTGCTATATAATGAAAATTTTCGGAAAGATTGTAGCGGATTTATTAACGCTGCAGAAGGAAAATAAGAAGTGGAAGGACTTTTTACATAACAGGTAAGTCATTCCAGTAAATTTTCGGTAGGAAAGAGCGACAGCTGAATCCTTGCATCGTAGTAGTCTGTACTCGTTATCGAAACGTGTAAGATGTCATAAAAAAGACATTATTATGAAAATGCATCATTTGCTAACTTGTGAACAATTACAACAGTATAAAACAGCTTAGACTGGAATATTGTTCAGGAAAACTCGGGAAAATGAGAGCATTAAGTAAACAAAGAAATAACGTTTAAGAAACAACTGCAAACTACACCATGACAATCTGGATGATGGAATTATTCATAAAAAATTTTCGCCATTAGATACTGAACTCATGTAGGAAAGCCGGCCGGAGTTGCCGAGCGGTTCTAGGCGCTACAGTCTGGAACCGCGAGACCGCCACGGTCGCAGGTCCGAATCCTGCCTCGGGCATGGATGTGTGTGATGTCCTTAGGTTAGTTAGGTTTAAGTAGTTCTAAGTTCTAGGGGACTGATGACCTCAGAAGTTAAGTCCCATAGTGCTCAGAGCCATTTGAACCATTTTTCATGTCGAAAAGATGGCGATGTAGTGCATTGCATTCAAAATCTCTCTCAAAGGATGATATTGATGTCGAGTCTTTCAGGTCTGTGGCGCACTTGATTCTGCATGTTCAGGCGTCGGGTTTCATTCTCTTACTTCTTTTGATTTTTGTATTTGTATGCAACGGCAGACATTCACTGTTACATGTAACGTGCAATCGTCATATCGCTTCTAGTGTCAGTTGTATTTACCGAATCCCACGGACGCGCCGAGGAATCACTGTAATTACGGCACTGTCATGTGAACAATACGTATGTCCACATAACATTATATTTTGAAGAAATGGACATTCATCTCTATTCCAAGATAGGAAGACACCTACCCACAGCAACAGCATTGATTGACTCTGCAATTGCAGACCGGTCAGCTGGTGCCAGGAGAAGAAACATTCTGCACCCGTTATTAATCAGTTTGTTGTTGGTTCACAGTGTTAATCCCTAGTCTCCGTTATTTACTTGTATCTTAGTAATGAGCCCTATAAAGCTCGCTACGATTGCTATACAATGGACAGTCAACATTCTCAGAAAAAGATTGTCATAGCCCCTGTTAAAGAAAAAAAAATTACGAAAGTTTCTATGTTTGTGTTATTTGGAATGTCAATACGTAATTAAGAACAAAGAATCCATGTAACGAAACCTCACAGTAAACATATCACATGATTATGTAATTTGTAACCATATGAAATAAAAATGTAGTTTGGCTAAATAGCTGGGCTGCTAAAGGTTGTGGGAAAAATAACGTAATAATTTTTTTAAAGAAGATGTAGAGTGGGACTTTAACTGCAGTACATTTAGGGTAATCTATTCTTTGGATTTATGAAATATGAAGCGTAGAGCGTCATCTGAATCGTTATAAGTTTCCCATAAACGTCCAGTTCAGTATACACTGATCTCCCAGAACATCATGACGACCGATCTACTGCCGATGTAAACCCGTCCACGCGATAGCAGCGTCACCTGGCAAGGAATGACTGCTAGTCAGACACACGCTCGGTGCATGTAGTATCAGTGGGCGTGCTGTCCGTGTGCAGAATAAGGAAGGCGCGCGGTCTATCTGGGTTTGACCGTGGGCAGATTGTGATGGCCCTGGGGCTCGAAACGAGCATTTCGGAAACTGCACGACACGCCGGATGTCCGAGGACTGCTGTGGTGAGTGTCCTCAGCACATAACTAAGCCGAGGTGAAGCCACATCCAGATTAGCGGATTTGGACGGTCAGCCCTCGTTTCAAATGGCGGACGTCGTAGGCTGGGCAGACTGGTAAAGCAGGACAGACTGCGAACTGTGGCGGAACTAACATCAGACTTAAATGCTGGGCAGAGTACAAGTATGTCTGAACACACGGTGCACCGAACACTCCTAATGATGAGCCTCCACAGTCGACGACCAATGCACGTGCCGATATTAACGCGACGACATCGACAACTACGACTGAAATGGGCACGTGACCATTGGCACCGGACGTTGGCGCTGTGGCAGGGCGTGACATGGTCTCATGAATCTCGATACCTTCTTTATCACGCCAATGGCAGGGCGCGAATCCGTCGTTCAACAGGGGAACAGCTCTTTGACATATGAACTGCGGGACGGACACAAGCTGGCAACGGCTCCATTAAGCTCTGGGAAACACTCACCTGTGCGCCCGTGGCTCCAGCTGAGCTCGTGCAAGGGCCATGATGGCCAAGGAGTATCGCACACTTTTTACAGGCCGCGTACACCCCTTCATGATGATCATGTTTCCCGATGGCAGTGGCATTTTTCAACAAGATAATCCGCCATGTCACAAGGTCAGGAATGTTATGGAGTGGTTTGAGGAACACAGTGGCGAGTTCCAGTTGATGTGCTGCCACCCCAACTCTCCAGATATGAACCCGATCGAAGCCATCTGCGATGTGATTGGAGTCAGATCTCACAGCCCTCCTCTTTGGAATTTACGGGAATTAGGTGACTTGTGTCTGCAGGTATGCTAGCTCCCTCCAGCGACCCACCAAGGCCTCTTTGCTTCCATGCCGTTGTTATCCGTGCCAAAGGTGGACGTACAGCTATTAGGCAGGTGGTCAGTGTAAGACTAAGTTTATTTTCCCCTATTTTGTTGCTTAGTGTTTCGGCTCCATTCATTCAATCTTTCCTTCCTGTTTTCATATTTCCAGTTGCTTAACATATAAAAAGAAGCAAAAATGGAATACTTAAACGGGAGAAAAACTAGTCTCAAGGAGTATGACATTGTGCTCAATACCAAGTACACGAAAAACTTTAGTCATAAAATTTGATCTGATGGTTCAAACGGCTCTAGGCACTATGGGACTTAAAATTTGAGGTCATCAGTCCCCTAGACTTAGAACTACATAAATCTAACTAACATAAGGACATCATACACATTCACGCCCGATGCAGGATTAGAACCTGCGACCGTAGCAACAGCGCGGTTCCGGACTGAAGCGCCTAGAACGGCTCGGCCACAACGGCCGGCTAAAATGTGATCTGACCAAAGTTTGAACACTGTTGCGACGACTTTTTCTGCGTCGTCCTCTACCCCGGCAGCGACTGTAGAATGCTTTTTTCCGGAATTTTGAGGAAGTACGTTTCTTTTTTTTTGGGGGGGGGGGGAGAAATTTTGGAGAAAAAAAAACCTCCACGAAAAATTTTTGGGGAAGGAAATTTCGGCCGGCCAGTGTGGCCGTGCGGTTCTAGGCGCTACAGTCTGGAGCCGCGAGACCGCTACGGTCGCAGGTTCGAATCCTGCCTCGGGCTGAATGTGTGTGATTTCCCTAGGTTACTTAGGTTTAAGTAGTTCTCAGTTCTAGGGGACTGATGACCTCAGGAGTTGAGTCCCATAGTGCTCAGAGCCATTTGAACCATTTTTTTTGAAAATTTCGGCACCTCGGAAATTGTGAAGGTATTTCGTCTCCGTATCCTTACTATTACTACTGCCATCTATGACAATTTAATTCAAACAACAGGTAGGCCAATTTAGTTTTCCAGACAGTCATTACATGTTCTTGAGATCAGTCGATACGCCTTTCCTTTTGTAGGAGACGTTACGTTCACCAAGGTGGTACCTCTCTGTGACATCACTGTGACGTGTACGTACCCAGTTTCGACCATTTGGAATGTCTATCGTCTTTCGTGGTCATATCGAGTTCTGAGGAGACGCCATATTGGATTTTATCGTTTAAGTTGAAGCTTTATTTGAAAGGTTTTATGTTATAACGTATGTCCTACAAAGATAATTATATCGTCTCTATTATTCAGGATCTCTCGGAAACGCGTCGGTATTGGTATTATTGGTTACAATTGAATGTAAAGTAATGACAGATCGGCGCTTAAGAGCCATCAGGAGGTGTAAATAAAAACCACAGGCATCGATTTTAAGTGTTCGCCGTAGCGTAGTGGGTAAATGTGTCGAGTCGCGAAGTGAGATGTAGTTGGTGCCCTAATAATAAATCAATAGCACAATGAGAAGCGCGTGAAGAAAGCAAATGCTGCTCCCCTGGAGCAGGTTTTTTTCTTTTTCTTTTAGACTGTTGTTTTTATTTACAAGTTAAAAAATTTAGTTTATGTGCTATAATTTTTCATATATACGTTACAATTGAAAGAAAATCAGCCCTCGGTCACTATTTTTGACAAATTAACCTGGTTTCGACACTGCTAGGAGTGTCTTCCTCAGAATTTAAAACAAAGAATGGTCTATATTCTATAACATGGTAACAGAATTACGACTAAAAATGTATGATAGAGTATAAGTACGGAATCGTCGTGAAAGACTGGCAGTACTTATATGTCATTTATAAAATAATAAATATTCCAAAAGGGCATTAGTCACAAAGCCACTAAGTGGCTCGCCATCACAGTTTTCATTATTTTAAATATCTTTGTGACTAATGCCCTTTTGGCATATTTATTATTTTATAAATGACATATAAGTACTGCCAGTCTTTTACGATGATTCCGTACTTATACTCTATCATACGTTTTCAGTCATTATTCTGTGACCATGTTATAGAATATAGACCATTCTTTGTTTTAAATTCTGAAGAAGACACTCCTAGCAGTGTCGAAACCAGGTTAATTTGTTAAAAATAGTGACCGAGGGCTGATTTTCTTTCAATTGTAACTATTCACGGTCTCTGAACGTGCAGCCATGTACAAAATTTTTTTAATATATATATGTTAGTTTCCGGCCCTGAACACGTAATTTCTCCTCTTCAAGCTGCAAACTCTGATAACAAATAATAATTTAAAGGAATAGGTAGGTTCAAGATATTTGGGGAAAAGGTGCCGAAATGGTATCATCTTGGGGAATTTATTTGTCTGTTATGAGGGAATTTAAAAAAAACTAAGCCTTGAAATGCTGTACCTTGGTTACATTTTTAGTAGTTGCGTAACACTGTCCTTTAACAGCGACAATCGAGGCGCGATCTGAACGCTGGGAATTGTTGAGTAATGCTTGATACGTGGGCGGGAGCTCCGTGGAGCAGGCGGCGTGACGTCGGCAGGTTTTAGATTGAGTCCTCCTAGCTCTGCCTCTGTGGCATCAGCTACTTGAGAGGCTAGCACCACTTCCTTGTAGTGGCTATACCGGTCAGTACGAACGCTACAGCAACTGTAGGAGAATGCAAGTGCCTTTGGGTAGAACGCCTCCTTTCACAATACTTTGCAAGTTTCTGCCGTGAAAATGTATGGGCGACGTGACTTAAGACACGTTAAGTGTGGAAACGGCAGTTCGCTCACCCCTGAGACAGGAAGCGGCTATCGCAGCGAGCCCGGCCGTTCTGTCGCGAGCGATATAGTCAGCTAGGGGGCCGACTCCGAGTCGATGAGTCGACGGGAAAGCTGCTGCATCGAACAGTGGCCTCGAACGGACCTTTGGAATCTAAGCTGGGCGTTCGAAGAAATCACAAAATAAAGCAAACCGAAAGCAGTGGAAGAAACGGGCGAAATGCTCTATTGAACATGAGCGCCTCGGGCGGTTTTTTTTTCCTTCAGAGAGTCATGCCACTACCGAGATTGCCTGGCGAGGAGGAAGTAAAAGTTGAGAGCGGCTGATTTGCCACGCCTAGGGAAAGGCCATTGTCCCGATACGACAAATTACCAGGCGGCCGGCCCGCAAACGGCGCCGAAAAACGCCTCGGGCTACTTTGTTTCATCTCCGTCTGGCAAAGCCTCGGTGTTCACCGGACCCGCTAAGAGACTTCGCGACCGCATTCCAAATATTCCCAGTGATAGTTCTTTATGCTGATCAACGGTATTGCACTGCTGCGCTATTGTCCGAGAAACGCTACGGGAGCCGGCCGCTGGTGGCCGAGCGGTTCTGGCGCTACAGTCTGGAACCGCGCGACCGCTACGGTCGCAGGTTCGAATCCTGCCTCGGGCATGGATGTGTGTGTTGTCCTTGGGTTAGTTAGGTTTAAGTAGTTCTAAGTTCTAGGGGACTTATGACCTCAGCAGTTGAGTCCCATAGTGCTCAGAGCCATTTGAACCAAACGCTACGGGAGCTGTCCATTGTTAAGTTCATTGCACTATGCACATCGGGACTTACACAGGTCGTCCGTCACACAGGTAACCTGTTATGCCAGCACCTTTCTGCACCACACGAGACTTGGGGTGCTTTTATTCGCACTGAATCAGTTCATCAGAATTTGTCAGCGTTAGTTCGCATGCAGTGGTATCCCGGGTGAAACCTTGTGAACGTTTTCGAAATGTTTGCGAAACATGTACTGGGTGGGACGTGGATACCATCCCGCTACTCTCCTAGTCGGATGTGGGAAACCGCCTAAAAACCACAGCGAGGCTGGCCACCACATCGGCCGTCGCCGTTAATACGCAGTTCGGATTCTATCCGGGGCTGGCGCATCTCCCCGAAGCTATGATTCGCACTGAGTCAAAGAGAGGAAGCAAATGTTTTCCTCCTTTCAGTCTGAGCTAACGCTATGCGTTTCACCGTTATGAGTTTCAAATCTCCAGCATTGCAGTAACACAAAAAAGCACCGTAAGCGTTGCTAAATCTTTCGATATCGGTGTCTCGGTGTTGTATCGTCGTGACTTACAAGAAAATCATCTCCAATACACTGTCGTACCGTCTTTCCATTACTGAGGTGACTCAACGACCACGAACTGTAAGACAATAAATTGAATTGATTGGCGACTCCATAGAGCACTGTGTGCACAACGACGATATACGTGAAATTAGAAGGAAGGTCAGCGTTGGCCGTAATATTGATGGTTTATTGATAGCAAAATCGATTTTCAATCACATAGTGATCATCTTCAGTGCTGTGGTGTACAAATGAAACTCATTGGCACTGGTATCAAGTTATTATCAGTAACTTTATACTGTAGTTATTGTGATCGTTTCTTAGCTTTGGTTACTGATAATAACTTGGTACCAGTGCCTATGAGTTTAATTTGTACACCACAGCACTGAAGATGATCACTATGTGGTTGAAAATCGATTTTGCTATCAATATACCATCAATATTACGGCCAAAGCTGACTTTCCTTATAATTTCAATAAATTTAAATTAAAAAAAAAACTTTCGGTGACTGATCTCATAGTTCTGCGGACGATAACCTTAGATGCTTCTGTCGTCGAAATGTTTTGAGAAACAATGACTTCCTAAGTCGATTGGACATATTCTTCTTGATATCAATGGCGGTAGTCACTGTACATCGCAGCTAAGTAACAACACCGATATAATTGTTGTTTATCCTTTTAAAACACACAGGTCACTTTGGAGCGCTGTTCATCCAAACAGTGCTAGGATTGATTTTATTTCTGGCGCTCGAGCGATATCAGCGCAGTAGCTGTGGTGGCAGCTTGAACTAACAACTGTAAACAACACACGCGCATTCCACCAATCCGCTGTGAGCAGATAGTGTTATGCAGTGGAGGTGCGAAAGTGGAGTGGCAACGCTGTTGTCTCACAAACCGTACTGTAGCAGCAGTTCTAAATCAAGAGTTCAAGTCATTCTCCAGAATGAATAAAATAATTTTGGGTAATAGGCCTCTTCATTATAAAACACTAGGACCGAACAAGAAAACTATAGCTGAACACCACCAGGAATGTGGCCGTTCCGTCAGTTTTCTGGACCTTCGCTCGCTTGCTCGGCAGCCGTGGGTGCAGCAGGGAAAAATAACATAGGCTGTTGAAATGATCAAACACCCTAACAGCATGAACATCGAGGATGGCTGCAAGTTACCTACGGCCTGACTGCCAGCATTTCCTGCCTGGCAGACCACGTGTGTGCTCTACACAAAATCCCACTTGACCCGTGTTTAGCAACATAAACAGCGGCCACGAGAGGACTATAGATATGAGTCATGTCCGATAGAACAGACACCGCTCGTCATTCTCTAGAATTCTATGGGCGCGACGGCTATCTTATGAAAAAGTTTCAGTGCGTATGCACAACCAGCGTCCCAACCTCTACAGGAATCAGAAATCTTCGATTAAGAGGTTAATGGGCGAGGATCGTTGCAGTGCAGTGTGCGGAAATTTGGGAATTTCGAGCTGACAGAAAGTGTGTCCGGATGGCCGGTGCGGTTAAGGTAATCGTCCTAGAGAAGCAGCGTATCCGAGTTCGACTCTTGCCTTGGCATTGCCGCAGTGCCCTGTGCTGCTGCAAGTCATAATTTCCCTTCTATCTCTTTCCCATCCCGTTTCCCTTCCATTCCTTTCACCCCAAATATTCGTGTGTACGACAGACTGCTGTGCGCCCTTAACCCTTCGCTGCAGCGAAACACTACCCCTGGCTACAGGCTGCCGATTTCCTGTTGCCTACTAATCACCAACGACACTTGCCGACCAATCACTTATTAGAGTGGTACAAGCAATAGACTGACGATAAGCTAATTCGATAAGCTTTAAGGAATCTGACAGGAGAAAGACTAATTGAGTTCTTTAATAAATTTCAGCTAATAATAGCGAATACTCTCTTCAAGAAGCACAAGAAGAGGCGGTACACTTGGAACAGGCCGAGTAATACGGGAAGATTTTAGTTAGATTACAAAAATGGCTCTGAGCACTGTGCGACTTAACTTCTGAGGTGATCAGTCGCCTAGAACTTATAATGGCTGCATGAAAGCTCTGAAGAAATAGAAAAGAAATGATTGTCGGAAGGACTGACTCACCACATAGGAAAATCAAAACAACCTTCGGTCAAATTAAGAGCAAGGTTCGTAACATTAAGAGTGCAACGGGAATTCCACTGTTTAATGCAGAGGAGAGATCGGATAGATGGAAAAAGTACACTGAAGGCCTCTAAGAAGCAGAAGATTTGTCTGATGTGAAGAAGAAGAAACAGGAGTCGATTTAGAAGAGATAGGGGATCCAGTATTACAATCAGAATTTAAGAGAGCTTTGAAGGACTTAAGATCAAATAAAGCAGGAGGGATTGATAACATTCCATCAGAATTTCTAAAATCATTGCGGGAAGTGGCAATAAAACAACTATTCACTTTGGTGTGTAGAGTGTATGAGTCTGGCGACATACCTTCAGACTTTCGGAAAAATATCATCCACACAATTCCGAAAACTGCAAGAGCTGACAAGTGCGAGCTTAAAAGCACCTGCATCCAAGGTGCTGACAAGAATAACATACAGAAGAACAGAAAAGAATACTGAGGATGTGTTAGATGATGATCAGTCTGGCTTTGGGTAAGGTAAAGGCACCGGAGAAGCAATACTGACGTTGCGGTTGATAACGGAAGCAAGACTAAAGAAAAATCAAGACCCTTTCATAGGAATTATCGACCTTGAAAAAGCGTTCGATAAAGAAAAATGGTGCAAGATGGGGTAATCTTTGGGGAGAGAGACGGGTGATATACAGTACGTACAAGAGCCAAGAGGTAATTATAAGAGAAGACGACCAAGGACGGATAAAAAAGGGTGTAAGACAATCTGTACATCGAAGAAGCAAGGATAGAAATAAAAGAAAGGTTTAGGAGTGGAATTAAAATTCAAGGTAAAAGGATATCAATGATACGATTCACTGAAGACATACCTACCGAGCGAGGTGGCGCAGTGGTTAGCACACTGGACTCGCATTCGGGAGGACGACGGTTCAATCCCGTCTCCGGCCATCCTGATTTAGGTTTTCCGTGATTTCCCTAAATCGCTTCAGGCAAATGCCGGGATGGTTCCTCTGAAAGGGCACGGCCGATTTCCTTCCCCATCCTTCCCTCACCCGAGCTTGCGCTCCGTCTCTAATGACCTCGTTGTCGACGGGACGTTAAACACTAATCTCCTCCTCCTCCTCCAAGACATAGCTCTCCTGAGTGAAAGTGAAGAAAAATTACGTGATCTGCTGAATGGAATGAATAGTGTAACTAGTACAGAATATCGTTTGAGAGTAAATAGAAGAAACAAGAAAGTAATGAGAAGTAGTAGAAATGAGAATAGCAAGAAACGTAACATCAGGATTGATGGTCACGAAGTAGACGAAGTAAAGAAATTCTGCTACCTAGGCAGGAAAGTAAAAGATGACGGACGGAGCAAGGAGGACATCAAAAGCTGTTCTGGCAAAAAGAGCATTATTAGCCAAGATAAGTCAGATAGTATTAAACATAGGCCTTAATTTGAGGAAGAAATTTCTGAGAAAGTACGTTTGGAGCACAGGATTGAATGGTGGTGAAACATGGACTGTCGAAATACCGCAACAGAAGAGAATCGAAGACTACGGTATATTGATAATTTTCACTTATGGACCGTCTGACAGCAACTGAATAAAACACAATTTTAGTGCCATGCGCGTTTCGCCTTTATTTTCTGCAAGGCATCATCAGTGGCCTGGAATATGTACATATGTTAGCTATTTTATTTACATTTTTGTCACTGTGCCTATAGGTTATAAACAGTTCTGGTGGTTGGTATTTCCTATTAAGTAGTAATGGTTAGAACTGTACTTACAGGTTGCGTAGACAGTTTCTTACATATTACGCTCCTGTTGCATTTTTGGTGTTGTTCTTCTTCCTATGAGCGCCAATTTGCTGTTATTTCCGCATTCCACAGCACTATGCACTGAACGCTTGTTTTAATGCAATGTTTTGGTTTCTGTTGCCGACTGTCAAATGTTTTTGCCAGAGATCGAATATTACTGCCAAACTTATGAGTGTAACTATTGAAGTATCTGTGGTCTGTTCGTGTATGCATTTGTGTGTGTGTGTGTGTGTGGGTGTGTGTGTGTGTGAGTGAGTGTTTTTTGGTGTCGTATTAATTTAGTTTAATTTAATTTTATTGTATTTATTTATTTAGTTTTGTTTTTGTCCTGTGTGTGTGTGTGTTTTGGTGTGATATATATTTTTTTGTGCTGTGTGTGTGTGTGTGTCTGTCTGTATTTTGGTGTTATGTAATTTTATTTATTTATTTATTTTTTATTATTTATTTTTTTTATTTTTTATTTTTTTATTTTTTATTTTTTTTTTTTGGAGGGGGCTCTGTGTGTGTGTGTGTGTGTGTGTGTGTGTGTGTGTCTGTATTTTGGTGTTATATATATATATATATATATATATATATATATATATATATATATATATATATATATAATGTTATCATTTCCTTTATTAAGTGTAGTAGGGAGCCTGTGCTGATGTGTGTTTGTTCATTTATCACATGTTTGTTTTCTGCTATGGCTTTCTGGATGTGGAAGTTTTCTTGCATTTGTATAAGATATTTGTCATGGTTGCTTATTCTCATTATTTTCATTTCTTGTTCCATGTTTGTAGGATGATGGTTGTAGTGTTTTAAATGCTCTGCAAATGTGGAATGGTTTGTTTCATACTTCCAACATCTGATATGTTCTTTGTATCTTGTTTCAAAATTACTGCATGTCATGCCTATGTATACTGCATCACAACTTTGACATTCAAGTTTATATATTCCTGATTGTTGGAATTTGTCCCTCTTGGTAGCTGGCTGGCTTAGGTATGATTGAAGGGTTTGCCCAGGCTTATATGCTATTTTGAAGCCCTGTCTCTTTAGGATGTTTGCAACTCTGTGTGTTAGTTTATGTGTGTAGGTCATGGTGTACCATCTGGTTCTTTTCTGTGTGGTGCTGTCATTGTGTGTGTTTGTTGAGTGTGTTTGTAAGTTTTCAGCTTGTGAGTTCTTTTGTATTGTGGAAATGTTGTGTTTGTTTTTTATTTGTGTTTTTATTTTTTGATTGAAATACCAACCACCAGAACTGTTTATAACCTATAGGCACAGTGACAAAAATGTAAATAAAATAGCTAACATATGTACATATTCCAGGCCACTGATGATGCCTTGCAGAAAATAAAGGCGAAACGCGTATGGCACTAAAATTGTGTTTTATTCAGTTGCTGTCAGACGGTCCATAAGTGAAAATTATCAATATACCGTAGTATTACGCGCAACTGAGGAGGACAGGACCACAAAAGTTGAAGATGAGAATCGAAGAATTTGAGATGTGGTGCTACAGACGAATGTTGAAAATTAGGTGGGCTGATAAGGTAAGGAATGAGGAGGTTCTACGCAGAATCAGAGAGGAAAGGAATATGTAGAAAACACTGACAAGAAGAAGGGACAGGGTGATAGGATATCTGTTAAGACACGAGGGAATAACTTCCATAGTATTAGAGGGAGTTGTAGAGGGCAAAATTGTAGAGGATGACAGAGATAGGAATACATCCAGAAAATAATTGAGGTCGTTGGTTGGAAGTGCTACTCTGAGATGGAGAGGTAGGCACAGAAGAGGAATTTGTGACGAGCCGCATCAAACCAGTTAGAAGACTGATGAAAAAAAAAAGTTATTTCCTACCAATACCTACTACAGTTGCCTTCCACTCAGCGACCAGAGTAGCTTGGGTAATAGCCTACCGTCATGCCATCCCTCTCCATAGTTACCTCTATACAGATTGTCCAGAGACATCCCAAGTACGTGACGTCGTTAATGTTATAAATAAATTGAGTGCAAATGGAAACATTATAAGTGCTATTTTGTTCAAAAAGATGTTTTCAGTGCTCTTGTGTTCCCAGTAGTCTGTTGCAAGTTCCAAGACTTGATCCAAGTGTCAAATCATGCAGAAACTGGTGCAAACATCCATTACTAGAACGTGCCTGATCTTTGTGCCAAGTAAACCTTCCCAATGGAGTTCGAACTGCAATTCCGATACACACAACTGAGTTTTTTGATTTTAACGATGCTGTTGAAACATTGTTGCTAACGCAGTATACTGAAAGTGTCTCACACTCGTCTAGCCCAAATAACTATTAAAAATTCTTACTCTGGAAAATAACTATGGACACATGTAAATGTAGTCAAGAGAGGAAAGATCATGACAGATGAAAGCCAACTATGACTATAAGTTGCAAAACGTTAAGACCTGTTGACGATGTTGCCATTCATCCTCAACTGCACAGAGAGTTTTACAGTCAACTTCGCAACCTCTGCTGCTAAGAATGGACTTCCTTAAGACACAGATGTCAATATTGACAGATTTGTTGCATGAGCATAATTTTGTTGTTGTCAAAAAAAAAAGGTGAAAGAAATGTAAAATGATTTTCGTTAGCTGCAATTTCACTAATTAAAATAGTTCTGCTATATTTCTATACTTGTATTGTCACAAATAAAAAGTAATACCTCTGTAGTTATAGTATTTGGATTAAAAACTGTCTTATTGGCACTTAAAACCACTTGGTTTCCTGGTGGGGTACCTAGAACATTGTTAATAATTTTCTGGTTTACGTCATTTTTTGCCTTGAATAAGTGGTATCAGAATGCCTTTCCAATCTTTTGGATACAAATAGGCTATGTACAACACAAGACACCTACGTTGTTTCTTCATCCTCCTGACAAATGTGATATCTGGCATTTAGAATGTTTTCCACTTCCAGTCTTGAATAATATCGAAGCTGACACCCAGTGACTTTCCGTTTCCAAAGTCCCCTGCAACACAAGTGGAAGGAAAAAAATAAAAGCCGTAATAAATAAACAAACAACATTTTGGAATAACACTCTCTAAATGAATTTACACATGACATGGAACAGATGTACCATCGGTCCTGTCTCCCCCACCCCCCTCCCTCCTCTCACCCACTCGTCCAGTGACCATTATCTAATGAGCAAGACTCGTCAGAATTCCTGCTGCAGCTTTCGAAATTCTCTCAATATGCATTATGTCTTGCGAAACATGTCAAAAGCAAGATGGCATAATATTTGAACTACCGTCAAAGTGGGAGTTGTGCTTTATTCTGTGACTTTCAGTGCGATGTAAGTTGACCAACTGACGCGAGTCCCCGTCAAAACCTATTGCGTACAAAAAGTGTCTCACAATATAGCCGAAAACTTCATTTACATAACACAGATGTTTTTAAGTTCATGTTTTCATGATTTTTACCATGGCTAACAGACGAAATACTTCAGCCCGATCGATGAAAGTTGGAAGTACAGAAATACAAGTCATTTAGGAATTAAATAAATAGGAAGTGCAGGGACGCTAAGGCGAAATGGCTAAATGAAAAATTTGAACAAACCAGGAAAGAAATCATCGTCGTAAGGATTGACTCAGCATACAGAAAAGTCAAAGTAACCATGGGTGGAGATAAGGGCAAGGCGGTAACATTAAGAGTGTAATGGGAATTCCATTTTTAAATGCAGAGGAGACAAGGGTAGGTGGAAAGAGTACGTTGAGGACCTCTTTGAGGGAGAGGATTTGTCTGATAGAAGAAGGAACAGGAGCCGATAGGGAAGACATAAGGGATCCACTATCAGAATTTAGATGAGCTAAACTTAAGATCAAATAAGCCAGAGGGACCAGATAACATTCCATCGGAATTTCCAAAATCATTGAAGGAAATGACAACATAACGATTATTTACGTTGGTGTCTAGAATGTTTGAGTTTCTCGGTGTACATTTCAGACTTTCAGAAAAATATCATTCACACAATTCCTAAGACTGAAAGTACTGATAAGTGCATGAACTGACGGACAATTTTGCTTAATAGCTCATCCATCAAAGTTGCTGACAGGAACAACATACAGAAGACTGAAAAAAATTGAGTATCTTTCAGATGACGATCAATTTGGCTTTAGGAGAGGCAAAGGCAGCAGAGGGGCAGCTGTGACATTGCGGTGATAATGGATGCAAGACTGAAGAAAAATCGAGACAATTTCAAAGGCACTGTCGACCTAGAACAAGCGTTAAGTAAAATGGTGTAAGATATTCGAAATTCTGAGGAAATTTGGGGTAAGTCTTGAGACGGGTAATATACAATATGAATAAGAATGAACGGAGAACAATAAGACTGGATGTCTAAGAACGAAGAGCACGGATTAAAAGGGCGTAAGACGGGGATGCAGTCTTTCGTTCCTGTTGCCCAATTTGTATGTCGAAGAAGCAAAAAACGGAAATAAAAGAATGGTTCAAGAGTGGGATTAAAATTCAAGGTAAAAGGATTTCAGTGTTAACATTCGATGATGACATTGCTATCCTGAGTGAAAGTGAAGAAGAATTACACGACTTGTTGAATGACGTGAAGAGTCTAATGAGCACAGAACATAGTTTGAGACTAAATCGAAGAAAGGCGAAAGTAATGAGAAGCATCAGAAATAAGGCAAACGAGAAACTTGATTTCAGAATTGCGATCACGAAGTGGACGGAGCAAAGAGGGCATAAAAAGCTGACTGTCACAGGCCAAAAAGGCATCGCTGGCTAAGAGAGGTCCGCTAGTGTCAAATATAGCTCTTAACTAGAGGAAGAAATTTCTGAGAATGTACGTTTGGAGCACAGCATTGTTTGGTAGTGAGACATGGAATGTGGGAAAACCGCACGACATCTGTTAAGACATCAGGAATAACCTTCATGGTACTAGAGGTACTTGTAGAGGGTAAAAAGAGATTGCTCATTTCTTTGCAGATGACACGCCGTATGCCGAAACAAAAACCAGACAACAACCACAGAAATATGTAGTGACTGTAAAGTAAAATGATAATATAGTATTATTCGCACTTACACTTGGAACCAAAGCACTTCAACATATATAAGTAATACTGCTTTGCGTATCGTAGGTTAATCGATAAATAAATTCGGTATTTTGGGGAATCTACCGTTGTATGATTAGAGTTGAATTGCAAACGATGAAGTTAATTATTACGTCACCTGTGGCCGTACGTAACTGTTTGAAAGGCTGCAATCAGTGGAGACACTCATTGAATGTGCTGTAATGTCGTCCAAAGATTATGGGTATTGAAGACGATGTAGAAGATATGTTGTACTTGGCGGCTTATTTGATACGGGAATGCGATCGCGGATGCACAATCTTTCAGTAAAAGAAACTGAACCTATGAGAGGCTGTACGTCCAGCCTATAAAGACTATTTCAATGACAATGCTGGAAATATTAATTAGAAAGCTGGTGTTATTATATGTAACCACAAAACAAACAAAAGGTCTCAATACATACTGAACTAAATGAAACTTGTAGTTACATCGGGTGAAATATCAGAAACTGGTTTCAGTTTAAGGCTGGCTCAAAATGGCTCTGAGCATTTAATCTGTCATGAAAGAAGAAGTACTATGATGTGGAACTCATCAATAATTTTACGAAAATCTGTACACGCCTTCTCAGCTTAAACTGAAAGGGGACTGATGACCATAGCTGTTAAGTCCCATGACTTAACAGCTATGGTCATCAGTCCCCTTTCAGTTTAAGCTGAGAAGGCGTGAACAGATTTTCGTAAAATTATTGATGAGTTCCACATCATAGTACTTCTTCTTTCATGACAGATTAAATGCTCTTAAAAAGTACATAAGAAATCTAAATTACTTTCATATCTTAACAGATAAAAAGGTTGTAAATTTTACTCATTTGACGAAATATGTACCTCTTTGCGTGCCATAGTTTTAAAAAAATCTTGTTTTTATATCTTCAATCACTTATGAAACACAAGTGTTGTTACGAGTAGTCCATGAAGTGCACGGAAGGAATTGGGTCACTGCGTACCACCCTTATGCAGCACACATATATGAATATGTGATAGATGTTGTTATGCTCTCAACTTTAAATACAATTTCGATACTTTAAGTACATTTGATATACAGCGATTTATTACCTAAATGAACCAAATGCAAGGTCTACACACTGTGTCTTTACCACTGCAAATTTACATCTGATTATATGTACATACAAAGAATATTAAATACAGATTGTAAATAGCAGAGTGTAGTGGTATGCTTGTCATACTCTTTTTAAATGTTATAATATGCACAAAATACTTTTACTAACACGATGATGATCAAGAATTTGTATGAAATCAAATAAATGTATTCATTTTTATTTTCTTTTTCTGTCCAATTGTGTCACAATGTAATAACGAAACAACAGTATTTAAGCACATTAAATAAGGTTAAAAATATTAGCAGACATGTTTGTGAAATAATAATAAAAATTGTTAAATAGTTTATCTGAACAGGAGTAAGGAAAACTAGTTAAAAAACTAAGATGTTACCTATGATATGGGCTCTCAATACACAAAGAGAAAAAAGAAACAACTAACAACTTTTTAACATTTAATTATTTTTAATGAAATTTCTCGCACGTATTACTTCTATGATGCGCATCCAGTCCAGGAGACAAAATTTTGCATATATTTTCAATATGTCTATGGAAGCGACTACAATCAGACGCCATCTGCTCCCAAGTACCAATATGTGTGGCACAATAGGCAAAATCCCACGCTATTAATTCATGAACTGTCTCATATTTTGCTTCAAACGTCACTTTATTGTTAGATAAATCAAAATGTGCGGTTATTACGCCTTAGTCAGTTTGCGGGATAGTAATGGGGATAGCCTGTTTTTAGTAAACCTCTACCAATATATTTTCTTAAAAATAATTACTTACTGACTGAGCGATAACGACCACATGTCTTTATAAACTTCATAGTCATATCAAAACGAGTTTGCAAGGTATGGGAAGACATGGTCATAAAATTGTGCACATTATTTTAAGTTTCAAACAATCTCTGTTTATTTAAGAAAATCACAATTAAAAGTGCATTTTCAACGCAACATATCTGTCTTGGTTTCGTGTGCGTTGAAAAAGCTATTTTTTTTACATTGTCTGATCATGATTTATCTACTAATGAACTATCATACTCCTTAATATTGTACGCAATAGCTTAATGAAATAGTTGCTGTTAAGCCCAGCTCTCTTTCTGGTGCCCTTCGACAAAAACATTACAATCATTGTATAACCTTATCACAATGCTTGACATTATTCGAAAGTCAATGCCCGGTAGGTCCCCTTCTAATCCATTGTAATTATTTGTTAACCACAAAGCAGTGTTTCTTGCTTGAAGTGCTCGTAGAACTGAAATCGGAATTCTTGGTGAAATGATTGTGTTGAACAAAGTAGTCCTTACTACAATTTCATTTAGTTCTGTTAACCCAGTTTCTTTGCTGGTGAAGTAATTACACTCTATGCAGCATGTTTATAGATCTAAAACGATGTTCACACACCGAAAGTTTGTTTAAATTCGTTTGAAAAACGTCGACGCGAGTTTTTACGCGTTTTCCCTTTGTAGAGAAAGAATCAAATGAAAAACATGAGAGTGTTACGCTTCTGATGTCTTTTACGACAGTATACTAAACTGTACTTACATTTTCATGAGCTCTTTAGAAGCAACAGTGTAACCCCACAGTTTATCATCGTAGCGCCTGGCAAGAACATCTGGTCACTATTACTGCTGATTTGCATCTGAGGGATGCAGCCAGCAGATACCGCCTTTGAAATGAAGTATGAAGTAGTGTGGCAAGGGTGGGGGTCCGGATGTGGCTACCACCGGACGCATGCATAAGTAAATCTCCCCACACAATGCCAGCAGCAACAGAAAGCCCAGTCCTCCACGGCAACTGCTGCAGCGAACAAGTGCAAACCCACTGTCATAACCCTAGAATATGTAAGCCTTTTTTATTGTATCATGGATGCGGATGGGAGGATTCGGTGAATCCACAGGTATTAAAATAGTCTACTGGTAAAAAAATTACAACTTTGCAAAAGGTTTATTCTTGTAACTAAGGCAGTAACTTATAAATGATATTAATAGTTATAAATATTAGGCTGAGTCAATAAAAACAAGTCCGCAGCTCGTGGTCTTGTGGTAGCGTTCTCGCTTCCCGCGCACGGGGTCCCGGGTTCGATTCCCGGCGGGGTCAGGGATTTTTCCTGCCTCGAGATGACTGGGTGTTGTTGTGTCGTCTTCATCATCATCATTCATTCCCATTACGGTCGGAGGAAGGCAATGGCAAATCAGCTCCACTGCCTAGTACAGCGGTGGGGGTCTCCCGCATCGTCCCCTACGCTCCTCGGAGTATGGGACCTCATCATCATCAATAAAAACAAAGATATTACAGTACAAAATACAAATGTGTTGATATACAAGGGGTTTGGAAATTCCCGCTACAAAATTCGACGACTTCTAGAGATGAGTGATTACAAAATATTCTGAACAAGAGCCCATGTCCTGACGACGGTTTCAGTTCAGATGTGTAACGCGTCCACGCCTGCCGAGGGAAAGAGAAAAGTCCCAGAGCTGCTTGTCTTGGCATGCGTAGGGCAGACAGGATGACGTGTACTGAACGTCCATCAGGAAATGTGGTTTCAGCATGTCGGTGCAACATCTCACTTCACACGTACAGTTTGGAGACACCTCAACTGACGATATGGTGACGATATGGGCCGATGTGGTCCAACCGTGTGGCCGCCGTGATCGCCTAATTTAGCTCCTATGGGGTACTTCTTGTGATATCGTGTGTAAAGTCTAATTTACGAGACTCATGTAGAGACAGAGGAAACCTGCTGGCACGAGTTCTGGCCGCTCCAATAGCAGTTGAAGAGCCAGCAGATGGGATAGAAAGTGTGTACCAGAACTTGTTTCGTAGGTACAACGTCTGTAACAACGTTGGTGGTCGCCACTTCGGGCCGCAGTTGTAATGCATCAGTACTGTTCTGCATGTACAGTATCCTGGGTCCTTTGTTATTTAGGAATAATGTAAACACCTAGTGTTCAAGTGTTAAGGCAAACAAATGTGAATAAGTGATAGATATTTCGATATGTATCCTTTCGAATTTTTAGCTGATGGTTGTCACGCCTAATTCAATTCCTCAAGCAGAAATTGATGAATAAAACATCTGAATTGAAACCATCGTAGAAATTGAAACCATCGCAAAACGGAAACGATACGTTTCCTGACATGGGTTCCTATTCATAATATTATGTATTCACTCCCCTGTGCAAGTTCTAGAAGTTTGCAACGGGAATTTCCGAGCACCCTGTACTCCTCTGAGTCCTCGCCTTCAAGGCAGGAGATGCTACTCACTATTCTTTCTGAATCTACTCACTATTCTTTCTGAATGTGTTACGCATATGACACCATCCACAATACAGTTTTGGTTGTACTACTGCTACTTTTTTTTAGCTCCTTTCACACAAACATGGAATCACCCTTCAGAATCTCGCAGATATTTGCTATGACCTTTTTTTCGTTCCGAATTTGTTTTTAGGACAAATGCTACTGTCTCAATACTATCTTACACTCTCTTCCGCAGTAGCTGTCTTAGTAAACGGATGGAATAAAATGTGGTGTCTTATGGTGTTATTTTCAATAAGCTGAATTACACTAGTGTGAATATTTATGTTATTCATCTGTATTATTTTAATTTACTCCTTGTCGTCATCTGATAATTTTTAATATTGTTCAGCAAATATTGTCGCAGTTTGAAGTGCTCGCAGTACGTTCCAGAAAACGAACACGTCTTCATCCAACTGCATGATACTGAAGTCCGATGCCGATGTATGAGCGTCATTTTATGGCAAAGCCAAGTCTGATGCACAAAACTGATTATCATCTTACCACGGTCACGCACCATGGTGTTAAAGACGGGCCTACAACACAGGCTTCGCCGATTTTCGTCGTTCATCTCAGCATTGTAATCGTCCTTTGTCTCTTTTGCCTTTCATATTCAATAGAACCAATATTAATCCTTTAAACGGAAGGAGTGATTATAGCAGACATATCCAAAAAAAATGGCTATGCTAGTGTGGTTTAGTATCCCTACTCAAAAGTATTTATAAGAGGGATGTGAATTAACGTAGTGCTTCCCCTTCAACATGGATCTTTTTGTTCCCCGTGAACATGCGCGTCTTGGCCCTATAAGCCCCATGGTAAACTTAAGATACTCAGTGTAGTAGCACATTTTATTATTCTCTGACTGATTCACTGAGTTTCATTTTTTCCCCACTTTAAAACTTGTGTTCATTGCCAAATATTCCATTACAAACGCGAGAGTGTCCTCCATTTTTTTTCAGGCAACACAGAATTCGTTTAGGTAAGTTGGCGATTATTTTTGATTGGTTGTAAATGTTTTTTCAGTTCAGTAACGTGAGTTTATATACTTCTTCGTAAATTATTTGACGCTAACAGAAGGCCCATTCAATTGTACAACAGATTTCCTCAACAGTTATACTAAAAATAGATTTTTATGACGTTTTGTGACGGTGAATCACCTGAAGATAAACGTTATTTATTTATTAATTTGCCATACGCTGATTTCAGTTTTATTTGAATCTTGTTGCTACCAATATCACAAATTTTACCAACATCATCCATGAAGGGTGACTTCGGTCTGTAACGCAATTTTCTGTTGATTATTGGGCACCGTTCCCGTGTTCTTCTTTCCCTCCACAACAGTCTTAAACAGCCTGTGTCTGTTACTACGCACACTGCTTCTGAAACAGTCTTATACGGTTAGAGCGTGTTGCTACGGGACTAGGCAAGCTGATTTCGTCACGTCCTGTTCAAGGGGTTGATGCATTGGTGGAAACAATTCATGAGTCTTTTCTTACCCCAAAGTTTCTCGTTTGCATTGCATTTCTCTACAACATCCTTGCTCTGTCATTTTCGGCTCTGGTCTCTTGGATTTGGTCGGCTGTGGTGTATTCTATCCCATGATTTGAGTATAATGTACCTAACTAATCCATTTGGTTTTATTACCAGAACACTTAGAAGATGTAACAAATCTGCTAAAGAGAGACAGCATGCACTATGCTTGCCATTGTATTGTCTTTTGTTACCTACGTGGTACCATTAAATGAGCCATTTTTTCCTACTGCTGTAGAATAGTTAAGTTACAACAGTAGCGCTACCTATGATTTAAATCAGTTCGACACATTAGTTCATTTTCTTAAGACATGCAGAATAACATCATTTGTAGGAGCCAGTCCTAATTTGGTAGTATCTATATCTGACGGTTTTGTGGTGAATAATGATCTGTTGCTCCTGCTCTAACACAATAGAATAGATGCATTTGAATGGTGGTGTTGGCGGAAAATCCTTACAATTTCGAGGGCCCGCAAAGAAAAAAAAAAACCGGGTCAGTATTACAGCAAATAAAATCAGATGGCTCCTTGGAAGGTGTGATGTAACAAAAAACTGACCTACTTTGGGCAGATAATGAGAAGAAATGATTCGAAGGCCCAAGCAGATGAGTGTAGCAAAAGATCCATTGCATCGCCGAAGTAATGGAAACACCCCGGAAAGCCTGCGAGCGAAAGTGGAAGACAGAAGAGATTAGTGGGCTTAAGTTAACAGGGTTACAGAGAGTCGAAATCGGCTAAACAAAACAAATAGAGAGAGAGAGAGAGAAGGAGGGGGGGCAGGGATGGTTAATTAAAACTATAAACAGATAGAACATAGTTCATAATCTTTTCCTCAGTCTTGATTGTCTGGACGTTTCACTTGCACGCCAGTATTTTTACGGCTCCAGTGCACAAAATGTTAAATACAGTACAGCAGCTGATATATAAGCGAGGATCGAACACGCACAAACCATTCCATGATTATAGATCACAGCTTGTAATCTGAAATTGCTATGTTCTTTAGCCAGGGAAGACGTAAATGTTTATAGTAGATGCATACCAGAGCACTTTATAAAATTAATAAAATTCACTCGTGGACTTGTGCTTTGACGTACAAATTTGTTATATATCTTTACTCTACTATTGGAGCTCGGCCACATTAAAAAGTCTTATCACAGTTTACAATAACAATACCAACCCCCTGGTAGTCTTCTTCTTGCACATAGAAGTCATGGTTCGATGTTAGGTAGTCACACACCTCTATTTAGTTAATAATCCTAGGAAAATCTTGCGTTATATCCAGATCCATAAACCGATAGTCCACATGAAGATGGTGCAATAGTCCAGGCAGCTAGTTCATTAGCACATCGTCTTTAACGTTGGCCAACCCTACTTTATATATTGCAGGCACAAGATTTTTGTAGTTCCCCAAAATGGTTTCCATTGCCTCCTTGCCAATTTTTTCCAGTTTGCCTCTAGCTGCTGCAGTAATGCTCTCAAGCAGGAGAAATGGTAGTACATTTTGACAGTATGCCTCTGGTACTGTTTGTGAGTTATAGGTTCTAATACTAACATCATTGTACCTCAACGCTCTCCAGATTTCTCAAAGAAAATGTTTGAGATCAGGATGTAACCTTAGCTACCACATGAAGAATTGACATACCTAGACATTATCTGTCTGTATGTAGAATGATGATGTGTGGTGTCTCACTTTAAGAAAAATAGCAACATCCTTTGGACATAAATTATTGTACACCATTTTATGCAAATCCCACCGTAGAATCTGTGATTGTGTATCTCTAGCGCAATGTAAACTATACAGAATTTCCAAATGTCTCCTTATCTGCTCTATCTCTCACACCCAAAGTATCATGTAAACTATTGTGCAAACCCATCATTTCGGAAGTACTCCAATATTTGATAATTTTTCCGTTAGTATTTACGGTAAATATAAATATGTTATATCGCCTTCAAATCCACATTTTTTCCAAATAATCTGTTTAAGGTAACATGTAAGACTTGCTTACACATCGGCAATGACGTGTTCTTTTTTGGAATGTCAGTTTCTAGTTTTATTTAATAGTAAAATTTTCCTCACTACCTGCTCATAAAGCATAAATTTCTTTAATAGGAACCGACCTACCTCTGTTTGTTACATTGCCTTATTTTCTTAAGATCTGTGTAATAACAGTATTTGTGGGAACAGTAGTAGTTTATGATGCTTCTTTTATAAGATCTGTGGAATACAAGACACACATGGAGGAATTCGTAGCAGAAAAGTGTGGGCACTGGATGTAAGAGAGGGATGACACCGTATATCTATACTTTAGTGGATGAAAGATGATGCACAGTAGACACATAGTGTCAAAACGTGAAAGTAATACTGCAGGAGCAAGAGGCAAATAGGAAAAAAATTGGCAAGGAGACACTGGAAACCATTTCAAGGAAACATGAATATCTCAAGCTATAAAATATGAAGTGGAAATGGCCAATCTGAAAATGAGTATATGTCTGACACAACAGATGCTAATTTTTATATTTAGATTAAAGTTCAGTCTTGATCACGTTATGTCTGTTTTAATGAGTAACCGGCTTCGGTTTTTTCTATATAACCATCATCAGACCTGTGAATAAATTTTAAGGAATACTAGATACCAATCTTTAAATGAATGAAAAAGTCTAATGATGTTAAAATTTTTTTTAACAAAATAAAATAAAATTAGTTATACCCATTGGCTCCCTTGGGTTGGTAGGTGGAGCTCTCCTTGCTGCTGTGCAGTCAACTGATGGTTATGAGTGCTGAGCACGAGCTTAAATATGCAGAGGCTCCGCCTACTTCCTGTCACACTACTTCATAACTGCCAATCAGCGTTCATAATATTACGCCATAGTCAAAGTATAAAAGTAGGAAATACACTAATAACATAAAATTGATTCATTTAAATATCTGATAAACAGATAGTAGTTGTGTCTACAACTTATTTATATTTTGGATAAATACAGTGAATTACGATGTGTGATAGCTGTGCCCTCTATGGACAACCTTAATACTATTACAGTGCCAGTTACATCAAAGATGTAAAATCCTTGGCGTTGTGGTATATATCGATTATACCAAGTCGCCTACATCACAATTGCATCTTTGTTGGATGCTGCAGAATCGTCTTGTTTTAACTGTAGTTTTTATGGCAATGTTCTTTATAGCATTAGGTTAGCAGCCAATAGTACGTTCCACATTATGTATATCTGAATAACTGATGAGACTGCTGATGCAGCATATTTTACATACATTGCTTTTGCCATGGGTATAACTAATCTTATATTTTTAAAAACAAAAGAGTAGATGCTTTTATTATAAAATTTCGTCAAAAAGGTCGTAATAATATTTTTCGCGAAAATCTAATTGTTCATTGATTTTCGCGAAAAATATTATTACGACCTTTTTGACGAAATTTTATAATAAAAGCATCTACTCTTTTGTTTTTAAAAATATAAGATTAGTTATACCCATGGCAAAAGCAATGTATGTAAAATATGCTGCATCAGCAGTCTCATCAGTTATTCAGATATACATAATGTGGAACGAACTATTGGCTGCTAACCTAATGCTATAAAGAACATTGCCATAAAAACTACAGTTAAAACAAGACGATTCTGCAGCATCCAACAAAGATGCAATTGTGATGTAGGCGACTTGGTATAATCGATATATACCACAACGCCAAGGATTTTACATCTTTGATGTAACTGGCACTGTAATAGTATTAAGGTTGTCCATAGAGGGCACAGCTATCACACATCGTAATTCACTGTATTTATCCAAAATATAAATAAGTTGTAGACACAACTACTATCTGTTTATCAGATATTTAAATGAATCAATTTTATGTTATTAGTGTATTTCCTACTTTTATACTTTGACTATGGCGTAATATTATGAACGCTGATTGGCAGTTATGAAGTAGTGTGACAGGAAGTAGGCGGAGCCTCTGCATATTTAAGCTCGTGCTCAGCACTCATAACCATCAGTTGACTGCACAGCAGCAAGGAGAGCTCCACCTACCAACCCAAGGGAGCCAATGGGTATAACTAATTTTATTTTATTTTGTTAAAAAAAATTTTAACATCATTAGACTTTTTCATTCATTTAAAGATTGGTATCTAGTATTTCCTAAAATTTATTCACAGGTCTGATGATGGTTTTATAGAAAAAACCGAAACCGGTTACTCATTAAAACAGACATAACGTGATCAAGACTGAACTTTAATCTAAATATAACAATCAATTGATCACTGTATTCCAAAAATGTTTACCAAAAAAGATGCCAATTTGATCCCGCAGCCATCATGAATCAAGACACAAAGGAATTAATGACATTTAGCTTCTAGTGAGCATTGATTTACATTACTGGCCATTACAATTGCTACACCAGGAGTAAATGCAGATGATAAACTGGTATTCATTGGACACATATATTATACTAGATCCGACATGTGATTACATTTTCACGCAATTTTGGTGCATAGATCCTGAGAAATCAGTACCCAGAACAACCACCTCTGGCCGTAATAACGGCCTTGATACGCCTGGGCATTGAGTCAAACAGAGCTTGGATGGCGTGTACAGGTACAGCCGCCCATGCAGCTTCAACACGATACCGCAGTTCATCAAGAGTAGTGACTGGCGTATTGTGACAAGCCAGTTGCTCGGCCACCATTGAACAGACGTCTTCAATTGGTGAGAGATCTGGAGAGTGTGCTGGCCAGGGCAGCAGTCGAACATTTTCTGTATCCAGAAAGGCCCGTACAGGACCTGCAACATGCGATTGTGCATTATCGTGCTGAAATGTAGGGCTTCGCAAGGATCAAATGAAGGGTAGAGCCACGGGTCGTAACACATCTGAAATGTAATGTCCACTGTTCAAAGTTCCGTCAATGTGGACAAGAGGTGACCGAGACTTGTAGCCAATGGGACCCCATACCATCACGCCGGGTGATACGCCAGTACGCCGATGACGAATACACGCTTCCAATGTGTGTTCACCGTGATATGGCCAACCACGGATGCGACCGTCATGATGCTGTAAACAGAACCTGGATTCATCCGGAAAAATGACGTTTTGCCATTCGTGCATCCAGATTCGTCGTCGAGTACACCATCGCAGGTGCTCCTGTCGCTGAAGCAGCGTCAATGGTAACCGCAGCCACGGTCTCCGAGCTGATAGTCCATGCTGCTGCAAACGTCGTCGAACTGTTCGTGCAGATGGTTGTTGTCTTGCAAACGTCCCCATCTGTTGACTCAGGGATCGAGACGTTGTTGCACGATCCCATACAGCCATGCGGATAAGATGCCTGTCATCTCGACTGTTAGTGACACGAGGCCGTTGGGATCCAGCACGACGTTCCGTATTACCCTCCTGAACCCACCAATTCCATATTATGCTGTCATTGGATCTCGACCAACGCGAGCAGCAATGTCGCGATACGATAAACCGCAATCGCGATACACTGCAATCCGACCTTTATCAAAGTCGGAAACCTGATGGTACGCATTTCTCCTCCTTACACGAGGCATCACAATAACGTTTCACCAGGCAACGCCAGTCAATTGCTGTTTGTGTATGAGAAATCGGTTGGAAACTTTCCTCATGTCAGCACGTTGTAGGTGTCGCCGCCGGTGCCAACCTTGTGTGAATGGTCTGAAAAGCTAATCAATTGCATACCACAGCATCTTCCTCCTGTCGGTTAAATTTCGCGTCTGTAGCACGACATCTTCGTGGTGTAGCAATTTTAATGGGCAGTAGTGGAGTTCATTAGCACATCATTTTTAACGTTGGAAAATTCCTACTTTATATATTGCAGCCACAAGAGTTTTATGGTTCCTCAAAATGGTTTCCATTGCCTCCTTGCCAATTTTTTCCAGTTTGCCTCTAGCTGCTGCAGTAATGCTCTCAAGCAGGAGAAATGGTAGTTATATTTTGACAGTACGCCTCTGGCACTGTCTGTGAGTTATAGGTTTTAATCCTATCATCATTGTACCTCAACGCTCTCCAGTTTTCTCGAAGGAAATGTTTAAGATCAGGATTTAACCTTAGCTACCATAGGAAGAATTGACATTTCTAGACATTATCTGTCTGTATGTAGAATGATGATGTGTGGTGTCTCACTTTAAGAAAAATAGCAACATCCTTTGGACGTAAATAATTGTACAGCATTTTATGCAAATCCCATCGTAGGATCTGTGATTGTGTATCTCTAGCGCAATGTAAACTATACAGAATTTCCAAAATGTCTCCTTATCTGCTCTGTCTCTCACACCCAAAGTGTCATGTAAACTATTGTGCATGTAGTAAACCCATCATTTCGGAAGTACTCCAATATTTGATCACTTTTCCATTAGTATTTGCAGTAAAGGTAAATATGTTATATCGCCATCAAATCCAGATTTTTTTCGGCTTAATTTGTTTAACATAACATATAAGACTTGCTTACATATCGGCAATGACGTGTTCTTTTTTTGAATGTCAGTTTCTAGTTTTACTTAATAGTAAAATTTTCCTCACTACCAGCTCACAAAGCACACATTTCTTTAATAGGAACCGACCTTCCTCTGTTTGTTACATTGCCTTATTTTCTTAAGATCTGTGTAATAACAGTATTTGTGGGAACAGTAGTAGTTTATGATGCTTCTTTTATAAGATCTGTGGAATACAAGACACACATCGAAAATTCCACCATATGCATATACAATATTACATTAATTTTACTGATACACTTAGAAAAACTGTGGGCACTAGATGTAAGAGAGGGATGACACCTGTACTGCTTCTTTCTGCTGCCGCAGAGATGGAATGGTACAGCAAACATATCGTGCTTAGGGTCGTCGTAGATTTCCGCTCATTACAGCATGAAACAAATAGAAAAAACACACATTAGCACACACATACAAGCTAGTCCTGTCAATAGGTGGCCACTGAATTGCCCTCTCTGTTTATTGATTGGATAGCCACTGAATTGCTATTTATTTATTTAATGGGATAATAATAATTATTAAAAGGTGGCAATTTTATTTAAGCACTGTTTTTACTCTTTGGATTGTTGCGAGTCGGCGATAGTGCAATGCTGCTCGCTTTGGAGAATACACATTTTATAAGAATTATTTGGTCCAGGAAACACTTTTGCGATCACGGTTGCGATGTAGACGGTATTCGCGTAATTGTACTGATTAAAAGTTATCGTTTCCGAAAGACGCAGGTTCGATTAAAGCTGTGTGCACTTTTGCGCGTATAATGAAAATATTCATAATACGTCGCGTAACAAAAAAAAAAAAAAAAAAAAACATGCGAATCACAACCGTGATCAAACGAAGAAACATATATGATAACATAAATGTTCTTCGCTGTTATTCAGGACAGGCTCAGATTAGACCTTGCAATTTTTAGTTATAGGAAATCACAAGACGTTACACTTTAGAGATATTTGTTTTAAATAACTTGTATTTACCTTCTCTCTCTCTCTTTTTTACAGCCTTTATACCTTCACATCGATTAAGGAACTTTTCCTTCTCTACCGACCAGTACGAGAACAAAATTCAGACTCAACAAAATGTCTTACATCGAATTATTACATGCTTAACCCTTAACAATCATATATAGTTTCATAGTACAAACAATGCTAATTTATTCCGTGCACTAGAAAGTCTTTGATACACTGAGCACAAAAATAAAAATAATAAAATTATAATTGCATTTTTAATATCATGAATACTTCTTTAAAACATGAAAATAAGGTTTGACATCGTCGTAATATTAATTTTCATCGTTGTAGCACTACACACCGTATATCTATACTTTAGTGGATGAAAGATGATGCATTGTAGAGACATAGTGTCAACACAGGAAAGAAATACTGCAGGAGCAAGAGGCACATTGGAAAAAAAATTGGCAAGGAGACAATGGGAACGATTTCAAAGAAATATGAATATATCATAACTATAAAATATAAAGTGGAAATGGCCAATCTGAAAATGAATATATATTCGAAACAACAGACGCCCATTTGATCCTGCAGCCATCATGAGTGAAGACACAAAGAAATTAATGACATTTTGCTGCTAGTGGGCATTTATTTATATCAATAGGAGCAATTTGGACAAGCTCCAATTGTAGAATGAAGATATATAACAATTTTTATGCAAAATCATAAACCCACGGGTGGACAAAAGGATATCGCGCCAAATTCGGCCCACTTGGCACGTTAGATCGTCAAAATCCAGAGCAGAGAAAGCCCTGTCCATAATGCTTCAAACATTCTCAATTGGGGTCAGATCTGGGGACGTTGCCATGAAGGGTAAGGCAGAGTACCGTCGACGTACCACTGTACTGTAAGGATGCCGTAGATGACAACTAAAGGAGTCGTGCTATGAAATGAAATGCCACCGCGGACTATTGCTCCTGTTTGTTGAGGATGTGGTGTGTGAGAGTCAGGCTGGTATTCCACCACTGTATGGGGCGCCTCCAGGCACATCTTTACTAGTCATGGGAGCCTGGAATTTCAGTTACTGGAGTAGAACTGTCTTCAGTGATGAGTCCTGCTTCAGACTGAGAATATTACGAAAAGCACAGAATAGCATTTTGATGGAGAGATGAGAAACCAGCCCTGGGTAGTGCATAAGTGGATGTCAAAACGGCGGAAGGCTATAGCGAACTGCAGAGGGAAGGTGATTGGTACAGATACTTCGAGGCAGGGAAATGTAACCTCCAGCATATAAAGAGGTGAAGAGAAGCACGACTGTTTTATTACACTGTTCGTGATAATTCACTCGTGGCTGTAACAACCGTAAAATACCTAGAAGTAACAGCCCAGACTGACATACAGTGTAATGACCACATGAAATAAATAGTAGCGAAAACTGGTGCCCAGCTGAAGGAAACTGTATCGACGACAGAAGCGGTTTACGAAACACTTATCAGACAGAGTTTTTCGGAATAGTGATTGTCGGCCTAGCTTGTTTATCGAGTTGAGGCATTCTGTAAGCATTTTGGAACTTAAACGAAGGATAGGCTAGAGCGCTATAAGTGGTTCCTGACCTTGTAGTGGTATGGGAGCCGCTATTGAGTATGACTGAACTGTTACAACACAAAGCGTTTCTTCATTGTCATACAGAAATCACAGGCAGACCACCAATTTCGTTGTTGTGGAAGGAGTTCACCACTATAAAAATTAATGATACATAAGTATGCTGTTGGATGATTGCCAGTTTACGAACTAATAATTATAGAAAGACAAGTGCTGATGACAACAGGCAAATTTAATTGTGGATAGTCATTTTATTTTGCTCCCTTTTCTTTGTATGAAGCAGACTACTGAAATAGCGCTGTTGTCATGGCGATCAGAATACTAAAGAATGTTATACTATCATCATCATCATCATCATTTAAGACTGAATTATTCCTTTCAGCGTTCAGTATGGAGCATAGCCCCCCTTATACAGTTCCTCCATGATCCCCTATTCAGTGCTAACGTTGGTGCCTCTTCTGATGTTAAACCTATTACTTCAAAATCATTCTTAACCGAATCCAGGTACCTTCTCCTCGGTCTGCCCCGACTCCTCCTACCCTCTACTGCTGAATCCATGAGTCTGTTGGGTAACCTTGCTTCTCCCATGCGTGTAACATGACCCCACCATCTAAGCCTGTTCGCCCTGACTGCTACATCTATAGAGTTCATTCCCAGTTTTTCTTTGATTTCCTCACTGTGGACACCCTCCTGCCATTGTTCCCATCTACTAGTACCTGCAATCATCCTAGCTACTTTCATATCCGTAACCTCAACCTTGTTGATAAGGTAACCTGAATCCACCCAGCTTTCGCTCCCATACAACAAAGTTGGTCGAAAGATTGAACGGTGCACAGATAACTTAGTCTTGGTACTGACTTCCTTCTTGCAGAAGAGAGTAGATCGTAGCTGAGCGCTCACTGCATTAGCTTTGCTACACCTCGCTTCCAGTTCTTTCACTATGTTGCCATCCTGTGAGAATATGCATCCTAAGTACTTGAAACCGTCAAACCTGTTCTAACTTTGTTCCTCCTATTTGGCACTCAATCCGTTTATATTTCTTTCCCACTGACATTACTTTCGTTTTGGAGATGCTAATCTTCATATCATAGTCCTTACATTTCTGATCTAGCTCTGAAATATTACTTTGCAAACTTTCAATCGAATCTGCCATCACAACTAAGTCATCCGCATATGCAAGACTGCTTATTTTGTGTTCACATATCTTAATCTCACCCAGCCAGTCTATTGTTTTCAACATATGATCCATAAATAATATGAACAACAGTGGAGACAGGTTGCAGCCTTGTCTTACCCCTGAAACTACTCTGAACCATGAACTCAATTTACCGTCAACTCTAACTGCTGCCTGACTATCCATGTAAAGACCTTTAATTTATTGCAAAAGTTTGCCTCCTATTCCATAATCTTGTAGAACAGACAATAACTTCCTCCTAGGAACCCGGTCATATGCCTTTTCTAGATCTATAAAGCATAGATACAATTCCCTGTTCCACTCATAATACTTCTCCATTATTTGCCGTAAGCTAAAGATCTGGTCCTGACAACCCCTAAGAGACCTAAACCCACACTGATTTTCATCCAGTTTGTCCTCAACTAATACTCGCACTTTCCTTTCAACAATACCTGAGAAGATTTTACCCACAACGCTGATTAAAGAGATACCTCTGTAGTTGTTACAATCTTTTCTGTTTCCATGTTTAAAGATTGGTGTGATTACTGCTTTTGTCCAGTCTGATGGAACCTCTCCCGACTCCCAGGCCATTTCAATTATCCTGTGTAGCCATTTAAGACCTGACATTCCACTGTATTTGATGAGTTCCGACTTAATTTCATCCACCCCAGCCGCTTTATTGCACTGCAATCTATTGACCATTTTTTCCACTTCCTCAAATGTGATCCTATTTCCATCATCATTCCTATCCCATTCTACCTCGAAATCTGAAACACTACTGATCGCATTTTCACCTACATTGAGCAACTCTTCAAAATATTCCCTCCATCTGCCCAAGGCATCCACAGGATTCACCAGCAGTTTTCCTGACCTGTCCAAAATACTTGTCATTTCCTTCTTACCTCCCTTTCGAAGACTGCTAATTACACTCCAGAATGGTTTTCCAGCAGCTTGACCCATAGTCTCCAACCTGTTTCCAAAGTCTTCCCACGATTTTTTCTTGGATGCTGCAATTATCTGTTTGGCTTTGTTTCTTCAACATTTCCTTATCCTGAAGTTTCTCCACTCTTATCCTCCTACATATGGACCTGACCTCCTGCACTTTCGGCCTCACAATCCCAATTTCACTGCAGATTAAATAATGATCAGTGTCATCAAAGAATACACGTGTGTCCCTCACAGCCTTCCTGAATTCCTGATCTGTTATTATATAGTCAATGACAGATCTGGTTCCCCTGCCTTCCCAAGTATACCGGTGAATGTTCTTATGTTTAAAAAAGGAGTTTGTGATTACTAAGCCCATACTGGCACAGAAATCCAAGAGTTGTTTCCCGTTCCTGTTGGCCTCCATATCCTCTCCAAATTTACCCATAACCTTTTCATACCCTTCTGTTCGATTTCCAATCCTGGCGTTAAAATCACCCATGAGCAGAACACTGTCCTTGTCCTTTACTCTAACAACTACATCACTGAGTGCCTCATAAAAACTATCCATCTTATCTTGATCTGTCCCTTCACAATGCGAATATACTGACACAATCCTAATTTTCTTGCTAGACACTGTCAAACCTATCCACATCAGTCGTTCGTTTGCATACGTTATTGCAACTACGCTCGGTTCCATTTCTTTCCTGATGTAAAGTCCTACACCCCATTGTGCTATTCGTGCTTTGACTCCTGACAGGTAGACCTTGTATTCTCGCACTTCCTCTTCTTTCTCACCCCTTACCCGAATGTCACTAACAGCTAAAACGTCCAGCCCCATCTTACTTGCAGCCTCTGCCAGCTCTACCTTCTTCCCAGAGTAGCCCCCATTGATATTAATAGCTCCCCATCTCACTACCATTTGTTTGCCAAGTCGTATCTTAGGAGTCCCTGGTTTGTCAGTTAGAGGTGGGACTCCGTCACCTCCAAAGGTCCGAGGCATTTTGCTCTGATTGTTGCCAGCATCATATTTAAAGTACCAGGGAAGCAGGTTGCTAGCCTTACTTGCCCCGAGTCCCATTGGGTTTTACCCCTAACGGCTGAGGGACTAACCGGTGGATTTGGTAGTCTTTGCCGTATGAGCACAAAGGTGACCACGACTCAGAATATGTCCGAGATGCCCAGCCTTATTCCAAAGTAACTGGTATCCCGACTGTCGGGACCACTTACTTGGCCACTCATACGTTGCCCGTGGTTCATGAACTAGGACATGACTACAGGAACCCACACCATGAACCACTATGTTATACTAGTAAGCCACAAATTAAAACACTTAAACTGCATTACAAATCCCGCATGCTTGTCTCAGCATTGCTAGTCACGATTTTCTTTTTAGATACGGCTGGTGAGCAAATCTCAAATCAATATCCATTGGCAAGTGTCCTTTGTAGGGAGACTGCACATCAGTTAAATGCATGCAGATTGTCCCATTTCTCAATTAAATTTTGTATTTAGACACAGTTTATGTTAAGCATTACATAATATTCTCGGAGTGTTAGTGTTTGTTTTGGGCTTATGCTTCTGTTGGTCACGGTGGATGACTAGAATAAAGGGCTGTCTGTTCCTGCTGTCATTGCATGGAGAACCTGTTTATGCATGTTCCTGGTGGTAGCCCTCAGCTGCCCCCATCCTTACCACGCTAGTAAAATTGTTCCACACTTCATCTTCAAGGTGGTGGATGCTGGGTTCATCCCTCAGTTGCGAAGCAGCAGTGGTAGTGACCAGGTGCAGCTATGATGCTGACTCTGACGCAGCGGTAGCCGGTCTGTGACTATAGGAACTACTGCCTGTGTCAGTGGCAGTGATCCCAGATGGCGAGTGCAGAGGTTTGGAAGCTACTGGTTGCAACTCTTCAACATGATGCAATCCAGAAAGTTCTAGAGGCCTTCCTGAATGTTATACTTCCTTTAAATAAAAATGTAACCGTCCCTATCCTCTGCTATGCCTGTAGTGGTGGTTCCAGCACAAGTGTAGGAAATTGTTTATATGTGGGATGTCAGTGTAATTTGTAATAGGAAGAATGCAGTAGAAGAGAGTAATTGTTCCGATAGTGCACTGTTGGTAATTGTTAATTATCAAACTATAGGATTTCAGAGAAAGTTGGACGTAGCAAGAGTGTATTAGTTTAAATAATGCCCATGAACCACGGACCTTGCTGTTGGTGGGGAGGCTTGCGTGCCTTAGTGATACAGATAGCCTTACCGTAGGTGCAACCACAACAGAGGGGTATCTGTTGAGAGGCCAGACAAACGTGTGGTTCCTGAAGAGGGGCAGCAGCCTTTTCAGTAGTTGCAGGGGGAACAGTCTGGATGATTGACTGACCTGGCCTTGTAACATTAACCAAACGGCAATGCTGTGCTGGTACTGCGAATGGCTGAAAGCAAGAGGAAACTACAATCGTAATTTTTCCCGGGATCTTGCAGCTTTACAGTCTTCGGTAAAATATTCCGGAGATAAAATAGTCCCCCATTCGGATCTCCGGGCGGCGACTACTCAGGAGGATGTCGTTATCAGGAGAAAGAAAACTGGCGTTCTACGGATCGAAGCTTGGAGTGTCAGATCCCTTAATCGGGCAGGTAGGTTAGAAAATTTAAAAAGGGAAATGGATAGGTTAAAGTTAGATATAGTGGGAATTAGTGAAGTTCGGTGGCAGAGGAACAAGACTTTTGGTCAGGTGAATACAGGGCTATAAATACAAAATCAAATAGGGGTAACGCAGGAGTACGTTGAATAATGAATAAAAAAATAGGACTGCGGGTAAGCTACTACAAACAGCATATTACTGTAGCCAAGATAGACAAGAAACCCACGCCTACCACAGTAGTACAAGTTTATATACCAACCAACTTCGCAGATGATGAGAGATTGAAGAAATATATGATGAGATAAAAGAAATTAGTCAGATAGAGAAGGGAGACGAAAATTTAATAGTCATGGGGGACTGGAATTCGATAGTAGGAAAAGGAAGAGAAGGAAAAGTAGTAGGTGAATATGGAATGGGGATAAGGAATGAAAGAGGAAGGACATTTCCGGGGCAGATGTGTACTCTGACCACAATCTATTGATTATGAAGTGTAGAATAAAACTGAAGAAACTGCAAAAAGATGGGAATTTAAGAAGATGGGACCTTGATAAATTGAAATAACCAGAGGTTGTAGAGAGTTTCAGACAGAGCATTGGGGACCGATTGACAGGAACGGGGCAAATAAATACGGTAGAAGAAGAGTGGGTAGCTTTGAGAGATAAAATAGTGAAGGCAGCAGAGGATCAAGTAGGTAAAAAGACGAGGGCTAATAGAAATCCTTGGGTAACGGAGGAGATATTGAATTTAACTGATGAAAGCAGAAAAAATAAAAATGCAGTAAATGAAGCAGGCAAAAAAGGAATACAAACGTCTCAAAAACGAGATCGGCATGAAGGGCAAAATGGCAGAGCAGGGATGGCTAGATGACAAATGTAAGTATTTAGAGGCATGTATCACTAGGGGTAAGATAGATATTGCCTACAGGAAAATTAAAGAGAGCTTTGGAGAAAAGAGAACCACTTGTATGAATATCAAGAGCTCAGATGGAAAACTATTTCTAAGCAAAGAAGGGAAAGCAGAAAGGTGGAAGGAGTATATAGACGGTCTATACAAGGGCTATGTACTTGAGGGCAATGTTATGGAATTGGAAGAGAACGTAAGTGAAGATGAAATGGAAGATGCGATACTGGGTGAAAAATTTGACAGAGCACTGAAAGACACGTCGAAACAATAACCCGGGAGTAGACAACATTCCATTAGAAGTACTGATAGCCTTCGAAGAGCCAGCCCTGACAAAACTCTACCATCTGGTGAGCGAGATGTATGAGACAGGCGAAATATCCTCAGACTTCAAGAAGAATATAATAATTCCAATCTCAAAGCAAGCAGGTGTTGACAGGTGTGAAAATTACCGAACTATCAGTTTAATAAATCACGGCTGCAAAATACATACACGAATTCTTTACAGACAAATGGAAAACCTGGTAGAAACCGACCTTGGGGAAAATCAATTTGGATTCCGTGGAAATGCTGAAACACGTGAGGCAATAGTGACCCTAAGACTTACCTTAGAAGATAGGTTAAGGAAAGGCAAACCAACGTTTCTACCATTTGTAGACTTAGAGAAAGCTTTTGACAAGGTTGACTGGAACACTCTCTATCAAAGTCTGAAGGTGGTAGGGGTAAAATACAGGGAGCGAAAGGCTATTTATAATATGTACAAGAACGAAATGGCAGTTACAAGAATCGAGGGGCATAAAAGGGAAGCAGTGTTTGGGAAGGGAGTGAGACAGGGTTGCAGCCTATCCCCGACGTTATATAGTATGTATATTGAGCAATCAGCAAAGAAAACAAAAGAAAAATTTCAAAGTAGGAATTAAAATCCATGGAGAAAAAATAGAAACTTTGAGGTTTGCGGATGACATTGTAATTCTGTCAGAGACAGCAAAGAACCTGGTAGAGCAGTGGAACGGAATGGACAGTATCTTGAAAGGCGGGTATAAGATAGATATCAACACAAACAAAACGAGGATAGTGGAATGTAGTCTAATTAAATCAGGTGATGGTAAGGGAATTAGATTAGGAAATGAGACACTTAAAGTAGTAGATGAGTTCTGCTATTTGGGGAGCAAAATTAATGATGATTGTCGAAGTAGTGAAGACATAAAATGTAGACTATCAATGGCAAGAAAAGCGTTTCTGAAGAAGAGAAATTTGTTAACATTGAGTATAGATTTAAGTGTCAGGAAGTCTTTTCTAAAAGTATTTGTATGGAGTGTAGCCATGTATGGATATGAACATGGGCGAAAAATAGTTTACACAAGAAGAGAATAGAAGCTTTCGAAATGTGGTGCCAAAGAAGAATGCTGAAGATTAGATGGGTAGATCACGTAACTAATGAGGAGGTACTGAATAGAATCGGGGAGAAGAGGAATTTGTGGCATAACTTGACTAGAAGAAGAGATCGGTTAGTAGGACATATTCTGCGGCATCAACTGATCACCAAGCGCGGAGGGTAAAAATCGCAGAGGGAGACCAAGAGATGAATACACTAAGCAGATTCAGAAGGATGTAGGTTGCAGTAGTTACTCGTAGATGAAGAAGCTTGCACAGGATAGAGTAGCATGGAGAGCTGCATCAAACCAGTCTCTGGACTGAAGACCACAACAACAACACAACAATGCACTGCAGTAATTGTTGAATATGAAATTGAAGGACATCAACGTAATTTTTACATAGCAGGAGTGTACTTGTTTGAAGAATGGACAATGGTAATTGTTAAATATTAAAAGTTTCATATTTACGATAATCCCTGTGTGTCTTTGGATAAACGCCTTGAAAAATAGTTGAAGAATGGTATTTGGAGCACCTGGAGAAAATCGGCGACCTTGTCACAAAAATTGTAACTAACTACCCCAAAATTGTAACAAAGTACCCGAAAACTGTAAATAGCAAAGGAAGATGTTGTTTCGTTGTAGTGCTTGCAGAACATGACACTTGGAAACATGATGTCATCAATTACAGTAATTTAGCAGATAGGATAATGCTATCATCACCCCGTTTACCTGGAGCAGTGGTGGAAGGATGTTTTTGAATTTACTATGTACTATGTGGTGTCAGAATGTCTGATGTATTTATTGGGTCATAAAGCATAGTAATTCAGCTCATCGAATTCGTCAAGAGCACTGGGGGATGTGGGAGGGGGTTGAGGATGGAGGAGGCAACCATTTGGGGTCGAAATTATAGCCACTAAGATTAAGCTAAAAGCACCTGGTCATAAATTAGACTTACGTAAACATATCTTTAGAACATATATGACTGGTTTGTTTTCATTAGGTATAAATTACACTTGCATAAACATAAGTTAACAGTACAGCTGAGCAGTTTATTTTCATAAGAATGCTAGGCAACGTAGTTAGTTTGTTTACATAAGGAGAACAATCGATCCATTGGTCCTGGATCAGCTTTAGTCAACTAATAATATTGTTGTGTCGATTCCCTAAGGTCTCGACACAATGAGTGGCTAGGTGCACGCGAAACTAACGCAGACGGGCGTAAATTCTGAAACAGGAGACTGGATGAAAAACTATAAAGAAAAGAAGAGAGATTGTCATCTACTTAACTTTTAATGATGTTCTTCTTGTTGAAATACATCTCTTGCATAGTAGTAAGCAATTAGCAATGATACACATGGCGCCTTGCTAGGTAGTAGCGATGGACTAGCTGAAGGCTATTTAATCTGTCTCTCGGCAAATGAGAGGAAGACGTGATACGTCTTGTCGCAAGCTATGTCGTCCGTACAACTGGGGCGAGGTCAAGTCCGTGTCTTGTGACCTGCCCTGTGGTGGCGCTACGTTTGCGAATACACAGTGGCGACACGCGGGTCCGACATGTACTACAGGACCGCGGCCGATTTAAGTTACCACCTAGCAAGTGTGGTGTCTAGCGGTGACACCACATTCCTCCCCCGCAAATCGGCGAACGGTCGTGAGATAAGGCTTCCGCCCGCCGTGGGGAGGACCCCATGTTGACGTATGCGATGAGGTGGGGAGCCTAACAACAGGCGAGGCTGTGCCACCCGCACCCGGCCATTCGGTCCGAGGGGAGCTAGGAAACGCCTGCAAACCTAGTCCAGGGTGCACGTCAACATGAGGTGTATGCGCACGTAATGAGACAGAAGGGTCGACCTCCATGTGGTCGGAGCACCCGACGGGCGAAGACGACATCTGGTCCGGAGCGGGCAAGAGGTCCATGGCGGAGGACGGCTGGTCACGGGAAGCAAGCTAGGCGGCCGCAGCGAAGTCGGGCGCGAGGGCCGCTTAGCGTCCCGTGCAGCGGGCCGGGCGGGCCGATTAACGTGACACACTGCTGGCGAAGTTTCAAATGATTCCTGAGCAAAGTCAAGTGTGTCTTGCCTGTCCAATATGTCTATCACTTGTTGCAGGGAGGGATTAACTAGCTTCAAAATCTGTTCCCTTATGCGAACATCAGAAACGTTCTGTGCAATTGCATCACGCACCATAGTATCTGAATATGGGAGGCCACATTCACAGGCAAACGCGCAGTCTCTAGTAAGTCCTTGCAAAGTTGCTACCCACTCCCTATTAGTCTGACCGGCCGTACGTTTTGTACGAAAAAACGTATACCGTTTGGCAACTACATTTACTGTTTCTTTGAAATAGGCATCCAAAGCAGACAAAATTTCTTCGTAGGACAGAGTTGCGACGTCGCGTCGGGGAAACAATTTCACTATCACACGGTAGGTAGACACACCGACACAAGAAAGCAAAAACGGCTGCCGCTCTTTACCTTGAATTCCATAAGCAGTGAGGTGGAAGTTGAACTGATCGGCCCACTCAGTCCAGTTTTCGGTTGTGGCCTCAAAGGGCCGAAATGGCGGTGCGACAGCGTTGTGTGGCTGCGGTAGCGATGAAGCGGCTGCCGCCGCATCGGTTTGCAGCGCACGTTGACCCTGGACGAGCTGTCCAAGGGCTTCCAATAACGCCTGCGTCTGCTGATTCTGCAAGCGAAAAAATTCGGACAGTACATCTGGAGAATGCGGCGAAGCCATGACACAAGCAAATTAGAGCAAGTATAACACAAAGACTGCAACGTGGGCGCGGCACCACTCCTCGGCGCCAAAATATTGTTGTGTCGATTCCCTAAGGTCTCGACACAATGAGTGGCTAGGTGCACGCGAAACTAACGCAGACGGGCGTAAATTCTGAAACAGGAGACTGGATGAAAAACTATAAAGAAAAGAAGAGAGATTGTCATCTACTTAACTTTTAATGATGTTCTTCTTGTTGAAATACATCTCTTGCATAGTAGTAAGCAATTAGCAATGATACACATGGCGCCTTGCTAGGTAGTAGCGATGGACTAGCTGAAGGCTATTTAATCTGTCTCTCGGCAAATGAGAGGAAGACGTGATACGTCTTGTCGCAAGCTATGTCGTCCGTACAACTGGGGCGAGGTCAAGTCCGTGTCTTGTGACCTGCCCTGTGGTGGCGCTACGTTTGCGAATACACAGTGGCGACACGCGGGTCCGACATGTACTACAGGACCGCGGCCGATTTAAGTTACCACCTAGCAAGTGTGGTGTCTAGCGGTGACACCACAAATACAGTTTGTGTACACTGATAAATCTATGAAGACACTCTGTAATGACATTGCAAGCTTAGAAGAGGAGTCTTCGACTGGGTTCTCGATTTTAAAGTGCAAAGAAACAGTTCACGTAAGTGGCAATGTAACTGTAGAAGTTTCTCACGAGCAGTTTGTTTACAAAATGTGTATAATTGTTTAAATTTAAAAGTGGTCATAGAGCTATGCGTTTTTGTTTTCGGGCAGGTTTTACTGAAAGAAGGAAGAAGACATGACACCGTTTATTCTGAGAGTGAAAATTTACTTAACAAATTAAGGTATGTGTCTTGCCATTGCGATTTATCATCTGGTGACAAGCTGCTACTGCATGCATGTGACAAAGGACTTAAGTTCTGAAGCAGAATATAATACAAAATGTAAAACAAGAAAGCATGAGATGACATTCACAAAATTTATGACAAACTAACAAAGACATTGATACATATACAGATAACAGAATAAAGCAATGTCGAATTTTAAACTAAAACATAAACGCATTTTTAAACAAGTTGCTTGTTCCAATCTTGCAGACACTTACATCTGTGCTTATCTTAGGTCCCATTCAAAAATTTCCTTGTTGTTAAATTGGAGTGCTCCACAGGGACATCATTGGAACATTCATGCATTATCATGAAAAATAAAAACATTGAAGATCAGCCTTGTAATGGCCTACTGTCACCAACACCAGCTGATTTCCTACAAATTATGGCTCATGAGTTTCCTGTACATAACCCAACAGAACAGCGCACTGTCTTTTGGAGACATCTGGGAGGGCTCTGTCAATCCAGACTACGTCCCCACACCTTTAATTTGCCTTTTGGCGCCTTTCAGGGGCAAAAGTGCAAACCCCTAGTACTGTGGTGGTACTCGAATGCATGTGAGGGAATTCACAGAATGGAATATGAATCAGTGGTATTAGGTTCTTTTTGTCAAAGAGTACAGGATTTGTCTAATGATCATCGGAGAACATCGTCCCAAGTACTCTGCAGGGAGAAAATTCAGTTATGCTTTGAGCCAGTATGATGTACAGGAGTCGGTTGCCTCTCATTGAAATAGAAGGTAATTTGAGTTCTATAAAACATGGAGATAGGATACGCCAATCTAAAGCCCAGCCTCAGAGTCAATGCTTGAAGATGATGTCTTCTTTCAAGATGATAATGCTTGACCACAATCCTCCCACCTCATGAACACTTACTCTAGGAGACAGGAACGATCCGAATGTAATGGGCTGTGGTACCCGCTAACTCTAGTGTACTAAATATAGCGATGAGTGTTTACGCTTTAATAATAATGCTGTCTAGATAGCTTCCCGTATTTGTTTAGCTGTATACTGTCATCTGATACCGTAACAGTGTTACCTAGTCATCTGTTGCAGTACTACATGACACCGCCAAATCAAATGCAAGCAGATAAAACCCGTAAATGATAATAATAATTAACATTTACAGTTTTCTTGCTGATCAGTTACCATTCTCTTTATTAAACTGATGTATGATTACTCATGTATGCTGCTTCTTGAGTGCCTGCTCGGAATTCAGTCTGCTGTTGACAAAATTCAGCTACCTCTCAACGCAAAGAATGCTAGCTAAAACCATAATGCATTAGCTATCCTGTCACCGTTTCGTTCTTCTTTTTAGTAAAGAGGCTGCGAACACACATACATGCACACATACATTCAAACACTGTAAGAACTGTAAGAACATCAGCCCCCCATGAACCATGGACCTTGCCGTCGGTGGGAAGGCTTGCGTGCCTCAGAGATACAGATAGCCGTACCATAGGTGCAACCACAACGGAGGTGTATCTGTTCAGAGGCCAGACAAACGTGTGGTTCCTGAAGAGGGGCAGCAGCCTTTTCAGCAGTTGCAGGGGCAACAGTCTGGATGATTGACTGATCTGACCTTTTAACACTAACCAAAACAGCCTTGCTGTGCTGGTACTGCGAACGGCTGAAAGCAAGGGGAAGCTGCAGCCGTAATTTTTCCCGAGAGCATGCAGCTTTACTGTATGGTTAAATGATGATGGTGTCCTCTTGGGTAAAATATTCCGGATCTCCGGGCGGGGACTGCTCAGGAGGGCGTCGCTATCAGGAGAAAGAAAACTGGCGTTCTACGGATCGGACTGTGGAATGTCAGATCCCTTAATCGGCCAGGTAGGTTAGAAAATTTAAAAAGGGAAATGGATAGGTTAAAGTTAGATATAGTGGGAATTAGTGAAGTTCGGTGGTAGCAGGAAAAAAAATACAAAATCAAATAGGGGTACTGCAGGAGTAGGTTTAATAATGAATAAAAAAATAGGAGTGCGGGTGAGCTACTACAAATAGCATAGTGAACGCATTATAGTGGCCAAGATAGACACGAAGCCCACACCTACCACAGAAGTACAAGTTTATATGCCAACTAGTTCTGCAGATGACGAAGAAATTGAAAAAATGTATGATGAAATAAAAGAAATTATTCAGATAGTGAAGGGAGACGAAAATTTAATAGTCATGGGTGACTGTGTAAGTAGGCTGTTTATGTTTTCTTATTGGCAACGTTACGTAGCGCTCTGTATGAAAATCACTGGCTGTGCTGTGTGCAGTCTCTGGCTAGTTTGCATTGTTGTCTGCCATTGTAGTGTTGGGCAGCTGGATGTGAACAGCGCGTAGCGTTGCGCAGTTGGAGGTGAGCCGCCAGCAGTGGTGGATGTGGGGAGAGAAATGGCAGAGGTTTGAAATTTGTAAGACTGGATGTCATGAACTGCTATGTATATTATGATTTTTCAACACTATTAAGGTAAATACATTGTTTGTTCTCTATCAAAATCTTTCATTTGCTAACTATGCCTATCAGTAGTTAGTGCCTTCAGTAGTTTGAATCTTTTATTTAGCTGGCAGTAGTGGCGCTCGCTGTATTGCGGTAGTTCGAGTAACGAAGATTTTTGGTGAGGTAAGTGATTTGTGAAAGGTATAGGTTAATGTTAGTCAGGGCCATTTTTTTGTAGGGATTTTTTGAAAGTCAGATTGCGTTGCGCTAAAAATATTGTGTGTCAGTTTAAGCACAGTCCTGTATAATTGTTTAAAGGGGACGTTTCATATGTCGACCCTTAGTCGAGGATACCTCACTGGAATCTTCTGATTTTTTTTCTTGTAGTTTGTGTAATTAGTGTAGCTTTTGTTTATTGCTAGCGCGTAATCATAGAGAGAATTTCCTTTGTAGTTGCAGTTTTTAATTGTTGTACAGTAAAACAGTTGTGGCATGCATGTAAATTTGCACCAAGTATTTCGCAGCTGCGCTTGCAATTAACGAGATATCATTTTCAATGCTATGTTAATGTGTTTTCTTATTGTGCTCTTCAAATTGTGCTTTTCTGTGTTGTCGTGTGAAATATTGTGAAAATAATGGCGTGTGAAAAACGTAATACTAGGCTCCAAAGTAAACAGAGAAATGACAGTGAAGACGAAAGCAGTGTGTTAGCGCCACCGTGTAATGAATTAACTAATGATCAAAGTAGTAATTTGGTAATTGTGCATAGGGAAATGGAGCAGGCGGCAAATAATTGGGTAGACAGTGAAACAATTAGTGAACAGGGAAGCATTATCGATCGATCGGTCGGCAACAGCTCGCCTCAGGAATCCGAAATGACAGGACACAATCTCGCAAATACTGTAGATTCAGGTTTTGGGTCCTCACCGTTTTCTCAAATAAGTCAAGACACATTTTCTGCTTGTCAAAATGTGAATGTTGCCGGTGCAAATTCACTGCCGAAAAGCACTGAGGAACATGTTTCAGACACCAGTGCATTGTTATTACAATTAATACAACAAATGGGACAAACACAGCAAAAGCTTCAAAGATTAGACACAATGGAACAAAATCTTCAAAAGTTAGACACAATGGAACAAAATCTTCAAAAGTTAGACACAATGGAACAAAATCTTCAAAAGTTAGACACAATGGAACAAAATCTTCGGAAGTTAGACACCACGCTTGAACAAACACGTGAAGATTTAACTACTGAGTTACATAACATTGAATCGAAATGTCAAAAAGTCTGTAATGACGTAAAAACACAAATTTGTGAGCATTTTCAACCTATTTTTTCGCGGCATGAAAATGCATTACAGAATCACGAAGCAGCCATAAAAGAACTGCAAACTATTGTTCATGAAAATCACGACACCTTGCAAGCTAAAATTGACTGAGTTGCATCTACCGATTCGGTTACGCAACTTGCAGAAACTCAGGAAAACTTAAAGGACACAGTAGATACTCTGAAAATTGGTTCAGAAAGACACATGGAGGAAATTAGTTCATTATCAGAGAAAGTAGTTGAACTTTCGGATCAGCTAAATAATTTATCTACGAAGGTAGATGATAATCTGAATGACACAAAACTGGTAGTCTTTAATGACACAGAAGAGTGCGAACAAATTAGGAAATTCAAACAAAATCAGAATCAAATTAATACGCAAAACCAAAGAGAAATCCGGGAAGTACAAGATCAGCTGACACAGGTAATACAAGAATTACGTATTTCAGAGGACATTCGCGCTCCAATAGGGGAAGAGGGACATAGAAATACGGAACAGCCACAAAATAATAACACAGGGCACTTCGGAAATTATGAAAGAAATTGGCAAGGTACACCGAATTTTGAGATGGAACCACCGAAACGACGTAACAATGTCCGACATGCGACTCGCCGACATGATGATTTTGACTATAAGCTGTTCATTACTACACGTAAATTCAAAACATTTAAGAATTCTGGCAACGACATTCATCCACAAGCGTGGCTTCATCAATTCTCTCATTGTTTTCCTCCCAACTGGTCATTAGAACACAGATTTGAATTTATGTGTGGCTACTTAGAGAATGAACCAGCTGTAAGAATGCGATCGGTCATTCACGATTGTCACAGTGAAGGAGAATTTGATCATGCCTTCCTATCAGCATATTGGTCTCAAGCTACACAAGACCGAGTAAAACATAGTATCATAGTGATGAAACATTTCAAACAATCAGAATTTTCCAGTCTTGTGAAATATTTCGAAGACATGTTACATAAGAATCAGTATCTTTCAAACCCATACAGCCCCTCAGAACTGATCCACATTTGCTTAATCAAATTGCCTGAACATTTACGACACATTAATTTGGCAGGACGTTGCAAAGACGACATTGAAGCTTTTCAGGGACTGTTACAAGAACTGGAAATTGACACTGACAATCGCGGGATGCGAAAACAGGAAAGCAATCACTACAGGTCACATGCGTCACAATTCCGTGACGACAGAAACAATAACTGGACACGACAAGTCTATTCTTACAACGTAAATCCTGATCAAAACAGACACCACCCATATGACAACCACTGGCAGAGTAATAATAGTTACAGAGAAAGATCGCATTTCCATAGTAATGAATATGACAGAGATTACCATAGAAACAGACAATATGGGAACAAAAACAATTATTATCAAGGGAGACAGAATAACTTCAGACGCAACAGTTCAGCGTGCAGTTACGATTCCGGGAGAAATTCTCCACCACATGACCGACAAACAAGAAACTGTGTAAACTACCGAAAAAACGACAGACCTGAATTCCATCAGAACTGGCGAGATTCAAACAGAGCAGGGCACTCTCGACAAGGTGAATTTGTAGAAATTAGGTCTCCTAATCCTAATAACGACGCGCGCCAACAAAGAGACAGACAATGACTCGCACAGCAGGCAGCCACGTGCGCCGGCTGGGCTTGAGAAAAATAACATAAGCTAACCTTGAGAAAAATTCCAGTGTTCCTTACCGACGTATACCACATGATAATTGCGTTAAAGTTGAAACTCTGGGTACTAGGAAGAGCAAAGGGTTACACCACATTTCACATGTAAAACCATTTATTGAAAAGTAATCTGCTTTTTAACTTTGTCTTTGCCATAAAACTTTTCACTTCACATTTCTAGTATGCTTTGTCAGACTTAGAAAATGTTAACATGCAACAATGTTTTGAAGTTAACTATCCAGTCTAGAACCTAGGGAACATTTTTAGACAGAAATTACGAAGGCAATGTTATAGTGAACAGACGACACAGTGTTGTATTTGTACATTCTTGCTTGTTAGTTGCACGATTGAGTAACGACTATCAGGCTTACATACTTAGAACATATACTGGTACTGCTAATGAGATTTTAATGCAACATTTTGGTGTACTTGAAAATACATTCTGGATTTAAAGTACTTTCAGTGAGACACCAGATGATACAGTGGTTAGTTTATGTGACAGCTACACGATTTTATCACGACGCTACTAATGAGTGACAATTTACATTGTTGCTTTTGCGGTGTATCTGTTTTATATCTGCACAGTTTTTCTGAATTCTTCTGGAAAGTAAAACATGTTTTAGTAGTAACTTTTGTGGTATAGCTACAAGGAGACAGCCTTTTCCATAGCACAACAATACGTTACAGCACAGTACTTTCTTCATCACGGCAATAAGCGTAATAACTAAGATATCTATACGCAAAGCATTTCACTTTTGTTTATCATGAGGTAAGTACATTGACTTCTGCAGAACTTAGCTTTCGGAGGATGATAACTACGACACTTCCACAGAGATTATCTTACAACAAGACGCACAGTTTAGCGCTACAGTACACGTATTTGAGTGATTAATTTTGTACTTAAAACATTTATTTTTAAAGATATTTGAAGTACAATGATACAAAGTTTTTCCGTGATACATTTCATTCCATTGCAATAATCTGTAACACCTGAGGGTATAATTACATTAATCCTCAGGGGGGTACACACTTACTTTGTGTATCATGTGTTTGGCAAGCACAAGGAGCCCTAGCTAATATGGTATTTGCTTATACAACTTTACTCATCGGTACCATATTTCTCTAACACACAAATTACACAGCTATCTGATCATTTAACTGAGAGATAAACATTTTTTTTACTACATCAGTGACACATGTTTACGCAAGTACACAGTTGGGTAACTTCACATTTATGAAATTGTATTTTGTATGTACTTTGTGAACTCTTCATATTTTTTCAGAATCATTGTGATACTATGAGAGCTTTGAATGATGTATTTGGTATGGGTCATAATATTTAAAGTGCGTTTGAGGTGGATGACACTATTTAAATGAGCAGAGAATTTTTTTAGGTTTTGAAATTATTGCAGAAAGCTACGACGTTTTTGAGAGTTGACTGAGGTGTTTTGATGTTATTTTTACGACGACGATGTGTATTATGCTGTTGAGGTATGTTTATGATCAATAAGCTGATGTTATATGAAGAATTTGATTATGCTATGTATCTGTTAGGATGAAATATTGAAGAAGTGTCGACGAATATGTATATGTGTAATAAGGTAAGGAGTAATGAATAGTGGTTAGGGACTCTGACTTGTGAAAAAGGATGTTGGAAACCAAGAATCGTACTTTAAGAGTTACGAAATGTGTGTAAATGCGTGAATGTATCACAATGCCGTCGAAAATTTTTTGGACACTGTTATATTCATAAGATTTTGTATCTACACATTTGCAACGCAAATTCTCGACCCGTGAAATTTTGTATATGAGACAGCCACTGTAGTGGAAACTGGTGTTGTAAATATTTCGGTAAGAAAGTTAAGTGGCCACCTTCACGTAATGCGTTGTGGGCACCCAGCTGGGAGACAGTCGCCTGGAAAAAAGCCATTAGTGTGTGCCTTTCAGAGGCACAGGTGGAGAAAAAAAATGGAGGCCATTATCCTCGCTATTGACATTCCTTTGTAGAAAGCATCGCAAATACGACAAGCTCAGACTTGAAAACATGTGATTATACTGTGGAGCTCTTAATTTATGATATTTACTAAAATGCCTAATGAAACGATGAGAAACATTTCATGGCTATTGTCTTGCTAGTTGAGAGAAATGCCATATGGCTTGCTTTATGTATTTATTAACTCATTTTGTTTAATATCTAGTTTCTAGCTGCACTTCAGCGTTGGTTAAAATAAAATTTTATAGATGTACTAACATAAATATTTTCTGTCTACAGCTCGAGTAAATAATATTTTTTTCAAAAAAATGAGGGAGCACAAAAAGACATTTACCTTCACAGAAACTGCATTCATAATTTTCTTTTCAAGTACTTGGTAATTTATTTTGTAGAATAAGTTGTGGTGCACCACTTTAATGACATAGATGTTAAGATGTGAACATACATTTCCCTTATCTGCATTGTTGTCTTCAGTGTACTATTTTTTCTGCTTGAGCTTTGTCATGTTTAGATATAAGTTATTGCATTTGCTGCTGCTGTTTGCCAGACATAGTGCTACTAAATTTCACTTTGTATTACTCTGTTAACCTAGTTTCACTACTGATTTATTTTTCTTGTTGCTGCACATTGGCTCATATTAGTTGTAATGTGGCATTGCTTGGTAATGTAGATTTACTAATTTCCATTTTTTTCATTGCTGTTTGTGTTAATTGTTTTGTGTTGCTGCATTGCCTTGTCCCTTAGTTTAGCATCTGAGCTCAGTAGATTTAAGTTAGCTTAAGATGGGGTAGGCTATATGTGAGAACGAGTTGTGATAAATTGGAAGAAATGCATTGAGAAGTTATATGAAAACGATTTGGGCCAAAATGAGTATTGTACAATGAGCCATAATTATTTTGTACGAAATATGGTTAGAATACAGAAAAGAGGTATAGATAGGACTTTTTGGGAATAATGATGAACGAAGGGAGATCTCCAAGAACAAAAAAGGTTTTGTTCGCAAAATACTGCAGTACCAAATGTTACACTGAAAACGAACCCTGTCCTTTCCATTGTGTTATCCCCCTATGTTTTTGTGTACCCTTGTGTATTTGTTTTCTTCCTGTCTCTGTGTACTGTTTCATAGAATTTTTTCTCTTCTAATACTAAGCTACATTCACTATGATGAGGAAAACTGTTATCCTCAAATATAATTGGCATTAATAATATGTTATTTACTTTGTAAAGATGTTTAGACATTATTTATTCTGTTTTGTTTTAATGCTCATGTGTGAAGTTGATGTTTCAAAAGTTATTCTAATATTTTTTCATAATTCCTGTAACACTGATGTATATGTTTATTTCTATTCTTTTGTAAAGTTTGTTTTACTACAAATGTTATCTGTATTGTTATGTTCTTTAATGATGTATTTTGTACCTTTGTTATTGTATTCTTATGTTATAAAATTATAATTGACACCAGTTCATCAAATTAAGTAACTTGTAAGTTACATCTCACTGCACACGTTTCTGTTGGTCATAGTAATGCACAATATGTGAGAAGTTGGGACTGTTAGTGTTTGCACATGTGTTAATAATTCAGCAAGGGACTGGTTAACAGCATTGCTGGTTCTAAGGACATTTCAAATAAATTTTTTGTGAGTGGACAATTGGTGGTTTATGGACTTGCTATATTCTCCGCAAGACTCTTCGATGGTGATTGTGCACCTGCACAGTCGCAACAGATGGCTGCTGGCCGTCTACACAAGGACTGCAGTGGGTCTGCATCTTTGATGGCCCACCAATACCATTATCTCTACAAGGACTATAGTGGGTCTGCATCTTTGATGGCCCACCAATACTGTAATCTCTACCAGGACTACAGTGGGTCTACTCTGTGATGACCTACCTATTAATCTTCTTCAAAACTTCGACTGACTCTGCTGTGGGTTTGCTCCCTTGTGGAACATTACCTGCCTGCATGTCAAGAGTCAGCACTGTCTTTCCGTTGGAAGGACAACGCTACTTCTTCAAGACTGCATGGAATTCCACTACTTCCGTGTGCATTCTCTTTTACCGGTCAGACTTTGAGAAAAAAAACACTGGAATTTTACTGTGATGAATAATCAGGACTGTCTTTATGGACTGTGAGAACATTTTAGCTTTTGACCAACATTGTATCAATAAGTGTGTGCATTTGATATCTTTGTTATTGTAATTATGAAAAACTTCATCAAATCATTATTGGCCACTGCCCAAAACAATGTGTAAAATTTTTTGTGGGGAGCATGGGGGCTATGTAAGTAGGCTGTTTATGTTTTCTTATTGCTAAAATCGAGTATAAGTTTAAGTGTCAGGAAGTCTCTGAAAGTTTTGTATGGAGTGTAGCCATGTACGGAAGTGAAACGTGGACGATAAAATCGTTTAGACAAGAAGAGTATAGAAGCTTTCGAAATGTGGTGCTACAGAAGATTGCTGAAGATTAGATGGGTAGATCACATAACTAATGAGGAGGTATTGAAGAGAATTGGGGCGAAGAGAAATTTGTGGCACAACTTGACTAGAAGAAGGGATCGGTTGGTAGGACACGTTCTGAGGCATCAAGGGATCACCAATTTAGTATTGGAGGGCAGCGTGGAGGGTAAAAGTCGTAGAGGGAGACCAAGAGATGAATACACTAAACAGATTCAGAAGGATGTAGGTTGCAGTAGTTACTGGAAGACGAAGCTTGCACAGGATAGAGTAGCATGGAGAGCTGCATCAAACCAGTCTCAGGACTGAAGACCACAACAACAACAACAAGAACATCAGACAAATCTATTACGAAAGATTAACAATTGATATGTCATGAGCTGCGGACGTCTGTAGAAATCAAAATTTAAAAGTGTGTTTTAATGTTAACTGTAAGTTCATGTAATGGCTGAAGATGCTCGTTTATCAGATCAGAATGTAAACAAGTTTTGATTGAGTTTAATACACTCTTAAAGCGAAACTTATGGAAACAAGCAATAAGTTATGTCTTCATCTTGTCCAACTAGGTACTGAAGAAACATTATGAACTACAAACACGGAATTCACTTGCACAGCATTATTTTAACATTTTATTTAGAACTAGCTTAGCGCCCACTGCTTCGCTAGCATAAACTATATGGTCTGCTCAGCTCCTTTTTTTGTTTTTCGTTAATTGAATTTTTATGTTACTCACAATCTGCAACACCTTCTAAACGTTTCACGGTAATTAAGATAATAGAAACATGGTCTTTTCCGAATGTACTTCTGACCAAAAAGCGATTCTGGTAGCTGGAGTTTGCGCTCTTGTGGTGATATTTTCATGGAAACTTTCATCCACTGGCCGAGAAGAGTAACACGAATTTTCAGACATGTATCTTTAAAATTTTTTAATATAAGGAAATATTTTCTTAAAACTTTCATCCGCTATTTCACCTCCTTAGGGGTTGCGTTTCCAAAAACAGTGGAACACAGATTTTTTTATTTCCACCCGAGAAGCCAAATACATATTTTTACAGATTTAGTTTTGAAAATGCTTTCATGATGCAATAATTTTATAAAAATTTTCATTTCCTATTTCACTCCCTTAGGAGTGTGTGTATTTTTTTATTTATGACCTAGAAGTCAAATACCAGTTTTCATAGATGTAGCTTTAAAAATCCTTTACTAATTCTTTAATAATGATTTATTCAAAAAGAGATCCCTCACTATTTTACCCTTAGTGGCTGAATTTCCAAACTCGTTGAAATATACTTTTTTTCTGACAGAGTAACCAGAAACCAATTTCTTAGTTCTAACTTCAATATTACCTTATTAGCAACATATTTTCAAAGCCTTTTCTCCCCTGTTTCACCTCCTTAAGAGTTTAATTTCAAACAATCCCTTCTTAAATAATGCCTGCAAAATTTCAAGTTTCTGTTCTTAACGCTTTGCGATAATGAGTCAATGAATCAGTGTAGCCATATTTCAAACCCTTATAGATTTAATTCCCAAAAGCAGTGAAACACTTATTTTTCGTTTGTAACCAAGAAGCCAAATACTAATTTTCAAAGTTCACAGTGAAATATTTTAATGAATGTTGGAGGCCTCATTTCAGTTTTCATAAATGTGGAGCCCCGTTTCACTCCCTTAGGGGTTAAATATCCAAAAACGTGAAACGCCTATATTTTATTTCTGTCAGGGAAGCCAAATAAAATTTTCTTTGGTTTGGTTTCAAAAATGCTTGCATATTAAAAAATTTCGATAAAAACCTTGATCCACTATTTTGTCCCCATATGGATTAAATTTCCAGAAATGCTATATCTGACCCGAGGAACTAAATACCAATTTTTGTAGGTCTAGCTTCAAAATTGACTTCATAGCGGTAAAAAAACTTTTCATTCCCTACTTCGAAAAATTTCCTCTTAAACGACTCCTGCAGTATAATCCCAACACCCTCTCCAAACCTCATGCTTCTAGCTTCCGCTAAAAGTTCCTTTTTAAATGACACCTGCGATATAACATCAACACCCTTATCAAATCGCATGGTTGTATCGTTCACGGAAGCACCTTCTCTTAAATTCATCCTTCTATCTTTCACGAATAATCCCTACTTACGCGACGCCCTGCAGTATTACATCAACACCTTCGCCAAATCTAATGCTACTCACGATACCTGCAGTACGACATCAACACCCTCATCAAATCGCATGCTTCTATCATTTGCGGGATCGCTCTCTCATAAATTCGTCCTATCTTTGGCAAATAATCCCCACCTTAAGCGACTGCCTGCAGGGATTCAACACCCACACCAAATCTTAAGGTATCTACTTTTGTGGGTCGTTTGCCGGAACACTCTCTATTAAATTCGTCCTATCTTTGGCAAATAATCCCCACTTTAAACAATGGCCTACAAGGGTTCAACAACCACACCAAACCTTAAGCCTTCTACGTTAGTAAGTCTTTTGCTATTCCGTCTATTGCGGGCATTTATAAATACATAAAACGATTGTAAAATTTTATACCTGCGAGAGAGTGTTGGGTTGTAAAATTTTATACCTGCGAGAGTGTGTTATTTTTCACTGTATTGGAATAAACACGGCAATTTACTATTATCCTTGTGATTTCAACAGCAAAAACCTCATTAAGACATTAATTTGTTTTGTTAAAATATTTCCTGTTTTCTCGTATACACACTCTACGGGGGTTGGTTGACAAATGGCTCTGAGCACTATGGGACTAAACATCTTAGGTCATCAGTCCCCTAGAACTTAGAACTACTTAAACCTAACTAACCTAAGGACATCACACACATCCATGCCCGAGGCAGGATTCGAACCTGCGACCGTAGCAGTCCCGCTGTTCCAGACTGAAGCGTCTAGAACCGCACGGCCACCGCGGCCGGCTGGGTTGGTTGATTTGGGGGGAGGGGAGCAAACAGCAATCGGATTAGGTAGGGATAGGGAAGGAAGTCGGCCATGCCCTTTCAAAGGAAACAGCCCGGCATTTGCCAGAAGCGATTTGGGGAAATCACGGAAAACGTAAATCGGGATGGCCGGACGCGGGTTACACTCTAAGGGGAAAAGTGGGCGGGGGAGAAATTATCCGAATGAGACGGATATCGGAAATGTGATGCATCTGTACAGACAAACAAATCGTTACAATTTCCAGAAAACTTGATGATTTGTTGAAAAGGAAGAATCTCACAAACTGAGCAGCCAGTAAAGCGTTGGTTCACATCTGACCCCTATGCAAGCAGTTATTCAGTTTGACACTGATGGACAGTGTTATTGGATGTCTTCCTCAGAGATATTCCGTCCAATTGATGCGTTAGATCGTCAGAATCCGGAGCTGGCTGGAGGGACTCCTCCTGGAATCTCACTGACTGTAGCAGAATTATCTTCAGTGGTGAGTCCCGCATTGAACTGAGCCGTGATAACCAGCGACGACGTATCTGACTGTCGCCCGTAGTACGGCCTGACATCGAGGAGTGATGGGCTGGGGTGGCATTTCATTTCACAGCAGGAACCCTTCGGTCGGTTGTCGTCCACGTTACCGTTACAGCACAGCGGTACGTCGACGATATTCTACGCCTCATTTTGTTGCACTTTACGGTAAGCCACCCTGAGCACACGTCTCAGCAAGATAACACACGCCCGGACACGGCGAGGAGTTCCTACTGTTTGTCTTCGCGCGTCTCAAACCCTGCATCATCCAGCAGGGTCGCCGAATCTCTGCCAAACTGAGAACGGTTGGAACACATGAGGCAATAGTGACCCTACGATTTATCTTAGAAAATAGATTAAGGAAAGGCAAACCTACGTTTCTAGCATTTGTAGACTTAGAGTAGCTTTTGGCAATGTCGACTAGAATACTCTCTATCAAATTCTGGAGGTGGGAGGGATAAAATACAGGGAGCGAAGACTATTTACAATTTGTACAAGAACTAGATGGCAGTTATAAGAATCGAGGGGCATGAAAGGGAAGCAGTGTTTGGGAAGGGGAGTGAGACAGGGTTGTAGCCTATCCCCGATGTTATTGAATCTGTATATTTAGCAAGCAGTAAAGGAAACAAAAGAAAAGTTCGGAGTAGGAATTAAAATCCATGGAGAAGAAATAAAAACTTTGAGGTTCGCCGATGACATTGTAATTCTGTCAGATACAGCAAAGGACCTGGAAGAGCAGTTGAACGGAATGGACAATGCCTTGAAAGGAGAATATAAGATGAACATCAACAAAAGCAAAACGAGGATAATGGAATGTAGTCGAATTGAATCGGGTGATGCAGCGGGAATTAGATTAGGAAATGAGACGCTTAAAATAATACATGAGTTTTGCTATTTGGGGAGCAAAATAACTGATGATGGTCGAAGCAGAGAGGATATAAAATGTAGACTGGCAAGGAAAGCGTTTCTGAAGAAAAGAAATTTGTTAACAACGAGTATCAATTTAAGTGTCAGGAAGTCTCTGAAAGTTTTGTATGGAGTCAAACGTGGACAATAAATAGTTTAGACAAGAAGAGTATAGAAGCTTTCGAAATGTGGTGCTACAGAAGATTGCTGAAAAATTAGATGGGTAGATCACGTAACTAATGAGGAGGTATTGAATAGAATTGGGGAGAAGAGAAATTTGTGGCACAACTTGATTAGAAGAAGGGATCGTTTGGTAGGACATATTCCGAGGCATCAGTGGATCACCAATTTAGTATTGGAGGGCAGCGTGGAGGGTAAAAATCGTAGAGGGAGACCAAGAGATGAATACACTAAACAGATTCAGAGGGATGTAGGTTGCAGTAGGTACTGGGAGGTGAAGAAGCTTGCACAGGATAGAGTAGTATGGAGAGTCTCTGGACTGAAGACCACAACAACAAGACGCCAGTTGGACACAATATGGCACGATGTCCCTCATGAGAACATCAAACAACTCTATCAATCATTGCCAAGCACAATAACTGCATGTATAAGGAGCAGAGATGGATCAACGCGTCATTAACTTCCTCAATTTGTGAAATTCTTTCTTTTGAAAAAAATCATCAAATTTTTCTATTTGTTTGTATATGTGCAACACGTCTACCGATTTCCGCCACGTTAGGATAATTCCTTCGTAGTGCGTCGTTTTTTTGTTTAGAGTGTATTTTGAATACATATAATTTCACTAAATCTAAATCTACACTGCAAATCACGTTTAAGTGTCTCGCAGAGGGTTCATCGAACCACCTTCACAGTTCTCTATTATTCCAATCTCGTATAGCGCGCGGAAAGAACTAACACATTTGTCTTTCCGTACGAGCTTTGATTTCTCTTATTTATCATGGTGATCGTTTCTCCCTATGTAGCTCGGTGTCAACAAAATATTTTCGCATTCGGAGGAGAAAGTTGATCATTGGAAATTCGTGAGAAGTTTCCTCCACAACAAAAAACGCCTTTCTTTTAATGATGTCCATCCCAAATCCTATATAATTTCAGTGACACACTCTCCCCTACTTCGCTATAGTACAAAACGTGCTGCCCTTCATTGAACTTTTCCGACGTACTCCGCCAATCAAATTTGGTAAGGATCCCACACCGCGCAGCAGTATTCTAAAAGAGGACGGACAACGTAGTGTAGGTGGTCTTCTTAGTAGATCTGTCACATTTCCTAAGTATTCTGCCAATAAAACGCAGTCTTTGGTTAGTCTCCCCCACAATATTTTCTATGTGTTCCTTCCAATTTAAGTTGTACCTAATTGTAATTTCTGTGTATTTTGTTGTATTTAAAGCCTTTAGATTTGACTGATTTATTGTGTAACCGAAGATTAACGAATTCCTTTTAGCACTTTTGTGGATGACCCCACACTTTTCGTTATTTAGGGTCAACTGCCAATTTTCGCACCATACAGATATCATATCGTGTTGCAACTTGTTTTGCTCTTCTGGTGACTTAACTAGCCCACAAACGACAGTGTCGTCTGCAAACAACCTAAGACGGCTGCTCTCCCAAATCGTTTATATAGATAAGGAATAGCAAAGACCTTATAATACTACCTTGGGGAACGCCAGAAATCACTTTTGTTTTACACGATGACTTTCCGTCAATTACTACGAACTGTGACCTCTCTGATAGGAAATCACGAATTCAGTCATATATCTGACACGATATTCCATAAGCACGCAATTTCACTACAAGCTACTTGTGTGGTACAGCGTCAAAAGCTTTTCCGAAATCTAGAAATATGGAGTCAATTTGAAATCCTTTGTCAATAGCACTCAACACTTCATGTGAGTAAAGAGCTAGCTGTGTTTCACAAGAAACAATGTTTTCTAAATCCGTGTTGACTGTATGTAAACACACCTTTTTCTTCGTGGTAACTCACAGCGTTCGAACACAATATATGTTCTAGAATCCTGCTGCATATTGACGTTAATGATATGGGCCTGTAATTTAGTGGATTACTCCTAATACTTTTCTTGAATATTGGTGTGACCTGTGCAACTTTACAGTCTAAGTACGGTCTTTCGTTGAGTGAACGGTGGTTTATGATTGTCAAGTATGGAGCTATTCCATCAGCATACTCTGAAAGGAACCTAACTGGTATACAGTCCCGACCAGAAGACTTGCTTTCACTAAGTGATTGAAGTTGCTTCACTACTCCGAGAATATCTGCTTTTACGTTACTCATGTTGACAGCTTTGCTTGATTGGAATTCTGAAATATTTACTTCGTCTTTTTTATGTAGGCATTTAAGAAGGCTGTGTATAGTAACTCTGCTTTGGCAGCACTGTCTTGGATAGTATATCCATTGCTATCGCGCAGAGAAGGCATTGATTGTGTCTTGCCGCTAGCATACCACACATATGACCAGAATCTCTTAGAATTTTCTGTCAGGTTTCGAGACAAAGTTTCGTCGTGGAAACTATTACAAGCATCTCGGATTGAAGTACGCGCTAAATTACGAGCTTCTGTGAAAGGTCGCCAGTCTTGGAGATTTTGCGTCTGTTTCAATTTGGCACGTTTTTTTCGTTTTTTCTGTAACAGTGTTCTGACTCTTTTTGTGCACCAAAGAGGATCAGCTCCGTCGTTTGTTAATTTATTTGGTATAAATCTCGCAATTGCTGCCGATACTATTTCTTTGAATTCAAGCCACATGAGGCTACACATATACTGTTAATTTGTGGAGATTGTCTCTCAGGAAGGCATCAAATGAATTCTTATCTGCTTTTTTGAATAGGTATATTTTTCATTTATTTTTGGAGGATTTGGGGGGTTACAATATTCAATCTCGCTACGAGAAACCTGTATTCACTACTTCCTGTATGCATTTTGATGCTCGTTATTAACTCAGGTTTACTTGTCGCTAAAGAGGTCAAGTGTATTTTCACAACCGTTTACTGTTCGCGTGGGCTCATGAACTAACAGCTCGAAATAATTTTCAGAGAATGCGTTTAGCATAATTTCGGATGATTTTTTTATGCGTTCCTCCGGAATTAAACACGTTTATTCACCAACATGTCGAGGGCAAATTAAAGTCACCACCAGTTACAATCGTATGAGTCGGGTACGTGTTTGAACTCAAAGTCTTTTTCTCTGAGCCTTTCAGTAATCATCTGAATTTGAAGGTCGGTAAAAGGATCCAATTACTATTTCATTCCGGTTGCCAACAATGACTTCTGCCCATACTAATTCACAGAAACTATCTACTTCAATTTCGCGACAAGATAAACGGCTTCTAACAGTAACACGCCACCGCCAACCATGTTTAGCCTATCCTTTCGAAACACCGCTAGGTTCTTCGCAAAAATTTCGGCTGAGATTATCTCTGGCTTTAGCCAGATTTCAGTGCATATAATGATTTGAGCATCAGTGCTTTCCATTAGCGCTTGGAGCTCTGGTACTTTCCCAACACAACTACGACAATTACAACTGTTGTACCTATGGTTCCTGCATCTACGTTCTTCCTGTGTTTGGCCTGCACCCTTTATGACTGTAATCCTTTCTGTGTTTTCCCGAGACCCTCTAACGTAAAAAACCGCCCAGTCCATTCCATACAATCTCTGCTACCCGTGTAGCCGCCTTCTGTGTATAGTGGACTCCTAACGTATTCAGCGGAACCCAAAACCCAACCACCCTATGGCGCAAGTCGAGGAATCTGCAGCCTACATGGTCGCGGAACCGTCTGAGCCTCTGATTTAGACACTCCATTCGGCTCTGTACCAGAGGTCCGCCATCGAACCTGTCAACTGTGCTGCTCTGTTTCCATCTTGCAAGCAAGACTGGCAGCCTTTACCACTTCTGTTAGCCGCTCGAAACCAGAGAAAATCTCTTCTGGTCCAAAATGACACACATCATTTGTATCGACGTGAGCCACGACCTGCAGTTGGCTGCACCCTATGCTCTTCATGCATCCGGAAGGACCCGTTGCACGTCTGGAATGACTCCACCCGGTATGCACATGGAGTGCACATTGGCTTTCTTGCCCTTCTTGGCAGCCATGTCCCTAAGGGGCCCCATGACGAGCCTAACCTTGGAGCTCAAATGGCTCTGAGCACTATGGGACTTAACATCTGAGGTCATCAGTTCCCTAGAACTTAGAACTACTTAAACCTAACTAACCTAAGGACATCACACACATCCATGTCCGAGGCAGGATTCGAACCTGCTACCGTAGCAGTCGCGCGGTTCCGGACTGAAGCACCTAGAACCGCTCGGTCACAGCGGCCGGCCCTTGGAGCTCCCAACTATCAATAATCGCAGTGTCTGTGGTTGTCTGGATCTTTCAGACTGAGAGGTCTCCTCCGAAGCAGGACAGGTGTCGTCATCTGGCTCAGCGACAGCGTCAGCCACAGACAGCACCTGAAACCTGTTTGTGAGACAAACTAGGGAGGACTTACGTGCGGTCGCCTGGGAAGTCTTTCGCCGCCTGCTACGCCCCAGGGCGACCTCCCATTTGACTACAGGTGAGGAGTCAATCTCAGTGCCAGCAGTAACTGCGCAGGCCACCAGTGAGAACTGATCGGAGGACTCGGACGTGCTGGACGTCCGTTGGATGCCCACGGCCGGCCCACAACAGTGGTGCCCATCCACTGCAGCCTCAAGCTGTGTTACTGAAGCCGTCACAGTCTGGAGCTGAGAGGGAAGTGTCACCAGCTCGGTTCGCATCTGCACACAACAATCACAGTCCCTATCCATACTAAACACCGTGGAAAACTAAACTACCCAGATAAACGGACCTTCGGCACGTGCTGCAGAACTCTACTGTAGACGCTGACGAAAGCGCAGGACTTGTGTCTAATAAATTAGATTAATACACAGAGATTCAAAACCTTACCGCCGATGCACTCAAGTGAAACTAAATAATTCCCCCCTGATTAGGAACTTATAATATGTCACAAAATCGGTTTGCTTTCCGATGCAAACGAAAACGCGGGAACTGTGGCTTTTAGATATTAAATTAAGATGCAGAAACTCAAGAAACTAGACTATTACAGCAAACAGATGATGTTATAAAATTCGCTCCTGGTTAGGAAGTCGTACAAGTCACAAAATCGGTTACTTCCCAGTTGCTGCGCCTGTCTCGGCCTGCTTTTGCTGCCTGACTCAAGAATTGACGAAGTTTGTTTTTCGCACACGGCATTTTTTCTCGTGGTTCTTTCAACTTTGTTACTGTCGCTCTTGTGTGACCAGAGCTTTTCGTAGCTTCCTGACTTCCTGACGTACCGTTTATTGGTTGGATGCGGTAATCTCCGGTTCTCTCCCGGTTTTGCGCGCTGCCGCTCTCTGCTACAAATAGCTGCATACATGAACGCAAACTACATTACTGGCCGTTTAATTTTCAGCACAGAAATAATAGTAAATAATGAAATTGTTGAGCATTTACAGTATAGTAGGAAGAGAACAAAATTATATTTGTAGGTGATTTGAGGATGCGATATTTACTACACAGAGATGCCACCTCGGCAGGAACAATAGATGTATCCAAGCTGAACAATGAGTGGAACTGAGCTTTGGCGACATTCCATGTTGCTTCAAATATAGTCAAAATTCATCAATAGTACTGGCTGACGAATGGTGGTGCTACGGTTTCTGGGCAACGTAAGACCAGATACTTCCAGTAGGCGAGAGATCTGGTGAACGTGCTGACTAGCGCTGCTGGTGAAACATCGATATATCGATATATCCATGGTTTTACAAAGAGATATCGTTAAATAACGGCATTGTTTCTTTCATCCATATATTATTGAGATATCGATTACGAAAGGGCAATATCGACTGCCAATATTTTTATTTTATGTTATATTTTCTTCGCAATTTTCGGCAAATATTTGAAATTGTTCTTTTGAAATTTTAGTAGAACATAATTTTACTTTCACAATGTGAAAGAGTCTTAACTGACTATTGAGCTTTCATCACATCCAATCTTTCTCTTTGACTATGTGAAGGAAGTATAGGTGACACAAAAAGTCCGATGATTGTAATCCGGGGGGCGGGGGGAGGGGGGGGGGGGGAGGGTGAGTGGAATAAGAAGACTTCCTATGTGAAAAAATAGTACACTAATTGAGTTAAAAAACGATTATTAACGCAACTAGTGTGTTATTTCTTCACACTGGTATTCTTCAAAAGCAGTTGCTGAAGATAATGAACAAAAATCTAAATGACAAGATTGGCCCCTGCGGTGCGCGGAGACGTGTGAGTGGAAACGCTGACGTAATCGACGCTCAGCGGTACCAACAGAAACTGCGACGTTTAACTTCACCGTGCAACCTTGGCACTACAGCTGCTAGCTCGTTGACGTTTCCACAAATGTAAAAACAGGAAAGTCGGCGAGAAGAGATCTGGACAAATCCGACATGTGACGAAATCGAACGACGGACCCATTTGTCACCTTTTATTGTGCCGCAGTTAGCAAAGTGATTACTGCCAAGCGCGAACGTGCATCGTTTTCCATCCAATTCTTGCTCTAAGGGGAATAAGCCGGCTGCTTGTTTAGTGATGTACAGAATATCTAATAATAAGTCAATACAGCCCTAAAGCTGGTTAGCGTCTTGCCACGGATCGCGCGGCTCCTTCCGTCGGAGGTTGGAGTCCTCTCTCGGGCATGGGTGTGTGTGTCGTCCTTAGCATAAGTTTGTTTAAGTTAGGTTAAGTAGTGTGTAAGTCTAGGTACCGATGACCTCAGCAATTTGGTCCCGTTGGAACTAACCAACACAATTAACACTGGCAGCCTACTGACGTGTGCAGCCGATATTTTTATACGCCGGAACGTCGATAACTTTTCCATCGTTGTAGCGACATATCGTTACTTTTTTTCGCTGTACCGAGGACCGATAATGCTATTTTTTACATATCGATATTTCGAATTCACGATATTTTTGAAAATATCAACAATCCTAGCGCTAACCAGAGAAAATGTTGCACACTCTCTGTATCGAAGTAGGTCAGGACAGCAAGGACAAGATGCCGTCTTGTGTTATCTTTTTGAAAAGTGCCAAAAGATCTCGACGAAAGAGCGCAGCTACCACTCTTAACAGATCATAAATGTTTGCCAGCTGTCCAAATTACTCGTTATCCAAATCAGACGTGATTGTGTTGCGAGTCTAAGTGATACCATCACGACAGGTATTGTGTCCATACCTGGTAGCGTTTATTCTACTCCGAGCCTCCACACGCGGATAAGTCCATAGTGATGCTGTACGCAGAACCAACTGTCGTCTGAAGAGAGGAAGTGTTGCCATTTTTGCGTCCAACTTGGCCGTTTGCGTTTTAAGCTTATATTGTCACTAGTCGGAAGCTTTTGCGACAAGTTTTTGTAAACATTCGTTGATTTTCTTATCACTTTTTAAATTTATATAGTTTGATAATATGAATCATCCTTGCAGATCTATATATCGCACTGCATTTATCTTTAGAATCACTTTTCATCAAGTCATATGATTTCGATTCCTATGTCACTGAGCGTTTCGGCATTGTGATCCAGACACGAAGTTAAACCATTTCATAAACATGAACGACAAACTTAACTAAAAGCTATTTATTGGAACTCAATAAAAAGAAAATATCAGCAAGAACACTGACGACAAGTGATAACAGAGTGCATCCAACGATAATGACTTAATAATGCCATAGCAATCGAATGTTTCCGCACCGAACTAAATGCGTCAGACTATTTTCATTCGGTTGCTCCCGCAGACTGATTCCATTCAAAAAAATGAAAAAAATAATTCATCGTATACGTAAAAGTACAAGCGAATGGGTCAATTGTTTTCCAACAGCTGCCTGATTCGATTGTCTACATTCGGCTTTTCCCGTTACTATCTACAGAAGCCGTCGCACAGTCCGTGTGTATACTTGTGTAACTGCAAACTAACCCATTTACTGACTCAAAGTACGTGGTGCGGCTCTACGATCCTCCATGGCCCATCGAGCAATATGCCTGGTCTCTCAGGCTCTAGTCTTATGGGGTCCGTTGGGTGGGGGAGGAGGAGATTATACACTGAAGAGCCAAAGAAACTGGTGCACCTGCCTAATATCGTGCAGGGCCCCCGCGACCACGCGAAAGTTCCGCAGCACGACGTGGTATGGATTCGACTAATGTTTTAAGTAATGCTGGAGGGATTGGCACTATGTATCCTGCAGGGCTGTCCATAAATCCATAGGAGTACGAGGAGGTGGAGATCTCTTCTGAACAGCACGTTGCAATGCATCCCAGATTTGCTCACGTTCATGTCTGGGCAGTTTGGTGGACAGCGGAAATGTTTAACTTAGAAGAGTGTTCCTGGAGCCATGTTCTGGCCCGGTGGGGTGTCGCATTGTCCTGCTGGAATGGCCCAAGTCCGATGGAATGCACAATGGGCATGATCGGATGCACATGATCAGACACGTTGCTTACATAAATTTCACCCGTCAGAGTCGTATCTAGACGTATCAGGGTTTCCGTTCAAGTGCACACGCCCCACTCCATTACAGAGCCTCCAACAGCTTGAACAGTCCGCTGCTGATATGCAGCCGGCCTGTGTGGCCGAGCGGTTCCAGGCGCTACAGTCTGGAACCTCGCTGCTGCTACGGTCGCAGGTTCGAATCCTGCCTCGGGCATGGATGTGTGTGATGTCCTTAGATTAGTAGGTTTAAGTAGTTCTAAGTTCTAGGGGACTGATGACCTCAGATGTAAAGTCCCATAGTGCTCAGAGCCATTTGAACCATTTGCTGATATGCAACGTACATGGATTCATGAGGTTGTCTCCATACCTATACACGTCCATCCGCTCGATACAATTTGAAACGACACTCGTCCAACCAGGCAACATGTTTCCAGTCATCAACAGTCCACTGTCGGTGTTGACGGGCCCAGGCGAGGCGTAAAGCTATGTGTCGTGCAGTCATCAAGGGTACACGAGTGGAGCTTTCAGAGCCGAAGCCCATATCGATGATGTTTCGTTGAATGGTTCGCACGCTGACACTTTTTGATGACTCAACATTGAAACCTGCAGCAATCTGCGGAAGGGTTGCACCTCTGTCACGCTGAACGATTCTCTTCAGTCGTCGTTGGTCCCATTCTTGCAGGATCTTATCCCGGCTGGAGCGATGTTGGAGATTTGATATTTTACTGGATTCCTGTTACCCACGGTACGCTAGTGAAATGGTCGTACGGGAGAAACCCCACTTCATCGCTACCTCGGAGATGCTGTGTCCCTTCGCTCGTGTGCCGACTATAACACCACATTCGAACTCAGTAAATCTTGATAACCTGCCATTGTAGCAGCAGTAACCGATCTGACAACTGCGCCAGACACTTGTCTTATACAAGCGGTACCGACCGCAGTGCCGTATTCTCCCTATTTACATATCTCTGTATTTGAATACTTTTCCCCATACCTGTTTCTTTGGCGCTTCAGTGTAGTTTAACGCCCCATCAAGAGCAAAGTCATTTCTACGGGAGCGCAGCTCGTGGTGAAGTGGCTAGCGTTGCTGCCTCTAGATCACGGGGTCCCGGGTTTGGTTCTAGGTCGGGTTGGGGATTTTCTCTGACCAGGGACTGGGTGTTCGTGTTGTCCTCACCATTTCATCATCACCATCATCATCATCATTCGTGACAATGGCTAGATTGGACTGTGTAAAAATTGGACTGTGTCAAAATAGGGACTTTGTACGGGGGCTGATGACCCCGCAGTTGAGCGCCCCACAAACCGAACATCATGATTAGAGACGGAGCAGAAGCTCGGACTACGGAAGGATGGCGGAAGGAAACCGGCCGTGCTGTTTCTAAACGTACCGTCATAGGATTTTCCTGTAGCAATTAACGGAAATCACGGAAAACCTTAATCTGGATGGCCGGACGGAGATCTGAACCGTCATCCTCCCGAATGCGAGTCCAGTGCGCTGACCACTGCGCCACCTCTCTCGGTAGGGTACCTTTTGACCCCACACGGCGTCGAGTATGGTCCTCTTGAGCTCAGGTTCAATGTACCCTCCGCCATGCACCGTACGGTGGCTTGCGGAGTATCTATGTAGCTGTAGAAGCATATGTAGATGTAGATGGATTCCATATGCGTACTGTAGTCGTTTAATGTCGACCACTTCGAGCAGTAATATCCCAAAAGTATAAACCACTATCTCGACCGTACGCCACCCTGCCACTGTACAATTCCTACACGTTATGGAGGGCGTTTCTCCTTCTTACACGAGGCATGACACGATCTCCCCACAAACAACTAACGTAATTTCTGTTTTAGAAATCTGTTGCGTAATATTTTGTTATATTCAGAATATAGAGGGCATTACTTTCTCTGCTCTGTTCAGTTGTATTGAAATGCAAATCATTTGCTCATCGAAGAATTTAGTACACTTAATAACAGTTTGACGCTTGTTGCATGTAGTTTCATGGTGTTGTTAAAATTTTAACGTCCTGCCGTGTAATTATTGTAAGAGAAATGAGGGATAAAGTTGAACGTGTCGTCAGCGACGACACTGATGTAACTCTAACACAGCGCTGGGTCATATGCAGTAGACTTGGAGAAGAAACTTGTTGTTGTCTCTGGTGCTAGAACTAGTTGCCCTCCGAGTTCGGAAGCTCTTCCAGTTATGTCAGAATTTATTAAATCCTCAAGTTAGGAGCAATTTTAATACTGACGGATTTAGGTAGCCCCATGTTTCGAGCTAATTGAAGAGAGGAAGTGGAAAACTTTTATCATACCACATTTGGAGATCTCACACTCCTGCATTGACAACAATGCTTCCGCAGTATCTGTAAAATCAAAGAAATCAGTTGCATGCATTGGAATTAACAAGGTATTCATTCATAATTTTATGTTTTGGCGGAACTCTAGAGGGAAACACTGCCTGGCACGAAGACCATGCACCTTTCAGTATTGAGTGTTTAAAACATTTTATCCACAATTTGACACTTGCGCCAAAGCGAGGGACGTGCAACAGAGCACCGAGAACACAATAGCAGTGATAAAACGTGTTTGGAAAAAATAGCGCTTGAGTGCGGCAGTTTTCAACTAAATGCGGTAGCCGCAGGACGTCCATCGTGTGTTTGCCACACTAATATTCTAGAGGACTGGTTCTTCAGTTGGTTACAACCATTAAGACATCAGCACACAGAAACTCTCTATATCAATTTTTATTGAAACTACAGCACTGCTACAAGCCTAATTATTTTTTCAGAGATCAATCGTTACAGAGCGGAAGCGCTGAAAGAAATATAGATGGAAAGGCTGCGCACAGAATCGCAGCTTGGGGGGGGGGGGGGTTCTATTTTGCTATAGGCTGGACCAGCGGCCATTTCTATTGCCATTCGAACACCTGTCTTACCGTAGCAACGTAACAATATTTTAAGAAAGGTTTTAAAAGACGAACAGGTGGTGGTGCTCACGTAAATTTTGCGAATCGGATAATTCCTTTTCCAAAAGATTTTAATTGGGCTGAAATTAATGCTCAGCTAATGGCACAATTTCTATGTGCAACGTTCGGATTTTACGTGCATCCTTAACTAACTCCAGATTGGAGAGAGACTGATGGTATATCGGATCTTGGTTTAAGGTAAGTTTTAATCGTTTAAAAAAATCTTGCTTCGTTTGAAAAAACAAAACCACTTTTTTCTGGGAAGTTTTTGAAGCACACAACTTTAAACTTGTACGAATTGATTCAAACTTTGCACGAATGCAGATAAATAAATTAAGTTAAAACGTTTTTTTTAATCCAGTAATCTTTAGCCATTGCCGAAATTCGCCGATTTAAAGTCGAACTAAATGTAGCACGTAAAATTCCTTCTTACGTGAACTGAATGCCAGGGTCGGTTTAAATTGAATCAAATTAATAAAAAATGGATTCTTACGGTAAAATTGATAATTGGCTTTCAAAAATCTTGCTTCGATCGGTTTTCACGTGCAAAAGAGACGCTTTTTTATGAGTACTTTAAGAGCGCCACTTCCATGTTTGAGACTTGCTCGAATCTGTTCAAATTTTGTAAAGAGGTAAACAAATACACGTAATTAATGGTCGTTCTTTTGTTACCACGATATAGCGGTCTACAGTTGTACACAAAATGCACGCAAAATCCGATTTCACTGCATCACACGTGCTGAGACGGAGAAAGTGATACAGATGTTGTTGTTGTTGTGGTCTTCAGTCCTGAGACTGGTTTGATGCAGCTCTCCATGCTACTCTATCCTGTGCAAGCTTCTTCATCTCCCAGTACCTACTGCAACCTACATCCTTCTGAATCTGCTTAGTGTATTGATCTCTTGGTCTCCCTCTACGATTTTTACCCTCCACGCTGCCCTCCAATGCTAAATTTGTGATCCCTTGATACCTCAAAACATGTCCTACCAACCGACCCCTTCTTCTAGTCAAGTTGTGCCACAAACTTCTCTTCTCCCCAATCCTATTCAATACCTCCTCATTAGTTACGTGATCTACCCACCTTATCTTCAGCATTCTTCTGTAGCACCACATTTCGAAAGCTTCTATTCGATTCTTGTCCAAACTGGTTATCGTCCATGTTTCACTTCCATACATGGCTACACTCCATACAAATACTTTCAGAAACGACTTCCTGACACTTAAATCTATACTCGATGTTAACAAATTTCTCTTCTTGAGAAACGCTTTCCTTGCCATTGCCAGTCTACATTTTATATCCTCTCTACTTCGACCATCATCGGTTATTTTACTCCCTAAATAGCAAAACTCCTTTACTACTTTAAGTGTCTCATTTCCTAATCTAATTCCCTCAGCATCACCCGACTTAATTTGACTACATTCCATTATCCTCGTTTTGCTTTTGTTGATGTTCATCTTATATCCTCCTTTCAAGACACTGTCCATTCCGTTCAACTGCTCTTCCAAGTCCTTTGCTGTCTCTGACAGAATTACAATGTCATCGGCGAACCTCAAAGTTTTTACTTCTTCTCCATGAATTTTAATACCTACTCCGAATTTTTCTTTTGTTTCCTTTACTGCTTGCTCAATATACAGATTGAATAACATCGGGGAGAGGCTACAACCCTGTCTCACTCCCTTCCCAACCACTGCTTCCCTTTCATGCCCCTCGACTCTTATAACTGCCATCTGGTTTCTGTACAAATTGTAAATAGCCTTTCGCTCCCTGTATTTTACCCCTGCCACCTTCAGAATTTGAAAGAGAGTATTCCAATCAACATTGTCAAAAGCTTTCTCTAAGTCTACAAATGCTAGAAACGTAGGTTTGCCTTTTCTTAATCTTTCTTCCAAGATAAGTCGTAAGGTCAGTATTGCCTCGCGTGTTCCAACATTTCTACGGAATCCAAACTGATCATCCCCGAGGTCGGCTTCTACCAGTTTTTCCATTCGTCTGTAAAGAATTCGCGTTAGTATTTTGCAGCTGTGACTTATTAAACTGATAGTTCGGTAATTTTCACATCTGTCAACACCTGCTTTCTTTGGGATTGGAATTATTATATTCTTCTTGAAGTCTGAGGGTATTTCGCCTGTCTCATACATCTTGCTCACCAGATGGTAGAGTTTTGTCAGGACTGGCTCTCCCGAGGCCATCAGTAGTTCTAATGGAATGTTGTCTACTCCCGGGGCCTTGTTTCGACTCAGGTCTTTCAGTGCTCTGTCAAACTCTTCACGCAGTATCTTATCTCCCATTTCATCTTCATCTACATCCTCTTCCATTTCCATAATATTTTCCTCAAGTACATCTCCCTTGTATAAACCCTCTATATACTCCTTCCACCTTTCTGCCTTCCCTTCTTTGCTTAGAACTGGGTTTCCATCTGAGCTCTTGATATTCATACAAGTGGTTCTCTTCTCTCCAAAGGTCTCTTTAATTTTCCTGTAGGCAGTATCTATCTTACCCCTAGTGAGACAAGCCTCTACATCCTTACATTTGTCCTCTAGCCATCCCTGCTCTGCCATTTTGCACTTCCTGTCGATTTCATTTTTGAGACGTTTGTATTCCTTTTTGCCTGCTTCATTTACTGCATTTTTATATTTTCTCCTTTCATCAATTAAATTCAATATTTCTTCTGTTACCCAAGGATTTCTATTAGCCCTCGTCTTTTTACCTACTTGATCGTCTGCTGCCTTCACCACTTCATCCCTCAGAGCTACCCATTCTTCTTCTACTGTATTTCTTTCCCCCATTCCTGTCAATTGTTCCCTTATGCTCTCCCTGAAACTCTCTACAACCTCTGGTTCTTTCAGTTTATCCAGATCCCATCTCCTTAAATTCCCACCTTTTTGCAGTTTCTTCAGCTTCAATCTGCAGTTCATAACCAATAGATTGTGGTCAGAATCCACATCTGCCCCTGGAAATGTCTTACAATTTAAAACCTGGTTCCTAAATCTCTGTCTTACCATTATATAATCTATCTGAAACCTGTCAGTATCTCCAGGCTTCTTCCATGCATACAGCCTCCTTTCAGGATTCTTGAACCAAGTGTTAGCTATGATTAAGTTATGCTCTGTGCAAAATTCTACAAGGCGGCTTCCTCTTTCATTCCTTCCCCCCAATCCATATTCAGCTACTATGTTTCCTTCTCTCCCTTTTCCTTCTGACGAATTCCAGTCACCCATGACTATTAAATTTTCGTCTCCCTTCACTACCTGAATAATTTCTTTTATCTCGTTATACATTTCATCTATTTCTTCATCATCTGCAGAGCTAGTTGGCATATAAACTTGTACTACTGTAGTAGGCATGGGCTTTGTGTCTATCTTGGCCACAATAATGCGTTCACTATGCTGTTTGTAGTAGCTAACCCGCACTCCTATTCTTTTATTCATTATTAAACCTACTCCTGCATTACCCCTATTTGATTTTGTATTTATAACCCAGTAATCACCTGACCAAAAGTCTTGTTCCTCCTGCCACCGAACTTCACTAATTCCCACTATATCTAACTTTAACCTATCCATTTCCCTTTTTAAATTTTCTAATCTACCTGCCCGATTAAGTGATCTGACATTCCACGCTCCGATCCGTAGAACGCCAGTTTTCTTTCTCCTGATAACGACGTCCTCTTTCGTAGTCCCCGCCCGGAGATCCGAATGGGGGACTATTTTACCTCCGGAATATTTTACCCAAGAGGACGCCATCATCATTTAATCATACAGTAGAGCTGCATGTCCTCGGGAAAAATTACGGCTGTAGTTTCCCCTTGCTTTCAGCCGTTCGCAGTACCAGCACAGCAAGGCCGTTTTGGTTAATGTTACAAGGCCAGATCAGTCAATCATCCAGACTGTTGCCCCTGCAACTACTGAAAAGGCTGCTGCCCCTCTTCAGGAACCACATGTTTGTCTGGCCTCTCAACAGATGCCCCTCCGTTGTGGTTGCACCTACGGTATGGCCATCTGTATCGCTGAGGCACGCAAGCCTCCCCACCAACGGCAAGGTCCATGGTTCATGGGGGGCAAATAATTATAAGAAGCATTTTCAAAAATGTTTCACCTATCGGGTTTTACGTGTGAAAAATTACGCATTTGACGCGGAACTGTGTTTCGTAAAAATGCGTTGCATTTTAAACTCCGTATCTGGATAAAATTAAAAAACTGGTTATTGCCGTTGATTATCGTTTTGTTGATTATACGTTAATAATTTTATTCCCCAGTCCCTTACAATTATCGAAAAATCTTTGGACGTGCAAAACAATGCATGTACCAAACCATACTTTTGCCCAACCCTATACAAAATGGTATACTGTTTGCTCGTGGAATTAAAGCTTTATCTACGAGCACATAGAAAATTTAACTAACTCGAGAACTGGTATGAAAACTATTATGAGAAAAAGGCCACCTTCTTTCTAATCAACATAAAATGTTTTACAGCAGTTTCTTCAAAAACTACTATCCTACGTCGTTGAAAATTTATTTTCCGACATCACAAGAATGAAAAGTTGATAGCATTTTGTCGTGCATACATTGTTTCGCAGTTCCGATTATCTCAACCAATCATAATCGTACCTAATTCGGATCTGTTGTTATGACATTGAGTACCAAAATTATTCGCGAGTGTTTTTATAGCGGCGGTTTTCAGTTTTTATTATTGTATACTTAAAATAAACAATGATAAGATTCTTAAAATAAGAGTTAATCAGATGTATGCTTTTCAATAGTTTATTAACTGTTGCGCGAGACGTTCAGCTCGCGATACAGTACGCGCTTAAGTAAGAGTACACGTAAAAAAAAAGTTTTAAAAATGACATGGTGGTGAGGCTTGTGTCCTCTGAGGACACAGATGTCTATACTGGACAGGTTCAACCATACCAGGCAGGTAACGGTGGAGAGCCAGACTAACGACGCCCAACTCAAGTAACATTGCTAGAAAAACCATAAAAATACCTATACTGGATGAGTCGTCGCCAGAGTCAGAAAACATCTACATCGATTGTTAAACTAATGTCAAAATTATGATAGAATAAAAGTTGGAAACTGGAATCTGAAATGTTGCTTGCAGAGCACAAAAAAGTTGGACATATCCTGCGCCAATTGAGAGATGTAAAAGAAGGGAACTTGCTTCTCGACTTATCATCTTCAAAGACATTTAAATCAAAACATCTCCTTATATTCGCCCTTTTTTACAAGTTAACCCTATTTTCCCAGCACACTGAGATCTCTTAGCTACGAGGTGTTGGCATACCTATATCTCGCAATTTATAGGCTAATGTCCTTTATATTGTCCTCAAAATTCAGAAGATGCGCCAGACATAGTAAACAATACACAATATCAAATGAGTGAAGGGCATATACATTATGTGATCAAAAGTATCCGTACACCTGGCTGGAAATGACTTACAAGTTCGTGGCGCCCTCCATCGGTAGTGCCCGAATTCAATGTGGTTTGGCCCACCCTTAGCCTCGATGACAGCTTACACTCTCGAAGGCATACGTCCAATTAGGTGCCGGAAGGTTTCCTGGGGAATGGCAGGCATTTTTCACGGAGTGTTGCACTGGGGAGTGGTATCGATGTCAGTCGGTGAGGCCTGGCACGAAGTCGGCGTTCCAAAACATCCCAAATGTGTTCTATAGGATTCAGGTCAGGACTCTGTACTGGCCAGTCCATTACGGGTATGTTATTGTCGTATAACCACTCCACCACGTGAATTATGGTGCTTGATCGTGTTGAAAGATGCAGTCGCCATCCCCGAATTGCTCTTCAACAGTGGGAAGCAAGGAGGTCCTTAAAACATCATTGTAGGCCTGTTCTGTGATAGTGCCACACAAAACAACAAGGGGTGCAAGCCCCCTCCGTGAAAAACACACGACTACACCATAAGACCACCGCCTCTGAATTTTACTGTTGGCACTACACACGGTGGCAGATGACATTCACCGGGCATTCACCATACCCACAAGTAGTAGAGCTACCTTTGTATGAGGGCAGTCTGCATGTTGCCAGATGTATCCAAGATGGGGGTGATGACGTCATCCAAGATGGCGGCCGTGATGTCAGTTAATGACGCAAGTGCCACACCTCCCTGCCATGTCCCTCTGGTGGGAAGTTTGAATTTTGGTGGGAAGATAGGACAATTGGGTCACCTCCAATAACCTAACCCCACTGGAGAAAAATGGCAGCAAGTTCAAATTCCATCAGGATAATGCATCACACCACAGTTATCTCTACTAAACTAAGAAAATGGCGGGACAGGAAGGGCACTTGGGCTACCCCCACTAACCTAAGTCACATCACCCTAGGAGCTGGTGTGAAGTTGAATTTTGGAGTATCTCTACTACTAACCTAAGAAAATGGCGGGAAAGAAAGGACACTTGCGCTACCTCCACTAACCTGTCAAAAAAAATGGTTCAAATGGCTCTGAGCACTATGGGACTTAACATCTGTGGTCATCAGTCCCCTAGAACTACTTAAGCCTAACTAACCTAAGGACATCACACACATCCATGCCCGAGGCAGGATTCGAACCTGCGACCGTAGCGGTCACGCGGTTCCAGACTGAAGCGCCTAGAACCGCACGGCCACACCGGCTGGCCTAACCTGTCATCTGACCGCCACCTCTTCCTAGGGATTGGTGAGAAAAGGACTCAGTCTGGGCTGGTGGAGAGAGGAGGGAGTGTACTTTAATTATTTTGGAACAATTTATTTAAGGATGGAGTATATTTATTACACTGATACAAAACACACGCTCTGACATGCTTGGGGTCACGTCACACAGGCTACAGACATGAGAACCACTAGAAAACTCTGCAAACATGCTTGCTAATAGTCAACAGTCGAAATCATGTGCCAGACTTTATTTAAACAATTTGAGCCACTACCGCAATCCAGTGTGCTCGCCACGAGGTTCAGAGCCCAAATTAGTACACAGTACCACCACCAGAGTGTGCTGTCATCTGTTCCATGACATAATACAAGATGGCAGCTATGACATCAGCTGATGATGCAAGCACCGTTATCCAAGATGGCAGCAAACAGTGAGTTCACCACGATGTCTGGACCTAGTACACAGTACTACAACCAGAGTGTGCCATCATCTGTTCTGTGCGTAATCCAAGATGGTGGGGGAAATTGTGGGAAATCATTCTACCTGTGCTGGACATGAGTTTTTATTTTGCAAGCAGTGTCTCCACCACGAGATCTAGAGTCCAACAGACCTAGTACACAATACTGTCACCAGAGGGTTCTGTCATCCTTCCTATGTCCTGTGATGTAATCCAAGATGCTGGAGGAAAATGGCGGGATTAGGACTCTGCCTGTGTTGGACATAAGTCTTTATTGTGCAGGCAGTCTCTCTACCACGAGATCTAGAGTCCAAAAGACCTAGTACGCAGTACTGCTACGAGATGGTGCTCTTATCCCTCCTGTGACTTAATCTGAGATGGTGGTCTGAACGGGAAAATGGCGCGAAAATGACTGAGCCTGGGCTGAGCTGCTGAGGAGAGTGAGGAAGTAGTGTTCTCTATTTATTTTGGAACATTTTATTTAGGGATGGAGTATATTTATAACACTGACGCAAAACACTTGCCCTGATGTGCTTGGGGTCACAATACACAGTCTGCAGACCTGTAAACTACTTATAAATAACGCTTCTCAGACATGCAAACACCTCCTAATTTACCGAAATAATTTCGTCACAGACATGCAAACTGCTCCTAAATGGTGTAGTACACTGATGTGCAAGCACGAAATCGTAAACTGTCCATATAATGCATAGCACATCCTACAGACCTGCTCGCAAAATAATGTGCTGACACGCAATCAACACACGCAAGCATCCTGTCCACTGGAACGCACAGGAGGTTAGCGGCAGCCCCCACTAAGTGACGAAGCCATCAGCTGTCAAACCACACGCAGACGCCTGTTAGGGTCCTGCACGTATGAGGTGGCGGCATCCCTTTCGTACTTGACACCTGAGAAATTCCTCTTGAAATACATATTCACCTAGGCACGGTTGCTGACGCGACCGGGCGGGGGCGCAGACGCTCCGAGGGCCAGGTTGTAATTTTACTGTAGCAGACAGGTTCGAGGAAGGTGTCTCATTGCGAGATATGAGAGTGCCAGAAATACGATTCACTTGTGGCTGTGATCCAGCGGCGGTATGTGGTTGAAGTGAAGGACTTGATTCCAAATCACAGACAGCATTTCTAGCGGACTCTAAGGGATGCTGTCATTGCTGTCCAAGCCCCGTATGAGATAGCGGTGAGGTCAGGGTTACAAATACCGTATGACAAGACCAAATACTTTGAGAACCACACTCCAGTCACATTCCTAAGACGACTATAAATGGAACGATTGGGATGGTCAATTACTTTCGTTATCTTTGTGAGTGGGTCCACCCCAATGGTAGACACGCCACCACCGTCTTAGAAAGTCGTAACAAACTCAACGCAGCATACCATCTGTCCCACAATCTGTACAACACGAAGTGCATTTCGAAGAATGCTAAGCTCTGCCATTAGAGAACTGCTGTCAGACCACAGTTTCTGTATGCCGTAGAGAGCCTCTTGATGAACAGTAAAGGCACGATGGATGACCTGGAGAAAGCTAAAAGATGTATTCTCAGAAAAATTCACGGCCCGAGATTCCTCGCAGATGGAACCTACCGATTGAAGTCTAATGCTGAACTGTATCAACAGTTAGGATCAGCCAACACCATTATGCAATGTAGGATGCTCAAGTTCTATGGTCACCTACAACGAATGATCAATAACAGGCTTACCAAGAAGATCTTCTCATTGGTTACAACTACAAGACTGGAAGCCTGTGACTTAATGAAGTACTAAAGGACTTGGATTCGGCTCGGATCTCTGATCTTGAGGTAGAGGATCGTTCCAAATTTTGTGCTATGGTAGAGTCATGGACCCCACCAGCTAGAGTCCCTAAAAGTCGGCAGCCCCTTTCACAGGAGAGGAAGGAGAAATTATCAGCAGGGCTCAAGAGATATTGGAAACGGAAGAGGGCATCGAAGAAGAACTACTCATAAGCGCTCCTTAGTGGGCTTAAATCAATAATAATCACTCATGTCGACATGGGTTGTCTGTAGGTTAAATATTTTACGCTGTTGAATAACAATGAAGTGATCTAATATATTGTGTGTGTTGCAGTATTCGCTCGACCTCATCCAGAAGTAAATCTAGGCTTGCTGCAACAATCTACGACGTCGACGAGTATGTCTCAAGTGTTTCCTTTTTTACGTCAGGACAATCACACCAGCACACTCAGAAAAGAACAAACTGGTGTACAATCTGGACTAAAAAAGGGTCTTTATTCAGTGATTTAAGTTGATCGCTACTGTAAATCTAAGATACTCATGTTGGCAGCTGTTCTTGATACGTTCTGCCATGTTTACTGCACTTTCTTTGGTGAAGGAATGTCGGAAAACCGAGTTTATTAACGCCGCTCTAGTGGAATGGTAACATTACCAGTGTTAGCGCGAAGTGCTTTTAAGGAGGAACGGCGAGGAGACGGTCGAAAAAACACGCATTTTTTATTAGGGAATTCAAATGTATCTACATTGAAGAATTATTCCCCAAAATATTACGGCCGAACTACAAAAAGTAACGATTCTGTGAGCGTTTGAAGCCCAGCGAGCATGGCACGCCTCGGCGTTAGAGAACCGGTTCCGCTCTCACGCTCCCTATTTATACCGATTTGAGTAAACCTGATGCGCGGGAGCGTTGTTTGGGCGGTTTTACTCAAAATGTGAACGAAAGCTTCAATAGTCTCATTTATAGGTACGCTCCAAAACTAACATACAGCTTAACCGAAATTTTCAACGTTACTTCAAATTTGGCCGTATGTCTATTCAATGTAGAGCACACTGTATTAATGCACGTCGCTAATGCCTTTCAAATCAAAATCGGCGATGAAATGCGCCTATTCTGTAAAGACAGAGGCGCCAGTGGCGATACGCCCAGCGACGAAAAGGACTTTGAGAACAAAAATGAGGGCTTGTCAGGTCAAAGCAGCAAAAGCGACCTTCCACTAGCCGGGGCGATAGTTCTTATGGATCAGACATCGATGGTATCCCATGAGTTTCAAGCTTTGCCCCTCTTTTATGTGATAAATACTTGTCAAGCTTTAAACGCGTTATTCTCAAAAACATGTTTTTCGGCTTGATTCTCGTCGCCCACGCTACAATTTTCATCCGATGTTAATGATTTTTCGTCTCCATCTAAGCAAACTGAATTCTCTTCAGTTCATCATAATCGATTTTTTATGTTTATATTTATTTTTTGTTTCGGCCAAAAAAGAGGGTGCAAAAAGGCCAATTTTTTCAAATATCTATAACTTCGCGAAACATATTTTCTTTGTTTTTGCAAATCCCTACGATGAACTAAAATTACCTCTGTAAGGATTAGGGTGAAATGTTAATTTCATGCCGGCCGTTGTGGCCGAGTGGTTCTAGGCGCTTCAGTCTAAAACCTCGCGACCGCTACGGTCGCAGGTTCCAATCCTGTGTCGGGCATGGATGTGTGTGATGTCCTTAGCTTAGTTAGGTTTAAGTAGTTTTAAGTTCTAGGGGACTGATGAGAGCCATTTGAAACATGAGAGCCATTTGAAACATGAGAGCCATTTGAAACATTTTTGTTAATTTCATGTTTCAGATAACCACAACTGGAAAGAAACCTGTTGAAGGAACGTGAGCAACTGAGCATTATACCAGAGGCTGAAAATGCCGCTACAGTTGTAAGGTTCTTTTATTCAGTACACGACCGATTTCGGGCTTTCATACGCCCATCTTCAGGTGTTATAAGTTCGTGCTGTGACTCCGAGCGCCTCTGTGGACGAGTACGGGACGCGGTACATTACCGGCGAGCTCAGAGCTTCGTGGTCTGCGCTCACCAGTAATACACCGCGTCCTGCATTCGTCCACCGCGGCGTTCGTAGTCACAGCACGAACTTATAACACCTGAAGATGGGCGTATGAGAGCCCAAAACCGGTCGTGTACTGAATAAAGGAACCTTACAACTGTAGCGGTATTTTCCGCCTCTGGAATCACAACTGGATTTACAGCGACAGCCGTCGATCTACTTCCTTCCAGAGCTGCCTCGGGAAAATCCCAGTTACGCGTTTGATATATTAATATTTTTCATTAAAAAATACCAATGAAAACTTCAATTGACGCTTTATTCATTGCAGCAAACCTCATTTGTCCACCACATTCCAGTACGGAGAAAAAATTCCTGAATTTGAGAAATATTTTGGTCCGTCACCTTGTCGTTCCCCCTTAAACACGAGAGAAGACAAAGATAGTTCATAGTTGGAATGTAAGTATGCTAGTGTGACCGATTTACGAAATTTTGTCAGGAGGAAGTGTTGTGAAGTAGTATTTCAGAAGTCACTTGAGGGCAAATGTGTGAAAGCAAGTACTTTAACTGTACAGGGTGGTCCACTGATCGTGACCGGGCCAAATATCTCACGAAATAAGCGTAAAACGAAAAAACTACAAAGAACGAAACTTATCTAGCTTGAAGGGGGAAACCAGATGCCGCTATGGTTGGCCCGCTAGATAGCGCTGCCATAGGTTAAACGGATATCAACTGCGCTTTTTTTAAATAGGAACCCCCATTTTTTATTACATATTCGTGTAGTACGTAAAGAAATATGAATGTTTTAGATGGACCACTTTTTTCGCTTTGTGATACATGGCGCTGTAATAGTCACAAACATATGGCTCACAATTTTAGACGAACAGTTGGTAATAGGTACGTTTTTTAAATAAAAATACAGAACTTAGGTACGTTTGAATATTTTATTTCGATTGTTCCAATGTGATACATGTACCTTTGTGAACTTATCATTTCTGAGAACGCATGCTGTTACAGCGTGATTACTTGTAAATACCACATTAACGCAATAAATGCTCAAAATGATGTGCGTCAACCTCCGTGTATTAGGCAATAATTGTAACAACATTCCTCTCAACAGTGAGTAGTTCGCCTTCCGTAATGTTCACACATGCATTGACAATGCGCTGACGCAGGTTGTCAGGTGTTGTCGGCGGATCACGATACCAAATATCCTTCAACTTTCCCCACAGAAAGAAATCCGAGGACGACAGATCCGGTGAACGTGCGAGCCATGGTATGGTGCTACGACGACCAATCCACCTGTCATGAAAATGCTATTCAATACAGCTTCAACCGCACGCGAGCTATGTGCCGGACATCCATCATGTTGTACGTACATCGCCATTCTGTCATGCAGTGAAACATCTTGTAGTAACATCGGTAGAACATTACGTAGGAAATCAGTATAGATTGCACCATTTAGATTGCCATCGATAAAATGGGGGACAATTATCCTTCCTCCCATAATGCCGCACCATACATTAACCCGCCAAGGTCGCTGATGTTCCACTTGTTCCAGCCATCGTGGATTTTCCGTCGCCCAATAGTGCATATTATGCCGGTTTACGTTACCGCTGTTGGTGAATATCGCTTCGTCGCTAAATAGTACGCGTGCAAAAAATCTGTCAGCGTCCCGTAATTTCTCTTGTGCCCAGTGGCAGAACTATACATGACGTTCAAAGTCGTCGCCATGCAATTCCTGGTGTATAGAAATATGGCACGGGTGCAATCGATGTTGATGTAGCATTCTCAACACCGACGTTTTTGAGATTCCAGATTCTCGGGCAATTTGTCTGCTACTGATGTGCGGATTAGCCGCGACAGCTACTAAAACACCTACTTGGGCGTCATCATTTGTTGCAGGTCGTGGTTGACCTTCCACATGTGGCTGAACACTTCCTGTTTCCTTAAATAACGTAACTATCCGGCGAACGGTCCGGACACTCGGATGATGTCGTCCAGGATACCGAGCAGCAGACATAGCACACACCCGTTGGGCATTTTGATCACAATAGCCATACATCAACACGACATCGATGTTTTCCGCCATTGGTAAACGGTCCATTTTAACACGGGTAATGTATCACGAAGCAAATTCCGTCCGCACTGAAGGAATGTTACGTGATACCACGTAGTTATACGTTTGTGACTATTACAGCGCCGTCTATCACAAAGCGAAAAAAGTGGTCCAACTAAAACATTCATATTTCTTTACGTACTTCACGCGTATGTAATAAAAATGGGAGTTATAATTTAAAAATACGCAGTTGATATCCGTTTGACGTATGGCAGCGCCATCTAGCGGGCCAACCGTAGCGCCATCTGGTTTCCCCCTTCAAGCTAGACGAGTTTCGTTCTTTGTAGTGTTTTCGTTTGATGCTTATTTCATGAGCTATTTGGCCTAGTCACTATCAACGGACCACAGTACAGGGGAGTGACGAAGACTGCTGCTGCTTTGCAGCGTAGAGACGCCTGTGAATGGGCCAGTGAGGTGTGGTGTGCCTCTCTGTTCCCCGAGCGCTGGTTGGCGACACGGCGGCGGCGAGATGAGAAGCGCCGGCCTGGCCAGGGCAGGGCAGGACGAGGTAGGCCGGACGCGGCGCGCGGCCCGGGGTCAGTAGCCGGCAGCTCGTGGCGCAGACCGGCCTGGCCTGGCGTGGCCCAGGCCCGGGAGGCGGCCTCAACGCGGGCCGCCTTGAGGGGCAGCCGCCGCCACAGCCGCCGCCGCCCCCGCGCCTCAAGGTCAGCCACGCCCACCGCCCGGCCCTGCAGCTAGGGCCGGGGAGTGGTCTGTCGCCTGGGAACGACGCACAATCGTCCGTCTTCACACCCGCAGAAACAAGTAGAGAGAAATAATAACCGGCACAACCCGTCCGCTACAGCTGAGTAGACCACACACTGATTCGTACACTGACGTGACAAAAGTCACGGGACAGCGATATGCACATACACATACAGCGGGAGTATCGCGTACACAAGGGTTCTATATCTACATGTACAGGGTGTTACAAAAAGGTACGGCCAAACTTTCAGGAAACATTCCTCACACACAAATAGAGAAAAGATGTTATGTGGACATGTGTCCGGAAACGCTTAATTTCCACGTTAGAGCTCATTTTAGTTTCGTCAGTATGTACTGTACTTCCTCGATTCACCGCCAGTTGGCCCAATTGAAGGAAGGTAATGTTGACTTCGGTGCTTGTGTTGACATGCGACTCATTGCTCTACAGCATCAAGCACATCAGTACATAGCATCAACAGGTTAGTGTTCATCACGAACGTGGTTTTGCAGTCAGTGCAATGTTTACAAATGCGGACTTGGCAGATGCCCATTTGATGTATGGATTAGCACGGGGCAATAGCCGTGGCGCGGTACGTTTGTATCGAGACAGATTTCCAGAACGAAGGTGTCCCGACAGGAAGACGTTCGAAGCAATTGATCGGCGTCTTAGGGAGCTCGGAACATTCCAGCCTACGACTCGCGACTGGGGAAGACCTAGAACGACGAGGACACCTGCAATGGACGAGGCAATTCTTCGTGCAGTTGACTATAACCCTAATGTCAGCGTCAGAGAAGTTGCTGCTGTACAAGGTAACGTTGACCACGTCACTGTATGGAGAGTGCTACGGGAGAACCAGTTGTTTCCGTACCATGTACAGCGTGTGCAGGCACTATCAGCAGCTGATTGGCCTCCACGGGTACACTTCTGCGAATGGTTCATCCAACAATGTGTCAATCCTCATTTCAGTGCAAATGTTCTCTTTACGGATGAGGATTCATTCCAACGTGATCAAATTGTAAATTTTCACAATCAACATGTGTGGGCTGACGAGAATCCGTACGCAATTGTGCAATCACGTCATCAACACAGATTTTCTGTGAACGTTTAGGCAGGCATTGTTGGTGATGTCGTGATTGGGCCCCATGTTCTTCCACCTACGCTCAATGGAGCACGTTGTAATGATTTCATACGGGATACTCTACCTGTGCTGCTAGAACATGTGCCTTTACAAGTTCGACACAACATGTGGTTCATGCACGATGGAGCTCCTGCACATTTCAGTCGAAGTGTTCGTACGCTTCTCAACAACAAATTCGGTGACCGATGGATTGGTAGAGGCGGACCAATTCCATGGCCTCCGCGCTCTCCTGACCTCAACCCTCTTGACTTTCATTTATGGGGGCATTTGAAAGCTCTTGTCTACGCAACCCCGGTACCAAGTGTAGAGACTCTTCGTGCTCGTATTGTGGACGGCTGCGATACAATACGCCATTCTCCAGAGCTACATCAGCGCATCAGGGATTCCATGCGAGGGAGGGTGGATGCATGTATCGTCGCTAACGGAGGACATTTTGGACATTTCCTGTACGTTCTGTTGCTGTGTGTTTCCATTCTATGATTAATGTGATTTGAAGAGAAGTAATAAAATGAACTCTAAGATGGAAAGTAAGCGTTTCCGGACACATGTCCACATAACATATTTTCTTTCTTTGTGTGTAAGGAATGTTTCCTGAAAGTTTGTTCGTACCTTTTTGTAACACCCTGTATATCTACATACATACTCCGCAATCCACCATACGGTGCGTGGCGGAGGGTACCTCGTACCACAACTAGCATCTTCTCTCCCTGTTCCACTCCCAAACAGAACGAGGGAAAAATGACTGCCTATATGCCTCTGTACGAGCCCTAGTCTCTCTTATCTTATCTTTGTGATCTTTCCGCGAAATGTAAGTTGGCGGCAGTAAAATTGTACTGCAGTTAGCCTCAAACGCTGGTTCTCTAAACTTCCTCAGTAGCGATTCACGAAAAGAACGCCTCCTTTCCTCTAGAGACTCCCACCCAAGTTCCTGAAGCATTTCCGTAACACTCGCGTGATGATCAAACCTACCAGTAACAAATCTAGCAGCCCGCCTCTGAATTGCTTCTATGTCCTCCTTCAATCCGACCTGATAGGGATCACAAACGCTCGAGCAGTACTCAACAATAGGTCGTATTGGTGTTTTATAAGCGGTCTCCTTTACAGATGAACACATCTTCCAAAAATTCTACCAATGAACGAAGACAACTATCCGCCTTCCTCACAACTACCATTACATGCTTGTCCCACTTCATATCACTCTGCAATGCTACGCCCAAATATTTAATCGACGTGACTGTGTCAAGCGCTACACTACTAATGGAGTATTAAGACATTACGGGATTCTTTTTCCTATTCATCTGCATTAATTTACATTTATCTGTATTTAGAGTTGTCTGCATTTCCTTACACCAATCACAAATCCTGTCCAACTCATCTTGTATCCTCCCACAGTCACTCAACGACGACATCTTCCCGTACACCACAGCATCATAAGCGAACAGTCGCACATTGCTATCCACCCTATCCAAAAGATGATTTATGTAGATAGAAAACAACAGCGGACCTACCACACTTCCCTGGGGCACTCCAGATGATACCCTCACCTCCGATGAACACTCACCATCGAGGGCAACGTACTGGGTTCTATTACTTAAGAAGTCTTCGAGCCACTCACATGCTTGGGAACCAATCCCATATGGTCGTACCTTAGTTAGCAGTCTGCAGTGGGGCACCGAGTCAAACGCTTTCCGGGTTCTGGCAGGGAATGCGAGTGATCGACTTCGGTTTACTGGGAGAAATCTAGGACAGTGTGGTTCATCTGTAAAGGAGATCGCATATACACTAAAGCGCCAAACAAACTGTTACACCTGCCTAATATCGTGCAGGGCCCCCGCGAGCACGCAGAAGTGCTGCAACACGACGTGTCATAGACTCAGTTAATGTCTGAAGTAGTTCAAAAATGGCTCTGTTCACTATTGGACTTAACATCTGAGGTCATCAGTCCCCTAGAACTTAGAACTACTTAAACCTAACCAACCTAAGGACATCACACACATCCATGCCCGAGACAGGATTCGAACCCGTGACCGCAGCTGTCGCGCGATCCCGGACTGAAGCGCCTAGAAACGCTCGGCCACAGCGGCCGGCCTCTGAAGTAGTGCTGGATGGAACTGACACCATTAATCGTGCAGATCTGTCCATAAATCCGTAAGAGTACGAGAGGAGTGGAGATCTCTTCTGAACAGCACGTTGCAAGCCATCCCAGATATGTTCAATAATGTTTATTTCTGGGGAGTCTGGTGGCCAGCGGAAGTGTCTAAACTCAGAAGAGTGTTCCTGGAGCCACTTTGTAGTTGTTCTGGACGTGTGGGGTGGCGCATTGTCCTTCTTGAATTACCCGGAATGCACAATGGAGTTGAATGTATGCGGGTGATTAGACTGGATGCTCACGTACGTGTCATCTGTCAGAGTCATATCTAGACGTATCTGGGGTTCCATATTAGTCCAACTGCGCACGCCCCAAACCATTACAGAGGCTCCACTAGCTTGAACAGTCCCCTGCTGGTGTGGTCGAGTGGTTCTAGGCGCGTCAGTCTGGAACCGCGCGACCGCTACGGTCGCAGGTTCGAATCCTGCCTCAGGCATGGATGTGTCTGTGATGTCCTTAGGTTAGTTAGGCTTAAGAGTTCTGAGTTCTAGGGGACTGACGACCGCCGGTCGCGGTGGCCGTGCGGTTCTAGGCGCTGCAGTCCGGAACCGCGGGACTGCTATGGTCGCAGGTTCGAATCCTACCTCGGGCATGGATGTGTGTGATGTCCTTAGGTTAGTTAGGTTTAAGTAGTTCTAAGTTCTAGGGGACTGATGACCTAAGATGTTAAGTCCCATAGAGCTCGGAGCCATTTGAACCCCTGCTGACATTCAGGGTTCATGGATTAATGAGGTTGTCTCCATATCCGTATACGTTCATCCGCTCGATACAATTTGAAATGAGACCCGTTCGACCGGGCAACACGTTTCCGGTCATCAAGAGTCCGATGTCGGTGGCGACGGGCCAAGGCGAAGTATAAAGCTTTGTGTCGCGCAGTCATCAGGGGTACATAACTGGGCCTTTGGCTCCGAAAGCCCATATCAGTGATGCTTCGTTGACTGGTTCGTACGCTGACAGCTGTTCACTGCCCAGCATTCAAATCTGCGGCAGTCTGCGGAAGGGTTGCATCTTTTTCCGGACGCAGCGATGTCGGGGATTTGATGTTTTAATGGATTCCTCATATTCACGGTACACTCATGAAATACTGTTTTGTAGGGCGGGCAACCACAGCCAAACTTCGACATTTTTTCAAAGAAATTTTTGTTTTTGTATTTGACACTATGGGACTTAACTGCTGTGGTCATCAGTCCCCTAGACTTAGAACTACTTAAACCTAATTAATCTAAGGACATCACACACATCTATGCCCGAAGCAGAATTCGAACCTGCGGCCGTAGCGGTCGCGCGGTTCCAGACTGTAGCGCCTAGAACCGCTCGGCCACTCCGGCCGGCCAAAGAAAATTCCGCACTGGCTGTATGAATGATTTTTATTAAATCTGCGACCGGTTTCACACCACTTATCGGTGCATATACGCTATTTATAATACAGTAGCGTTGAACATTGCCCTGTAGCCACTCATGAAATGGTCATACGGGAAAATCCCCACTGCATCGCTACCTCAGAGATGCTGTGTCCCATCGCTCGTGCGCCGACTATAACGCCACGTTCAAACTCACTAGAATCTTGACAACCTGCTATTGTAGCAGAGTGATCGATCTAACAACTGCGCCAGACACATGTCTTATATGGGCGTTGCCGACCGGAGCTCATTATACTGCCTGTTTATATACCACTGTATTTGAATATGCATGCCGACACCAGTTTCTTTGGCGCTGCAGTGTAGGATTCTAATGCGTATTCTTGAGTACTTCTCGAGTGTTTGGGATCCGTACCGGTTGGATTAAAGGAAGACAGCGAAGCAGTTCGGAGGCAGGCTGCTAGATTTGTTATTGGTTTCTTCGAGCAATGCGCAGCTGTTACAGAAATTCTTCGAAAACACAAACGGGAATCACAGGAGGGAAGGCTAAATTCCTTTATCGAGAAAATTTAGACAACTGGCATCTAAAGCCCACTGTAGAACTGTTTTACTGCCTGCAATATACGCTTCACCTAAGGACCACGAAGATAAGATGCGGTCGCGCGGGATTAGCCGAGCGGTCTGAAGGCGCTACAGTCATGGACTGTGCGGGTGGTCCCGGCGGAGGTTGGAGTCCTCCCTCGGGCATGGGTGTGTTTGTTTGTCCTTAGGATAATTTAGGGTAAGAAGTGTGTAAGCTTCGGGACTGATGACCTTAGCAGTTAAGTCCCCTAAGATTTCACACACATTTGAACATTCTTGATAAGATGCGACAAATTAGGACTCGTGCGAAGGAATATAGACGATCGTTTTTCCCTTGCTCTGTTTGCGAGTGGAAGGAAATGAAATTACTTATAGTTGTACGGGGTACCTTCCGCAAAAGCCCATAAGATGGATTTCGGAGGATCTACATAGATGTAGATATAAAAGGGCAGCGCATTGCCGGAGCTGTTACATGTACTCAGGTGATTTCTATGAAAAGTTTTCCGCCGCGACTGTGGAAGCACGAAGGGATTTAACGGACTTTGAAGGCGGAGTGGTAGTTGGAGCTAAACGCATAGGATATTCCATTTCGAAAATAGTTAGGGAATTCAATATTGCGAGATCCACACTGCCAAGAGAGTGCCGAGAATACCGCATTTCAGACATTACCTCTCACCGCGCGCAGCGCAGAGGCCGGCAGCCCTCAGTTAACGACCGAGAGCAGAGGCGTCTGCGTAGAGTTGTCAGCGCTAACAGACGAGGAACATTGCATAAAATAACAGCAGCAATTTCTGTGGGACGTACGATGAACGTAGCCGTTGGGACACTGGGGCGAAGTTTGGCGTTAATGGGCTATGGCAGCAGACGATCGACGCGAGTGCATTTGCTGACAACACGGCATCGGCTACGCCTCTAGACAATGTTGGATGGACCTAGACGACTGGAGAACCGTGACCTGGGCAGATGGGTCTCGGCTTCAGTTGACAAGAGCTGATGGTACGGTTCGTGTGTGGTGCAGCCCCCACGAAACCATTGACCCAAGTTGTCAAAAGGCACTGTGCAAACTGGTGGTGGGTCCACAATGATGTGGGAAGCGCTATAGTCCAACTGAACCCATCATTGATTGGAAATGGTTATATTCACCTATTTGGAGACTATTTGGAGCCATTCAAGGGTGAAATTTTTGTAGATGACAACGCGCCATGCAAGCAGGCCACAACTAGTTTCAAAGAGATTCTGGGCAGTTCGAGCGAACGACATGACTACTCAGATCGCCCGAACATTTAAGGTACATAATCGCTTTGACCCTGTGCCCATTACACATGTTATACAAATGAAGATGATATCTTAATTACTGACGACGCCTATGGCATAATTGTTTTATTATTCTCCATTGCATGATGTAATTTTAGAAGTTTTACTTCTGATGAAGGTATATTTATATGTACCGAAACCTTGGTCAAGAATTTTAATAAAAAAAATTTATCCTGCAACTGTTTTTTGGCTGTCATCCTTTTACTGTGACATAATCGAGAGGTCAGTTTGTGCACAAAATCCTGCGCCGGCAACAATTTCGCAATTATGGACAGCTATGAGGCAAAAGCCTTCTCTAAGTCTACAAATGCTAGAAACGTAGGTTTACCTATCCTTAATCTACACTCCTGGAAATTGAAATAAGAACACCGTGAATTCATTGTCCCAGGAAGGGGAAACTTTATTGACACATTCCTGGGGTCAGATACATCACATGATCACACTGACAGAACCACAGGCACATAGACACAGGCAACAGAGCATGCGCAATGTCGGCACTAGTACAGTGTATATCCACCTTTCGCAGCAATGCAGGCTGCTATTCTCCCATGGAGACGATCGTAGAGATGCTGGATGTAGTCCTGTGGAACGGCTTGCCATGCCATTTCCACCTGGCGCCTCAGTTGAACCAGCGTTCGTGCTGGACGTGCAGACCGCGTGAGACGACGCTTCATCTAGTCCCAAACATGCTCAATGGGGGACAGATCCGGAGATCTTGCTGGCCAGGGTAGTTGACTTACACCTTCTAGAGCACGTTGGGTGGCACGGGATACATGCGGACGTGCATTGTCCTGTTGGAACAGCAAGTTCCCTTGCCGGTCTAGGAATGGTAGAACGATGGGTTCGATGACGGTTTGGATGTACCGTGCACTATTCAGTGTCCCCTCGACGATCACCAGTGGTGTACGGCCAGTGTAGGAGATCGCTCCCCACACCATGATGCCGGGTGTTGGCCCTGTGTGCCTCGGTCGTATGCAGTCCTGATTGTGGCGCTCACCTGCACGGCGCCAAACACGCATACGACCATCATTGGCACCAAGGCAGAAGCGACTCTCATCGCTGAAGACGACACGTCTCCATTCGTCCCTCCATTCACGCCTGTCGCGACACCACTGGAGGCGGGCTGCACGATGTTGGGGCGTGAGCGGAAGACGGCCTAACGGTGTGCGGGACCGTAGCCCAGCTTCATGGAGACGGTTGCGAATGGTCCTCGCCGATACCCCAGGAGCAACAGTGTCCCTAATTTGCTGGGAAGTGGGGTGCGGTCCCCTACGGCACTGCGTAGGATCCTACGGTCTTGGCGTGCATCCGTGCGTCGCTGCGGTCCGGTCCCAGGTCGACGGGCACATGCACCTTCCGCCGACCACTGGCGACAACATCGATGTACTGTGGAGACCTCACGCCCCACGTGTTGAGCAATTCGGCGGTACGTCCACCCGGCCCCCCGCATGCCCACTATACGCCCTCTCTCAGTCCGTCAACTGCACATACGGTTCACGTCCACGCTGTCGCGGCATGCTACCAGTGTTAAAGACTGCGATGGAGCTCCGTATGCCACGGCAAACTGGCTGACACTGACGGCGGCGGTGCACAAATGCTGCGCAGCTAGCGCCATTCGACGGCCAACACCGCGGTTCCTGGTGTGTCCGCTGTGCCGTGCGTGTGATCATTGCTTGTACAGCCCTCTCGCAGTGTCCGGAGCAAGTATGGTGGTTCTGACACACCGGTGTCAATGTGTTCTTTTTTCCATTTCCAGGAGTGTATTTTCTAAGATACGTCGTAGGGTCAGTATTGCCTCACTTTTGACAGTATTGACTGGAATACTCTCTTTCAAATTAGAAGGTGGTAGGGGAAATATATAGGGAGCGAAATGCTATCTACAATTTGTACAGAAACCAGATGGCAGTTATAAGAGTCGAGGGCATGAAAGGGAAGCAGTGGTTGGGAAGGGAGTGAGACAGGGTTGTAGCCTATAGCCCATGTTATTCAGTCTCTATATTGAGCAAGCAGTAAAAGAAAGAAAAGAAAAATTCGGTGTAGGAATTAAAATCCATGGAGAAGAAATAAAAACTTTGAGGTTCGCAGATGACAATGTAATTCTGTCAGAGACAGCAAAGGACCTGGAAGAGCAGCTGAACGGAATGGACAGTGTCTTAAAAGGAGGATATAAGATAAACATCAACAAAAGCAAAACGAGAATAATAGAATGTAGTAGAATTAAATCTGGTGATTCTGGGGGTATTAGATTAGGAAATGAGACGCTTAAAGTAGTAAATGAGTGTTGCTGTTTGGGGAGCAAAATAACTGATGATGGTCGAAGCAGAGAGGATATAAAATGTAGACTGGCAATGCCAAGGAAAGCGTTTCTGAAGAAGAGAAATTTGTTAACATCGAGTATAGATTTAATTGTCAGGAAGTCGTTTCTGAAAGTATTTGTATGCAGTGTAGCCACGTATGGAAGTGAAACGTGGACAATAAATAGTTTGGACAAGAAGAGAATAGAAGCTTTGGAAATGTGTTGCTACAGAAGAATGCTGAAGATTAGATGGATAGATCACATAAATAATGAGGAGGCATTGAATAGGATTGGGGATAAGAACAGTTTGTGGCACTACTTGACTACAAGAAGGGCTTGGTTGGAACACATGTTCTGACGCATCAAGAGCTCACCAATTTAGTATTAGCAACGTGAAGGGTAAAAATCGTAGAGGGAGACCAAGAGATGAATACACTAACCAGATTCAGAAGGATATAGATTGCAGTAGGTACTGGGAGATGAAGAAGCTTGCACAGGATGGAGTAGTATGGAGAGCTGCATCAAACCAGTCTCAGGACTGAAGACCACCACAACAACAACAACAACAACATACGGAAAGTGTGGTCCGATCGGGCACGAAATGCAAACCACAGTGAAAATCCGATGAACCTTTGCATATATGCGTTGGACAGTGTCTCTAGTATTCCCGTCGACCGCGTCACGTCACTCTTTTCAGTTCTGAGCGCACAGTGAGCACGTAAAGATGCATAAAAATAGTGTCTCCCGCCAAGAATAAGGGCCTAGTGAGAGATTCTGCCTGATGCCATGTAGCCCATGTAACATAACTGTTTGCATTTCCTTCTTCATGACATTTCGCGGCCACATTCTGCAGGGGCTAAGAAGGCGCTCCTGAAACTTTTTCGATGGGAAGTGTTTGATCACCCACAATACGGCCCGTAATTGGCTCTCCCCGAGTTTCATCTCTACTAACATGAACCGCTATGAAGGCAATATTTTGGCACAGACAAGGAGCTGTAGATTAAAACTGTGTGCCGGACCGAGACTCGAACTCGGGACCTTTGCCTTTCGCGCTCAAGTGCTCTACCAACTGAGCTACCCAAGCACGAGTCACGCCCCGTCCTCACAGCTTCACTTCTGCCAGTACCTCGTCTCCCACCTTCCAAACTTTACAGAAGCTCTCCTGCGAACCTTGTAGAACTAGCACTCCTGAAAGAAAGGATATTGCGGAGACATGGCTTAGCCACAGCCTGGGGGAGGTTTCCAGAATGAGATTTTCACTCTGCAGCGGAGTGTGCGCTGATATGAAGTTCTGCAAGGTTCGCAGGAGAGCCTCTGTAAAGTTTGGAAGGTAGGAGACGAGGTACTGGCAGTAGTGAAGCTCTGAGGACAGGGCGTGAGTCGTGCTTGGGTAGCTCAGTTGGTAGAGCACTTGCCCGTGAAAGGCAAAGGTCCCGAGCTCGAGTCTCGGTCCGACACACAGTTTTAATCTGCCGGAAAGTTTCATATCACCGCACACTCCGCTGCAGAGTGAAAATCTCATTCAAGGAGCTGTAGACCAGCGTAGAGAATTGGCGGAAAGCTCAGGCGGCTGCCTTCTGAGACGTGGATTTGGAAAGTTGGTTCAACGATACGACATATGTTTAAGTTGCAGCGGCGACTATGTAGAGAAGTAGATGGAAGATGTAACTAACTCTTGCTAATAAAACATTTTTGATTTTCACAGTAGTTTTCATTTCGCGAGCGGTCAGATCTTACTTTCCGAACAGCCCTCATATAAATGTGCGAGGCAGTATGTGGGTACATTATATCGCCGCAAAAAGATTTAGGAAGTAATGAAGAATACTGTGTCCCCCAATTTTTTGCAAGCCGCTCGCTAATCAAGATGGGCGTCTTGCCAATAACGTATCTCATAATAAGAACTTCTTTGCACCAGAAACAACGCATCGCAAAGTAAGATCCGGCCAGTATTTTTTAGGTGTGGAATAGGCATGTCAGTGTCTTAGTAAATTTGTAAACATTACAGCGTACTTAGTCAAAGAAGAGACTTCATTGACCCAAGTAGTTAACCATCAGCAGGGTCCTATCCTTTCACCATCGATTCCGAGGAAGTCACAAGAAATGGTCAAAATAAGACAAATCTAACTAAATTTACAGTTCATTTCCAATCACTTGATTATTTCAATAAAAGGCAGTAGTAATTGTAGATGCTCACATAGTATTGCACTACCGCTGCAGACAATCAGTTCGAATTAAAAATGATTTAAAGTGAAATTAAAATTCTATGACAAATGCGTGCTGGCTTTCATGTAGTCAAAGTAGTTTAAAAATTTTATGTTTTGTTTTGATAATGGTGTTATCAGAATACGTCTACCTGTCATTAGTGCCGAAAAATATCTGTTACAATGAATGAAAGTTTTTACTGCATGTGTTTGAAAATCAATCAGTTGCAGAGTAATAAGTAAAAGATAATAATCAATTTTATCACTATTAAGCAGACATCATTAACGTGAGTTACGCAATACAGAACAATTTCCATGAAGTGTTACTAGTCATTGCTTATTATTAATGATCATTGTGGTAACTAATATCATTGCATTGTAGAATAACGGCTTTTGTGTTCATGGTACACGTGTCTTTTACATGAAAGCTAGAAAGTGCGCATTTTGTCAAGTTGATACTTTGTCTTTGTAACACGATATTCGTGCGGTTTCAAATCCATTACAGTCAACTACTAAATCTAAATTTATGCTCATTTCGGAGCTGGCAACCATCTCATTCTGCAATCTAAACTCATTTAAACTAAATTGTGGCATTCAGAATTACAGTTAACTACAGTGAAACTTTAATTTATTAGCATTTTCTACATTTCGGTCATTGCTGTACGCAGTAACAAAACATTCATGCGATAGCGATCAGGTTATAACTATCTACACATAAGCGCCAAAGAAACTGGTATACGCATGCGAATTCAAATACAGAAGTATGTGAACGGGCAGAATACGGCGCTGCGGTCGGCAGCGCCTACGGAAGACAAGTGTCTGGTGCAGTTTTTAGATCGGTTACTGCTCCTACAACGGCAAATTATCAAGATTTAAGTGAGTTTGAAGGTGGTGCTATAGTCGGCGCACGAGCGACGGGATACAGCATCTCCGAGGTAGTGATGAAATGGGGATTTTCCCGTACGACCATTTCACCAGTGTACCGTGAATATAACGAATCAGGTAAAAAATCGAATCTCTGACATCGCTGCGGCCGGCGAAAGATCCTGCAAGAACAGGACCAACGACGACTGAAGAGAATCATTCGACGTGAAAGAAGTGCAACCCTTCCCCAAACTGCTACAGATTTCGATGCTGGACCCTCAAAAAGTCTCAGTGTGCGAGCCATTCAACCAAACATCATCGACAAGGACATTCGGTGCCGAAGACCTACTCGTGAACCCTTGATAACTGCGCGACACAAAGCTTTACGCCTCTCCTGGGCCCGTCAACACCGACATTTGACTGTTGGTGGCTAGAAAAACATGTTGCCTGGTGGGACGAGTTCGTTTCAAATTGTATCAAGCAGATACACGTGTACTGGTATGGAGACTACCTCATGAATCCATGGACCCTGCGTGTCGCCAGGTTGGCAGGAGACTGTTCAAGCTGATCGAGGCTCTGTAATGGTGTGGGGTTGGGGGAGGGGGGCTGCAGTTGGAGTGATACGAGACCCCGATATGTCTAGATACGACGCTGACAGATGACACGTACCTATGCATCCTGTCTGATCGTCTGCATCCATTCATGTCCATTGTGCGACGGATTTTGGCAACTCCAGATGGACAATGAGACACCCCACACGACCAGAATTGCTACACAGTGGCTACAGGAACACTGTTCTGAGTTTAAATACTTCCGCTGGCCACGGTACTCCCCTTTTTTTTTTTTTTTTTTTGGTCGTCAGTCTACTGACTGGTTTGATGCGGCCCGCCACGAATTCCTTTCCTGTGCTAACCTCTTCATCTCAGAGTAGCACTTGCAACCTACGTCCTCAATTATTTGCTTGACGTATTCCAATCTCTGTCTTCCTCTACAGTTTTTGCCCTCTACAGCTCCCTCTAGTACCATGGAATTCATTCCCTCATGTCTTAGCAGATGTCCTATCATCTTGTCCCTTCTCCTTATCAGTGTTTTCCACATATTCCTTTCCTCTCCGATTCTGCGTAGAGCCTCCTAATTCCTTACCTTATCAGGCCACCTAATTTTCAACATTCGTCTATAGCACCACATCTCAAATGCTTCGATTCTCTTCTGTTCCGGTTTTCCCACAGTCCATGTTTCACTACCATACAATGCTGTAATCTAGACGTACATCCTCAGAAATTTCTTCCTCAAATTAAGGCCGGTATTTGATATTAGTAGACTTCTCTTGGCCAGAAATGCCTTTTTTGCCATAGCGAGTCTGCTTTTGATGTCCTCCTTGCTCCGTCCGTCATTGGTTATTTTACTGCCTAGGTAGCAGAATTCCTTAACTTCATTGACTTCGTGACCATCAATCCTGATGTTAAGTTTCTCGCTGTTCTCATTTCTACTACTTCTCATTACCTTCGTCTTTCTCCGATTTACTCTCAAACCATACTGTGTACTCATTAGACTGTTCATTCCGTTCAGCAGATTATTTAATTCTTCTTCACTTTCACTCAGGATAGCAATGTCATCAGCGAATCGTATCATTGATACCCTTTCACCTTGTATTTTAATTCCACTCCTGAACCTTTCTTTTATTTCCATCATTGCTTCCTCGATGTACAGATTGAAGAGTAGGGGCGAAAGGCTACAGCCTTGTCTTACACCCTTCTTAATACGAGCACTTCGTTCTTGATCGTCCACTCTTATTATTCCCTCTTGGTTGTTGTACATATTGTATATGACCCGTCTCTCCCTATAGCTTACCCCTACTTTTTTCAGAATCTCGAACAGCTTGCACCATTTTATATTGTCGAACGCTTTTTCCAGGTCGACAAATCCTATGAAAGTGTCTTGATTTTTCTTTAGCCTTGCTTCCATTATTAGCCGTAACGTCAGAATTGCCTCTCTCGTCCCTTTACTTTTCCTAAAGCCAAACTGATCGTCACCTAGCGCATTCTCAATTTTCTTTTCCATTCTTCTGTATATTATTCTTGTAAGCAGCTTCGATGCATGAGCTGTTAAGCTGATTGTGGGATAATTCTCGCACTTGTCAGCTCTTGCCGTCTTCGGAATTGTGTGGATGATGCTTTTCCGAAAGTCAGATGGTATGTCGCCACACTCATATAATGTACACACCAACGTGAATAGTCGTTTTGTTGCCACTTCCCCCAATGATTTTAGAAATTCTGATGGAATGTTATCTATCCCTTCTGCCTTATTTGACCGTAAGTCCTCCAAAGCTCTTTTAAATTCCGATTCTAATACTGGATCCCCTATCTCTTCTAAATCGACTCCTGTTTCTTCTTCTATCACATCAGACAAATCTTCACCCTCACAGAGGCTTTCAATGTATTCTTTCCATCTATCTGCTCTCTCCTCTGCATTTAACAGTGGAATTCCCGTTGCACTCTTGATGTTACCACCGTTGCTTTTAATGTCACCAAAGGTTGTTTTGACTTTCCTGTATGCTGAGTCTGTCCTTCCGACAATCATATCTTTTTCGATGTCTTCACATTTTTCCTGGCCGGCCGAAGTGGCCGTGCGGTTAAAGGCGCTGCAGTCTGGAACCGCAAGACCGCTACGGTCGCAGGTTCGAATCCTGCCTCGGGCATGGATGTTTGTGATGTCCTTAGGTTAGTTAGGTTTAACTAGTTCTAAGTTCTAGTGGACTAATGACCTCAGAAGTTGAGTCCCATAGTGCTCAGAGCCATTTGAACCATTTGAACCACATTTTTCCTGGAGCCATTTCTTCTTAGCTTCCCTGCACTTCCTATTTATTTCATTCCTCAGCGACTTGTACTTCTGTATTCCTGATTTTCCCGGAACATGTTTGTACTTCCTCCTTTCATCAATCAACTGAAGTATTTCTTCTGTTACCCATGGTTTCTTCGCAGCTACCTTCTTTGTACCTATGTTTTCCTTCCCAACTTCTGTGATGGCCCCTACACGAACATTATTGAGCATATCTGGGATGCCTTGCAACGTACTGTTCAAAAGATACCTCCACCCGCTCTTTCTGTTACGGCTTTATGGACAGCCCTGCATTATTCATTGTGTCGATTCCCTCCAGCACTACTTCAGACATTAGTCGAGGGCATGCCCCGTCGTGTTGCGGTATTTCTGCACGCTAGCGGGGTGTGCCAGTTTCTTTGGCTCTTCAGTGTATATTTTGTCAGCAAGCATTGATGTTCTGATTCGACGCCCTGTTTCCACTAACAGAGGAACGTTAGGTACACGCGTCACATTAAAAATTTACATACACCGTAGAGTATGAATGCTACATGTCACTGTACGCTAGATGTCACAGGACTCGAGCCCGTTAGTAAAAAAGAGGCGGGAGTACTGCGTTGTGTGCAGAGAAGCGATAACAGCAGCATGGGTCGCTCGGGAGAGCTCAGCGACTTCGAACGTGGACGCGTTACTGGATGTTATCTGAGTAACAAATCCACCAGCAATATTTATGTAAATGTTAAGAGGAAACGTGAAGGAACAACAACGGCCACAGCAAGGGGAGGCAGACCTCGTGTGCTGGCAGACAGGGACCGTCAAGCACTGCGGAGGGTGGTCCTAAAAATTGTGTAGAATCAGTGGAAGCAATCAGTCGCGAGTTCCAAAGTGTTACCAGCAGTCCAGGTAGCTTATTAGCTGTGTGTACAGATTAAAAAGAATGGGGTACAGAGGTCGAGCAGTTCCTCACGGACCACACATTTCTGCACTCAATGCTAAGCGACATCTGAAGTGGTCTACATCTACATCTACATCTACATGGATACTCTGCAAATCAGATTCAAGTGTCTGGCAGAGGGTTCATCGAACCACCTTCACAATTCTCTATTTTTCCAATCTCGTGTAGCGCGTGGAAACAATGAACACCTATATCTTTCCGTACGAGATCTGATTTCCCTTATTTTATCGTGATGATTGTTCCTCCTTGTATAGGTCGGTGTCAACAAAACATTTTCGCATTCGGAGGAGAAGGTTGGTGATTGGAATTTCGTGAGAAGATTCCGTCGCAACGTAAACGTTTTTCTTTTAATGATATCCAGCCCAAATCCTGCATCATTTCTGTGACACTCTTTCCCATATTTCGCGATAATACAAAACATGCTGCCTTTTTTTTGAACTTTTTCGGTGTACTCCGTCAATCCTATCTGGTAAGGATCCCACACCGCGCAGCAGTATTCTAAAAGAGGACGGACAAGCGTAGTGTAGACAGTCTCCTTAGTAGGTCTGTTACATTTTCTAAGCGTTCCGACAGTAAAACGCAGTCTTTGGTTAGCCTTCCCGACAACATTTTCTATGTGTTCCTTCCAATTTAATTTGTTCGAAACTGATATTCCTAGGTATTTAATTGAATTTACGGCTTTTAGATTAGACTGATTTATCGTGTAACCAAAGTTTAGCGAATTCCTTTTAGCACTCATGTGGATGACCTCACACTTTTCGTTATTTAGGGTCAACTGCCACTTTTCGCACCATTCACATATCTTTTCTAAATTTTTTTGCAGTTTGTTTTGATCTTCTGATGACTTTATTTGTCGATAAACGACAGAGTCATATGCAAAAAACCGAAGACAGCTGCTCAGATTGTCTCCTAAATCAATTTATATAGATAAGGAACAGCAAAGGGCCTATGACACTACCTTGGGGAACACCAGAAATCACTTCTGTTTTACTCGATGACTTTCCGTCAATTATTACGAACTGTGACCTCTCTGACAGGAAATCAAAAATCCAGTCACATAACTGAGACGATATTCCATAAGCACGCAATTTCACTATAAGCCGCTTGTGTGGTACAGTGTCAAAAGCCTTCCGGAAATCCAGAAATAAGGAATCGATCTGAAATCCCCTGTCAATAGCACCCCACATTTCATGTGAATAAAGAGCTAGTTGTGTTTCACAGGAACGATGTTTTCTAAACCCATGTTCACTGTGTGTCAATAGACCGTTTTCTTCGATTTAATTCATAATGTTCGAACACAGTATATGTTCTAAAATCCTGCTGCATATCGACGTTAACGATATGGCCCCGTAATTTAGTGGATTACTCCTGTAAAGCAAGAAGTCACCGGACAGTGGATGACTGGGACAGAGTGATTTGCAGTGATCAGTCACGCTGTATCCTGCGGGAAACTGATGGATCGTGGCACTATTTGACGCTAGACTATCAGTCCGCCCCGATAGCTGAGTGGTCAGCGTGACGGATTGGCGTTCTACGGGCCCGGGTTCGATTCCCGGCTGGGTCGGGGATTTTCTCCGCTCAGGGACTAGGTGTTGTGCTGTCTTAATCTTCATTTCACCCCCATCCGCCGCGCAGGTCTCCCAATGTGGCGTCGGATGTAATAAGACCTACACCAAGGCGGGCGGACCTGCCCCGCAAGAGGCCTCCCGGCCAATGACGTCAAACGCTCATTTCATTTCCATTCGGGCACAACTCCTATTGTCCATATATAGATATTTCGTGATTTTTTACCTGAATTGGTTAAGGAGAATGCCGAGATGTTTTGCTTCGAAAAGGGCGGGGACAATTTCTTTCCCCATCTCTTCAAATTCGAGTGTGTACTGCGGTTCTAGTGAATTAGTCGTTGGGACGACAAACTCTAGTCCTCTGTAAGAGTACCTGGTGATGACTAGCTCCTGGAACACGTAGCACAAGACAGTAAAAATTGTTACCAAACAAACACAACCACAAATTGTTAAGTAAATCCATTCATTTTGCTTTGAGGTTTCTGGTATGCATGTAATGTCTGCTCTTCGTCAACATCACAAATCAAGATGAGACGTATATTAACACACAATAGTAGTATAGCTGTGAGTGGGATACGTGTGAATTATGGGAAAATAAATAATGCATTTATTTAATTACCTGACATCTCTCAGCGCAGATTTCTACAAATACACAGGATATTCATAAATTTTCTATATAATTTTCGACTTTAATAACTTTAAAACTATACCAGATAATAAGTAACAAATGATTTTGCAAACTTCACAAGAAAACTCGTAATATGTTGTTTCTTCATTCACACACGTCAGGGTGTTCACCCCTTAGTGGCACGGAAGACGTCAAGTCGGTATTCATTTTTCCTCCATGCGCGTTGCAGGAACGCCACGACATCTTTAGAAACATTGCGAGTGAGTGTCTTCAAGTCCTGTAGGTTTGTAGCTTTGGTTTCCTTTACAAACCGCCACAAGAGGAACACAAGTGAAACCAAGTCATCGTGGGTCCTACAGAATCGGACCATCACGTTTAATGCATCTCCCAGAAATTTTTCGTACAGAAATTGATAGACATTTGGGGATCAGTTGACTGGAATAAGACGACAGTGTGCACTTGTTCCGACTGTGGCAGAGTAAACTTGTGTAACATGTCCACTGTTGATCGTACACTAGTTAAAAAGGAATAGACCTATAGTGCAACTGTGCCTAAGTCCACACCACACCTCTGCATTTCACGTTCAATATGAGGACACACTTATCCCAACACACGAAGTTTATGAACGTAATGAAAAGCTGACTCATCGAGAAAAAAAACCAAATCTTTTAAATATTTTAGTCTTTCCTAGCTATAACGACTGCAAACTCTTCCCGCTGAGGTCCCTCCGCTGGCTTTAGTCTGACGCAGGTACACCTTCCAGGCGTAAAGACGTAATTTCTTGTTCGAAACTTGGTGCACTGTTGATCGCGGCCATGCCAATTCTCTGTTTGTCCTACGTACGAATCTGCTCGAATATCTTGCAGTCGCCAGTCATACCTCATGCACGCCAGATGGGCGACCCACCCCCTTTTTATGGAGAACACTATCTGTTTCCATAAATGACATATGTTGAGCTCTAATAGATGCTGGCGATAGTTGTTGCCTGCCATACTGTACTCGAAAGTTTCGTTACTCTTAGGTATAGGATTTCGTCTCTATGGACCAAGATAATCAATGACATTGCTCCTGTGATGTCCACGTTTTCCGCCAAGTCTACGGCTCCTGGAAAATGAAACATATATACACACATCAAAAAAAGATTTGCATCACCACAGTTCCCAGAACTCCTGAAGATACACGTTGACTGTGAATATTGTGTCACAGGCACAGTCCCTTTGACTGTTCAGAGATGTCACTAAACCCGTCCAAAGATGTAAACAACCATGCATGAGCAGCGCCTATTAGACGGAGGGGTTTCGACAGCCGATCAGTTCGTCATTCCACCAGGAAGGAGGTACACGGCTCGTATTGTCTGTAGTTCAACCATGCCTAGACGATCAATACCGCGGTTCTATCGCGTCCCCATTGTTATTTTGTTCCAGGAAGGGCTCTCAACAAGGGAAGTGTCCAGGCGTCTCGGACTGAACCAAAGCGATGTTGTTCGGACATGGAGGAGATACCGAGAGACAAGAACTGTCGATGACATGCCTCGCTCAGGCCGCCCAACGGCTACTACTGCAGCGGATGAGCGCTATCTACGGAGGAACCCTGACAGCAACGCCACCAGGTTGAATAATGCTTTTCGTGCAGTCACAGGACGTCGTGTACGACTCAAACTGTGCGCAGTAGGCTGCAAGATGCGCTACTTTACTCCCGACGCCCATGGCGAGGTCCAACTTTGCAGCCACGACACCATGCAGCGTGGTACAGATGGGCCCAACGACATGCCAAATGAACCGCTCAGGATTGGCAACACTTTCTTTTCAGCGATGAGTGTCGCATATTCCTTCAATCCAGACAATAGTCGGAAACGAGTTTGAAGGCCACCCGCTTAGTCTAAACGCCTTAAACACACTGTCCAGCGAGTGCAGCAAGGCGGAGGTTCCCCGGGTTTTGAGGTGGTATTATGTGATGCCGACGTACGCCACTGGTGGTCATGGAAAGCGCCGTAACCGCTGTACGGTACGTGAATGCCATCCTCCGACCGATAGTGCAACCTTATCGGGAGTATATTGGCGAGGCCTTCGTCTTGATGGACGACAATTCGCGCCCTCATCGTGCACATCTTGTGAATGACTTCCTGCAAGATGACATCGCTCGACTAGAGTGGCCAGCATGTTCTCCAGACATGAACCTTATCAAATATGCCTGGGATAAATTGAAAAGGGCTGTTTATGGACGACGTGACCCACCAACCACTCTGAGGGACCTACGCCGAATCGCCGTTGGGGAGTGGGACAATGTGGGCCAACATTGCCTTGATGAACTTGTGGACAGCTTGCCACGACGAATACAGGTATGCATCAATGCAAGAGGAAGTGCTGCTGGAGTATTAGATGTACTGGTGTGTACAGCAGTCTGGACCACCACCTCTGAAGGACTCGCTGTATGGTGGTACAACACGCAATGTGTGGTTTTCATGAGCAATAAAAAGGACAGAAATGATGTTTGTGTTGATCTCTATTCCAATTTTGTGTACAGGTTCCGGAACTCTCGGAACCGAGGTGATGCAAAACTTTTTTTGGTGCGTGTATATATGAGTTCCCGTGTATATATGAGTTCCCGTGTGGGGTTGCTAGTCCCCCATCGGGCGCCTCCCCAGGTGGCGGATAGGGGAAAACCTCTCAGATATGGGTGGCACCGGGGAAATGAAATACCCAGGCTGGACCAAAACTAGCAACGTGGTGGCGTCTGTACTCTGGTGGAGCGGCCTACCAAAGGCGTCTGTACCCCATGTCAGGGATGGCCTGGAAATTATATCGCCAATCCGTTCTGAAGCAAGCGTGGCGATTATGCTTCTCACCTTCGAGTTATGTTGTGTGACATTAATGTTAAATTTTCCGGAGTAATAGCCCCACAGTCGGATCTGCGGGTGGGAGCAACTTTGATGTCCCAAATACCAAGTGGTGCTGAGAAGAAGATACAGACTCTTCAAGTCTGTACATATAACTGTCGCTCTCTAATAGGCAACGACAGACTAGAAGAGATCGGGAAAGAGCTTACAAAAATCAACTGGAGTATTGTTGGTTTAAGCGAAGTACGCCGAAAAGGGGAAGACTGTCTCCGTTTGCGCTCTGGCGACTTGTTTTACATTTGTGGCGACCCAGAAGGAAAACTCAATTGAGTTGGGTTCTTAATCAACAAGAATATTGCTGATAGAGTATCTGTCTTAGAAGGAACTTCCAGCAGGACAGCTCGAATGGTCCTGAAGGTGTCGAATAGGTATAAAATACAGATTGTTCAGGTGTACGCTCCCACCTCAAGTCACCCTGACGAAGAAATTGAATCCTTTTATGAAAGTCTGGATAGCACCTGTAAAAAAGGTAGCGATTGTCACTTCCAGATGGTCATTGGCGATTTCAATGCAAATGTTGGCACCAAGAAACAAGGCGACACAGTGATGGGCAACTATGGGATTGACGACCGAAACGATAGAGGTGAGAGATTAGTCCAGTTCGCTGAGTACACCAGTATGCCCATCATGAATATGTTCTTAAAGAAGCACCCTGACCGAAAATGGACTTGGAGGAGCCCAAATTTCAGTATCAAAAACGAGATAGACTTTATTCTGTCAAACATTCCGCAGATTGTAAAGGACGTATCAGTGCTAAATCAGTTCAACACTGGCAGTGATCACCGTCTTGTGAGAGCTAGGGTCGAACTCAATGTTAAGAAATGAAAGGAATAAACTTATGAAAGGGGAGAGAAGGGTAATCAACCTCAAAAACCTGGAAGAACATTCCTCGAAATTCCAAGAAGTCCTCCAAAGCAAGTTCCACGTAAGTAAAGATGGTGATTTGGCGGAAATGATTGTTTCAAGTGCACAAGAAGTCGGTGGCCTATGCCAGAAAAATAAAAAAAACCAAGAAATTCAGTGCCAAAACTGAAACCCTTTTACAACAGAGGCGAGAAATGAAAATCCAAACCGATCGTGACATGGTAGCGTATTCCGAACTATGTAAGACAGTGTGAAGAGAAATGAAAACTGACATACAGAAATTCACTGAAGACACCTTACGAGCAAGCCTGGAGAACAAGACAAGTTTAAAGTCAGCCAAACGCAAACTCACAATCGGTAAAAAGCAGATTATCGCACACGATGGAAATGACAGTCGAATCACTGAAAAGAAGGAGGTTTTGAAGTTCATCAGAGACTTTTATAGCAATTTGTATAGCAATCCAAGGGAAAATTTGAGTGTATCTAAATTAAATGATGTACCTAGTGTTCCAGATATACTCCCATCGGAAGTCAAGTGTGCTCTAGATAGCATGAAGAAGGGAACAGCGCCGGGTGATGATGAGCTCAGCAGCGTTGACATCCTCAAACTGGCTGGAGAGGTAACAATAAATCACATGGCAAAAGTATTTACTTCCTGCCTGCACTATGCTTCAGTCCCACTATCGTGGAACAAGGCTAAGGTTATTTTGATACACAAGAAAGGAAATATTCACAATATTAAAAACTACCGTTCTATCAGCTTGCTCTCAATTTTGTACAAAATTTTCACAAAGATCTTGTTAAACCGAATTAGTTCCACCCTGTAGAACAAGCAGGATTCCGAAGCAATTTTAGCACTATTGACCACATTCTGACCGTTAGTGAAGTGATAAGCAGAGCGAATGAATACCAACTGCCTCTCTGCATTGCCTTTGTTGACTTTGAAAAGGCCTTTGACTCCGTTAGCCATGTAGCTGTCCTCCAAGCTTTGAGTGAGCAAGGAGTGGGAGCAGCATACATTGAAGTGTTCAGGAAAATCCACGAGAATTCTTCAGCTTATGTTAACATCGGCGAATCAACTCAAGAATTCCGCATCATGAGGGGTGTCAAGCAAGGCGATCCCATCTCCCCAAACCTGTTCTCTGCTGTATTGGAAATGGCTATGTCAAAGCTGAGCTGGTAAGGTAAGGGAATTAGAATTAATGGAAGAAGGCTTACCGACTTGAGATTTGCTGATGATATTGCCTTACTGGCCAAAGACTTCGCAGAGCTCCAAAACTTAGTTACAGATCTTGCATCGGAATGTCAGCTGGTTGGCTTGAACACGAACCTTTCCAAAACAAAAGTAATGTCCAACAAATGGATCCCAGCTGGAGATGTGAAAGTCAAGGACAGTCTACTAGAAGAGGTCAGTGAATATGTCTATCTTGGCCAGATTATAAATATGAAGGGAGACATAAGGCCAGAAATCTATCGACGCATAAAGCTTGGCTAGCAAGCATTTGGGAAGAATTCAAAAGTATTCAGATCAAAAATGCCAGTAAACCTGAAGACTAGGCGCTCAGTCAGGACCCGCGCGACTGCTACGGTCGCAGGTTCGAATCCTGCCTCGGGCATGGATGTGTGTGATGTCCTTAGGTTAGTTAGGTTTAAGTAGTTCTAAGTTCTAGGGGACTTATGACCACAGATGTTGAGTCCCATAGTGCTCAGAGCCAAATCTGAAGAAAGCAGTATTTGATCAATGGATTCTTCCCGTGATGACGTATGGCTGCGAGACATGGACACTGAACTCATTTACAAAAGGGAAACTTAGGACAGCACAGAGAGCTATGGAGAGATCAATGCTGGGCTATACAAGAAAGGATAGGAAAGGGGCAGATGACATCCGGTCTGTGACGAAGGTTAATGACATCTTAGAGACAGTAGGTTCCTTGAAATGGCAGTGGGCTGGCCACGTCGCAAGAAGAAAAGACAACAGATGGACGAAGCTAGTACTGGAGTGGAGTCCGAGAGAGCACCGGAGGCCTAGAGGAAGACCACCAGACAGATGGGACAAGGACATCAAGAAGATCACCTGGTAACACCTGGCAGAGAACTGCCCAAGACCGTCCCACTTGGAGAAGACTGCTGAAAGCCTACCTGAATCCACGACTCGAAGAGGCCACATCAATTAATGATTGAATTGGCTGCTGCTGATGATGATGATATATGAGTTATCTTGTCACATGTTGAAAATCAGTTGTTGTTATCCAGTATAGTTTTAAAGCTATTAAAATACAAACTTGTAAAACTAATTTACAGTCTCCCTACATTTCCGCAGGCACATTCTGGTGATTATCTTAAATTATGGAGGGGTAACAGGACGAAATGTTTTGAAGTTAATACGCACTTCCCTCTCCTGCCAGGACTTGGCAGCAAGAGCCTGCGGAATTCAAGGTCTCTTAAAAGTTTCTCGGAGAGGCAGAGAAGCGAATCTAGATTGGCGAGCATCCAGAGCTGTGCTGGCGAGGCCGGAAGAGCGTAGGCCAGCACACACGTTACGGGAGCGGCCGCTGGCTGCGTCGTCGTAAGGAAGAGTAGGGACGCCTCACCTGACAGCGCCCCGCTACAGAGGGCACAGAAGTTTACCAAGCCTTCTTTCTAACTGTATCTCCATTCCTGTTCGTCTTTAGCGCTATGCTGAAGGTCGTTTGTTGAAGTCTCGGAAAGGCTCTAAACGGTTTACTAGCGCAGTGAAAAGACAGCTCATGTCATAAATAGCAGTCTTACGCTTTATTTCTATCCTTCTTCTACTACCAGCTCTTCTCCACTTACTACGGTATGTCAGCTGTCATGAATATCGCAGACTTCACGTAAACATAGCTGGCAGAACAACGTAGCTACAATTTGTAGTATCTTTGAATGTCTGTGGCGTATGAAGTATGAGAAAGCAACTTATTTGCACTGCGAGGCCCACGAGAAAGACAGGCCGCGGCGCGTACGTCACGAAGGTAGAAGCAGACAAAATGCGTATTTAAACCTGTTAACTCGCAACTGGGTGTTTACGTTCTAACGACAACTACATCTTCTACTGGAGTCTGCTATTATGAAATCTTACTGATTACTAGTCGTACAACAAAATTTAAGGTCAATTTTCGACATAAATGGTAAAATGGCTTGTTTACAGCATTTAGTTTCTTCTGGCTAACAGTCCTCATGTCATATAACATGTGGCGCCTTATGCAACAGATAATCATTTTGGCATGATTTTAATTTTATTATACCCCAGTACAGCCGTAATAAATTATCAGTAGTCTTGAGGACTTCCTATCATTGTAGGACTAATAACAGTAAGATTTCATAAGAGTGGCTTCCAGCAGAATGATGCAATTCTCGTTTGTAGAGACACTTCTAGTTACGAGTTAACAGGTGTAGAAGCCAGTTTGGCTACTGAGTTGAACGAGCTCGGCCTACCTTCGTGACGTACGGACCGCGGCCTGTCTTTCTCGTGGGCCTCGTTACACTGTCCAATGACGTTACAGGAAGAGCTTCAATGTGGTTCTGGAAGGTACCGACAGGGATGTGAAGCCGTGCCAACTCGAGTCCCCACGGCCATCTACCCTAAGTTCCTCGGTTGAGGATCCATTGCGCAGAGAGCCAGATCGAGGTGGTTGCACAGATTCTCGATTGGGTTTGAAACCGGGGAGTTTGGTGGCCAGGGGAGTACGGTAAGTCGTCCTGATGCTCTTCGAACCACCCACATACACTGTGAGCTGTGTAACACGTTGTATTGTCCTGCCTGTAGATGCCATCATGCCAAAGAAAAGCCAACTGCGTGTAGGATTGGATATGGACCCCAAGGATAGATGCATATTCGTGCCGACTCATTCTGCCTTCCAACATGACGAGATGTGCAAGGGAACACCACGAAAACATTCCCCACCCAGTAAAGCTCCCTCCTCTTGGCTGGAATCTTCCGACGGCTGTTGCGAGCTTTGCGTAAACATCGCTCCACAACATCGTAGCCACAACTTTTAGTGTCTGTGACGTATGAATTATGTGAAAAAATGCAACTTTTATACTACAATGTGTATAGCTGTCGTTTGTTACATTACTACGAAAAGTCATAAATATCGAATTATCACCTAAAAAAATGAAGCTGCCACCATGAAACTTGGTGTTAGCTGTTCTGTAAGTCTTTCCCAAAAAAATGGCTCTGAGCACTATGGGACTTAACATCTATGGTCATCAGTCCCCTAAAACTTAGAACTACTTAAACCTAACTAACCTAAGGACAGCACACAACACCCAGCCATCACGGGCAGAGAAAATCCCTAACCCCGCCGGGAATCGAACCCGGGAACCCGGGCGTGGGGAAGCGAGAACGCTACCGCACGACCACGAGATGCGGGCTAAAAGTCTTTCCCCTCCCCCAACGATGTATTACTTGGCGTAGTTCTCGGCTGTAAAAGTGTATATTCGTTTGTTAAGGAAAAGATCTACCGAGAAATCACCGCGTCGTCGTTGTAGAAACACCATCCAAGAAATGGCTCCTTCATCTGCGGAAAGACTACGGCGTCACGAGAATACAAGGATAATGTTGACTGTGTTATGTGCAGAATGGGGTGGAGTGTCGTCGTGGAGCAGTAAAACGACTTTCACGCTTTGACTCGTATTGACAGTCCGCCTTAACTATGTTAAAAGATGTCTGTAGTTTGCACCTGTGGCTGTTTGCTCCTTCTAGGCATAATAACTGATACGTCAAAACATTATGACCACCTGCTAATAGCTTGTTTGTGCGATTTGGAACGAAATACATCACAGATTCTGCGTATCAGTGATACGACAGTTTGTTGGCAGGTTAGTGACGGCATGTTGCATTAGATGTCTACGCACTGGTCATTTAAGTCGCGTAAATAACGAACCGCTGATGTGCGTACGCGGTGGTGTGGCCCGATAGCGACGCACATAGGTCCCATAGCATTTACATCAGGCGAATTTGGTCGCCAAGACATTAACATGAGTTCACCATAATGCTTCTCAAACGAGTGTAGCACGATTCTGGCTCCGAGACACGGACAATCACAGTGCTGATGCAGGTAGTTCACAGCTGTCAGTGTGTCTGCGATTGCTACCACAGGTCCCATGGAAGCGCAGGAGAATGTCTCCCGTAAAATAATACTGCTCTCACCAGACTGCATAAAAAACCGAAAATCGGTTATTTCAGAAACCGATTGTTTCGGACGGTTTTAACAGTCAGCTTAAACTGCAGACGAAAAGAACCGGTGTAACCGAAAACCAGTTGTTTCAGCCATAGCCGCCATCCCTGGCGCGCTCCCTACAGAGCCGCACGTGTACACCACATGTTCTGAGTTGCCTCGCCCGCATCTACTAGTTGTAATTTCACGAGCCGAAGCTAATCCACATTAAATATGAGGACGCATTGGTTTGACTGTGCATGCTGAATAAATTAATAACGAACAGTTTTTATGTTCAACGCTGATTTTTCTGCAGCTTCCCACATCATGCCTGTCTCATAAGGCATCTACGAACTTCATAACAGCCAAGGAAGACTAGAGCACGTCCTGAGAAGCAAGCATTGTTTGTGTTCATTCTTGTTTCTCGTCAGCTACTTGGGCGCGCTACATTTTAGTACCCAAAGTGGGGCATTTGCTACTGCACCGTTACAACTCAAAAAATGTGAGTCATGAAGGACGGAGTGACAGAACACTTCTGTGAGAGGAACCGGAGATTGGAATAGAAGAGGCGGCCGGGATATCACACTGGAGGCGATAGCGGAAAAAATGATAAATACTCATGAATTAAATAAAACAATATGGTTCCAGAGATCATTCGAATCTCATCCATCTACGACGTATACACGCAATACAGTTGCCGAGCCTCTACAGTGGTGTTCCATTTCAGGGAGAATACCAGGTGGGTGGAGGCGTGGCGGGGATTTGGACTGAGGAGGGAGGCGTGCTAGGGTAGTCCGTACAACCATTGTGCCAGGATGGTGTAGAGGTTAGCACATCGGTCTCCCGAGCAGGAGCCATGTGTTCGAACCCCGGCCTTGCTCTAGTGAGCAGGAGGCTTGGGTTCGTACCCCGTCCTTGGTACAAATTACATTCGTTCCTTTACTCAGCGAATATATATCACTCCTGGATCTGTTTCTAACATTTTGTGCGATGTTTTGAACCCGCTGGATTCCGCCATTTATTGCTCCCATTCAAAAAACTTGCCGAACTGAGGCAGCAGCGGAAATGTTGCAGCAGTGTCCGCCCAATCCACATGACTTATTTAGCCACCTAATCCCCAGTGGTCGGTTAATCACCTATGAATTCGAAACAATGGAGCAAAGCAAGCAGTAGAAATCTTCGTCGAAAATGGCGAAGACCCAGCACCTTCGGGCAAAGTGATGTGTTTTTTTTTTATTTGGAACAGCCGTGATGCAGTGCTGATATACACTGGCTCAAATGGTTCAAATGGCTCTGAGCACTATGGGACTCAACATCTTAGGTCATAAGTCCCCTAGAACTTAGAACTACTTAAACCTAACTAACCTAAGGACATCACACACACCCATGCCCGAGGCAGGATTCGAACCTGCGACCGTAGCGGTCGCGCGGTTCCAGACTGTAGCGCCAGAACCGCTCGGCCACCAGCGGCCGGCTGATATACACTGACAAGCCAAAACATTTTGACCATTGCCCACCGCGACCTTGGATGCCAAATGGTGGCGTTACGGGCACGTGACGCTGTAAGGGGAGCAGACACGGACGTCGGATCACCCTAGCGAAAATATGGGCTGCAAATGGGGAAATCCATCGAGATAAGTGACTTTGACAAAGGACAGATTATTATTACGCAGAACCTATGAACGAGTATCTCGAAAACGGCGAAGCTCGTCGAATGTTCAAGTACTACTGCCGCTAAGATCTACGGAAAGAAATAGAAGGACAGTGAAACTACAACTACTCACTAAATGTTTGGACGTTCGCGACTCTTCACAGAACGTGGGATTCGGAGGCTTGTCTGCTCTGTAAAGTAGAGTAGATGGTGATCTGTGGCATCTCTACCGAAAGAGCACAGTGCTGGAGCACTCGAGCACTCACAAGTGTTCCGAGGCACACCGTTCATCGTACATTGTTGAACACGGAGCTCCGCAGTAGACCACCCCTACGTGTTCACTTGTTGAACCGACGACATCGCCATTTACGATTGCAGCGGGCATGGTACCATCGGGATTTGACCTTCGATCGAAGGAAACGTGTCGATCCTTCGGGTGAATCTCATTTTTGCTAGATTACGTCGATGGTCGTCCCCTCAAACGCCGTCATCGGGGTGAACGGCGGCTCGAAACGTGCAACGCGCCACGAATGCAGACTGGTGGGAGCAGTATTATTCTACGGGAGCCATTCTGCTGCGCTTGCATGGGACCTGTAGTACCAATCGAAGACACACTGAGAGCTGTGAACTACCTGCATCTCTTCATGCTTGATCTTTTCCCCCACGGCGATGTCATCTTTCAGTACTATGATTGTCCGTGTCTCGGAGCCAGACCCGCGTTACACTCGTTTGAGAAGCATTATAGTGTTGATGTCTCGGCGACCAAATTCGCCTGATGTAAATGCTATGGAAACCATGTTCGTCGCCATCTGGCCCCACCACAGCGTACGCACATCAGCGGTTCGTTATTTACGCGAATTACATGTCCTGTGCGTAGACATCTAATGCCACATGCCGTCACATACCTACCAACAAACTGTCGGATCCCTGATACGCAGAATCAGTGATGTATTTCGTTCCAAATACGCACAAATAAGCTAGTAGCAGGTGGTCATAATGTTTTGACTTATCAGTTATTATGCCTAGAAGGAGCAAACAGCCACAGGTGCAAACTACCGACATCTTTTGACAGGGTTAAGGCGGACTGTCAATACGAGTCAAAGCGTGAAAGTCGTTTTACTGCTCCACGACGACACTCCACCCCATTCTGCACATAACACAGTCAACATTATCCTTGTATTCTCGTGACGCCGTAGTCTTTCCGCAGATGAAGGAGGAGGTGATAATTAGATCTTTATGACCTATCGTAGTAATGCAACAAACGACATCCATACACATAGTTGTATGAAACTTGCATTCACATAATTCATACGCCACAGACACTAAAAGTTGTGGCTACGATGTTGTGGAGCAATGTTTACGTAAAGCTCGCAACAGCCGTCGGAAGATTCCAGGCAAGAGGATGGAGCTTTACTGGGTGGGGAATGTTTTCGTGGTGTCCCTTTGCACATCTCGTCATGTTGGAAGGCACAACAAGTTGGCACGAATGTGAATCTATCCTTGGGACCATAATCGTAGACATTGATTCTCTTGTAGCTGGAGCAGCAGGAGACGACGATCGATATGGGACTGAGGCTGTGGCAGAAATCGGTCACATAGTCTCCAGCGAATATGGTGAAGGTGAAGGAGACGCGTGCGGGCGACGGCGTGAGCCAAAGATCAGAAGTTGATGACTTACCTTCATCACCTTTTGGATATCAATTTTCCCACCCTGAAGCAACCACAAAATTAAGGGTTCAGATATTATGTCAAGTTTATAGCACGTCAATAAAATTATAGGTATATCAGTCAAACTTACCTTCTCTTCCAAGGATCATTGTGGATGTTTGCTCATTATACGATATCGCGAATTTGTTGTACCTCCTCCCGTTTTTTATCTTTTAAAGCAAATTGAGGGTTTTACTTCATTGCTACCCCGCTTCGTACAATACTAGGGGCGGTGCCGTCCTGCAACGCAGCCGATATCTGAAGACGACAGCGAGAAACTACCATACAGACCAGGTGGGGGCAAGTCTTACAACGGACGTGTAGGCGTACCGTCCACTACACGACTCCACGCGGCAACAGGTACATTACTGTCTCTGCAATGCTGAACCGATTCTTATGTCATGTTTTTGCTGCGAGTTCTGAATGTAGGCGCTCTTATTAAAATAGTGCTGACCGATTTTCCCAGTTTCTATAATAAACCAATATTTGAAAGCAGTGGAAATTCTAGGAATAAAAATTACTCGTTTTTAAAAGTAATTTTGTTTAGAAACAAAAATTTTAGCGCTGCAACCACAGAAAATTGACATGCCAGATTTTTTACCCAGTTATTAGTAAAGAATGAAGAAACCTGTTATAACCGAGACCAAACAAATACCGAAAAATACTAATAATTCAGACCTAAAATACCGGTATCGGTTTTAACCAGTTGGTTTCTCCCATTTCTTCAGCAAGCTTAATTGGCTTCACGGCAAGCCAGGACTACAGCAGTGGCCAAGGCAGCGCGCGGCCTCGCTACGGACACGGGTCGGCCAGCAGTGTCTTCTCCACTGCGGCAGATCGCGGCGCTGCCCAGAATCGAACTCAGAAAACGAAACACCTCATGATGCTCCACGTCATCTATTGGTCGTGGAATTAAGTTTCGCACCTCTAGTGGTGTGAAACATGGTGTGGCGTAGGGATTTCAGTGAGTACCAGGAGTCAAATCAAATGTGTGTGAGGATCTTATGGGACTTAACTGCTAAGGTCATCAGTCCCTAAGCTTACACACTACTTAACCTAAATTATCCTAAGGACAAACACATACAGCCATGCCCGAGGGAGGACTCGAACCTCCGCCGGGACCAGAGTACCAGGACGGCTGACATGCACCTAGAAATAAAAAAAATTAATTGCGCAACTTTTTTTTCGAGATGACGTCTAAAGCTTTTTGACTACCCGCCGTAGATGTTTGTTTCATCTATGGAAGAACACAGCGTGGTATGCAAGAACGATCTTCCTCAGAGTCTATCGACCCAGAGGAAAACCGTGCCTTATTTGGCTAGAGAATTTTGTCCTTCTGCTGTAACCATTCGCTTCTACTCTCATAAACAGCACGATGCCGTGAAGGTATTTATGCCGCAGTCTGCGAGCTTCGAGCTTTCGCAAGACACCCGATCCTACTATGTGACGTATTTGTACTGCTGGCGATGTATTTGCATCACTATGAGAGAAGGACTAATTAACAGGAAAACCTGTATCAACTTTCTATGCTACTATATTAGTGAAATGGTTTTTGATACAAGTCGCCAGTCTCGATACAAGCGCCGTGTCAAGGTTATATAGAGTCACAATTATGACGCTATCTGACCTGTGGCAACGTGATGCGCGCAAATACACTACTGGCCATTAAAATTGCTACAACACGAAGTTGACGTGCTACATACGCGAAATTTAACCGTCAAGAAGAAGATACTGTGATATGCAAATGATTAGCTTTTCAAAGAATTCACACAAGGTTGGCACCGGTGGCGACACCTACAACGTGCTGACATGAGGAATGTTTTCAACCGATTACTCACACACAAACAGCAGTTGACCGGCGTTGACTGCTGAAACGTTGTTGTGATGCCACGTGTAAGGAGGAGAAATGCGTACCATCCCGTTTCCGTCTTCGATAAAGGTCGGATTGTAGCCTATCGCGATTGCGGTTTATCGTATCGCGATACTGCTGCTCGCGTTGGTCGAGATCCAATGGCTGTTAGCAGAATATGGAATCGGTGGGTTCAGGAGGGTAATACGGAACGTCGTGCTGGATCCCAACGGCCTCGTGTCACTAGCAGTCGAGATGACAGGCATCTTATCCGCATGGCTGTAACGGATCGTGCAGCCACGTCTCGATCCCTGAGTCAACAGATGGGGACGTTTGCAAGACAACAACCATCTGCACGAACAGTTCGACGACGTTTGCAGCAGCATGGACTATCAGCTCGGAGACCATGGCTGACATTACCCTTGACGCTGCATCACAGCTAGGAGCGCCTGCGATGGTGTACTCAACGACGAACCTGGGTGCACGAATGGCAAAACGTCATTTTTTCGGATGAATCCAGGTTCTGTTTACAGCATCATGATGGTTGCATCCCCGTTTGGCTTCATCGCGGTGAACGCACATTGGAAGCGTGTATTCGTCATCGCCATACTGGCGTATCACCCGACGTGATGGTATGGGGTGCCATTGGTTGCACGTCTCGGTCCCCTCTTGTTCGCATTGACGGCACTTTGAACAGTGGACGTTGCATTTCAGACGTGTTACGACCCGTGGCTCTAGCCTTCATTCGATTCCTGCGAAACCCTACATTTCAGCAGGATAATGCTCGACCGCATGTTGCAGGTACTGTACGGGTCTTTCTGGATACAGAAAATTTTCGACTACTGCCCTGGCCAGCACATTCTCCAGATCTCTCACCAACTTAAAACGCCTGGTCAATCGTGGCCGAGCAACTGGCTCATCACGATACGACAGTCACTACTGTTGATGAACTGTGGTATCGTGTTGAAGCTGCATGAGCAGCTGTACCTATACACGCCATCCAAGCTCTTGAATACTCGTTTATCAACTGCATTTCTTCTTGGTGCAGCAATTTTAATGGCCAGTAGTGTACATTACTAGATCCGGCCACTGGGCTCGAACCACGCAATTGGTTCTTTGTAGTGTCCTCCGTTATGTTAGCAAAGAAGCGTAGTCTTGTGATAACAGCTCAAAGATGCCGAGGTCCCCAAGTCACACTAACAATGAACACTCCAGTTTCCTTGTAAAGGATACGCTGTATTACAATTTAAGATATCTTGCCAATTCCACATCTTCTAGCAAACCCTCCTCCAACTAATGGCTCCCTGATTTAACACAAAACTGCATTCGAATAATAACACCAGCTTGGGCTAAATCATCGTATATTCGACTTTGAAAGTCACGGCTGCTGCTCCGTTAATACTGGAGCAAAGATCCCGACTTGACATCACTCTCCCCTGCTATAAAATGACTGAATCCGTCTACGAAATTCGGAACTTCCCATAACTGTCAGCGTGCTGGTCCCCGTTTCCTGCCTTCTTCCCTCCGTAAACATCCGCGATTGACTGGCTCACAGTTTTCATGAGTACGGAACAACTCCAGAAATTTGTAAAACACTTTGATTTCATAGGCAATGTGCGCTGTACCTGAATGATGCTTGGCTTTCTTCTCATCCGTATCATTCACTTTGGTTAACCTCGTCGGTGCCGACGGCTGAAAAGCGGAGCCGGCCGGGTGGCGGACTACATCGTAGGCGAGTGGTCCAGCAGAGGCGTGGACAGAGTGCTGGCTGCCAGGGAACGGCCAGTCGGTCACAGGTCCGTGGATCGCGGCCCAGCGGCGGCAGCGGCGACATGGTTACGGCAAACGCTTCAAGGCTGCGGTTTGACACAGACTGGGCGCAGCTACATGGACCAGACAGCCGAACCATGACGAGATGGTTCCGGAAGGCTTAAATGCTGCTGCTCATTTGTACGAGGGGCGTTCAATATTGTTGTTGTTGTGGTCTTCAGTCCTGAGACTAGTTTGATGCAGCTCTTCATGCTACTCTATCCTGTGCAAGCCTCTTCATCTCCCAGTACCTACTGCAGCTTACATCCTTCTGAGTCTGCTTAGTGTATTTATCTCTTGGTCTCCCTCTACGATTTTTACCCTCCACGCTGCCCTCCAATACTAAATTGTTGATCCCTCGATGTCTCAGAACATGTCCTACCAACCGATCCCTTCTTCTAGTCAAGTTGTGCCTCAAGCTCCCGTTCTCCCCAATTCTATTCAATACCTCCTCATTAGTTATGTGATCTACCCATCTAATCTTCAGCATTCTTCAGTAACACCACATTTCAAAAGCTTCTATTCTCTTCTTGTCCAAACTATTTAACGTCCACGTTTCACTTTCATGCATGGCTAAACTCCATACAAATACTTTCAGAAACTACTTCCTGACACTTAAATCAATACTCGATGTTAACACATTTCTCTTCTTCAGAAACGCTTTCCTTGCCATTGCCAGTCTACATTTTATATCCTCTCTACTTCGATCATCATCAGTTATTGTGCTCCCCAAATAGCAAAACTGCTTTACTACTTTAAGTGTCTCATTTCGTAATCTGATTCCCTCAGTATCACCCGATTTAATTCGACTACATTCCATTATCCTCGTTTTTCTTTTGTTGATGTTCATCTTATACCCTCCTTTCAAGACATTGTCCATTCCGTTCAACTGCTCTTCCAAGTCCTTTGCTGTCTGTGACAGAATTACAATGTCATCGGCGAACCTCAAAGTTTTTATTTCTTCGTTCAATCAGTAATGCAATAATGTTTTTCTCAGCTGATTTCGATTGAAAAATGTGAAATTTGTTGTGTGACATCATGGGATCTTCCCACTTCGCCCCCCATAGTTTCATTAAGTTCCGGTCGGTGGTGGCGCTATACGTAGCCTTGAAAGCGGAGTCTGTAACGGAGATGCGTTCCAAGCAGAGAGCTGTGAGTGAGTTTCTTTCGCCGACAAAAGCAGAGCATCGCAGATATTCATAGGTGCTTGAAAAAGGTCGACGGAGACCTGGCAGTGGAAAAAAGGCACAGTGAGTCGTTGGGCCTGTCTATCATCATCGCAACAAGCCTGCCCGAGCTCCCATGTGGCGCACTGCCGCACACAGCTGTGAACGTACAGAGACTGTCATTCGAGGTGATCGACTGAACACAAACATCTCGCTGCACAACTGGATACCTCTGTTGGTAGGGCTGACAGACTCGATCACCAGTTGGCGTAGTCAAAGGTGTGGGCCCACTGGTCTCCTTGCCGCCTAACAAAATGCAACGAGGGACCATCCGTCTGGAAAACGTGGGAAAAGGACAGCTGAAATATTGCTCTATTTAGTTATGCTGTTTTCATTTAAGTATCTCCTGTAGTTTCCATGAATAAAAATAGGAGGCGTTACTTTCGGAACGACCCTCGTACACTTCATTAGATTTCATAGGCCAATGTATGTTGACGATATGCGCCATGGTTCAAATGGCTCTGAGCACTATGGGACTTAACATCTGAGGTCATCAGTCCCCTAGAACTTAGAACTACTTAAACCTAACTACGATAAGGACATCACAAACATCCATGTTCGAGGCAGAATTCGAACCTGCGACCGCAGCAGCAGCAGCGTGGTTCCGAACTGAAGCGCCTAGAACCACTCGGCCACAGCGGCCGGCTATGCGCCATGTGTCTTGTTTCGAAAAAAACTTATTCTGTTCGGTCACGGTACTTTCTCTGAAATTAATTGTTGTAGCTCCGTCATAAATTGATGGCGACTAGTGTCGCACACTTGTGTCCATTTTCAAACCATCCGTGCCGTAAGTGTGACAAATACAGGCGATAGCCCATGTGCATAAACTGCCCATGCAATGATCAAAGCGGTACTATTGCTGACTCAACAATAGTAAAATACACCACTTAGGACGGACATTAGAGAGCTCACACGGTACTTTCAGTTGACAGTTATAATACGTACTTTACTCAGACTTACACTCGTTATACTTCCATGTTCCCGCTTGGGTTTGTTATTCCCACAGAGTATGTTGTAAGTTAACAGTGGGACCCAGCAGCATGGGTAGGTTTACAGTTGCCCGATGTGCGACAAGTGTCAGCAATGGAAGAGCACCGCGATGACGACAACCGTACCACCGTTTCTTGGCATCAGTAGACTGGTGCCTACGAGAAATCGAATGTCTTGTACATTTGGCTGAATGTATATTACAAGCTTTATCACTTTTGATCTGGAAATACCTTCAGAACATAGGTAACTGGGATGACAGACTGACTAACTCATAAATACGAGGGCTGGAACTTTAATAGTGGCAACTATTTATTTAAAGCTCGTACAAAATAGATACATGTTTCGAAGTTTTACTGACCTTCAAAACAGTCACCAGCATTGTGTATAAACCGGTGCCAGAGGTGTGGAAGTCGTAGGATACTCTTGGCAGTGCCAATTGTGTTGACAGTTCGATCGGCGCGGTCTATTGCCCGACGAATTTGTAGCAGTACTGAAGCGAATGCCGTGAAGTGTTTCCTTCAGTTTACAAATCGAGTTGAACCCACGAGGGCTTATGTCACTGGAGTGCAGTAGATGGTATAGCACTTAGCAGCCCCATCAGTCAAACAAATGAGTCACAGCTTGCACTGTACGTGCTTGAGCATTGCCCTGCAAAATGATGGTCAGATCCTGCAGAAAGTGTCATTACTTTTGTCTCTATGCTGTTCATTTTTGGAACACAACCTACGAACAGCTTGAGACAGAAGTGATGACACTTTCTGCAGGACCTGACCATCATTTTGCAGGACAATGCCCAAGCATGTACTGTGCAAATTGTTACTGATTTGTTTGATTGCTTCTTCTGAGTTAACGCAGTCCCCTTTCCTGTAGCCTTCGTTGGTGGATGTGGTCCCATCAGCATTTCTTTTAGCCCATCGAGGTCTAGCAAAGAAATAAATGGTGACCGCTTTGCTCTGTGCATTATTAAGTATTGGATGTAATTCGCGAAAACCCACGCTCTTTTGATGAACGCTTGTCACTGAAATTTGTTTTGGGTTCTCACCTTTAAATAAAATTTAAATTTGTGGTAGGGACTATGGGACCAAACTGCTGAGGTCATCGGTCCGTAGGCTTACGCACTACTTAATCTAACTTACGCTAAGGACAACACACACACACCCATGCCCGAGGGAGGACTCGAACCTCCGACAGAGGAAACCGCGCGAACCGTGGCAAGACGCTTTAGACTGCAAGGCTACCCCGCGTGGCTCCCACCTTTAGCTTTGTCTGGCTTTCGCTAGTGGCCTTTATTTAGGGCCTGTGTTTTTAATGTGCGTCAGTATCCCTGGTAATCGGAACATGTCCTAGCTATTCTTAAGACAGTTGTTAAAGGGCTTACATTTTGGCCGGTTCTGGTTACATGATTACCTGATTAAGCACAGAAGTTGATTGTCTAGAACTGTATGTTGAAAGCTCAGGGGTTCAAACGTCCATAACATCAGTATATCCACTAAAGGAGTCGAATTGTAACATCAGTATACCCACTAAAGGTGTCGAATTGTGACTGTACAGGGTGATTCAAAAAGAATACCACAACTTTAGGAATTTAAAACTCCGCAACGACAAAAGGCAGAGCTAAGCACTATCTGTCGGCGAATTAAGGGAGCTATAAAGTTTCATTTAGTTGTACATTTGTTCGCTTGAGGCGCTGTTGACTAGGCGTCAGCGTCAGTTGATGCTAAGATGGCGACCGCTCAACAGAAAGCTTTTTGTGTTATTGAGTACGGCAGAAGTGAATCGACGACAGTTGTTCAGCGTGCATTTCGAACGAAGTATGGTGTTAAACCTCCTGATAGGTGGTGTATTAAACGTTGGTATAAACAGTTTACAGAGAATGGGTGTTTGTGCAAAGGGAAAAGTTCTGGACGGCCGAGAACGAGTGATGAAAATGTAGCACGCATCCAGCAAGCATTTGTTCGCAGCCCAGGAAAATCGACTCGCAGAGCTAGCAGAGAGCTGCAAATTCCACAATCAACTGTATGGAGAGTCCTACGAAAAAGGTTAGTTATGAAACCTTATCGTCTAAAATTGGTTCAAGCACTGTCTGCAGCTGATAAGATTAAAAGAATCGATTCTGTGATTTTATCCTTGCTCAAATGGAAACAGATGAATCTTTCGTTTCAAAGATTGTGTTTAGTGATGAAGCAACTTTCCACACTAACGGGAAAGTCAACCGTCACAATGTCTGTATATGGGGCACTGAGAATCCGCGGGAAACAACTCAGTATGAACGTGACTAGCCTAAGGTGAACGTTTTCTGTGCCATAGCAGCCAATAAAGTTTTTGGTCCCTTTTTCTTCGAAGGTGCTACTGTAACTGGACTACAGTATCTGGAGATGTTAGAGAATTGGCTGTTCCCTCAGCTCGAACAAGAAGCACAACAATTCATATTTCAGCAGGATGGAGCGCCACCACATTGGCACTTATCTGTCCGTAACTACCTGAACGTCAACTACCCGAGGCGATGGATCGGCCGCCAGGCAGCCCGTGACATAGCACTTCATCACTGGCCTCCAAGAAGCCCTGATCTTACCCCCTGCGTTTTTTTCTTATAGGGGGTATGTTAAGGATATGGAGTTTCGGCCACCTCTCCCAGCCACCATTGATGATTTGAAACGAGAAATAACAGCAGCTATCCAAACTGTTACGCCTGATATGCTACAGAGAGTGTGGAACGAATTGGAGTATCGGGTTGATATTGCTCGTGTGTCTGGAGGGGGCCATATTGAACATCACTGAACTTGTTTTTGAGTGAAAAAAAACCTTTTTAAATACTCTTTTTAATGATGTATAACAGAAGGTTATATTATGTTTCTTTCATGAAATACACATTTTTAAAGTTGTGGTATTCTTTCTGAATCACCCTGTATTTTACATGTTATTTTATTTAGGTATAAACATACAACCAGACTTTTCTTGGATTTTTGACGAGATTAATATTCCTACCATTACCTAGTTTTCTAGCCAGCGCAGGCTCATCATATGGAGGTGTAACAGGTACATTATGTCCTTGAACCATATGCAGCCAGACGCTGTGGTCGTGGTGAGTGCAGTGGCTCGTGATACCATGACAAATCCTTCCCACAGTGTGCATTTTCAGGTGACACACACACATACACAATATTTATCTGGCACTTGGTTTTGCATTTCTTCGCAGTTCGTAAACACTGAAATTTTCAATGATGGTGACCCTGCAATGGCCTGAGAACTAGTTAATGGCAGGAAAAATGAATCGCATCAAAAATCTAAAAAAAGCATCTAGTTGGCGTATTCATATCCAACTGTATCGGCAAATTTTATAAAAATCTTTTTTATTTGAAGCACTCTTATGTTGATTCTTTAAAATTGTATGTGCGTTGTTTCTGAACGCTCAGGTGATGAAAGTGTTTTAAATCATTTGCCAAATCTTTAACATAATGCAGCGCTTCAACAACCGTGAATTGTTCAGACAATAAGAAATTCAGCCTTCAGTTCCAAGGTAAAATTTTTTTAGTTTACCTAGGTTTCGATGCCAATAATGGTATCTTCTTCAGAACCTATAAATTAACACATACGGGCATATGTTAAACATTGAAATACGTCAACAATCTAATGATTTCATAATAAGGACAATCGGGATACTTACAAAAATTGAATTATTTTGAGTGTCAAACATTGGCCATGTCAAAGAATAAAGCTAATGCAGAATAAAGACGCATAATTATAAGATTATGTCTGTCAATATTAAAAACAATGAGAAAAACGTAGACGAGGCTACGCCGGACCAGGAATAAGGGTCGCACGTAAGCAACAAGGAAACCAGGCGTCGCAAGCAGTTCCGTGTCATCAGTCCCTAAGCTTACACACTACTTAACCTAAATTATCCTAAGGACACACACACACCCATGCCCGAGGGAGGACTAGAACCTGCGACCGTAGCGGTCGCGCGGTTCCAGACTGTAGCGCCTAGAACCACTCGGCCACCCCGGCCGGCAACAGTACTGCAAATGGACAAATGCCTACCTATGGTACAGTACATTAAACAGTTTTCGTAAGAACTAGCTACTAAGTCAGGGCAAGAAAATTTACATTCAAATGTCATAAGAGGGCGAAACACCACTGCAGTAATTGTAAATTAGTATGGGAGAGACAGGCGTGCAAAGCAGGAAATATCTTGAACATAAAGCAGGCAAATTAACAAACACCTTTGCAGCTGGTGTCATTACTAGTATAATACAAAATTATGGAGACACAATGTACAAACGCAAGATAATAAAGGGGCAAAGCAGATACGAAACAGCATCGGCCATTCGATGCGGACCCTGGGTCAACCACACTGGAGTAAAGGTTGAAATCCTTCGAAATAATTTCTATTTTTTGGTTACAGCTGATCAGCAAGTAAATTTTCTCTATTTATTCTGTGACATGGTCAACGTTCGGCCCTCAGAATAAATTAATTTTTGTAAGTATCCCGATTGTCCTTATCATGAAATCATTAGATTGTTGACGTATTTCAATGTTTAATATATGCCCGTATGGGTTAATTTATAGGTTCTGAATAAGATACCATTGTTGGCATCGAAGCCTAGGTACACTAAAAATAAATTTTACCTTGCAACTGAAGGACGAATTTCTTATTTTCTAAATCATTTTTACCTTCAGTTGCCCTTTCAATGGGCACATTTCTCTTGCTTTACGTTTAATATTATGTAAGTTGAAGGGAAGGGGGGGGGGGAGAAAGGACTGGAAAGGAAAGGGAAGGAACTATTGATATGCCGGGCCGGTGTTCAAGCCTAGGATCTGCTGTTAAGTAGGCAGTTGCGTTAACTGCCGTGCCACCTGGAACACTTGAGTAGACTATCTCGGCACGCCATTCTCACCTTTTTTTTCAGGTGGTCGGATGTACCTGTGCATCCACACTGAAGCTGGTGGATTCATTACCAATCCAGGCGAATCAGACCCGAGTAGTGAACAGTTTCTTGCTGTTATATAATTTTAATATGTATTCTGTGTGTTTTAGAACCCGAGCGGCACCACGCAATTGTCTGATGCATTGGCTTATGCTTTCATTCTCAGCTCCTTGTAATTCTGTTTCAAACCTGTTAAACAGCGCATCTGTTTCTAGCTGTTTTGTAAATTATCATTTTAAACACTGATTTTCTTACCGATTACGCATGTTAAAAGATTGAGTTAATTGGATTCGGAATGTTGAATCTTCCTTAACTGTGTTTCTGATGGTGGTTATTTTAAAACATTATTCCGAATTACTGTCAATAGTCATCTGAGCGTCTCTGGGGCAAGGCCTTAAACTTTTGTGACATTCAATATCTACTGAAAGTTGACAAAAAAGGTACAAAATGTTTGTATTTGGTATACCCCAGCATCTTACCACTTCCATATCCAGACTCTCTACCATTTCACACTTGAATATGTTTAGGGAGTACTGAAAAAGAAGCCGAAATTAAATCTGTTTCTGAGTTAGCTGTCTTCTCTAAGAACGGATTTAATCTACTATTGAGAACACGTTGGAGAAAGTGAACCACTGTATCGCTGAATGTTTTTCCGCGAAGTTCGGTTTTACTACATACATCACAAATAATGTCACACAGCGGAGGCTGGTTTGGATATTTAAAGTAACATGCTTTAGGTTTCGTACGGTAATAAAACGTAAGACGATGCCGCAATGCTGTCATTCCACTTTGACTTTCCAGTAGTCTATTTGTGTTTAAACAGCATTCTCGACGCGCCTCAAGTGAAGATGCTTGGCAGTTCTTGGCGCTAATGTTTTCCGCAGTGTTTTGCAATTCAACACAGCCACAGATGAGCCGCCTGACAAAACGACCCCCCTCCAACGTTCCCCCGCGGGCAGAGGAGCCTCTGAGGTCAGCGCCATATTTCCCGCTGACCTGCCGAACGCGCGGAACAGTCGAGAAGGCGCTGGACAGTTGCTCTTTTGGAAGACCCTCGATGGCTGCCGGAGGTGTCAGCCGTGACTCACTTCCGTAGTAAAACCAGGGAAGCACGTGGAATTATCCGCAGCTAATGCCCTATCAAAGATTCCTTGAGCGCCAGCTCTTGGATGTTGGGCTCCATGTAAATTGCCTTAGAGTTTGCTAGAGAGCCGCGCTGAGGTGTGGTATCCTCAATGGAAGTCACAGAATATTGCCAATGGAAATTCTTTCTCTACTTCCTGAAGTTGTACTTCTGGTCTCGGTGTTCACTCTAGTTAATCGCCTGAGAATTGTTTTTATTTTAAATTTGTGTGACAAAATCGCCCACTGTCGACAGTTATCTAAGGGTGGAAAGTCGTACGGGCATTCTGTCCGAGAATCGATAAAGTTTTTATGTTGTTGTTTTCTAACTGTTGATGTTTCGTGTTTTTCGGTGTAAAGATTTGGAATCAACCAGGCATTTGTCTAAACGAAGGTGAGAAACAGCTAGAAACCAATCTGAGGTGCGTACCAGGCCGAGGGTCGTTAACCTGACGCTGAGATTTTATCCAGACATGACGCAATTACTTGTAAGCTGGCACGCTAAGATTTAAGCTATACGATCGTGGTAATGATGTACTGACTGGACACGCGACATGAGGTAGCCATACTAGAAGGTAGAATTCGGTTCTCAGAGATATCCACTTAAATATACTCATCTGCTTTGATCGGTCAGTGGTCTATTATCACTTACAAGGCGATCTGCATTAATTTCCTTCAGATTTTGTAATAATTTTCTCAAAGTATCAACGTTTCCAGGTTTCTTCTGTTTCATTGTGCAGAATTTTTTTTACTCTCAAAGTACACTAAAATAGTTTATTTCCTTTATTTATAAGTGGTGAACACGAATCATGAATGGAGATATTGTAACCACCGCTGTCCAACGTGGGTTTTTCCATTTTTCGCGCACAATATATCTGCATATCAACTAAGAAAGGCAGACTTACGATTGCAGATTTTGTAGATACAGAGAAATCTTTAGAGAGTGTTGACTGGAATACAATCTTTGAAATGTTGAAGGTAGTAAGGATGCAGAACAGGAATTTAAAGGTTATTTACAACTTGTACAGGAACAGCACTGCAGTTCTAGCAGTCGCAGGGCAGGATGGGAAGCAGTAGTTGAAAAGGGAGGGTGACAGTTTTCTTGCCTGTATCCGAAGTTATTCAGTCTGTACATTCAGCAAGGAAGCCAAGGAGAAATTTGGATAGGGAATAAAAGTTGAAAGAAAATGAGTAAAAACTTTGAGGTTTGCCGAGGACATTGCAATTCTGTGAGAGACATAAAGACTAGGAAGAGCAGTTGAACGAAATTGAAATGTGTTGAAAAGAGTCTGTAAGGTGAACATCAACAAAAGTAAAACAAACATAATGGAATGTAGTCGAATAAAATCATGTGATGCTGAATAAATTAGATGAGGAATAAGACACTAAAAGTAGCACATGACTTTAGCCGTTGGGCAGCAAAATAACTGACAAGGTGGAGAGGATTTAAAATGCAGCTTGGCAATGGAAAGCGAAGCATTTCTGAAAAAGACGAAGTTGTTAATATCGAATACAAATTTAATTGTTAAGAAGTTATTTCTGAATATGTTAGTCACGGGTTTAGTCTTGTATGGAAGTGAAACGTGAATGAGAAATAGTACAGACACAAAGACGTCTTGAAGTGTAATGCTACAAAAGAATAACGCAGATGAGACAGAGAGATCTGATAACCAATGAGGATGTGCTGTTACGGACAGTTTTCACCATTTTAATTCGTTTAGTATCTTTCATTCATGATTTATGATTTCAATGATGATTGAAATTCAAGACGTATTTAATTTTTTACATGTACAAATCCTAAAACAGAAAATATTACTTGCTAGTATATGTTTTTTGTGTTCCATGTAAGTTCAAATGTAAAATATATGTAATATCAGTGTAATAGAAAGTGACATGGCCTGATAGCTTAAAAACTGTGGCCGTAATTCTGTCGAGTAGGGAGACAGCGAAAGTCGGAAGTAGAAAGATGGACAGAGAGGACACGACAGTTTGTTAGCAGAAAGATGAGTTGTGTTTTGTGGAAGGGAAGTTGCATTTTGTGGTAATGGGATGGATGGTACAGTGTGAGAGGAGAAATTGAAAGTTAGAATTGGGAGTGAGAGGTGCGTTATTTGGTCGGTTTCGGGTTAGCGGGAGTTTGTTGCATTCATAACACTGTGACTTAAGTTACTATATCGTAACACGCAGGAGATCTGTTAACCACATCCTGCTATTGGTTACTACTAGCAAAATAAGTGAGTGTTATTCATTTTGCATGCTTAACTAACATTGGTCGCGTATCTAAAGGGTCAGTGCGGTCAGACGGAAAACTTCGGTTCCTGACACGCCTTGTAATAAAAGGATGAACCAATAATGGGATTCGAACCAAGGTTCCTCAGGCAATGGTAACAGTATGTAGCAAAGTACATGAAAATGGTCGCCAGTCCAAATCGGACAAATAATTTCAGAATAACAGTTTATAATTTTCAGACTTCAGAAATGGAATCTATAATTTCAACTTTCAGGATGCACAGTAAAAATGAAAACGGACGAGAAGATGCTTGGGCAGTGTCAATCATTTACTAAGTATACTTTGCCGCACGTAGTTAATCAAAAGTATGCAAATTCAAACCAATTTGTATTTGCAATGGTTTGACTTTCAGATCACATAGAATAATTTAAGTACTGCAGAATTAAAGATTTAACCTTCCTAATACCGTGGGGTCTATAATGACCCCAGGCCGTAAGGATTTGAAAATTTAACCAATTAATGTAATTAACTGTTCAAATAACTATTTCCACTTTTGTGATCGCTCCGAAATATTCGTGGATTAGGAGCAGGACGCTAACATAGGTAAAGTGACGTAGGTAAGTATTATTCTACTCATGCATGTACATGAGGTTCCCCGATCTGTTAAACAAATGCAATAAAACCACTGACCCGTGGATTATTAGAATTGTAAAGTTATTTACACTGCCTCGAAGTGTTAAAGAGCTGAACTGCTGTGGAAGTGACTCTGGACAGTATTACGCAGCTGTGGCTCTTCGTACAGTTTGCTCTAGAAATCTCTTCTTGGCGACGTCAAAATAATTTAGAGCATTCCATAATAAGCCACGTTGCAGTATACAAATGTGTTTTCCATCTGGGCCCGTTTAAGATAGTTAGCAGATATAATCATCTCGTAAATGTTGCAGTTCTTCCAAAATGCGTTCTTGCGAAAAAAAACTGAAGAGGAATTCCGCTATATGCAACACACCTTCGTAGTTTTGTTTTCACCCAGATGCGTTTCAGCCCTTTTTGTGCTATCTTCATCGGGATTATTTGTTTATTTTCCTTCTCACGGGATGTGAGCAGCTTTAGGTACACTACGCAATCTACAGCTTGTCATAGTTTTTGATGTTGGTGGTGTTTTTACTTTATTTGCGGTGAGCTAACACGCTTATTGCTTTCGATCTCGTCATTACACACACATTTTCTACGAAACAAAAAGTAGGGAAAGCAGACTGAGATTCATAGGAAGAATCTTAAGGAAATGCAAACACCCACGAAAGAAGTAGTTTCCCGGACGTTGGTTAGAACTGTTATCGAGCTGTTCGTCAGTCTGGGACCCGCACCACTAAAGACTGATAGAAGAGCTAGTGGATATCCAACGAAGAGCGGCATTTTTCGTCACAGGATTGGTTAGTCGGCACTATAGCATTGCAGACATGGTCAAGAAGCTTGTAACCTCCCCGTGAAAATAAGATAAGACAATGTTACTGAAATTGAGCCAAATGTTGTCTTCCCACAAAAGCGAATAATAATCCCCGCAAAATTTTAAATGACAATAATTGAATAAAAATGCAAATAGTGCCAAATGTTAGCTTCCCACAGTAATAAAACTCAATGATAATAGAAATGTGCAAAAATGTTAAGTCCCCACAAAATTAACGTTAAGATGAACCTGATAAATTTTATAAGGGCAGCTGTGCTGACCTTCGGCCCTGTGCAATAATTAAACCTGAACACAAAAACCAAAATTCTTAGCTCAGTAAACTGCGTCTATATCTGCTCTTATTTATCGGCACAGCTCAGTGCAATGCTGGCCCATGTTTAATTTTTGATTATTGGAGGGAATGCATGGGAAGTATTATTTAACTTGAAATGAATCTTTTTGTTTAAAACAGTTACTTTAAAAGAAAATTATTATTGGGGCAATTCTTGAACAAATTAATTACAATTAACATATGTTATTAGCTGAGCGCAATGCTGCTTCATTACCTTCAATAACAATATACCTCGTCCTGAACCGTGACCAGAGATGTAAGGAGAGCACGCCGCCGACCCATGTCGACGCCCGCTCAGTACAACCGTCCACTCGCTACCACTACTGCCGACAGAGTGCAACTCGCAACAGACAACTCGCTCTGCCGACCCCTCACACACAACAACTCACTGAGTCCAACTCGCAACTGAACACTCGCGCGGTCAAGCGCAGACTAGCAACGATAAATAACTCTCTGGTCAGAGATTCTGTCATGCCTCGCCATCGCTGTACTGAATACATACATGTTTCAAGCTCCAGAGGCACCGCAAGAGATGCGTTGCGCATCACGGAGATGTTTACTATTGACGTTACGCGAGAATACTTTGCGAGAAGAGGCGGATGACACATTACTTTTTCCCACACACATCTCGTGAAATGACCGTGACGAGAAAATTCGAGACATGAAGCTAGTACAGAGGCTTACCGACAATCATTTGACCCATGCGCCATTCGCGAGTGGAACCGGGAAAGTGCAATCAGTTAGTGGTATCACTCAAGTAGCCCCCGCCACACACCGTCAGGTTGCTTCAAGAACATTGTTGTTGATATAGATGTAGGCTGCAGTAACTATACAGAGATGAGAGACTTGAACATTATAGACTACTGTGGAGCTCTAGAGTCCGAGTATTCTTCGGAGTAAAGACCATAACAACAACGAACGTCTGGATAGATAACGTCTGCCTACAACGAGGTGACATAGTTGCGAAATTGTTACAAAATGCAGAATATCAGCGTCTGGCGCAAAGATTGATGGCTGATCTTCGATATAAACATAAACCTAACCAACCTAAGGACATCACACACATCCATGCCCGAGGCAGGATTCGAACCTGCGACCGTAGTGGGCTCGCGGTTCCACACTGAAGCGCCTAGAACCGCTCGGCCACACCGGCCGGCTCGTAAAATAGATCTGATGTCACGCCATTGGCGACAAGTCGCTAGAATCAGTATCTGTCTTGAGTGATGATGACACTACTGTGTACATCTAGTGAGTAATATTTTTGTAAGAATACCAACAACGTTTAATTACTAACTAGAAAAGTTACTCACTCAGCTATTGAGTTGAATTGTCGGAAAAGATAGAGAAGATTACAAGAAGAGCTTCGCGCTTCGTCACGGCTTCATTTACTCGCCGTTGAGTGTAACTGAAGTGGGAGACTACAGGGTGCCTGGTAAGTCACTCCTTATTTTAAATCAATTATAATTTCTTTGTTTATGAACCAATTTTCTTAGAACTACTTTTATTAGAAACATCGCTCGTTGTTTCAGTTGGGAAGTGCCGCCTGCGTTGACTGTGGAAGAATGAGCAAAAAAAGGCGTAACTGCCAATATTGGACAGCCGAAAACCCACACGAATATGCTGAAAAAGCACAGGGGCGTCCGAGGCGATAATATGGTGTGGTGTCACGTCATCTGAAGTTGTTGGTCCTTTCTTTCGGCGGAACATGATGAATGGCGAAAGATAGCTGAAAATCCTGCAAGATCGCGTATGTCGAGTAATTTCGCAATTTTACTGCCACCAACTTACATTTCGCGGAAAGACTACAAAGATAAGATAAGAGAGATTAGGGCTCGTAAAGAGGCATATTGGCAGTCATTTTCCCTCGTTCTGTTTGGGAGTGGAACAGGGAGAAAAGATGCTAGTTGTGGTACGAGGTACCCTCCGCCACGCACCGTATGGTGGATTGCGGAGTATGTATGTAGATGTAGATGTAGATGTAGAACAAACCACAACTTCACTTCATGCAGGAAGGAGCAACTGCACGTTTTGCAAATGATGTCCGCGAATGGTGCATCATCATTTCCCAGGTCGTTGTATTGGCAGACGTGGTGCACATGAATGGTTTGCCCGCAGCCCTGCCATTTTATTCTGTGGGGGTGGGGTAAGGAGGAGGTTTACGATAGAAAACTATGGAGCTTCTATGAACTGGTAGAGGTGTTGACTGGTGTTCCACCAAACATGCAGTATCGCATATGGCTGTTCGTGTAAAACAATCGTCGCGGAGAATGTTTGGGTTTATGAGGACGTTTAAAATGATGTCAAACACGGCCTCAAGGATCACTGTTTCTAACAAAAGTATTTCTAAAAAAATTGGTTCATACATAAAGAAATTATACCTGTTTAAAAATAGGGAGTGACTTGTCACACACCCTGTATATGAAAGGCGTTGTGCATAGTACTGCGTTTAATACATACCTCGCTTAATGACTGCGATGGTGTAATCAGAGAGATTATGGCTCTTACAGCGAAGTGTCGTCAGTGTTTCTTCCAGCGAACTGTCTTAGAATAGAAGAGAGTTGGGGGAAAATGACTACAGTAGACTACTTGCCCTCCACCAAACATCAAATGTCTGCTTGTTGTGTAGATGCTCTTTAGCTGTTGTCTACAGATGGTTTTCCCATGGTTTCGAGGCAAACTGGTGAAAACTAATAGACGGCTAAGTGGAGACAGTTGCCTTTTACCTTTCTGCAATGTGGTCGGTTTTCTGAGAAACAGAATATTACGGAAGTGATGTTAGTGGTGGGTGAGTTGTAACTACTTCAGTCCATCTCGCTAGTCAATATAGGACTTGTTGCAGCTGGGAAACCCATTCCACAAGTACCGGAATGTGGGAAATTGATTCGGATCCGCAGACTAATGTTCCCTTTACCAACGATGGCGTAATTATATCGAATAGGAATTCGAACTTGTCGTACGTAGCCTGGAGCACGTGGATAGTGACAACTGGCCTTCGATCAGGCGGAAGAAAGGAGCATTCCAAGACAACGCGCAGCTGGTGGAGAGACGGAACATTCCATCGTAGCGTGGGTGATTTCTGCACTGTGTAGTAGGAGGCGCCGTGTTTTGTGATGTGCTCTAACGGGGCGGATTGCGAAGCCTGAGAGCCGGGGTCAACGCTTGCTGCCCCGGGGTACTCTCCAGAGGTGGTCGCCCTGAGAACTGCCGACACTGCATACTTCCTTAGCTATGGCCATTGTCGTTGGAGATTCTTGCCACACGAAGACTTCTGACCCTGCAAGCTGAATGCAAACTCTAAATATGTGAATCCTACAGCCCAGGGGTTCCCAACAAAATTGTCTCGAGGCCCCCTCGTCGAGCATGATTGGTACCTTGTCATATCACAGCATCAAGTACCTAAAAAAAAGCCAAATTAAGAGTCTAATTCTAGTTTTGCGCTAGAGTGTCCTAGTGTCAGCTGGTTCTAAGAAATGGTTCAAATGGCTCTGAGGACTACGGGACTTGACTGCTGAGGACATCAGTCCCCTAGAACTACTTAAACCTAACCTAACCTAAGGACATCACACACATCTATGCCCGAGGCAGGATTTGAACCTGCGACCGTAGCGGTCGCGCGGCTCCAGACTGTTGCGCCTAGAACCGCTCGGCCACTCCGGCCGGCAGCTGTCTCTAGGAAGACGCTACACGCAGAAGTTAACGTTCGCTAAAGCTCTGATCATGCAGGAAGCGGCCAAAACAAAAAATCTGTTATCATACGAAATATATTTAATACATTTTTTATTCTAATAGCATCTTACAGACCCCTCTGGCATAGCTCGCGGACCCCTGGGGGTCAGCGGACCACCTGTTGGGAACCACTGCTATAACCTAATTAAAACTGATAACTAACTAACGAAACATTATTTCTTCGACATTTCTGTCTAGAAAAACGACATGATAGGCAACGCCTTTGTTGACTGTTGAAGTGGGAAATTAAAAAAAAAATCGTACTCTTAATTTTATAGATTTCGTAGAAGTTGGCTCAGCTCTATGTCCTGTAAGATAAAAGGGGTATGCTATCTGCAAGAGGTCAAGGTAGTCACACGTTTCACAAAAAAAAAAAAAAGTCCTTTTCTGAAACTGATGATTTGATGTAACGCCTTCATGCCATAATACAGTCGATAACTGTGTTCTGTTCACTTTCATAATAATGCGTCTGAATAAGTAAGCCGGCCGGTGTGGCCGAGCTGTTCTAGGAGCTTCAGTCTGGAACCGCTCAGCCGCTACGGTCGCAGGTTCGTATCCTGCCTCGGGCATGGATGTGTGTGATGTCCTTGGCTTAGTTAGGTTTAAGTAGTTCTAAGTTCTAGGGGACTGATGACCTCAGATGTTGAGTTTCATAGTGCTCAGAGCCATTATTTTGAATAAGTAAATAATATTCTTGAATAAAACATGTTTTAAACTTCACACTTCTTGTATTTCACCACACTCAAAATCAAAAGTTACTGAATATAAACATTTTCCAAATATCGTTGACTTATTACACTTTCATTTTACGTAACTGTAACGGAGAGAATACCCACACTTACCTCCCCACGTCTGTGCACCATCAAGGCTTCATACGACTCTCTCTCACCTTACACCTCAGAATAACACAAAGTAAAACAAAGATATTACATTTCAAGAGTGCACAGTGTGTTAATGCTATCGATAGCGTCCAACTACAATAACTGTTATGTAGAAAATATTATTCTAGTGACAAGTACATTTTGTAAAATATAAATTGTGCGGTAACATTTAAATGTAGCTTTTATCATGGATTTTTTATACTTTGTGTTTCCCACGAATAAGTTTATCCGCTGATCGCTAGTATAGAAAGCAAGGCTGATAACAAAGCATAACTAAAGTTTTCCGGAAAAAGGCGAAAATATGAAGATTTGGATTTTCAAAATATAATGGAAAAAATATAATATGAAAAATTTAATTAAACTCGCACAGAGAAAATAAATTTTTCAATTAAAAAAAAAGCGTTAGAATGAGAAAGATATCGGGAGGTTTCTATGACACAGCTATATCGTCATCTACTACTGCACAGACATCACAAATTATAGATTCGCTTCAGTGCGTTCACATATAAGACGTAGTTCAATATGACTAATCCCCGACACTGGAAATGCGAGCTGCACAACGCGCTATTATAAAATTCTGATTACATGGTCTGTTACGCAGTTTGTTATAAAGTGATCGGCCAAAATCCACAGGAAGGGTTACGCCACATGAAGCAAAGAAGGAACATTATGGTTTAACTTTCCGCCGACAGTACGTTAATGAGATACAAAGCACAGGTTGAGATTTAGGAAGAAGGGGGAAGAAACTCAGCCGTGCCCTTTTCAAGGAACAATTCCAGAAGCTGATATAAGCAATTTAGGAAAATAAGGGAAAACCTACATTTGGACGGTTGTGGGGGGTCGGGGGTGGGGTGGTTAAAACTTCGTCCTGTCGAAGGAGAGTCTAGCCTGCTATCCATTTCGCTAAATGCCGTTTATGATATATGAATATTGCGGCTAGACACGGGCTTTTAGCCAAAATATCTATGATGTCTCTTGTATATAGGTGGGTACTGAACATGCAGCACATCAGCTATTACCCTAAGTGAGTACACAAGATCATCAGCGCGCCGGCCGGAGTGGCCGAGCGGTTCTAGGCGCTAAAGTCTGGAACCGCGTGACCGCTACGGTCGCAGGTACGAATCCTGCCTCGGGCATGGATGTGTGTGATGTCCTTAGGTTAGTTAGGTTTAAGTAGTTATACGTTCTAGGGGACTGATGACCTCAGAAGTTAAGTCCCATAGTGCTCAGAGCCATCATCAGCGCAAGTAGCATGGAACACAACGCATCGTATATTACACAAGAATTCCGTTTTTCGAGGTCGATAGTGTCTGCTGTGGCTCTTCAGTATCTCAGAGACAGTACTCCACACGCTTAAGGCACCACAGAAGACTGTCACAGTGTGTGATGAATGGACGCTACGCTGCCTACACAGAGCGATCGACGATCTAATATGAATGCCACTTGAATGGCTGGCCTCAGAACACATTTCTATCAGGACTATAAGGAGACGAACATACGTTATGTGATCAAAAGTATCCGGACATCTGGCTAAAAATGACTTATAAGTTCGTGGCGCCTTTCATCGGTAATGCTGGAATTCAGTATGGTGTTGACCCATCCTTAGCCTTGATGAGAGCTTCCACTCTCGCAGGCATACGTTCAATCAGTTGCTGTAAGGTTTCTTGGGGAATGGCAGCGCATTCTTCATGGAGTGCTGCACTGAGGAGTGGTATCGATGTCGGTTGGTGAGTCCTGGCACGAAGTCGGCGTTACAGAGCATCCCAAATGTGTGCACGTCGGGACTGTGTGCAGGCTAGTCCATTACAGGATTGCTAGAGGGTATGGAGATCTTTTGTCATCATAGATCAGCTAGCGTGTGCCTTCTCAATGAGCAGGTGAATGTGAGGTGAGTTCATTTTTGGGATCTCTTAGCCGAGCATTTGCTTGATGGGAATGGAAATGATATGAAAAGCAAGACGAGATGGGGGTGGAGGAGGGAAGGGTGAAAGGGTGGGGGGGAGGTAAGTAGATTGGTCATATGAATTATATTACTGTGACTAAGTTTGCGTTGACGCCGTTTAATTGGGCTTTTGCCGTCTTTGTAAGGCTGCACCAACAGATATATGCTGCGTTTTTTTTTTTTCTTTATTGTATTGCAATTCCCCATCGGGGCGGGCTGGCAGCAGCATATGCGCTGCTCTTCAGCCGAAAGACATAGAACAAAACAATAGAAGACATTTAAAAACAGCAAAGGAGAGAATAAGGTAAACATAGATATAAAAAAAGGGGGAACATCATGGAAGGCAATAGACAAAAAACGGGGTGACTGTAAAAAGGAGATAAAAAAGAACTGTTTAAAAGTAGCACACACAAAAAGCCACGCACTGCGACAATTAAAAGAACACAAGGCACAGTATGACTGGAGCATAAAGGTATCGACAGATGGCATAGCACATAACGTAACACTGACGGTGAACCTCAAGGCAGTACACAATTAAAATCACACCTCTCGACGCACAGGAGAAACAGCACTAAACACAACACTGATGTGGCACACTGATGATGATCAATACAGAGGATCTGCCAGGCGCTAGGAGATGAGGGAGGCCGGAAGAAGGGAGGGAGGGGAAGAGATGGGGGAGAAGAGTGGGGGGCGCGCTGAGGAGGGCCAGGTAGGGAGGGATGTGGGAAGGAAAGAGGCAAGCATGGGGTGCAGGGTCTCAGGGGACGGGGGGAAGGAGGAAAATCCGCTCTGGGAGAAGGAGGGAAGAGGAAAAAGGGGGCCCTGGGGTGGGGGGGGGGGAACAAGGCCAGGTTATAGTTGGAAGGAAGGGTAGATGTCACGGCGAAGTTCGTCATCCGGGAGAGGGAGGCATTGGAAATTGCCCTGATGAAGGAGATGGAGGGTGTGGAGGTGGAGAGAGAGGGATACAGCGATAGAGGCGTGGCAACAGGCAGGGGGTGGAGAGGAAGGAGGAAACCAGAGGGTGGGGGGATCAAGCCTGCGGACAATAAAAAGGATGCAGAGATGTTGGAGGAACAGAAGGAGGTGGGGGAAGGGGATCAGTTCATACAGGAGCCGTGTGGGGGAAGGAAGGCGGATACGGAAGGCAAGGCGGAGCGCATGGCGTTCAAGGATTTGGAGGGCCTTGTAAAAGTGGGTGGGGGCGGAGATCCAGGCAATGCTGGCATAACAGAGGATAGGACGGATGAGGGATTTGTAGGTGTGGAGGATGGTAGAAGGATGCAATCCCCATGTCCGGCCAGACAGGAGTTTCAGAAGGCGGAGGCGGGAATGGGCTTTCTGCTGGACGGTCTGGAGATGAGGGATCCAGGTGAGGTGTCGGTCGAGGGTGAGGCCAAGGTATTTCAGGGTGGGGGTGAGCTGGATAGGACGACCATAAAGGGTGAGGTAGAAATCATGAAGGTGAAAAGAGCGAGTAGTGCGGCCTATGATGATTGCCTGTGTGTTGGAGGGGTTGAGACAGAGGAACCACTGGTTACACCAAGTGGTGAACTGGTTAAGGTGGGTTTGGAGGGTACGTTGAGACCGTTGAAGGGTAGGATAGAGAGCCAGGAAGGCGGTGTCATCAGCATACTGGAGAAGGTGGACTGGTGGGGGCGGCTTGGGCACATCAGCTGTATACAAGAGATAAAGGAGAGGGGAGAGGACAGAACCCTGGGGGACGCCAGCCGTGGAATAAAAGATACAGGAGTTGGTGTTGTGGAGGGTGACATAGGAAGGACGGTGCGAGAGGAAGGAAGCGACCAGACGGACAAAACTGATAGGCAGGGCATAGGTTTGGAGTTTAAAGAGGAGACCGGGATGCCATACACGGTCATAGGCATTTTGGAGGTCAAGGGAAACAAAAATGGCGGAGCGACGGGAGTTGAGCTGGAGGGACAGAAGGTGAACAAGGTTGAGGAGTTGGTCTTCAGCAGAGAAGGAGGGTCAGAAGCCACACTGGGTAAGGGGGAGGAGGTGGTGTTGAGCAAGGTGCTGATGGATACGGTGGGAGAGGATGGATTCAAAGGCTTTACTGAAGACAGAGGTGAGGCAGATGGGACGATAGGAAGAGGCAGCAGAAGGGGGTTTGTTGGGTTTGAGGAATAAGAGGACGCGGGAGGTCTGCCACAGGTCAGGGTAGAAGCCAGTAGAGAGGACGACATTATAGAGATGGTCGAGGACAGTCAGGAAGGAATAGGGACTTTCTCAAAGGTGACGGTAGGTGACACAGTCGTGACCAGGGGCCGTGTTGCATTTGGACTGGAGGATAAGTTTAATGTCTTGTGCTGTGATGGGAGTGTTTACGTCGGAGGGGGGCAACTGCCCCAAGTACTGGAGACTAGGAGCAAGTGGAGCGACCGATGTATCGGCACGTTCCATGACGGTGGGGAAAAGAGAATAATCAAAGTGGGGATCATCGGGGATGGAGAAGACGTCGGAAAGGTGGGAAGCGAAGTGGTTGGCCTTACTGAGGTTTTCAGGAAGGGGGCGATCGTTATGGAGAAGGGGGTAGTGGGGAGCGGAAAGGGAGCCAGTAAGGCGATGGAAGGCGGACCAGTACTTGGAGGAGTTGATAGGGACGGTGGCATTGAGTCATGTGCAGGTCCGGCGCCAGGTTCGGCGTTTCGTTGCTGTAATAAGGTTCCGTACGTGTCGTTCTATTTGCCAGTGGCGTGGGAGTGTATCCCTGTCACGAGTGCGCAAGAAGGAGCGATAGAGGCGGCGGGATTCACGGAGGAGGAGGACAGCCTGTGGAGGGAGAGTGGGATGGTGTGGGTGGATGGTTTTAGTAGGAACATGGGCCTCCACGGCGTCAGTAATTACCTTCTGAAGGAAGGACGAGGCGTGGATGATGTCATCAGGATGGCGATAGGTAAGAGGGTGGCTTTCGACCTGGGTGGAGATAGAGTCCCGGTAGGCATCCCAGTTGGCACGGCGATAGTCATGGACGACGTTGGGAAGGGGTGCAGGGTGCAGAGCCGGAGGGGGGCGGTGAGCAGACGTTATGGTGAGAAGGACAGGGAGGTGATCGCTACCTGTGGGGTCAAAGACGGCGACATCGATGCGCCCAAGGAGGTTGGCGGAGGCAATGACAACATCGGAGGTGGTGTCACTTTCGGGTCGGGTGTGCTGGGGAAAGGGAACAAGGTCACCTTGGATTGTGGAGAGGAACTGATGCCATCGCCGAAGGGCAGCAGGAGTGCGGCTATGGATGTTGAGGTCGGCAGCAATCACATAGGTGGAGAAGGTGTGGTGATGAGTCATAAGGAAGAGGAGCAGTGGAGCGGACATAGATGGTAGCACACGTAATGGTGAGGGAGGGGAAGAAGACACTAAGGATAAGGTGTTCAGTGGGGTCATTGAGGAGAGGTTGTGGCCGGATGGGGATATGCTTAAGGTGGCCAATCGCGACTCCACCCTGTGCACGAGGACCAGGAGCGTCAGTGTGGTGGAGGATATAGGGGGAGGTGCGGATAGAATGGTGGGGCTGGAGAAAGGTTTCGTTCAAGAGGAAGGTGTCGACCTGGTGGTGGGAGAGGGTGTGCATGAGGAGGTATTTGTTGGAGCGGAAGGAGCGAATGTTCTGGAAGAGGATGCGAGACTCGTGCCGCGCCATGGCGGGAAGGAGGGGGGGAAGAGAGGGAAGGAAAGAGACTTAAACTAGGGTGTCGAGGCGGGTGAAGGTATCCCGCATCCGGCCATCCTGATTTAGGTTTTCCGTGATTTCCCTAAATCGCTCCAGGCAAATGCCGGGATGGTTCCTTTGAAAGGGTACAGCCGACTTCCTTCCCTAATCCGATGAGGCCGATGACCTCGCTGTTTGGTCTCTACCCCCGAACAATCCAATCCAATCCTGTCTCTCTACAGCAGCAGTGGGTGAAGGTGAAGTGGGCTTGGTTGTGGGAGTAAGTGGTGAAGGTGTTCAGGTGGAAAACAGAACGAGCAGCAAGGGAGATTTTTGTTGGAAGGTGTGGGGGCGCTGAAAAGGGTGAATGTTTTGGAGTACAACAGTAATTAACCGGATGATGTCCTCGGCCTTGGGGGGTGGACGGAGGGAATTGTTGGGATGGACAGGGGGATCGACGGGACGAACTGGGACTGTAAGTTCAGGGGTGGCTGGAGGGGGTTTAGCTTTACACTTGTGGGAGTAAGTGGGATGGGGGCCATTGCAGGTATTACAGGAAGGAGAAGCAGCGAGGTTGGAGCAGTTCTTAAGAAAGTGGGAGGCCTTGCAATGGGGACAGGTGGGGGGGTTTTTGCAGTTGGGAGTCAGGTGGTCATTGTACATCAGGCACCGCTGGCAACGGTAGGATTGGGGAGGGGATTTGGAGGATTCAACAGGGTGGCGACGGTGGTATATCAGGGCACCCTGGGTGAGGAGATGGTCAATGGATGGGGCGGACTCAGAGAATACCCGCATGAGGTAGGTGGGACCAGAGGCATTGTGGATACGGCACGCAGAGCGGATTTCCAAGTCCGGGTGGGAGTTCAGTTCTGCCAACACTTCATCCTCCGTGATCACTGGGCTGAGCTTGGTGATCACAGCGGTGTAGGTGGGGGGGCGACGGGGAGGCTGGGGCTGACGAGGAGTGGAAGCGGAAAGGAAGGGTGTCAGAGAGGCGTGGGGGCCAAACATAACACGTGGGAGTTTTCGCAGGAGGTCTGTGTGAAAGGATGGGGACGGGGACTTGATAAGGACTGAGTCCCTGCGGGGAATGAGTTGGGAGATGGGAGCACCAGGTAAGTACTTTCGTATCTCCTTGGTGAGGGTACGAGCGTCGAGGAACTTAGGATCGGGAGTTGACAGGACAAAGGTGTGGAGGGTGGGGGCCGAGGTATGGGTGGCAGGTGGAGGGGTGGTATCCATGGTGACGGCAGGGGGAGGGGGAGGTGGTGTTGATTTTTTGTGGGAAGTGGCGGGAGCAGAGTCGGTAAGGACGCGCTTTGGGGTTTTTAGGAGACTGGAGGCTTGGAGGAGGGGAGAGGGACGGGGAGGAGAGAGAGGTGGCGGGTGGCAGATCCCTGTGGTGTAGTGGAGGCGCCGGGAGAAGCAGCTGGTTCAGTGGTGGCGATGGTGGCTCGGCGCGACGTGATGCTTGCGGTAGATGCAGATGACGAAGCGACGGGGTCGGTGAGAGAGGGGAAGCCGACCACCTGAGGGGCGGCAGCAGAGGCGGCAACAGAGGCATACGTGAGGGCGGGGGTAGTAGTGGGAGCTGTTGAGGGTGTGGAGGCTGGAGGAAGGGTGTAGAGGTGTGGGTATACAGCACGGGAGGAGATAGGGGGGTGGGTAAGTGGGGGAATGGAAGGGGAGGTGTAAGGAGGGAGGCCAGGGGCGACACTCCAGGAAGTGACTGTGGGAGAGGGGGAGGGGGAGGTGTAGATGACAGTAGAGGTGGGAGTACTCATTGCAGACGAACGGCGACGGACAGACGGACGTGCAGCAGGCGGCGGCTGCGGCGGCGTCGGCGGCGTCGGCGATGGTCGGCGGCGAACAGACGGACGAACAGCAGGCGGCAGCAGCGGCGGCGGCGGCGGCGGCAGCGGCAGCGGTTACGACGACGGCGATGGACAGCGAGCAGGCAGGCGGACGGACGAACAGCGACAGCAGCAAGCGGCGGGCAGACAGACAGACAAACGAACACAATCTTCGAAGACGGAGATTCCACCCTGAGAGTAGCCCAGGCTTTGCAAACCCTCTAGATGTATATGCTGTTGATTTACGTCTCATCAAATACGACACACCGTAAGAGCCCCTACGAGTTCTCAATTCATCCTATCGAGCCTGTGTTAATTTTCCCATGTATGAAGTATGCTAGCACTTTATTTCTGTATTTGGTCTGTTTCCTTTAATACGTTTGTTTCGTTCGTGTCCGTAATTTTCTTATCTCAACTTAGTTTACTTTACATGTGCGTTCAGCAATGTGGCGCCATCTGTCGAAAAAAATCCGATCTTCCTGAAAATCATTAACTGTACGCTAGATGGATGCCAACACCATTTTTACGTTTTGGCATTATGATTAACTTTTGCTCTTCGATAACATGATAAATAATTTTAAAATTATTTAAAAAGTTTTTAAAATTTTTTCTATTTTGTGCTTCTCACCTATGTTTGTTCCTTTTTTACTAATTTGTACAACCGCTTTTTGGCTTATATGACTATACTATGTGGTTGACAAAATCTTTGTCAATGTATCCATTTCTGTAAATATTTCAGTATTTTATCATTATATTTTACCTCACTTTGTATGTCATTTCTTCTTCTCATTTTTATTTTAGCTGTATCTTTTCGCATAGAGGGCGGGTTTGCTTTGCAGCGCCCCCTTATGGTTTCTCGTTGCCATAGTCAATTCTCGATGTATCACTTTATGCTTGACCTCTGTGTTACTACTCAGGGCACATATTCGTTGAAAGGTAAATTTGTATGTTCTTTTTAAATGGTTTAATGCGTCTATATACATGTAATTGGTTTTACGTTGCCTTATGTACATTTATACATTTGGTCACTGTTATTAATTATTTTTATTTTTATTCTTGTAATTCTAGCGCCGATGGTGGCTGTTAATCAGTTGAAATCGATTTGCAAAGGAAATAAAGAAAACATGATTTTGCGACTGGTTGCTGCTTATTTGGTAATTTCATTACAGGACTGTTATTGTTGTATAACCACTCTGCCACAGGCCTTGCGTTATGAACAGGTGCTCGATCGTGTTGGAAGATGCAATCGACATCCCCGAATTACTTTTCAACAATGGGAAGCAAGAAGGTGCTTAATACATCAATGTAGGCCTGTGCCACCCAAAACAACAAGGGGTTCAAGCCCCGCCATGAAAAACACGACCACACCTCGACACCACCGCCTCCGAATTTTGCTGTTGACACTACACACACTGGCAGATGACGTTCACCGGTCATTCGCCATACCCACACCCTGCCATCGGATCGCCACATTGTGTACCGCGATTCGTCACTCCACACAACGTTTTCCCACTGTTTAATCGTACACTTCTTTCACCAAGCGAGGCATCGTTTGGCATTTATCGGCTTGATGTCTGGCTTATGAGCAGCCGCTCGACCATGAAATCTATGTTTTCTCACCTGCCGACTAACTGTCGTAGTACTTGTAGCGAATCCTGATGCAGTCTGGAATTCCTGTGTGACGGTCTGGGCAGATGTCTGACTATTACACGTTACGACCCTCTTCAACTGTCGGCGGTCTCTGTGAGTCAATAGATAAGATCGGCCTGTACGCTTTTGTGCTGTACGTGTCCCTTCACGTTTCCACTTCACTGTTACATCTGAAACAGTGGACCTATGGATATTTAGGAGTGTGGAAATTTCGCGTACAGACGTATGACAGAAATGACACCTAATCACCTGATCAAGTTCGAAGCCCTTGAGTTCCTCGGAGCGCCCATTCTGCTCTCTCGCGATGTCTAATGACTACTGAGGTCGCTGATATGGAATAGCTGGCAGCAGGTGGTAGTAAAATGCACCTAGTATGACAAACGTATGTTTTTGTGGGTGTCCGGATACTTTTGATCACATAGTATAGCGCGCAGGTGCATCAGCCGACTACCGTCATCACGTCCAGTGCCTTCCCTCGACTTTTGGCCTCTCAACGATTAACGCTTTACAGTTGCTTTCCTGTTCTGTTGTACCAATATACCGCAAAAATTTTTTTCCCAATAATCTGGACACCTATTCGTAGACACTAGTATGGAGCGTATCCACCCATCGCCCTTATGACGGCTCTCACTCTGCTGGGAACACTTTCAGTGAGAATGATGAACGGCAGCCCGTTCTTCCCCAAAAGCCGACACCAGAGGAAGTAGCGTAGTTGGACGCTGGGTTCTCGAGCGGTGTCGACGTTCCAGCATACACCGAGGCGTTCCACTGGATTCAAGTCGGGACTCAGTGCAGCTCAGTGTATTTCTTGAATGGAGCTGTACAAAAACTATTATTCCACAGATACTGCTTTATGATAAGGTGCATTATCATGCTGAGACAAACGGTCATCGTCTCGGAAATGTTCTCACACTGTATGCAGCACAGAATTCTGTAAAACGTACTCATGTCTTCCCGCATTTGGCGATTTATTAAACACAATAAGTGGACCACGCCGTAACCACGAAAACCACATCGATACTATAACACCGCCTCCTTCGTACGCCGCTGTTGACATTACACATGATGGCAGGCGGCATTCTCCAGGCATTCGTCAAGCCCAAACCCATCCGAGTGCCTCAGGATACGGCGTAATTCATCGTTCCAGTCAGTCACTGTACAGTGGCATCACTCTTCTCACCAAATCCCAATCGTGTGTGTGGCAAATGAGGAACTATTCGACGATTATACATTTCTTTTAACTCCTTATGTGCAGTCATTGTCCTAGCTCCACTGCTGGTAGCATTCCTGCTGATTTCATTGGATTCTTACAGACACCCTTTGCAACGCTTAACGGTCCGTGTCCATTGATAAGGTAAGCTTGGTCCTGGGTTATATGTGGTTGTTACTTCGCGTTTCCTATTCACAGTCACCAACAGTCGACTTGGTCAGCTTTAGAAGGGTTACAATTTCCCTGATACATTGCTTACTCACGTGAAATCCAATAACTAGTCCACGTGCGAAGCTCTGAGCTCCCCTGACCGGGCCTGCTGACAACAGAGACTTTCTGTCTCGTTTTACAACGGTAGGTCCGACTCTAGTGATATCTAGCGGTCAATTTCGCATTATGTAGGGCTGTCCGAATACTTTTGATCAGATAGTGTACGTTTTAGATGTTGTTTTATGTATGCGGCCATTGAGTTGTTTGTCGTTTTCGCAGATAGGAGAAGGACGGCTACATTTTTCATTTGTTACAGAACTTTAACGGCTTCCACTTAATATGGTAAGCCGGCCGCAGTGGCCGAGCGGTTCTAGGCGCTTCAGTTTGGAGCCGCACGACTGCTACGGTCGCAGGTTCGAATCCTGCCTCGGGCTTGGATGTGTGCGATGTCCTTAGGTTAGTTAGGTTTAAGTAGTTCTAAGTTCTAGGGGACTGATGACCTCAGATGTTAAGTCCCATACTACAGAGAGCCATTTGAACCATTTGAACTTAATATGGTAAAGTAGGAGCTTCAGGAGAAATAAACGGTGTGATGATTACGTGACACTCCAGTAGGGCCACGACGCTTTATGGTGAGTGTGTAGCAGCTGCGGTCGGCACGCCATTGTTATGTAGGGAGGAAGTGCCTCTCATGGCTACCTGATTTTGAAGACATCGGTGTTAACATGTATTAAACCGATGGAAAGGAATGTATCGCGACGATTCTTGCATTACATGATTTCATCATCTCGAGATTGGCAGTGGTTCACAGTACCCTCCACAACACACCGTAAAGCGGCTTGCGGAGTAAATATGTAGATCGGACGCTCCCCGGTCACGGAGGGGCGTGGCAGCAGCAAATGGTCCCCCCTTCATCCCTGGAAGCAAGCCGAGGGCGGGGCGGGGGTCCCGTAACCAGCAAGGACGCGGGCCGTGGCCAAGCTGGCTGGCCCGCGGTGTGTAAAAAGGGGAAAAAAAGGACTGGCCAGCTTTCAAATGCGACACGCCGCCTTGGCTCCAGCTGCTGAGTGCTGAGCCGCCTCTGCACTGCCAAGTGGTCCCACTTTCTTCCTGGAAGCCATTAGTCCTTCACACGAGTGTGCCGCCGCCTTCTATACGATGCCTACAATAGAAAGCTTGAAATCACAGGATTTCATTACAGATGTATGCATTAACCGCTCCTCACGTAACACTCGTGTAACGGACGCTGACTTCCCGCTCGTTCAATGTCCAGCTCCAGTACTTCGATCATAGCCCACAAATGCCGAGAATTCTCACTCTGGCTCTGTTAGCCAATTTGACAATAAAACTGTATCCAGTGAGAGATTATCTACTTACATCAGCCCAGCTAATTGATCGTTGATGCTTAAAACAATCGGGTTGTCCTGCTGATAAGTGTTTCCCGTACACCTCGAAGTGGCAGAGTGAGTTGGCGCCGTAGTAGACATTGGACTCGGATCCTGAAGGACGGTGGTTCGAATCCATCCGGCCACCCAAATTGGGGTTTTCTGGGATTTCCCTAAATCGAATGTTAGGATGGATCCTTTGAAGGACAAGCGACCTTATTCTCCGTCTATAACGAAGCCAATTTGACAATAAAACTGTATCCGGTGAGAGATTATCTACTTACATCAGCCCAGCTAATTGATCGTTGATGCTTAAAACAATCGGGTTGTCCTGCTGATAAGTGTTTCCCGTACACCTCGAAGTGGCAGAGTGAGTTGGCGCCGTAGTAGACATTGGACTCGGATCCTGAAGGACGGTGGTTCGAATCCATCCGGCCACCCAAATTGGGGTTTTCTGGGATTTCCCTAAATCGAATGTTAGGATGGATCCTTTGAAGGACAAGCGACCTTATTCTCCGTCTATAACGAAGCCAATTTGACAATAAAACTGTATCCGGTGAGAGATTATCTACTTACATCAGCCCAGCTAATTGATCGTTGATGCTTAAAACAATCGGGTTGTCCTGCTGATAAGTGTTTCCCGTACACCTCGAAGTGGCAGAGTGAGTTGGCGCCGTAGTAGACATTGGACTCGGATCCTGAAGGACGGTGGTTCGAATCCATCCGGCCACCCAAATTGGGGTTTTCTGGGATTTCCCTAAATCGAATGTTAGGATGGATCCTTTGAAGGACAAGCGACCTTATTCTCCGTCTATAACGAAGCCAATTTGACAATAAAACTGTATCCGGTGAGAGATTATCTACTTACATCAGCCCAGCTAATTGATCGTTGATGCTTAAAACAATCGGGTTGTCCTGCTGATAAGTGTTTCCCGTACACCTCGAAGTGGCAGAGTGAGTTGGCGCCGTAGTAGACATTGGACTCGGATCCTGAAGGACGGTGGTTCGAATCCATCCGGCCACCCTAATTGGGGTTTTCTGGGATTTCCCTAAATTGAATGTTAGGATGGATCCTTTGAAAGACAAGCGACTTATTCTCCGTCTATAACGAAGCCCTCAATAGAACATTAACCCTCCAACAGCGGTCGATTTTCCATATTTTCTGTCCAAAATCGAGGAAATTTTAATTCGAATAGTTGTAAGTATAGTATTAAATGATTGTAACAAGATAAATAAGAATAACTGAGTTTAGAAGGGAGTTTTAATCTACATTTGACTTACATGATCGGTAAACGAGAAAACCACGGTCAACGTTATAAGTACCTGAGAAACGCATTAAAAATGTTTTTGAAGGGGAAAGTTTTCAGCAGGGTTCCATACACAAAACCACGTTGCAATCTCCGCACCAGGCTCTTGTTTTTTTCTGTATTGTTTTCCTTTTAGCGTCTCTTCTGGAACAGCATACTTTCTACGAGGTTCCTTTTTTTATTCGATTCAGAGGTATGTGCTTTTCTATCAGTTGTGAAGTACTTGAATATGCTTGTACTTGTCGAGGTAACGCATGTTCTTATTTCTCGAAAATCGCTTCAATTACTTCGCCCTCGGGCATGGGAGTGTGTGTTATCCTTAGCGTAAGTTAGTTTAGGTTAGATTAAGTAGTGCGTAAGTTTAGGGACTGATGACCTCAGCAGTTTGGTCCCATGAGACCTTGCCACAAATTTCCAAAATTTCCAAACGTGTTTTCTTGGGTGTTCTTTGAATTTTTTTGGAATATAATGAATGCGTTGAATGTACATTGACTAATAAGAGATCGAAGTATTTTCTTGTAATAATTATTTTGCTATTTTCGTGTGGTCTCATAGTAAGAAGTTCTAGATCAATTCAGCCAGCGCCTGCATTGTATCATTGTATTCGAATATTACTTGAGGTTTACTTTATCTTCGTCAGTTTTTGTTTCTGTTACACGCGACTATGGGTTGGTATAATGCTCAGAGCGTTAATTTTTTTGTCTTGCCGTTTTAGGACACTGACTTTGCCTCTTTGGAAAGCTCTGGTTTCTCCCTTTTTAAGTTTTATGGCTGCAAACACAGTCGGCAGATGCTTTCTATTTGCTCGAAGAGTTTGTATTGCTGCTTAGACGTAAAGTTCATAATATTAACGTAAGTTGTTAGCAGCAGTTTGTTGCTTAACTATGTGGTGCCTGATATACGAGGGTCGTCCACAAAGTAAGTTCTGTTTGGTTATATAAAAACAAACGTGTGAAGATACAGAAAAAATATTTACTGTACAAAAATCTACAACTGTTATTCTCTACATAGCTTCCGAAATTTTGTGGGCACTTGTCATAGCGTGGCACAAGTTTTTGTATCCCTTGTTCATAGAAGGTTGCCGCCTGTGTATTCAACCATGTGGTAACATGTTCTATCAGCTCGTCATCATCGTTGAAGTGTTGACCACCGAGGACAGATCGTGAGATTCGTGGAACTTACATAGCAAGGGCACAAAGTGTAAAATTACGGTTGTGCCTAATCTTCTGCTCAGTTGTGTGAATGAGTGCATCAGTAACCACAGACGGGCGTCCACTTCGTTCTTCATCGTGCACTTGATCACGTCCTTCATTGAACAGTCTGACCCATCTTCTAATCACCGAATCACTCATAGCGTTTTGTCCGTAAACCTCGCAGATTTGCCAATGAATTTCTTTTGGTTTAACTTTCTTTGCATTTAGAAAACGAATCACAGATCTGATTTCACACGCGGCACCATTTTCGATTGCGGCTGTCATTGTAAAGAAGCATTACAAAGCACCGTAGGCAGCAGCGATCTGAAAATGGCATACTCCTTGAGTCAGAGTAACTGCCGCGCATGCTCGGAACTGCGATCGTACCGCTGCCGCGGATAGAAAGAGAAACGGAACTTACTTTGTGAACGACCCTCGTATATTCTATGATGTGATCAAATAGATTCGGTTTCATCGGCCTTGAGACTTGAGAACGTGTACAATACGACTCCCGTTGATCCAGAGCAACAGAGGAAAATAGCGGCTTTACACGTACAAACAGCCCAGAAACTATTTCGGACACCATAACCATGGGGCCCATGAAAACGTCCGGAAAGTCTAGAACGAACACGTCTGCGTCGCCCGCGGCAGGAGGGTTAGAGTTCTTCCTTCCTTCAGTGTCATACTCCTCAGCCCTACATCATCCGATATTCTATTTTTATGGTTGCCTGAAGACACAGATGGATAATTTCGATTTCATTTATCTGGACAATATAACGTAAAAAGGTACAGTCTGTGGGGCTCAACCAGTGCACGGGCGTTTGGCCTCACTGCAGGTAGGGTGCAGTCTTTCGTTCGCCTCAGCAGAAGGAGGGGGAGGGGTAGCGGGCCCATCGCCCTGACTGCCTTTTATCCTTGATACGTTCGATACAGTTCCGCACTGTCGCCTGATAAACAAAGTAAGAGCCTACGGAATATCAGACCAGCTGTGTGGCTGGATTGAAGAGTTTTTAGCAAACAGAACACAGCATGTTGTTATCAATGGAGAGACGTCTACAGACGTTAAAGTAACCTCTGGCGTGCCACAGGGGACTGTTATGGGACCATTGCTTTTCACAATATGTATAAATGACCTAGTAGATAGTGTCGGAAGTTCCATGCGGCTTTTCGCGGATGATGCTGTAGTATACAGAGAAGTTGCAGCATTAGAAAATTGTAGCGAAATGCAGGAAGATCTGCAGCGGATAGGCACTTGGTGCAGGGAGTGGCAACTGACCCTTAACATAGACAAATTTAATGTATTGCGAATACATAGAAAGAAGGATCCTTTATTGTGGCGGAACAAACACTGGTAGCAGTTACTTCTGTAAAATATCTGGGAGTATGCGTGCGGAACGATTTGAAGTGGAATGATCATATAAAATCAATTGTTGGTAAGGCGGGTACCAGGTTGAGATTCATTGGGAGAGTCCTTAGAAAATGTAATCCATCAACAAAGGAGGTGGCTTACAAAACACTCGTTCGACCTATACGTGAGTATTGCTCATCAGTGTGGGATCCGTACCAGATCGAGTTGACGGAGGAGATAGAGAAGATCCAAAGAAGAGCGGCGCGTTTCGTCACAGGGTTATTTGGTAAGCGTGATAGCGTTACGGAGATGTTTAGCAAACTCAAGTGGCAGACTCTTCAAGAGAGGCGCTCTGCATCGCGGAGTAGCTTGCTGTCTAGGTTTCGAGAGGGTGCGTTTCCGGGTGAGGTATCGAATATATTGCTTGCCCCTACTTATACCTCCCGAGGACATCACGAATGTAAAATTAGAGAGATTCGAGCGCGCACGGAGGCTTTCAGACAGCCGTTCTTCCCGCGAGCCATACGCGACTGGAACAGAAAAGGGAGGTAATGACAGTGGCAAGTAACGTGTCCTCCGCCATACACCGTTGGGTGGCTTGCGGAGTATAAATGTAGATGTAGATAACTCCCCGGTAATTACTCAATATGATAGCAGGCTGAGTGAATCTGCGATCGCCATCGAGCGACTGGAACAAAGAAAATCCCCGTTCCTACGCTGGATTGAACCCGGGACCTCCACGGCGAGTCTAGCAGTCTACTCGCTAGACCAAATACTGGCGCTGCCTGTAATGTGTTGTCTCTTCCCCGGCGCTCCCTCGGACGTCCGCGACCGACTTGGTCGCCATCTGTGGCAGCTCTCTGAGGCCCGGCCAGTGTCGGGCGATCCGTTCGCGGTCCGCGCCCGCCTGTCACTGTCACTTATCCATACGGGTCTGACCTGACCCGTGTTGGGAGCAGGCTAAGCACACACTGCTGTTCCTGCATAATCCTGTATCTGTGGAGTGGCTTCCTCACCGTACGAATTGGCCTGAGGTGTTTGCTGGGGTGGAGTTGTCCTCTCTCTGCCACGAGATATTAATCTCGTAACAGGTCAGGCCAACGCGTGGTTGGCCTGTGGTGAATAGGATGGCCCAAGTCCCTAATAAGCCTATTGTCGGACTGTACAGTCCGCTCATAGAAGAGCCGCGCCGATTGTTTAAATCGGTCGGGGAGGAAAGGGATGCCGGTTTGGCGGTGTAGCTGAACTGTCGAATAGAGCCTCGGTAGGCGCAGAGCGAGCTTGAGCGCCCTGTTCTGCACCCTCTGCAGCTTGTTGATGTGTGTGTCGGCTGCGTTGCCCCACACCACGGCCGCATATTCCAGCACTGGACGAACCAGCGCCAGGTACAGCGTGATGCCGTGGTGGGGATGCAAGGCAGACGACGGGTTGAGCAGAGGGTACAGAACGCGTAGGCGCCCTATTGCTCTGCCCCTGACGTCCTCGATGTGGGCTTTCCACGTTAGCTTCTGGTCGAGAATGAATCCCAGGTAGCGGCCAGTCCTGCTCCATGGGATGGGGATTCCCATGACGGTGACTGGCGGAAGATCTGGTGGCAGTGGTCTTCGTGTGAACACCACTGCCTGGCTCTTCGCCGCATTCTGTTTCAGGCGCCACTTGGTCGACCACGCACCAAGGGCCTCACATCCACGCTGGAGCAGGCGGCGCATCTCGACTGCCTTCATACTCCGCACGAATAGCGCCTTGTCGTCGGCGTAGAGTGCCAACTTCACCGGCGCCACGCGCGGAGCGTCGGCCGTGAATAAGGAGTAGGTCAAGGGGCCGAGAACGGACCCCTGCGGCACTCCAGCACGGATGGGTCGGTGCGCGGATGTCCCCTCGTCCAGGCGGACGTGGAAAGTCCTGTCGGCCAGATACGACCGGAGTAGGACCCCGTGTGACGTCGGGACCCCGTGCACAAAACGTTTGTACACGAGGCCGTCGTGCCACACGGAGTCGAATGCCCTGCAGACGTCGAGGAACACCGTCCCAAGGTATTCCCGCGTCTCCAGGGCGCGCATAGCCTCTTCCACCAGCCGCAGCAGCTGATGGACCGTGGAGTGACCCCTCCGGAAGCCGAACTGCTCATCCGGTATCACTCCTTCTGCTGTCACGTGGCGAAGCAGGCGCCTGGCGTAGAGGTGCTCGAACACTTTGGAGAGGGCCAGTAGCAGACTGATGGGTCTGTAATTGGCAGCGTCACGCGGGTCCTTGTTCGCTTTGGGGATGGCCACCATCTCTGCACGTTTCCACACAGAGGGGTAGACACCCGAGCGAAGGACCTGGTTGATGATACCCGCCAGCAGCGGATGGGTCCCTGCTGGAAGGTTCCTCAGCAGGTGGTTGGTGACCCCATCAGCGCCTCCGACCTTCCTAGTATTGAGCGCCTTCAGCTGTGCAGCCACATCCGCCTCGGCTTCGATGACGTCCCCGTCGTCCCTTGCCTCCAGGAACACTGGGAGTTGCTCGGCTACCCGCTGGATGTGGTCTTCATCCAGATTGTCGTCCACCGGGGTGAATGACGATTGGAATTGGTCCGCCAGGACACCTGCTTTGCCGTCTGGGCTGCAGACGACGTCTTGCCCAACCAGTATTGGTGGTATTCGCTGTCGTCGGCGCAGGAACGACTTCACCGTGCGCCAGATGCTGCCGTCCTCTGGGTTGAGGGAGGCGACGAAGGCCGACCACACGCTGTTCCTGTGCACCTCAGCCGCTGCTTTGATGTCTCTCCGCATGCGGTTGAGGCGTCGCTTCGCCGCGGGTTGGCGGGTGAGCTGCCACTCCCGGTACAGCCTGTTCTTCTCCCTGATTGCTTCCCGTATCAGAGGCGGTAGGTTGCGGGAGAAGTCCCTGGGCCCCTGTGGCTGGGGGGGGGGGGGGGTCCGCGCCCGCCAGGTGCTGCTCCTGAGGTTTTGGCCCCTCTCTGGTGCTCCCACGGACGTCCGCGCCCGGCTCGTCTACCATCTGTGGTCGTGGCAACTGTCTGGGGCCGGACCCGCGTTTGGCGAACTAGTTCTATACCTTCTACATTGCTCCGAAGCCATCAGAATGCTCTTTTAGAAGGGGGACTAACTTAGGTCCAGTTGCTATAATGTGATGTCAATATGCAGTAATCACTCACACGTGGCTGGTGACAGCGCTTGCAGTGGAGGATATAAAAGCGAGTAGGGGGAAGAGGAAAACATGGAAATCGACTGATTTATCCTACGTTCAAAAGGGAATGATTATTAGCTCTTGGGTCAAGGGTGAAAGCATTTCTGAAATGGAAAAGGTTGTAAACTGTTCGCATGCCACTGTGGTCAAAGTATTCTGTGTGCTATCCGAAACTGGCGCCAAGGTGAATGTGGTGCACCAGTGGTCATACATGACGGGGATGAACGATGTATATGGGCGAATATGATGATGATGGTTTGGTTTGTGGGGCGCTCAGCTGCGCAGTTATCAGCGCCTGTACAAAATGCCAAACTCTGCTCAATCCAATCTCGCCACGCGCATGAATGATGATGAAATGATCAGGACAACACAAACACCCAGTCAGCTCGAGGCAGGTGAAAATCCTTGACCCCGCCGGGAGTCGAACCCGTGACCCCTTGCTCGGGAAGCGAGAACGCGACCGCGAGACCACGAGCTGCGGACTATGGGCGAATAGATGGGCAACTGTTGAGCAACTGACCACCCAGATGAATCAAGGGGCTGCCAACAGCGTATTCTCAAAGAGTGTCCAGTGAATGTTACTGCATACGGGCCTCTGCAGCAGGCTCCTGGTTGCTTTATCCACCCACTCTGACTGCTTTTCATCGGCGACGAAGGCTGGAATTTGCCCACCAGTACCGTAACTGGACATCCGCTGAGTGACGACAGGCGGCCTTTCATGCTCCACCAGATGTCTGTTGTCGTGTACAGCATGAAACGTCTGAAAGCAAACATCCTGCAACGGTCGTCAGAAGGGTCTAGCCAGGGGAAGATGTGGGCTGGCGCGTAAATTTTGCGGTCAGTCAGAAAGCGATGGTGAATATATTGACCATAATTTACAGTTTGGAAATTTGTGGTAATGTCTTCTGGGACCAAACTGCTGGGGTCATCGGTCCCTAAGCTTACGCACTACTTAATCTAACTTTAACTTACGATAAGGACAACACACACCACCCATGCCAGAGAGAGGACTCGAACCTCCGACGGGGGGAGCCGCGCGAACCGTTACAAGGTGCCCAGACCGCTCGGCTACCTCGCGCAGCGTGATTTCCACTCTACAAGTCCACATTATTCATCGTGTTCACGGAAAGACAATGTACCTACTTGCTATTTACTCAGCAGGATCAGGAAGCTATCACTATGAATAAAAATTTGGAGTTTTAAATGACTGACAAGGGGAGGCCGCCAATTGTGAAATTCAGATTCATTCATACTGCGCATAATAAAACCTCATGGCCAGAGATGTAATGTGGCAAAGCACCAAGATGCACTTCTCAGCCGTTGTCGAGAAAATCGACAGTTAAAAGAAACCGTTGCCGTGAAATACTCTCTACGATTAATAATTTTCTACAGCGTCGAGGCGCAGCGGTAAGCGCTCGGGGTCGTAATCCGAAGGTTGTCGCATCGAATCTCGCGCCATGAAACATTTTTCTTATTATTAGTTTTTTGTAATTATATATATATATATATATATATATATATATATATATATATATATATATACTATTAATGAATTGCTTATGCATATTGGTGAAGGCGGATCGCTCTCCAATTGTACCGCCTCCATTTTTCCGTTTTTCCATTTTTCCGTTTAAGAGGGTGTATCAAAGCTCTCACGTTCGCACTGATTTTCGACGATGTTATAAGTTGCGCTAGGGACCGCATCTACCTTCTTTCGAAGTTAGCAGGCAATTACGCTGTTATGCGGCGGCTCGTTTCGGCCTATTCAACATCTGTTCTTCAAGTGTAACGAGCGAGTAACGGAGTTTATATCTCATACCTGCCACAGCAAATTTGTGTTCGTAGGGTTTCTATTCTAATTCGAACGTTTGACTTACGCTATCCGTATTCGTTTCGGAATATCGTTTCTACGTCTTCCGTTAACTATACGTGTTTAACATTATGAAGACAATTAATAACATTTGTGAAATACAACTTTGTTTGCGGAAAACATAATGATGTTCGAAGTCGCCAGTTTTTCCACGACAAACGACTTTCAACAACTTATTATATGCATAATTGTTGCAACTGATTGCCGGGAATTACAACAAAAAAAAAGGTTGCATGGCGCGAGATTCGATTCGGCGACCTTCGGATTACGAACCCGAGCGCTTACCGCTGCGCCTCGACGCTGTTGAAAATTATTAATCGTAGAGAGTATTTCACCGCAACGGTTTCTTTTAACTGTCGATTTTCTCGACAACGGCTGAGAAGTGCATCTTGGTGCTTTGCCACATTACACCTCTGGCCATGAGCTTTTATTATGCGCAGTATGAATCGAATCTGAATTTCACAATTGGCGGCCTCCGCTTGTGGGTTAAAGTTCACACACAAAAAATATATGATACTACCACTAATGATAATGATAATATCCCTATCAGAAACAGCAGTATTAATAGTTCAGAGGCGACCTCTACGGAAAGTCCAGGTAAAATTGTCTATCAACCTGACTTGTAATGGCCGAAGTTAGCTGGCCGCCTTGAAAGTGGAAAATAATCTCGCCACTTGCCATGAGGTTTTGTCAACATAATGGGCGGCACATAGTTACTTCTGTGAAATGTAAGCGATCCAGTATGGCGTACTGTGCTAGTCAGTTCACTTCCTACTTTTTCCGAAATCGCTTTTGGTGGCTGTCTGGCTGTGATCTCATCAGAGGCACAGCGCACGCAGGTGTTTGACTGACGTGGACAGATTGATATCTCGGTGCGAAGTGTCTCTTTTCACTCCCTCACTGACTGTATTCATATATGGGCGATGCGGACCATCGAACGGAATATCTGCTACCAAACACTCTAGGCACTGGTTGTTGTTGTGGTCTTCGGTCCTGAGACTGGTTTGATGCAGCTCTCCATGCTACTCTATCCTGTGCAAGCTTCTTCATCTCCCAGTACCTACCGCAACCTACATCCTTCTGAATCTGCTTAGTGTATTCATCTCTTGGTCTCCCTCTACGATTTTTACCCTCTACGCTGCCCTCCAATAGTAAATTGGTGATCCCTTGATGCCTCAACCCATGTCCTACTAACCGATCCCTTCTTCTAGTCAAGTTGTACCACAAACTTCTCTTCTCCCCAATCCTATTTAATACTTCCTCATCACTCATGTGATCTACCCATCTAATCTTCAGCATTCTTCTGTAGCACCACATTTCGAAAGCTTCTATTCTCTTCTTGTCCAAACTATTTATCGTCCATGTTTCACTTCCATACATGCCTACAACCCATACAAATACTTTCAGAAATGACTTCCTGACACTTAAATCTATACTCGATGTTAACAAATTTCTCTTCTTCAGAAACGCTTTCCTTGCCATTGCCAGTCTACATTTTATATCCTCTCTACTTCGACCATCATTAGTTATTTTGCTCTCCAAATACCAAAACTACTTTACTACTTTAAGTGTCTCATTTCCTAATCTGATTCCCTGAGTATCACCCGATTTAATTCGACTACAATCCATTATCCTCGTTTTGCTTTTGTTGATGTTTATCTTATATCCTCCTTTCAAGACACTATCCATTCCGTTCAACTGCTCTTCCAAGTCCTTTGCTGTCTCTGACAGAATTACAATGTCATCGACGAACCTCAAAGTTTTTATTTCTTCTCCATGGGTTTTAATACCTACTCCGAATTTTTCTTTTGTTTCCTTTACTGCTTGCTCAATATACAGATTGAATAACATTGGGGAGAGACTACAACGCTGTCTCACTCCCTTCCCAACCACTGCTTCCCTTTCATGCCCCTCGACTCTTATAACTGCCATCTGGTTTCTGTACAAATTGTAAATAGCCTTTAGCTCCCTGTATTTTACCCCTGCCACCTTTAGAATTTGAAAGAGAGTATTCCAGTCAACATTGTCAAAAGCTTTCTCTAAGTCTACAAATGCTAGCAACGTAGGTTTGCCTTTCCTTAATCTATTGTCTAAGATAAGTCGTAGGGTCAGTATTGCCTTACGTGTTCCGATATTTCTACGGAATCCAAACTGATCTTCCCTGAGGTCGGCTTCTACCAGTTCTTCCATTCGTCTGTAAAGAATTCGCGTTAGTGTTTTGCAGCCGTGACTTATTAAACTGATAGTTCAGTAATTTTCTCATCTGTCAACAACTGCTTTCTTTGGTATTGGAATTATTATATTCTTCTTGAAGTCTGAGGGTATTTCGCCTGTGTCATACATCTTGCTCACTAGATGGTAGAGTTTTGTCAGGACTGGACCTCCCAAGGCTGTCAGTAGTTCTAATGGAATGTAGGCAGAGGTAGCAGCGTCTAAATGACCCCTTTCTCGAAAACGTATTAACTAGTATATCTGTCATTTAATAATTTACAATCTTCTTAATTTTTTATATAAAAAGAGTTAAGTTTACTTTAGTCACTGAAAAACCCTTAGCTCGATAGCATTCAAGCTTTTTGGCTAGAATTTTCAGAATGGAACTGATAATAGAACATGACTTTGGAACTTCCTCTTTAAGATTCCTTGTAATGATTGTTATTTGTAATAAAGTCTTGAAACTTAGTACAGCTGTATTATTTAATGCAATTAATGAAGTGCTGTAATTAGAACTTTCCATAACAATTATAAATGATGCTTAATCTATTATGAATGAGGACGTTTTCGTTGCAAATTTGATTTCTAGTAAATAACTTGAGAACTAATAGAGGTAACTTAATGGAGTCAAATAGTTACTGTTTTTATGAAACTGAGGCTCCATACGAATTTTCAGATTTTTGATTCTTTTATGTAAAGCCTTCAAATTTTCTTAAAAACGCCGATTTCGACCAAACTATTGCCCAATCAAGTTGAGACATGTAATTTTTGGTTGTGACATACATTTGCACATTCTAAACAATTTTTAGATTTTTAGCTTGATTATTTAGCTCCAATTATTTTTTCTTAAAATAATATATTTAGCAAAACATATTCGTTCTGAGTATTCACAATTTTAGCATTAATATACTGAATCATCCAGTGACAAAGTCTGGAAAGTTATTTTAGTTTTTAATTTCACTCTTAGATTATGGGGAATCCTTTGTACGGTAAGCACAATCGAGTTATGATGTTGTAGCTCTGGTAGTAATAAAGTGGGTTAAGTCCCGGCGTATTGATTCGACTTGTATCTCCCGCAATGATACAGGGCTTGCTACGCCACAGAGGAAGCGTTATGGTCTATGGAATGTTTTCATGGCATTCCCTGGGTGATCTTGTCAATGTGGAAGGCACAATGGGTCAACACAAGTATACATCTATTCTTGGGTACCATGTACAGTCATACATGCAGTTTGTTTTTCCCCTGCACGATGGCATCTAGCTGCAGGACAATGCAACGTGTCACACAGCTTGCAGTGTATGTGCATGGTTCGAAGAGCTTAAGGATGAGTTTACCATACTTACCAGCCTCCAAACTGTCTGGATTTAAACGCAATCTAGAGTCAATGGAACCATCTCGATGGGCTGTATGCGCCTGACTCCTCAACCGAGATACCTAGTTAAGATGGCCGCAGCACTTGAGTCAGCATGGCTCTGCATCCCCGTTGGTGCCTCCCGGAACCTCATTGATTCTCTCTCTGCACATCTTGCAGTGGTACGGGCTGTAAAATTTGTTTATTCCGGATTTTGACAAGTGATTACATTAATCTGACTGGACACAGCGTTTAGTCCGGCAAGATTTTGTAGATTATGTTTAAGCTACATCTGCAATATCAGAGACGGAAAAGGCCCGAGAAATAGGACTGATTCGATTCACTAGATCTATCTATGGATGGGTTACAAGGTTTAAACGGAGATACCATCTTGGATCACGGACAATAACAAAATGTGTAACCACTATAACCTGGAATACCGATGGTGACGTGAATGAAAGATGTGACGAGTTTCGCAAGGAGGTAATGTCCTTAATGAACACGTTGGAACGTGTGCAGAATTGTAATACCGATCAAAGTGGTATACGGAAAGAACTTCACTCATCGCGAGCTCTGCATTTCAAGGGAGAGACGTCGGTAAGAATTTCAGTGCGGAGTGATAGAGCAACAACTCATTTTTACACCATTCAATCCTTTCGTTGGCAAGTGGGTACGTGTTTCCAAAGATGCTGGTAATTTATCAGGAACGCAGGGGTCAGTTTGGAGTGCGAGTTGTGAAACACAAGCTGAAACCGCAAAAATCTCATCCAAGTTGTCACGAAATCCGGCCTAATCACGAAACAAACCGTGATCCGCGCGGGGTATATTGCATGACTCATATCGATGCTATCCAATAACAAAACATTGTGTATACAGTAAAAATCATTCCTCCTGGGTGCATACCTCACAATCAGCTGCCTGACGTGCTATTCTACCAACAGTTCAAGCCGGTGCTGAGGCAGATTGAAGATCACAGTAGCCATAACTACTATCGGTTCATACCATCGACAAGGGATTCAATTTTGTTGTTAATGTGTATTCTTCACCATCAGCCCTGTGCTCCAGTCTTCGCAAACTTCGATACTCCTGGACTGTAGCTGGACATGATAACTTCAGACCAGAGAGATTTCGAATACCGCCATAACCTATTTTTGATGTTCAAATGCAGTGTTACTCCGCAGACTGCATCATACAGGCATTCATGAAGTGCTCCTACAGTCTAAAACAACTATGTTTCTGACACTTTATACTGTTTGGTCATATTCATCCTCGTAATTTTTTGCCAAGAGCTACCATCAACCCAGTTCTTGAACCAGGTCACTGAACATGCTTATGACTGTCAAGTGCACTGAAACTGTCGATGCCAAATATTGTGCTCATATTTTTAATGTACATGTTAACTCTCACGTGAAAACCAAGAATTTCTTGCAGTTGCGATAGCAGCTTGCACTAACTCCCTTGCCAGACCAACTTTGTGTATGATGTGCAGATGGAGCATGAATAGTGCAGCCGTATTAATACCTGTGTATCAAAATTATTGACAGTAAGCGATGGCGGATAGCAGAGAGTGAAAAAGGTGCTGTTAGTAATTCAAAGCAAGTTCATTTCGTAAGGCAGCTGACGCACAAAATTTTATTTAACAAATTTTGTACAGTTTCGTCACAATAACAAAAACAAAAGTCAATTTACAAGTAATTGTGTATCTAATAAGAAATTCACACTCCAATACGAAACTTGTTGGAGCAGAGCTTATGCTTGTTATACAATTTGTTTAGGAGCACAAGACCTTATGCATTCGAAGGAGAGATTCTAGCACTATTATTCCCTGTGCTATTTATGTTCTCCAAAACGAAGAATGGCTAGTTACTGACTATAGATACAGGTAACTGTGACCACTCTCTTAGGAAGTATTTGCAATAGCTTTCTAACGCTTTCTAACATTCAGATGAGACGTGCAAAAGTTCCATTTTCATGCTTGTGTCCTGCTTCACGCTGTAAGCTTGAATGTAACAGTTAATGTGCAGTCACGGTGTTTCTACAGGGTGTTTCAACAATGACCGGTATATTTGAAACGGCAATAAAAACTAAACGAGCAGCGATAGAAATACACCGTTTGTTGCAATATGCTTGGGACAACAGTACATTTTCAGGCGGACAAACTTTCGAAATTGCAGTAGTTACAATTTTCAACAACAGATGGCGCTGCAAGTGATGTGAAAGATATAGAAGACAACGCCGTCTGTGGGTGCGCCATTCTGTACGTCGTCTTTCTGCTGTAAGCGTGTGCTGTTCACAACGTGCAAGTGTGCTGTAGACAACATGGTTTATTCCTTAGAACAGAGGATTTTTCTGGTGTTGGAATTCCACCGCCTAGAACACAGTGTTGTTGCAACAAGACGAAGTTTTCAACGGAGGTTTAATGTAACCAAAGGACCGAAAAGCGATACAATAAAGGATCTGTTTGCAAAATTTCAACGGACTGGGAACGTGACGGATGAACGTGCTGGAAAGGTAGGGCGACCGCGTACGGCAACCACAGAGGGCAACGCGCAGCTAGTGCAGCAGGTGATCCAACAGCGGCCTCGGGTTTCCGTTCGCCGTGTTGCAGCTGCGGTCCAAATGACGCCAACGTCCACGTATCGTCTCATGCGCCAGAGTTTACACCTCTATCCATTCAAAATTCAAACGCGGCAACCCCTCAGCGCCGCTACCATTGCTGCACGAGAGACATTCGCTAACGATATAGTGCACAGGATTGATGACGGCGATATGCATGTGGGCAGCATTTGGTTTACTGACGAAGCTTATTTTTACCTGGACGGCTTCGTCAATAAACAGAACTGGCGCATATGGGGAACCGAAAAGCCCCATGTTGCAGTCCCATCGTCCCTGCATCCTCAAAAGTACTGGTCTGGGCCGCCATTTCTTCCAAAGGAATCATTGGCCCATTTTTCAGATCCGAAACGATTACTGCATCACGCTATCTGGACATTCTTCGTGAATTTGTGGCGGTACAAACTGCCTTAGACGACACTGCGAACACCTCGTGGTTTATGCAAGATGGTGGCCGGCCACATCGCACGGCCGACGTCTTTAATTTCCTGAATGAATATTTCTATGATCGTGTGATTGCTTTGGGCTATCCGGAACATACAGGAGGCGGCGTGGATTGGCCTCCCTATTCGCCAGACATGAACCCCTGTGACTTCTTTCTGTGGGGACACTTGAAAGACCAGGTGTACCGCCAGAATCCAGAAACAATTGAACAGCTGAAGCAGTATATCTCATCTGCATGTGAAGCCATTCCGCCAGACACGTTGTCAAAGGTTTCGGGTAATTTCATTCAGAGACTACGCCATATTATTGCTACGCATGGTGGATATGTGGAAAATATCGTACTATAGAGTTTTCCAGACCGCAGCGCCATCTGTTGTTGAAAATTGTAACTACTGTAATTTCGAAAGTTTGTCTGCCTGAAAATGTACTGTTGTCCCAAGCATATTGCAACAAACGGTGTATTTCTATCGCTGCTCGTTTAGTTTTTATTGCCGTTTCAAATATACCGGTCATTTTTGAAACACCCTGTATAAGGCCCATAAGGTTAAAATCATCCAGATGGTTCTCGAATATTATGTAGTAATTTCTCACCGTCGCAGTCTTTTGAGTTTGATGTAGGTTGGGAAGTCTTTGATGATTATTTATTTGTCTTTTATAGTTGTGAAATGCACAGTATTTGCTTTCAGCCACTTTATTTCATCACTTTAGCTGCTACGATAAAGCTTATCTTTTGGTTTTAACACCGTCTGTGTCTGAAAATTGGGCAACCTATTTTTGCGTTACTGCTATTTATTTTAAATGGAAAACCAGTTCTTCAAGTTTTGTCCACATTAAAACTTTGTGTGCCAGGCTATATACCGCTTTACAAGTTCGATATTGATTACTAAGCTTCAAATGCATTCTGTTTAGCTTTTATTTTGGTGTGATTCTCTCATTGACAATTTTGTATCAAGAGATCGTCTTGTCACTTGTGAGGAACTTAGGGTGTAGATTGTTCAAAATGTTGTCGTCAAATTTAAGATTTGGTATTTTTGCATTTTCTCGGTCTTAGTTCCTGAAGCGTGGAACTTCTGTTATCGTAGTGGTGAAAATGATTTTACTTTTTTTGATTCAGAAGGGAAACTGCGGTGGCGTGGCCTGACAGTTTCCCCAACTCCTCCCGTAATGTTACGGAATAATTCAGTCCAACTGAAGAAGTGAAATTATATCACCTAGACACAACATTATGACATTGCAACCGTTAGCAGTTACCGTTACCTGTTACACCATGGAATGCGTAAATAGGGAGTGATGGATGACGACTACGATGGTTAAAGAAGAAGAGCAACACTGCAGCAAAAACGAGTCACAACACCAACCAACAGTAGCCACATCGAGTATAGTATAACTGGGGCTTCTTTGGCGAAACTTTGTTGTCAGCAGTGCTGCGCTCTGCGATGAGTTCTCTCAGTCAGTGCCCCACTGCTCGCCGTACTGGATCTCGTATAGGCGGATTATGCTTTAAGCGAAACGAAATTTCTTGTTTCTTCACCCATTTATGTTTCTGTGATGTTTCACTATCACAACTGCACTTCCCTTTATTTTACTACACAGCTCATGCCTCTGTTGGAATTCTGTAACAAGTAAAGTACAGTTACCAGGATCCTGGCCGAATGCAGGTAGAGCGAAGACCTTCTTCGTCGGGGCACTAGGAGGGGAAGGAAACATTTTGGAGCCTTCTTGGAGGGACTGGAACGAGGAAAAAACTACTCTCCTATCCGAGATTGCATGTCCGAAGGAACATTGCACGGTTCTTCTTAACAATGCAGGCACTGCAATACTGTATTTATCAGCCGATACCGGGCAGCGATTTTCAGTTAAAATGTCCTCTCCAGTAAGGGAATTAGATAACGCGTCTACGAGTACAGATTGTGACGGATGAAAGACGAGACATGGAAGTTTGAGTCGATCCGCGAGTCGTGCAGAATAGTCAAGGCGGCTAAGGCGAAGACTCGGCGTAAAGAGGGAAATCCGAGATCGAGTCCCGGACCGGCATAAATTTTCGCTGTCGACATTCGCTTATACAGCTGATGGTTATTTGTATTTAGAACTACGCAAAGATGTCATGTACGGTTACGGGTATTCTATATTATGGCTGATATTTCAGAAGTTAGTGGTTTCCAAGTTGTCAAAACTCTATGAACCGCACTCGCAAGTCACTTTTCCATTGTTTGTGATACTTCAACATTTACGAAGCACTTAATGGTCTGAACATAAAAAAAGTTAGCAAAGGTCGATGAAAGCTAATGTATCCGAGGAAAACTATACAAAATATATGATTTGGTGTCGACTGATCTGTAATACAGGAACGAAATATCAAATATCCAAAAATGCTTCGTCATATTACCGAAGAAGGCATCAGTACACCAATATAAGGTCGTTTGTACGATCTCCCTGAAGTCTAACATTTATAATCATTCGCAAATTTAACAAACAAAAAAAGAATGAATGGTCAAAGAGGGGGTGAACGAAAGTCGTATCACGTTATAAAAGCTTCAAGAGTCAAAGAACAATTTTGATTTGAACGCTTTATGATGGGAGGAAGATTATAATTTTACATCATTCGTGGATCCAGAGAAAACTTTTATCAATACAAGTTTATGTTCATTGTGCTGAGATGAATAGATATGACTGACGATCTATCTACAATATTCACATCAACAAAATGAGATGAATAATATCGAAAATTAAAATCCTAGTGTTAAAAGCATGTAAGACACTCTCGAGTTTCTCCCGGCGAATAAAGTGTTCGAACAATTTACGGGAATGCAGCAACCGAAGATAACCAGAGTCAGAAGTTATCGATAGTGAATAGCATTAACTCTGTCACTCCGTTGCATGACCAAGTAGGGAACAGCACTGAAAGCAGAATTTAAGCAAAACTCTGTCTGTCTTTATTCCTAGGCGTACTTGCTATTTGAATCTGAACTGCTTGCAAACCACAGTATCTGAATAGCTGGAAGTGCACGCCGCAATCTCTGTGTCGGATATTCCATTGGATGGCCTGTACCAAAGGAACGTTCTGCAGTAGCAGATTTGCTCGTCTGTTGTAAACGTGTGTGACGCTAATGGTCTACACACAGATCCTCCTCGGCCCTGGTTATTAGACGCATGTACGACGTGACAAAATTTAAAAAAATGGTTCAAATGGCTCTGAGCACTGTGGGACTTCTGAGGTCATCAGTCCCCTAGAACTTAGAACTACTTAAACCTAACTAACCTAAGGACATCACACACATCCATGCCCGAGGCAGGATTCGAACCTGCGACCGGAGCGGTCACGCGGTTCCCGACTGCTACAAAATTCCAGGTGAAGCGGTAGACATACCCCTAATGCAAACCAAGTTTATTCTTTTCCTTTTCTTTATTTTTTTTCTTTGTATCATCAGTATTGTGACGGGTTTCATGCGACCTACCACGATATCCTCTCCTGTGTCAAACTTTTCATCTCAGAATGGCACTTGCAACCTACGTTCTCAGTTATTTGCTCGATGTATTCCAGTCTGTCTACTTCTACAGTTCCCTGATGTCTTAACAGATGTCCTGTCATCCTGTCCCTTCTTCTTGTCGGTGTTTTCCACATATTCCTTTCCTCGGAGCACCTCCTCAGTTCTTATCTTACCAGCCCACCTAATTTTCAAGAATCATTTGTGGCACCAGATATTAACGCTTCGATTCTCTTCTGGTCCGGTTTTCCCGCTGTCCAGGTGCCACTACTGCATAATGCCGTGTTCCAAGCACACATTCTCAGAAATTTCTACCTCAAATTAAGGCCTATGTCACATATTAGTAGACTTCTCTTGATCAGGAATACCCTTTTTGCCAGTGCTAGTTTGCTACTTGCTTCGTCCATCATGGGCTATTTTGCTACCTAGACAGCAGAATTCCTTAACTTCATCTGCTTCGTGATCACTAATTCTGATGTTAAGTTTGATTGCTGTTCTCAATTCTGATATTCTCATTGCTCTAGTCTTTTTAGATTTACTCTCACTCCGTACTCTGTTCCCTTTAGACTGTTCATTCCACTCAGCACACCCTGTAATTTTCTCCACTAAGGATAGCATTGTCATCAGTGTATCTTATCATAGATATCCTTTCACCTTGATTTTGAATCCCACTGTTGAACTGTTCTTTTATCTCTGTCATTGCTCTTTCAATGTATAGACTGATCAACAGGAGCGAAAGCCTACATCCCTGACTTACTCCCTTCTTAATCCGAGTACTTCGTTCTTGGTCTTCCAGAGTTATTGTTCTCTCTTGACTCTGGTACATATTGTTTATTACCCGCCTTTCCCTGTACCTAATCCCATCCTTGCTCAGAATTTCGAACATCTTGCACCATTTTACACTGTCGAAAACTGTTTTCAGATAGACAAATCCTATGAACGTATTTTGATTTTTTTTTCAGTTTTGCTCCCGTTATCAACCGCAACGTCACAACAGTCTCTCTTGTGCTTTTACCTCTCCGAAACCCAAACTGGTCTTCATCTAGTAACAGATCCTCAATTTTCTTTTCCATTCTTGTGTGTGTTGATCTTGTCAGCAAGTTGGATGCATGAGCTGTTAAGCTGGTTGTGCCATAATTCTCGCAGTAGTCGACTCTTGCTGTCTTCGGAATTATGTAGATGATGTACTCCAGAAAGCCTGATGTTACATTGCCAGTTTCCGACATTCTACGCAGCAACGTGGGTAGTCGTTTTGTTGCCACTTCGCCCAATGATTTTAGAAATTCCGAGGGAATGTCATGTGTCCCTTTCTGCCTTATTTAATCTTTATTCAAAACTCTTTTAAATTCTGATTCTGATGCTGGATCTCCTATCTCTTTCCCAACCTCTTCTTTCTGTTTCATCTTCCGTCACGTCATCAGACAAAGTCGGCAGCCGCATATAAGCCTTCAATGTATTATTTCCCCCCATCCGCTCTCTCCTCTCCATTTAACAGTAGAATTCCCATCGCACTATTTATGTTATCACCCTCGCTTTTAATTTCACCGAAGGTTGTTTTGACTTTTCTATATGGTGAGCCAGTCTTTCCGACAGTCATTTCTTTTTCCATTTCTTCACTTTTTTCATGCAACCATGCCTTAGCTTCCCTGAACTTCCTGTGTTTTTCATTCCTAGGTGACTTGTACTTGTGTATTCCTGATTTTCCCTGAATATCTTTTACAGACACCAAAAATGCCTTATTCCTAGATGGTGATCGAAAAACACACTTCACGCCGTGTTTCCGCAGAATATGACAAATCCTGTCGGAAATGCTTCTTGTGTAAGACAAAAATATTGTTATTAGGAAGCAGTTGAGTTTAAACTGGCAAAGGACCTTATAAATAAAGCCCTGCCTGCCGAACTTGCACAGCGCTGTCTCGTCGTATTGTGTCTCGAAAATGACGCGGTGGTCACGTGTCGAAGACGTCACCCCACAGCACTTCCATAAGCTGTTTGAACATGCACGCCACAACTGTTGCTTATGTTCACTAGTGTTTAATTTGTGTGTCGAAGAAGAAATAAATGAATTAACTACAAATTTGAGAACACGAGAGAGTTGGCATAGTCCTAGCAGAAGGGAAGAAAGGCTAGAGACTTATTAAACGGAATTCCGGCTACTTAGGATAAAACTGCAGATAAACGGAATGATAGTATAAGTTTCAACAGAAAGAAAGAATACTCGGTAAATAGAAAAATAAATTTGAAGCAGTGGAAGAAACCTGACATCTGAGACATGAGAATATCCAATTTCACCAGCAGAATCAAAACTTTGGGGTCATATTGAGACTGGAGGAGCACTCTTCTCCAAGAACATGAATCTACTGGTATTAAACATTGGCCTGGAATTGAGAAAAAAGTCTGTAAATCTGTAGATCGGTATTGCATTGAAGTAAAACGTAAAGAACAATTTGGAAGCGTCTCAAATGCCGGAGGGTGTTAGAAAGCAATCGGTGAGTACAGTGCAAAATAAGAGCTCTTAAAAGAAAGAAAAATAAACTGAGGAAAGATGCCCATGCAAATATACTTACCAGAAGAAGGAACAGATTAGTGGAAGATGTGTTAAGATACCACTGAGTAATTAACTTTACACAGAGTCGAGTACTCCTCAAAGAAATGAACTGGACTGATGTACGTATGCAGTGCGGATGGCATGAGTGAAAACTACAGCACTTTTATCAATGAAGTCCTTACCTTATTTGAATACTGTTTTCCCCCAAAACTAACCCATATTAGACCAAAGTCTAGAAAGAAGTCATGGAATACTCAAGGAATAAACGTATCTTGTAAAATGAAAAGGAAGCTGTATTGATCAGTCAGAAATCGTTCTGATGTTACAGCTCATTTCAGGACATACTGCAAAATATTAAACGTAGTAATACTGACATCAAAGCAAATCTATTATGAGAAAAAGATAATCACGTCAGATAACAAAGCAAAGATAATGTGCGGTATGGTGAAGGAGGAGACTGATAAAGCCAGACATGAAGAGCAGACAGCATTAAGAGTAAATCATGTATTGATAACAGACGTGCACAGTGACGCAAAGCTTGTTCACTATCATTTCATAACTTTCATTAAAAAGATGTGGTTGCGAGGCTCAGTACATCCTTCCACGAAATATCTCAGATCAATCATTACAAATATGTTCAGCAATGTGAACCTTCCCTCACTACACGTGTCAGTAATGTGCACCATAAAATATTTAAAATTAAAAGGAAATTCTAGTGGTTATGATAAAAGATCAACAAAGTTAAGCAAAGAGTGTACTTCTTAGCTTAGTAACATATTAAGCTATTTGCGTAATCAGTGAGTTATAAGTGGAACAGTTCATGACTGATTGAAATATGCTCAAGTCAAGCCTTTGTTTGAAAACATTTCAATTTTTCGGCTAATTTCAGTCTTGCCACCATCCTCGAAAATTTTAGAAACTTTTATACACTTCGCTTTTTAAAACTATGTCAACAAATAATATGTTGTCAAAGTCACAATTCGGATTCCTAGAGGGTTTCCAATTGAGACGGCTGCCTACACACACAGTGAGAATGTAATTATTTCATTTGACAATAAATTGCAGGCAAATATTATACTTTGTGATCTGTCAAAGGCATCTGACTGCATAAATCACAGCAGTCTTTTAAATAAATTAGACTATTGCGGTGTAACAGGAAATGCTGCACAATGGCTCAAATCTTCTATCTCTCACGAGAAACAAAGGGTATCAAAAGGAAAGATATGTGTACGAAGCTATCAGAAACCATCTGTAGGGAACTTACTGCATGTAGCTGTCCATCTGACTCCATCTTAGAACCCTTACTTATTCTAGTGTATTTCAGTGACCTTTTATCTGTAACACTACCAGACGGCAAGTTTGTTTTGTTTGCACGTGATACAGACTTTGAAACAAAAAGCAAATCAAGTATAGTATCAGAAAGAGTGGTTAATGAAATTTTCATGGACACGAAATTCTTTGTCACTAAATTTTGCGAAAACACACTATATGCAGTTTAGAGCTTGTAATACGTTTCCTGCCAGTAGTGCCTAAAATATGACAGTAAGCAGATAAAAGAAGTGTTAAATTCTTGGCATTACAGCTTGATAATAAATTCTAATGAGAGGAACATTCTACAGAACTGCTGAAGTGTTTAAACAAAACTTATTTGTAATGTGAATGATGTCAGACATAGTTCATACAAAAAAAAGCTGGTGTACTAAACTTACTTTTATTCCATAATTTCATACGGGATTATTTGTTAGGATTACTCATCAAATGAAGCTAAGTCGAAAAACGTGTAGTAAAAATTATTTGTGGTGCGAGTTGAAGAACATCCTGCATAGACCTGTTTAGGGAATTACCGATATTAACTAGTTTTTCACGATATATTTATTCATTAATGGACATTGTCATTAAAAATATATCCCTTTTTCAAACCAACAGCTCGATTCATGGAATAAATTCTAAAAACAAGAATTATCTTCACAGAGTCACTTACTTTTATCCAGGCAGATGTCCATTATTCAGTAACACATACTTTCAATAACTTACCAGCAGCCATGAAACGTTTACTAATAACGTTCAGTATAAGAGAAGTCTTCCCCCCATGAACCATAGACCTTGCCGTTGGTGGGGAGGCTTGCGTGCCTCAGCAATACAGATAGCCGTACCGTAGGTGCAACCACAACGGAGGGGTATCTGTTGAGAGGCCAGACAAACGTGTGGTTCCTGAAGAGGGGCAGCAGCCTTTTCAGTAGTTGCAAGGGCAACAGTCTGGATGATTGACTGATCTGGCCTGGTAACAATAACCAAAATGGGCTTGCTGTGCTGGTACTGCGAACGGCTGAAAGCAAGGGGAAACTACGGCCGTAATTTTTCCCGAGGACATGCAGCTTTACTGTATGATTAAATGATGATGGCGTCCTCTTGGGTAAAATATTCCGGAGGTAAAATAGTCCCCCATTCGGATCCCCGGGCGGGGAATACTCAAGAGGATGTCGTTATCAGGAGAAAGAAAACTGGCGTTCTACGGATCGGAGCGTGGAATATCAGATCACTTAATCGGGCAGGTAGGTTAGAAAATTTAAAAAGGGAAATGGATAGGTTAAAGTTAAATATAGTGGGAATTAGTGAAGTTCGGTGGCAGGAGGAACAAGACTTCTGGCCAGGTGACTACACGGTTATAAACACAAAATCAAATAGGGGAAATGCAGGAGTAGGTTTAATAATGAATAGGAAAATAGGAATGCGGGTAAGCTACTACAAACAACATAGTGAACGCATTATTGTGGCCAAGATAGATACGAAGCCCACACCTACTACAGTAGTACAAGTTTATATGCCAACTAGCTCTGCAGATGACGAAGAAATTGAAGAAATGTATGATGAAATAAAAGAAATTATTCAGATAGTGAAGGGTGACGAAAATTTAATAGTCATGGGTGACTGGAATTCGGTAGTAGGAAAAGGGAGAGAAGGAAACGTAGTAGGTGAATATGGATTGGGGCTAAGAAATGAAAAAGGAAGCCGCCTGGTAGAATTTTGCACAGAGCACAACTTAATCATAGCTAACACTTGATTTAAGAATCATGAAGAAGGTTGTATACGTGGAAGAACCCTGGAGATACTAAAAGGTATCAGATAGATTATATAATGGTAAGACAGAGATTTAGGAACCAGGTTTTAAATTGTAAGACATTTCCAGGGGCAGATGTGGACTCAGACCACAATCTATTGGTTATGACCTGTAGATTAAAACTGAAGAAACTGCAAAAAGGTGGGAACTTAAGGAGATGGGATCTGGATAAACTGAAAGAACCAGAGGTTGTACAGAGTTTCAGGGAGAGCATAAGGGAACAATTGACAGGAATGGGGGAAATAAATACAGTAGAAGAAGAATGGGTAGCTTTGAGGGATGAAGTAGTGAAGGCAGCAGAGGATCAAGTAGGTAAAAAGACGAGGGCTAGTAGAAATCCTTGGGTAACAGAATAAATATTGAATTGATGAAAGAAGAAAATATAAAAATGCAGTAAATGGAGCAGGCAAAAAGGAATACAAAAGTCTCAAAAATGAGATCGACAGGAAGTGCAAAATGGCTAAGCAGGGATGGCTAGAGGACAAATGTAAAGATGTAGAGGCTTATCTCACTAGGGGTAAGATAGATACTGCCTACAGGAAAATTAAAGAGACCTTTGGAGATAAGAGAACCACTTGTATGAACATCAAGGGCTCAGATTGAAACCCAGTTCTAAGCAAAGAAGGGAAAGCAGAAAGGTGGAAGGATGTACTTGAGGACAATATTATGGAAATGGAAGAGGATGTAGATGAAGATGAAATGGGAGATACGATACTGCGTGAAGAGTTTGACAGAGCACTGAAAGACCTGAGTCGAAACAAGGCCCCCGGAGTAGACAACATTCCATTGGAACTACTGACGGCCTTGGGAGAGCCAGTCCTGACAAAACTCTACCATCTGGTGAGCAAGATGTATGAAACAGGCGAAATACCCTCGGACTTCAAGAAGAATATAATAATTCCAATCCCAAAGAAAGCAGGTGTTGACAGAAGTGAAAATTACCGAACAATTAGTTTAATAAGCCACAGCTGCAAAATACTAACACGAATTATTTACAGACGAATGGAAAAACTGGTAGAAGCCGACCTCGGGGAATATCAGTTTGGATTCCGTAGAAATACTGGAACACGTGAGGCAATACTGACCTTACGACTTATCTTAGAAGAAAGATTAAGGAAAGGCTAACCTACGTTTCTAGCATTTGTAGACTTAGAGAAAGCTTTTGACAATGTTGACCGGAATAAGCTCTTTCAAATTCTGAAGGTGGCAGGGGTAAAATACAGGGAGCGAAAGGCTATTTACAATTTGTACAGAAACCAGATGGCAGTTATAAGAGTCGAAGAAAATGAAAGGGAAGCAGTTGTTGGGAAGGGAGTAAAACAGGGTTGTAGCCTCTCCCCGATGTTATTCAATCTGTATATTGAGCAAGCAGTAAAGGAAACAAAAGAAAAATTCGGAGTAGGTATTAAAATCCATGGAGAAGAAATAAAAACTTTGAGGTTCGCCGATGACATTGTAATTCTGTCAGAGACAGCAAAGGACTTGGAAGAGCAGTTGAATGGAATGGATAGCGTCTTCAAAGGAGGAGATAAGATGAACATCAAAAAAAGCAAAACGAGGATAATGGAATGTAGTTGAATTAAGTCGGGTGATGCTGAGGGAATTAGATTAGGAAATGAGACACTTAAAGTAGTAAAGGAGTTTTGCTATTTGGGGAGCAAAATAACTGATCATGGTCGAAGTAGAGAGGATAAAAAATGTAGACTGGCAATGGCAAGGAAAGCGTTTCTGAAGAAGAGAAATTTGTTAATATCGAGTATAGATTTAAGTGCCAGGAAGTCATTTCTGAATGTATTTGTATGGGGTGTTGCCATGTATGGAAGTGACACTGGGTTTCACCCTCTCCCTTCTCTCATCTCCAGCACGAGCATGACACTACATCCCACACACATCCATTACAGTCACCTACACTTAAGCACATAGCTCTCCTACTTCGCGAAGTAAAGGCGCCTGTGGGGCTAATGGATAGGGAAAACCTTTCCAATTATGCTGGTGAACCTGTCCTTCGCGGTCTCCCAGCCACTCACGCTATTTGCCATTTCTTCTGTTGCAGTGCCAATATCTGGATTAATTGCAATACAGTGTTGTCTGCAAAAATAACTAATTCTACTTGTTTTGTATTAGATGGATGTTCGTTACATATGTAAGCGACAATACTGGACGTAAGATAAAACTTCGTGGTATCCCCTAAGCGATTCCTGTCCAGTCAAAAGTATCTCTCCTGACTAGAATGGATGAACAGTTAAGTAAAACTATGTGCATTCTTTGGTTAGATATAACATTATCCTCTGGATTACTGTACCTTCAATACCGTAAAACCTCAGTTTATCTAGAAGGATGTCATGATTTACATAGTGAAATACCTCGTTCTAAATCTACAAGTATAAACGCCGGTTTGCCTTTCTTCAGTCTATCTTCCAAGAAAGATCGTTCTTCCGTTTCTTACATGTTGTTGTTGTTGTTGTGGTCTTCAGTCGAGAGCCTGGTTTGATGCAGCTCTCCATGCTACTCTATCCTGTGCAAGCTTCTCCATCTCCCAGTACCTACTGCAACCTACATCCTTCTGAATGTGCTTAGTGTATTCATCGCTTGGTCTTCCTCTACGATTTTTATCCTCCACGCTGCCCTCCAGTACTAAATTGGTGATCCCTTGATGCCTCAGAATATGCCCTACCAACCGATCCCTTCTTCTAGTCAAGGTGTGCCACAAATTTCTCTTCTCCCTTATTCTATTCAATACCTTCTCATTAGTTATCTAATCTTGAGCATTCTTCTGAAACACCACATTTCGAAAGCTTCTATTCTCTTCTTGTCTAAACTATTTATCGTCCACGTTTCACTTCCATACATGGCCACACTCCATACAAATACTTTCAGAAACGACTTCCTGAGAGTTAAATCTATACTCGATGTTCACAAATTTCTCTTCTTCAGAAACGCTTTCCTTGCCATTGCCAGTCTACATTTTATATCCTCTCTACTTCGACCTTGATCAGTTATTTTGCTCCCCAAATAGCAAAACTCCTTTACTACTTTAAGTGTCTCATTTCCTAATCTAATACCCTCAGCATCACCCGATTTAATTCGACTACATTCCATTTCCTCGTTTTGCTTTTGTTGGTGTTCATCTTATATCCTCCTTTTAAGACACTGTCCATTCCGTTCAGCTGCTCTTCCAGGTCCTTTGCTGTCTCTGACAGAATTACAATGTCATCGGCGAACCTCAAAATTTTTGTTTCTTCTCCATGGATTTTAATCCCTACTCCGAATTTTGATTTTGTTTCCTTTACTGAAATATCGGGGATAGGCTACAACCCTGTCAAATTCTGAAGATGGCAGGGGTAAAATACAGGGAGCGAAGGATTATTTACGTTTCTTACATAATGGTGTGAAAATCAACTTGCATGAAGTCTGTTTTGATTGCATTATTGAAGTAAATTTTGTTATGTATCTTCTCTACAAATATATACAAGGAAGAAAAGATATATGCTTTCATATTAACGAATAGAGGCCCCCGCACTTCACCACTGTTACAGCCTCCGCGTGACCTTAAACTGACCTTGACACAGTACACAGAACAAATTACGCGTCCGACTGGTCGTAAGACCATTTCGTTACTGCACAGTAGCTTCTGGTCTCACTGCATAGTTGTGTCGCTACCAAGCGAGGAAATGCTGCAGGAGTGAGGTGGAGTTTGATATTAGATGATTGAGGCGCGCCGACCGCGGCGGCGGCGGCGGCGGCGGCGGTGCGCCGCGTGGCCCAGGCGGGGGTACTGACCGGGCGGCTGCGGTTGCCGAAATGCTCGACCTAGGCCACGCGGCCCGGCCGCCATAGTTCGCGGTCCTTCACCCTGCGCGCTGCTCGCTCCCCGACGGACCGCGCGCCCAGCTGCTCGAAGCGCACCCACCCTCTCGGATATCATCCGCTCTGCGCATGCGCTACTTGCTGCACAACACTGCCCTCTGCCCGCCATTCCACTCAAACTTTATTACCCTTATCTGGAGGAATCCTTCGGCATTCCCGACGCCAGAGCGTCACGAAGTACCATCACGGTTACCGCCCACCGTCGTCTAACCCTTCCTCTTGCGTCTACAAAGCAATGAACGAGCAGCACTGGCCTGTTCTAAATCACTGCCTTTTCTCATTTACTTTCGTTCCTTACACTGTCGAGGCTGAGAGGATGGATGACATGCCAAATTCTTGTTCCATCGTTCTTCATCCATACATGCAATAAAACTGTATGTATGTATGTATGCATGTATGTATGTACATTCCACGTCTACTCCTACACAACTGAACCAGTTTCAAGCAAACTTCGTACGCATATCGCTGTCTGGAAAGAAGGTGAAAAAGTAGTGTAGCTCACGACTCACGAATACGAAGACTTTACTCATCCAGTATTTGAGAATGGCCGGCCGTAGTGGCCGAGCGGTTCTAGGCACTTCAGTCCGGAACCGCGCTGCTGCTACGGTCACAAGTTCGAATGGATGTGTGTGATGTCCTTAGGTTAGTTACGTTTAAGTAGTTCTAAGTGTAAGGGACTGATGACCTCCGATGTTAAGTCCCATAGTGCTCAGAGCCATTTGAAGCCATTTGAGAATGAGAGCACTTAGCGAGCTGCAAGAAACTTTACACATAGTTTCCAACCTTAACGAAACTCTTTCTCACTGGCATCCCCCAGAAAAGGAAAAAAAGTTTATCTCTTACTACATTTTCACTGTTCGTGTGTTAAAACTGTCGCATCAGACATGACTTTTGAATTTGTTACTTCTTTACTATTAACTGCATTCGTGTCACACTTTGCAGATAGTACTCACATATCCCACTGAATGTAACTGCAAAATTAAATCATTGTATGACACATGAATCGAAAGACATGACGTCATATACACTGAGACGCGTGAAAAACTGCCGCACTATGCATGAACGTTTAAATTTGTATCCAATTATGTTTACGTCCATTTTCCATTTTGTATGGCTTTATGACGGATGGGCTAAATATCCAGCTACTTTTAAACGAACTGATGATGCCCAAAAAGGGTGAAACGCATCATTCTTATTAAATAACTTCACTACCAATACTGTTTTTATTCTGAAATAGGTTTAGATTTATAGCTTCTGTACTGTTAACTCTATTCGCACCAAATTTCGCAGGCAGAATCCACTTATCGTCTAGCGCACCCGAGTATCAAATATAATACAGTCGGGGCGATATTTTTTCTCACAGTGAGAAACAATGTTTCGAGTTGGCATCAATATGTATCACGTACTATAAGTCCTCGCTTCACGCTCGTCACTTTTTTCAAATTTCTCGCAGTAACAAAAAGGTGTCAGCACTTCAGAAAAACACGGTGTTTACGTGCGAGTGACGACGCACGTGAAAGAAAAGGTAAGAAACAGAAATAGTATTACTTACGAGAAATAGTCATGATAACTGAAAGCAAATTAGTTCAAAATGGTTCAAATGGCTCTGAGCGCTATGGGACTTAACATCTGAGGTTATCAGTCCCCTAGAACTTAGAACTACTTAAACCTAACTAACCTAACGACATCACACACATCCATGCCCGAGGCAGGATTCGAACCTGCGACCGTAGCAGTCGCGCGGGTCCAGACTGACGCGCCTAGAACCGTTCGGCCATCCCGGCCTGCGGGGAGGAGGAGATTCTCTGATAGAATTGTAATAAACACGCATCCGGGCAACGCCAGGGACTCAGATAGTTCTTTTATTTAAAAAATAAAAATAAATATCACGCTTGCTCAACGCTATCACGGGTGTGCCTCAACCAAGAGCATACGCACAGAGAGGGTGCAAAAATTGACCAAACGAAAGGTAGTAGATTTAAGAATTAAACGGGAGGCGTACGTGAGTTTTCCTACTGATAGTATTACCTGCTGCCTAAGAGTACATTTTCCCTCGGACCGCCTTTATAAAAGCACGCATTTACCACAGTGACACTTCCAAAGCGACATTTCGTCCAAGTGCAGTCTCACCACAAAGAAACGATTACAGCCGAACAGTCAATGTTTACCAAAAATGGTCGAGTAGGGGAAAAATTCTTGTAGTCGACAATTTTTGTACAATAGTAGGAGGGAGTGGGGGGGGGGGTCCTTAAAGGACACTTTTTATATTTTTCTTGAAGAACTCGAAAACCGCTGCTTCTAGCGATAATTATTCCTGGTACAAAAGTAAACTACATTAAATTTCCTACGAAAAAGATCCCGTTCATTTTTTCTCTAGAACTAATAATTTCCGCGTTGCGGGTGATGGAAGTCGCAGATAATTAAAAATACTGTTTTAATGGTATAAATTTATGTTTATTGTTAATGAAATGGATTAGGACTACATATCAAATGAATGTGCCACGACTAAGTGCAATAGAGCCGTATTAAGAGACAGACTGTATTCTGGGGTGTAACTGGACGGAGGGTGAGAATGGAGAATACAAGCGTGAGGGAAGGTAGGTTGCGGAATTGTTTGCGCTTCGCTCCTTCATAGTTTTGCAAGCTGGAGAACGAGCGGGGGATTCTCTGCTCTGCCTATCCCATTACGTCACAAGAAGCAACTATGGGGTGTTTCAGTAAGTTACACCCATCCTTTCACAGTGAGTTATGAATCACTGGTGATGCAGCGCACATACATTTTATTTTCAGTTTATTAAGTAAATATAAGCAATTGTTAAAAGAGCTGCTATGTAGGAAAGCTCAAAAGCTGTAGCTGTCAATTGTCTACACACCCAAATGTACTATGCTGTCAGCGTGTATTCGACAATGTCGATTTCATTGTATCCACTGTTCACAGAATGAGTGATATCAAGTGCATCACCCCAGGCCTAACAATGTGAAAATCTCGGGAGGCCCAGAGGTTTAACTTGCCTCCCTCTGCAACAGAAGTAGGCCGTAAAACAGAGATACGAACATGCGTAGGTCACCTAGGTGTTATGGAAGTTCAGATACTTCAATACAAGTCAAGCCATGCACTGCAGCAGATTACTATTCTGTACCTGAACATTGTCAGTCCACTCCATCAGACATATTCGTACCCACCTTGTAAGATGTATTGTGGATGCGTGGTAGATGGCTCCACTCAGTGTTACCCACTCAAGAGCCTGCAGTTCCTGAATGGAAGAGGTTTTTGCATTCTATCAGTAACACAATGGTGAGAGGAACGCAATAACTTTCTGATCATTCATTAACAGCACCACAATCACGAGGCTTTTCAATACGCTGTGAGTCCGCCCCCTGTAGCTGAGTGGTCAGCGTGACATACTGTCAATCCTAAGGGCCCGGGCTGTATTCCCGGCTGGGTCGGAGATTTTCTCCGCTCAGGGTCTGGGTGTTGTGTTGTCCTAATCATCATCATTTCATCCCCATCGACGCGCAGGTCGCCGAAGTGGCGTCAAATCGAAAGACCTGCACCAGGCGAACGGTCTACCCAACGGGAGGCCCTAGCCACACGACATTTAATTTTTTTTTTAATACGCTATGAACTGTAGACAGCGGCAACTTTTGCGAATCCAGTCTCTTTCTCGTTAATACTATAAATGTCACTGACAACATCACACTTACATATTCAACTCTTTCGAGCCATTTTTATAGGAACGTTCTTCACGTAAAAGCTCACCCAATAAGTTACCACTTAATAAAGTGAATCCGCTACATAAACACGAGGTCAGTGAAGATGTTTTGTCTACTCACATAAGAGAACAGGACAGAAATTTCTGTGGAGGTAGTCTGTCTGTAAACTGAAAAGTGAGTTGCTCTTGCGGTGGGGGTGGGGAGAGGGGGAGTTATATTTCCCAGAAGAACGCTGCAACTAGCGTACAGGACCCCAAAGAATCAATTTCCCCTCCATTAGTGTAGAACAAGTGTCCAGAGATTTACTTATAATCGGTCCATATGCGTTTCTAGTATTAGTAATAAGCCGTATCTGTATTCCATGTAGTGTTAACGCACTTTGTGGAACATAAACACCCTTCGGTTGTGTCTGGGCACAGTCTGGCCAGTGATTCACGGGGTGAGTCGTGGAAGCATTGTTGCAACTGTGTAAGAATCCCTGTAGTTGTCTCTTGTGACTCGCCTGTTCGCTCTTCATTTTGTGGGACTAAGATGCAGGAAAGCATATGAGCACAACCTGGCGACCTACCTTCCCATGTACCCTTCATGCCCCCTCCAGCCCGTCACCCCCAGCTAGCTCGCCCCCAGTATGGGGAATGCCTGCCACTTGGTTATCATACAGTCACGCCTTGGAGAAGAATTGTGTAGGGAACCAACAGTTTCGATTTTATTCCCTTTTGATGTTTTCCTTTATCCATAATCCTAACCACGCACAGCTCTGTGATAATGAGTGTGTGGATGACTGGAAGTGCGTTCGTGGCAACAGAGTAGGTAACTTTCTTGCTTCTCCTTGCAGATGGATGGGAATGACCGGACAGAGATAACAGTTTGTTATATTCTTTTTTTTTTAACAAAATACGTCTCGCGATTGGTTAGGCAGACCAATGCGCAAGCTGTGAAAATTTCCATCGAATACTTGTTGAAAGTTTGCACGTTAAACTGGTGGGAGGCTTGATAAATGGGCGCTCGCTCTTTTAGCATCCGCCTGACTGGACAAAGTGCCTCGCGCCGCGGTGTCTTTCCTTGATAATTGACTGTCCTCCGCGCCAACTCAGGAACACTGCACCACACCACAGCGTCTGCGAACTTTAGAAATGTTCTGGATTAGTCAGTCGGGGTCTCACGGTGCGGTGAGTAAGTTTTACTGCTTTTAAGTGCACTTAGGATAAAACATCTTTGGTTTGGATTCTGGTTAGTCATTTCGTTTCGTATTGTAGGTCATCTCCGCAGTAGTTAAATTCAGTTAACAAATACGTTTTGTAGCTAAAATATGCGTGTGTCAGTTTCGTCGATTTCAACTTAGATTTTGGAAAGACAACTTGTTTTCACTATCCACGATTTGTCCCTTTCGAGTATAGTCCATTTACACCACAATGGCGTTGCAAAAAAACTCATTATCACCTTTTTCGATGATGGTTCGGTCTTCGATTCTTTTCCGCGCTGTTGAATCCACGCCTTTCCCTTCCTTTTCTGCTTTGCCTGCGGGTCATAACAAATACACCCAGCTGTCGTCCATGATGAATAAGCGCCTATAGAAGGTATCTGGATTGGCCTGGAACAGCTCTCAAATTACCGCTGCTGCTGCAGTTCGATGGGCTATTTGAATAGGTGTAAGTGGCCGTGGAAGCCAGCAGGCGCTGACGTCTTACGTTCAGGATGCCGTGCAAGATGTTGAAAACTCATCCACTATCGATTTTCACTTCCTGCACTACCAAAAATGATAGATCGTCCTCCGAGCAACAGATTGCCCACGTCTCCTGCAATTCCCGGTTCTTCTAAGTAAGAGGGTCTGCCACTTGGTTCTTCTAGATTTAGAATTATTTGACCACACTGGAAGAGCTTGCCTCACTTAATCACTTAATCATACAATGATGTGTCGTTGCTTTACACTTTGACCAACGCGACACTGATTGTTGCAGCGTTGTTCTCTTTTTGAAATGCAAAGTACAAATTATTGCACGATGTAATACTTTATCAAAGATTAGTGACAATTCCTTTTTGCTCTAGTAGAGGTGTGCTGAGGTACTATAACGTGGATATTACAAGGTTTACCAGTCTTTCAGACATGTAACTGCAAATAAAAAGAAGAAAAGAAAAATCATCATGTGACTGTACTTTTTGAAGTGATAATTAAAAATACCATCATACTCATTTCATATAACGATTTTCAAAGTCTTGTTTTTGTGACAACATTGTCCCAGAAGAGAAACAGTAGCTTAAGTTCTCCACTTACGACCAAGGTTTGTGGGGGCTTTCTTAGATTATAAGTAAGAGTCGGAACTGGTAATCCCCTCTAACATATTCTGCCTTACAATCATCTCACTTGCTACAAGGTAGTGAGCGGAACAATTTGTTTGCTTGGTTGGATGCAAGTCGGCGGGACGAAGACATGGTTCAGCCGCCCCAGGTGAGCTGAGGTGCGGAGACGAGGAGTCCACCGTTGGGAATGGGTAAATTCAAAATCGACGACGGTTGCCTCGCTTACCAGAATGTGGAATGAGCAGCAGTGGCAGATGGCTTCTTACAGCTGAGAATCTATAATGATTCACAGTCAAGTATTAAAGCAAATTTGAAGATATGCAGTCTCAGAAAAGAATGTGCACCCAATGAGACAACAATATTTTTAATATCTTGAAGACTACAGACGTTAGTAATTCACAGTGAATAAACATTTTCACAGTGAACCTCTGAATTAACAATTTTCAAACGCTTCAAGCGATTTCAACAGACGATATCTTAGATGATAGCATTACACGATAGCTATCATCCCTGAAAGCCACTCATCTGGATCTATATTATTTATTGACTTATGACGTCGTTTATATAATTTTTATTACGCAAATGTTTGTCAGAACATCATATTCTCCACAATTACACGGCATAATGTGTTTAATTAATGAACAATTTACTACTTTGTCAGTAACTAACTTTATGTAAGTATTAACTGCAACTGTTGATACGCTAATTTAATTAGTGCTCAGTCGCATGTGTTAGCTCATACCATCTCTGTAAAAGAGTCCTGAAAAACACTTGTTACAAGCAGCCTCAATAATTATTCAAACAATACTAATAACAAATTATTCAAATGGCTCTGAGCGCTGTGGGACTTAACATCTGAGATCATCAGTCCCCTAGACTTAGAACTACTTAAACCTAACTAACCGAAGGACAACACACACATCTATGCCTGAGGCAGGATTCGAACCTGTGACCGTAGCAGCGGCGCGGTTCCGGACTGAAGAGCCTAGATCCGCTCGGCCACAGCGACCGGCTACTAATGACAGACTGATGTCATTAATTGAGGGGGCACTTGTGCAAGAAAACTGGCTTATTTGTTAATGGACAAACCTTTATTTATATTAATTGTGAACAATTTTAATGTAACGGAATATTTATAACATTTCTTTATTTAAGTATTATTGAAAATATGTTAGTTTAGTCTGGAAAGTGGTCAAGTAGAGTCAAATGATGTCTGTTGAAAGTAAGAATGATGTGTTTTTGTGTGGGACTGGGGTCAACTGGAGACTGGGACTTTTTGAGTGAAGAGCTCAAGGGAGTTCTGTAAGGATTCAGACCTGCCTGTGGTACTGAGTGGTATGTCCTTTCTTGAATAAACATTAACCAACGTAATTCTCTGTCGTCTACATCAATTGCAGATGCTAGAATAGAACCCTAGCGAATTAGCTGCAGGGTATGGAAGCAGACATGTGCCGCTCGACTATGACCACATCGAGGTATTCTTTTTAAACAGAGCCGTGTATAGCCCAAGTACGTAAGGCATGAGTAACCACAGGTACAGACGCAACTGATTTGGTTGTATAGCATGCTGTTTGGAAGAGCAACTACACTCAGCAGTAACCGTCAGCTACCGTCGCAATCGAGGTTTTATCATTCTGGATAAGAATTTAATCTCTTTATTATGTGATACATTTTTCAGTTTTCGTGGGTGGTTCCGAGCCTTAGATTCTGCAGCAGTTGCGTGCGTGAGGGTCGGTAGCGAACGGTAAGCAGCACAGCAGAAGCAGCCAGCATGATCGATAAGTTAAGCACGTGCGCCGGTAGTAGACTACTGGCCATTAAAATTGCTACACCAAGAAGAAATCCAGATGATAAACGGGTATTCATTGGACAAATATATTATACTAGAACTGACACGTGATTACATTTACACGAAACTTGGGTGCATAGATCCTGAGAAATCAGTACCCAGAACAACCACCTCTGGCCGTAGTAACGGCCTTGATACGCCTGGGTATTCATTCAAACAGAGCTCAGGTGGCGTGTACAGGTACAGGTGCCCATGCAGCTTCAACACGATACCACAGTTCATCAAGAGTAGTGACTGGCGTATTGTGACGAGCCAGTTGCTCGGCCACCATCGACCAGACGTTTTCAATTGGTTTGAGATCTGGAGAATGCGCTGGTCAGGGCAGCAATCGAACATTTTCTGTATCCAGAAAGGCTCGTACAGGACCTGCTACATGCGGTCGTGCATCATCCTGCTGAAATGTAGGGTTTCACAGGGATCGAATGAAGGGTAGAGCCACGGGCCGTAACACATCTGAAATGTAACGTCTACTGTTCAAAGTGCCGTCAATGCGAACAAGAGGTGACCCGGACGTGTAACCAATGGCGCCCCATACCAATACACCGGGTGATAGGCCAGTATGGCGATGACGAATACACGCTTCCAATGCTGCTGCAAACGTCGTCGAACTGTTCGTGCAGATGGTTGTTGTCTTGCGAACGTCCCCATCTGTTGACTCAGGGATCGAGACGTGGCTGCACGATCCGTTACATGCACGCGGATAAGATGCCTGTGATACGATACGAGGACGTTGGGATCCAGCACGGCGTTCCGTATTACCCTCCTGAACCCACCGATTCCATATTCTGCCAACAGTCATTAGATCTCAACCAACGCGAGCAGCAATGTAGCGATACGATAAACCGCAATCGCGCTAGGCTACAATCCGACCTTTATCAAAGTCGGAAACGTGATGGTACGCATCTCTCCTCCATACATGAGGCATCACAACAACGTTTCACCAGGCAACGCCGGTCAACTGCCGTCTGTTTGTGAGAAATCGGTTGGAAACTTTCCTCATGTCAGCACGTTGTAGGTGTCGCCACCGGCGCTAACCTTGTGTGAATGCTCTGAAAAGCTAATCATTTGCATATCACAGCATCTTCTTCCTGTCGGTTAAATTTCGCGTCTTCAGCACGTCACCTTCGTGGTGTAACAATTTTAATGCCAATAGTGTATTTATATGTGTGAACCTACAGATCACCGTCAGCGATGGAGCCTTCAGTGAATGAACAACCACCTGGTCTCAATGGTTCATATAATGCTAGTGGGCCAGTTAGTCCTAAATCTGAACGTGGTAGTGTCAAAATGAAATTACTGATGGGGCAAATAGTGCAAAATCAGAGGGGGGATGTAAACTTTCAGACAATACATCGTCACGATTAATGCGAATTTTGCTAGAGATGGAATCTAGTACGGGGGCATTGACTACAAAAATGGAACAGGGAATTTATGATCTCAGTTCAAATACTAAAAGTATAACAGCTGATGTGGAAAAAATTAAATCAAATATTAATGGAGTTACTCATACAAAATTAGAAGTTATGAGTGCAGACATGGGCAAAATTTCCGAGGAGGATGACCTAATTAACACCTGTGTCGATACAGGAGAAAAATGTTTTGGGGAAACGTTGTTAAGGATGTGGGACGAGCTGTGTAGCAATGTTAAGAATTGTATGCTGAGGCAAAATACGCTTGAGGAAGTGACCACCATAACGGTTAACAATTTGTCAGGTACAGCAGTAGAACGTGAGAAAGAGGTGCTTGAAAGCAAATAACATTTTGAAACTTTGTTAATTGAAGAAGCAGGGCTGCATGAAGAGCAATTTAAACACGCGAGAGCAGAACTAAATTATTTACAGGAAGTAAGACTGAAACGTCCCCTTAGAAAAATTTTAATGAATTACTGTTCTGATAAACCTCTTACGTTATTTGATTTTCAAATAGCTGAGCAGAACTGAACGTACTCAGACATTATTCTCTTTACTTATTCTGATCAACACTAAACTGACACACAATATTTTTAGCGCCACGTATCTGACTTTCAATAATCCCTACAGAAGAATGGCCCTGACTAATAATAACCTATACCTGTCATGAATCACTTACCTCACAAAAATCTTCGTTACTCGAACTACTGCAATACAGCGGGCGCCAATACTGCCAGCTAAATAAAAGATCCTAACTACTGAAGTCACTAACTACTGATAGGCATAGTTAGCAAATGAAAAATTTTGATAAAGAACAAACAATGTATTTACCTTAATAGTGTTCAAAAGTCATAGTATATATATATATATATATATATATATATATATATATATATATATATATATCAGTTCATGGCATCCAGTCTTACAAATTTACTGTCTCTGATGGACACACGTCCCGATCATCCGCTCTCAAAACTCCGCCATCTCTCCCCCCACATCCACCACTGCTGGCGGCTCACCTCCAACTGCGCAACGCTACACGCTGTTAACATCTAACTGCCCACTACAATAGAGAATTTTTCAACAATGCAAACCAGACACAGACTGCACACAGCACAGCCAATGATTTTCATACAGAGCGCTACTTGACGTTACCAATATAAAATCCTAAACAGCCTATTTACAAGACTACAACTCTGATATGTGTTCCATGGGATAATTCAGGAACGACAAGCTGTTTTGCAAGAGATGGAAAATACCATCCACTTGATTTTGTTGCAACAAGTTAGATGGTTATGTGTGAGCAATGCCGAAAGAGAAAAAAATTAAGTTCGCGAAAAGGCATCTTGAGCGCAGTGCACAGTCATGGACAAATTTAATGAATGCTCCCTTTACTACCTGTGAGGTGTTTCAGAGTTTTGGATGAAGCAACCAAATGCAACTTTAGAATGAGTTCCTAAATGGACCAAATTTCAAACATGGCAGTGGATCGATGCGGGATTTTGGTACGTATGAACTGCCTAAATTGACGCATATCTTCGTTCTCTGGGGGTGTTGATGGAGATTACAACGCTCAAGAGATGCTTACCGGAATTTTGACAATGGGATCTTGTCCACAGTCCGACAAATTTCATCGACGAGATTTTAGAGATTATTCAGACCTTAAACAGGCGTTGAAACTCAAGCCACATACTGGGAACAGTAGGAACCAGAAAGGTAACAATAGTGATATCCACAGCAATTATAATGATCGTAACACAACTAATTACCACTGTAGTAATACTATTCAAAAGGGAGATGGAAATTCCCTCAACGGAAGTCAAAACCAGGAACGAAGATTTGAGCGTCAGGAGCCTCACGAAATGCAGCGCCAGAACACGAGGTCGGGAAATCAGAGATCGTCGCATATCAGGTTAAAGAAAAATCAGTTTCTTGATATGTTCAAATGGTTCAAATGGCTCTGAGTACTATGGGACTTAACATCTGAGGTCATCGGTCCCCTAGAACGTAGAACTACTTAAACCTAACTAACCTAAGGACACGACATACATCCATGCCCGAGGCAGGATTCGAACCTGCGACCGTACCAGTCGCGCGGTTCCGAACTGAAGCGCCTAGAACCGCTCGGCCACACCGACCGGCTTCTTGATGTGTCATATGGTCCATCTGAGACTATTAGGTTTTGTTATATGAAACTGCCCAGATGTTAGCAGCAGGTACTTACAGGACGTAGCGCTGAGGACGCGTTTAAGGGTCTGTTGTAGGAATTAGAATTTGCCTTAGGAGAGAAAAACATGAGTGAAAGAAGAAGAGTACAGACGAATCAGTTGGTTGGACCACAACGTCACTGTAATGAATTTAGGAATGGCAGATTCAGACCCCAACGAGGAGAACAGTTTCTACCGCATCTTCCAATTCGAGGTGGCGGAACCGGTGTAGCAACGACAATGGAAACAGATTAGGATAGAACTGAGATGAACCAGAGAGGAGTACGCTGCAGGCCGAAATGATTGAAATTCAATCTACCAATCAAAGGAGGAATGGAAATCCAGGAAATGGTATATCGGAGTAAATGGCCAAAAATAAGAATTGTGTGAAAATGGCGAGGCAACATATGATAAATTTGTTCTGAAGACGTAATGCTAGTATAACATGTGGTAGGATTGTTTTTCGGTATTTTGTGTTTGCTTGTAATAATTATCCATTGTTGCTTGAATTAGTAGAGTCGTATGTTGCATTACATTCAAAGAGAGAGAACTAATGTGGTGCGTGATGGTTTTGACTTTTGACCCTGGCAGTTTTCTCTTACAAGTAGTAGTTCATGTTATGTAAATTAGAGGATAAGATCTATTAATGTGTTCCCCAACGATAATTATATGAAAATATAATGAATAGAAATAGGAAAAGTTGTGAGAGGAGTAGTAGATGGTGCAAGATTTCGTTGTGCCAAAATGTGTGCCATCAACTGAATAAGCAAGGTGAAGACCCATATATGAGTGTTGGGAAGAAACAGGTGGTTTTCACTCGAGTTATTTGATTGGTTCTGAGCACTATGGGACTTAACTGCTGTGGTCATCAGTCCCCTAGAACTTAGAACTAATTAAACCTAACTAACCTAACGACACCACACACATCCATGCCCGAGGCAGGATTCGAACCTTCGACCGTAGCGGTCGCGCGGTTCCAGACTGTAGCGCCTAGAACCGCTCGGCCACTCCGGCCGGCCCGAGTTATTTGGATTCCGAGGAAATCTTTTCTTATAAAAATCAATATAAAGATCGGTATTTGAATTGTGCTTGATTTTGTATTTGGCCTTATCTAGTGGAAGGATTTATAGTGATATGGTTTTTTTTTCCAAGCAAGAGTATCACGAGACCTAGTAGTGAAGAGACAGCTTTGTAGTTAACGTCCATACCAGGGGAGTGTCAAGACCTAATACTGAGTGAAGTATTGTGATCCACTGTCAATAATACATGTGGGCCTCTGTGATAAGCTAGTTGGGGAAATTTAATGTTTAGGAGGATGGAATATGTGGGTATTGCAGTTTTAGTGAGCAAGTTTTTTGACTTACACTGTTCGAAAGGGCAGTTACGAATTGAGATGACACAGTGCCCATATTTTGCAATAACATTACCAAACGTCGACAACGAACCTTACAAATAACCCTGAAACTCATGACTTGAAACGTACTGTTTGTGTAGAAACTAGGAAGAAAAGGAAGGCTCACATGGAATAGAGGAAAACATCAGTTATAAAGAGAAGTTTTCTGTTAAAAGTTGAGAATGTACTGACACATCTTTTGCTGCAATACGACCACATTTGAGTAAAACGGGTAAGTAAACAACGAAGGAAAAATTTTTTGCATGTCGTAATTATTTCGATTTTTTTAAATTTTTTATTTTTATTTATTTATTTATTTATTTATTTTTTTGCTGTCGCATGTATCTACATTGAAAAGAGAAGGTGCTGTGTGTGTGAAATGTTGTGTAAAGTTAATGTTCACAAAACAACTATTTACCCCATGTAAAAAGGACAAAGCAATAATGAGGGTCGTCGATGAGACCCGGGCCAAGAAGAGAGATGACAGAGAACGGAAGAAGGAAAGAATGCGCAATGCAAATGCGCTTTCCCTCCTATTTTCTACTGTTAGAACAATCTAGCTAGCTGGCCAACAAGAAAGACACTGTATGCCAGACCGTCACATGTTTGTCTTCACTTGGTTGATTCTATTAGTTGGTGTCGAAGTAACAGAAGAAATGTTATTACTTTAAGGCATGTACATAAAATAACAGTTTTGTGGATGAAAGGAGAAAAGATGGTTGTGTTTAGTAACGACTAATAAATCTAACGAACTAACCTAATAACGTGTATGCTATGTAAATATAGTATTACTTCAATTGGATGGAGATTTGTTCAATTAAAAATAATTGACGAATAAGAGGAATATTGTAAATTAAATCCGAATAATTTGTGGTTTTTTAATTAAACTGAATATTGCAAGTAAATGCATTTACACCAGAGAAAATTGAAAGGGCAGCTAACTGTGAAGGGATAACCTATAACAAAGAAACTTAAACAAATATGATTGTGTAAACACTATATTAATAAGTAAGTTACAATAGCACTGTAATTCCTGGACATTGACCAATGTCCAGAAGATCAACGGAAAATGCAAGCAAAAGACATGGGCACTGGTAGGCAACCGCAGTTGAACAGATTGCCACATGCTGACGCTGCCTTTCCTGGAAACCCAGCTGCAGCAGCCAAGTTCGAGGAGATGGAAGAGACAAAAAGAGAGCAGTATACGGGGCATGCGGCAACAACGTTCGCTCACACTTGTGATGGTGTGAGTGGGACGCCTCGTCTGGTGAGACGACCTTGCAGGCAAGTCGCTGGGTCGCCCCACATCCGAGGATGAGCTGCTGCCGCAACCGTAGAAGGCGCCTGACAAGGAGATTAGCAGGCGTCACACCTACGACGCTGGGCTCTGTCAACTCATACAACTTTAACATGTAACTAGTTCGCATTAGCACACCACATCAGTGGAGAAGAGACACTGAAATGCCACGCTGCACATATTGATGGATGGAGGCAACGCAAAATCAAATACCTCCCATGTTCCTTTTATCTGACATCAACAATGGCCAACCCAACGTACATGGCAGCACTGCTTCTTAAATATTTGCACATGTTTTTCTCCTTGAAAGAATTTGATACGTGGGACTTGGGGAAGGCAGGAAATATGGGGACGGGGCCTTACTCAGGCTTTATTTAAGGAAATAATTTTTAAAAACAATCATTTTTTTTAAAAACATTGACTGTAACACAAGCTACACCGACGGCTGAACACCTTGTTAAGAAGAATTCAAATTATTTGTCGGCTGAAGGCCACAAGCAATAAGAATTATTTAAACAAAACCTTATTTTTAAGCAATTGACACAATCAGACTGTAACCTCCCCCTCACTTTTCGACCTTAATGACAGTGAAAAATTAAACCGCGTGTACCTAATGGAAATTTGGGAAAAGCAATCGTCACTGAGGTTAATTTGTCGGTAAAGAGGGAGGAAAGGGTTACATCTAAATGAAAGGAAAAATGCAAATGAAACTGGTGGAAATTAATTTTGAAATAGGGGTAAAGTTAATAAAGAAAGTAAATGTGCGGCCGTTACGTTAACAATCAACCAGCGGTAATTAGATATTTGAGATTTGGGGGAAATTACGGTCGCCAGTCCTAAGGACAATTGCTATAGTAACTGAAAAAGAAAGATTATTACACATATAATTAGCACTAGAAGCGTGTCAACTGAAGGTTGACAAGTGTAGTGTGAAAACTGAAAGTTTGTCAGAAGTAATAAATTTCGCTACACTTAATTTAGCAAAAGAATTAATAAAACCGGAAAATCGAAAGTTAATTTAGTGACTGAAGTTAATAGTGAGCTTTCTTTCTGAAGCACATCGAAATTCAGTAAAATACGGTTAGTCTTGGACTACCTCAACAATCATTTCAAAAGCTACTTGAATCTACGCAATTTAGAAATAAGAGATTTAACTTTGAACTTGAATTAAATGATTCTGAACAATTAACAATAGTAAAATTTAGTACGTACCAAGCTGAGCTGCAGTCACAGGTAAGATAAAATATGGTAACAAAACTAGCACTCTTAATTTGTGCTTGTGTAATCTAAGTATTGTAGCCAGCTATGAATACTTTAACTGAACTTTGAAATTAAAGCAGTGAAATGGAATTACGCTGGCGTTTGAATTTCGGAAAAGGAAGGGACCCTGCTTGGTAATGCAATTGGGACAATGAGCAACAAAGGTTCATGCTAAGTAGCTGTAATTTTGTGATGCAACAATTTTAAAAGTTTGAAAAGCTGAGGTCTGACATCTAAAACTTTACGTGCTTCCAGTCTTCCTTGTTGGTTGATTGAAGGTTTGAAGTCGTCGATCGAGGATGTGGCGACAGTCACTCATTGTCGGCCGTCGCTGTTGCAGAAGCTGGATGTTGGCGCGCCTTCTTCTCGACACGGTCACCAGACGAAACGGGCTCTTGATGTGCGCCAGCTAATGCTTCCCGTCCGCGACACCATGTCAGAAACTATCATCGCAAGTCGAGCGCAATTACATGCTGCCAAACCCCGAAAGCGCGGCAACTCGCGGGAGCTTCACACAACACACCTGCTCCACTCGCTACTCCAGCCAGACTCCCCCATGCTCTCTTCTCGCGCTCCACGCGACAGAGTTAACACTACCAAAGATCCTACACACTTTGATTCTTCACACGACCTATCGATGTAATCGTTCGATAGCAGTTTTCCCTAGGCAAGACCCAGCGTAAAAATACAAATAATATTTACGAAACAAACCAATTATACATCGACATAAATGCATAAATATATATATACAAATAGTAAAACAAGTACAATATGTAAAGACACAGAAATGTCATATATTCAGGTAACAAAAATAAGGCAAACAAATTATAGTACAATAGATGGAAATAGGAGGATATGCGTTTCCGGCGTTACAAGACCAAATAAAGTAGGGAGTGATCCACAGACAGTGCTCCAAGGATCGACCCGGTAAAGTCCCTCAAACGTAAGTAAGGTGAGACAGGTAGCCCAGTGTTACACTCACTTAACAGAATGGCAGCTCAAACCAGTCACAGTTAAACGCAAGACCAACATTATCGCCAAATCTGCCTAACGTCCGATGCCTTATACACGATAGAATAACCCAAGCCAAGCATACGGGCGGACTGCACTCATGACATCGTAAAACGACAAACATTATACAAGAGAACATGTTCAAACGCAAGAATAATCAGAGGTAATCACAACAAGTTGCCTCCACGAATCCAGTACGCAGACAGCGTTAAAATGACTGCTCATTCAAAACCACACTAGACCCACACGGATCCGCGAAAACAATTCCACCAACAACTCAAACAATACTAAAACCAGTCACTGCGGAGCACCAAGGACGAATTACGAAGCCGAGCGGTCTGAGGCGCTGCAGTCATGGACTGTGCGGCCGGTCCCGGCGGAGGTTCGAGTCCTCCCTCGGGCATGGGTGTGTGTGTTTGTCCATAGGATAATTTAGGTTAAATAGTGTGTAAGCTTAGGGACTGATGACCTTAGCAGTTAAGTCCCATAAGATTTCACACACATTTGAACATTTTTGAACGAATTACGAGACAAACACAGAGAACCCAGAAGCCGTCGGAAGACCACATACACGTTGTCCGTTGAGACGACCGACCGAACGACCAACCAACGGTTGCTCTCGGTAAAGTCAGGCAAGGCAAACGTCCCTGTATGAATAGCGAACTAACAACTTGTTACCATGAGGTCACTTCGGCGGACGGACACACACACACACTACTCGGATTTAACGATCCATTCAACTTAAACTAGCTGAATCCGGTCCTTGGTGTGGTCGTGCACTCTCGCGAGCACATCCTTCCATTGGGTAGTGCGTGTATTGCCGTCTGTCCCGGCGAGTCCTAGGGCTGTGCGGACCTCACTGGTCTTCCGGACTTCACAGGTTCTCCGTCACAACCGAACTCCGACACACGATGACCTGCAAACACTGGGGTCGCTCCAAAGATAGCTCCTACATCTGAGGAAGACTCTTCATCCAAGATAACACTCTGCGATCTTCCTACCAAAAAGTCCTCAATCTAGTCACAAACTTCACTTGATACCAAATCTGATCGTACTTTTGACAATAAGCGTATTGTATACGGAGTTAAATGTTTTTCGAAAATGTGCATGTGCGTGACTGCCTTGATCCAAAGCTTTCAGTACGTCATGTGAGAAAAGTGGGAGATGAACTTTCACATGATCGATGTTTTTGAACTCTATGGCGGTTGCCATGGAGCACGTCGTTCTGTTCGGATACCGTATTACGTCTGAGCTCAGTGTACGTTTAAAGATACTACAACAAATCGATGTCAAGGATGGTGGGCGGTAGTTTTGTGGATCAATTCTATTACCCTTCTTGTAGAAAAGTGTGACCTGTGCTTTCTTACAACTACCGACCACGGTTTTTTATTCGAGGAATCTACAATAGATTGTAGATAGTAGAGGAGGTAACTCAGCCGCAAGTACAGTATAGAATCTGGGAGGAGAGGGATTCTATCAGGCCATGAAGCTTTGTTCAGTTTTAACGATTTCAGCTGTTTGTCAACACCACTGACATTAATACTGATTTTACTTACCTTTTCAGTTGTACGAGGATTTCGCTGTGGCAGTTCTCCTGAGTTTTCCTATGTAAAGGACCATTTGAAAACTGAGTTAAGCATTTCAGCTTTTGCTTTGCTACCCTCAATTTCAGTTCCTATCTCATTCGCTAGGGACTGGACACTAACTTTGATACCACTAACAGCTTTACATACGACCAGAATTTCGTTGGGTTTTGTTAAAGAACATTTGACAGTATTCTACTACTGTAGTCGTAGAAGCCTTCACGCAATGCTCTCTTGACAGCAAATGGCGTTTCATTGAGCGTCTCTCCGTCTATAGTCTAACGCTTTGTTTTATACCAATTATAAAGTAGTCTCTTAGAAGTTTCTTTACAGTGACTGTGACCATGGACAGTCGCTCCCATTATGAACTGTTCTGCTGGGTACATTCCTGGGCATTCCTGAATCAGACACCACTCTTCGATATAAACACCGCGTGTGGTAGCGTTACTCCACAGACAAGTCTTTCCTCTGTCGAGCGACTTTCCTGCATCCTTATGTTACCAGTGCAGTGGAGAGGGGCACCTTAAGACGTAAATTCCTGATGGCGGTCAGCTACACAATGCAGAGCTGATACAAATCAAACAGCTGCTCTCTTCCTAAACAATGAAGAAACCCTGATGAAACGCAGAGATGTTGAGAAGAGGAACCCTGTGTCTTGTCTCCACATTAACACAAACCATCACACCCCGTCACTTCAGTTTTGACCTTACCTGGACCACTCTTCCTCTGAGACGAGGAAGTCCAATCGATGATAGGAATTCCGACGATCCTACCTAACCCCATGCTGACAACATGCACTTAAGTACACAGTCAACTCACCTTGATCTGAACTTTGTTTCATGGTGTGTATTTCTTTCAGTGCGACATCATGTGCTAGTGTCCCTGCACTTATATCTCGCGTGTTGAACTTGTTCTTTGTGTTGTTCTGTGTTATGTTGCAAAATGCTTCACACTGGATCTGCCATGACGGACAAAAAACATATGCTCTTTATGGCTGTTATACACTGAAGAACCAAAGAAACTGATATATCTGTCTAATATCGTGTATGGACCCCGTGAGCACGCAGAAGTGCCGCAACACGACGTGGCACATACTCGACTAATGTCTGAAGTAATGTTCTGGGGAACTGATACCATGAATCTGCAGGGCTGTCCATAAATCCGTACGATTACAAGGGATTGGAGATGTCATCTGAACAGTAAGTTGCAAGGTCTACCAAATATGCTTAATAATGTTCATGTCTGGGGAGTTTGGTGGCCAGCGGAAGTGTTTAGACTCATAAGAGTGTTGCTGGAGCCACTCTATAGCAATTCTGGACGTGTGGGGTGTCACATTGTCCTGCTGGAACTGCCCAAGGTCGTCGGAATGCACAGTGGACATGAATGGATTGCAGGTGATCCTCCACCAACTTGAACAGTTCCCTGCTGACATGCAAGGTCCATGGTCTCATGAGGTTGTCTTCATACCCGTACACGTCCATCCGCTCGATACAATCTGAAACGAGACTCGCCCGACCAGGAAACGTGTTTTCAGTCATGAAAAGTCCAACGTCGGTGTTGACGGACCCAGGCCAGACGTAAGGCTTTGTGTCGTGCTGTTATCAAGGGTACACGAGCGTGCCTTCGGCTCCAAAAGCCCATATCGGTGATGTTTCCTTGAATGGTTCGCACGCTTACACACTTGTTGATGGCCCAACATTGAAGTCTGCAGCAATTTGCGGAAGGGCTGCACATCCGTCACGTTGAACGATTCTGTTCAGTTGTCGTTGGTCCCGTTCTTTCAGGATCTTTTTCCGGAAGCAGCGATGTCGGAGATTTAATGTTTTACCAGATTCCTGATGTTCACGGTAGACTCGTGAAATGGTCGTACAGGAAAATCCCCACTTCATGGCTAGCTCGGAGATTCTTTGTCCCATCGCTCGTGCGCCGACTATAACACCACATTCAGACTCACTTAAATGTTGATAACCTGGGATTGTAGCAGCAGTAACCGATCTAACCACTGCACCAGACGGGTGTTGTGTTATATAGGCATTGCCGACCACAGCGCCGTATTCTGCCTGTTTACATAGCTCTGTATTTGAATACAGATGCCTATACCAGTTTCTTTGGCGCTTCAGTGTATTTTTTCTTGTGATTTGTGTATGTGGATATGTGCAGCTACAACATTTTTCACACATTAACTGCACCCTTTTCGGAACACATTCACCTTAATATAATGTAAATCTCTTTTACGTGAAACTTTTGACATGAACCACGTAACTACACATATTTATTTATGAATAATGACCTGCTTTTGACAGAAATACTTTTATGCTTGTGCATGGACAAGTACATTTAATGACATGCTGTTGAACAATTATTGTGACGTGTTAATATTAGTGAACACTTTAAGACTTTCTTTAATAAGGAAAGTGATGTTTAGCCACAAATTTAATGAGGACCAGCCTCAGTTGTTGTATACCATATTTTGTTGGTGCATTTTAGGATATATCGTTACAAACGTCAATGTCCTGTTTTATTGTGTCTTACGACAGGAGTCTATGTATGTATGTTGTATGTATGAGTGACACAGCATTAAATATGAAAACTATTGTGAAAACTTGAAGGAATGAATGAAAATCAGTACGAATTTACATGTAATGAATGAGTTTTGCACGCTAGGTATATTCATGGAATCAATTTTTACTTTTTTCATTGTAGAAAGGGAGACAAGACAACTTTCAATAAAAAGCTTCAGAAAAAATTACAAGCGAGAGGACTAACTGAGTGTGAATGTTTCCCACAAGTGTTATGGAAGATTTCTATGTCTGTGTAGGCTGACAAAGAAATCATCTTTCTTTGCCCCACCACGTCCAACTTCAAGCTTATATGAAAAATTTGACTGATGTTATCCCACAACAGTCCTCAGTGTTACAGCAATTGCACAAATTTTTGAAGACGGTCTGGATATGATGAAAACTGTCAAGCCATTCCCTACCTGACACTTCTCCAATTTGGAAATCACACCAGAACTCGATTAAAGTCATGTTAGTCAGATCATCATCTTTTTATTTGATTCAAAAGAGAAGGATAACGATAATGATTGTATAGGTCAAGTTATCTTTATTCATTCATCCCTTTTCTATCTGGTAATTGGGAATAGATGCCTGAATGTAGTATTCTCATTTACAAGCTGAGGCTGTGAACAGCCAGCGTTCATAGGACGAAAGGGTTAATGACTGGCGTAGCTTTTACTAAGCAGTCGAGTTTCGGGGAAAGATCTGCCATTCAGCAGACTCACTCACGCAGATCAAGTAGAGGGCTCACACCAGGATTTCGGACAGATGAATTTTCACCATTTGCATGACACTTCCCTATGGGTCAGGCCATTCGTGCTGCTATCCTTCGTATACGTCCAGTATCCCCTGTTACTGGAATCTGGCGAGAGCCCCACTCACGTGAGCAGTATTCTAGGAGACGCCCCACGAGTATTTTGTAAGCAATCTCTTTGTAGACTTATTACGTTTCTATGTTTTAAGTAGTGCACAATTTTTCAATTGTGAATGTTAAAAGCACTAAAATCTTTTCATGATCTACTTCAATATTTCTACAGCATTTTCCAGATAGTACTTCATTATAATACTGTAAGGGTATTATGAGTAAAGGGACTTCAGAAGAATATCATCTGTGCAATCTGGAAGATATCAAAGGCAGATAATTTCTAGAACTATCGGACTGTCAGCTTACAAGGTACTCCATCCGAGATGTTGACATGAACAACATGCAGAAGAATGAAAAAGGAAATCGATGATACAAAATTGTTGAGGCTTTCGTGGCCACTGGTTGACAAAACTGTCTATTGGCTTCTGTCTCTGGTTCTTCGGTCGACGTTCGTCTGATGATTTTACTGACGTTTCGCCAGCACGAGTGGGTGGCACTGTCAAAGCTTCACCCTCCATTGCTGGTGGTGAACTGGAGCCGAGCTCGCGGCCGCAGGCTTTATGTACATGCCGCGGTCATTTCTGGTGCGGTTCTCCTCTTGCTACCTGCGACGGTCGTTCGCTGCAATACGGGAATCGAGAATCCGTTTACCCTAAGTCTTTCTTCTTTCTTGTTGAAGCTGTTCCCGTGTTTTTGTATTTCTATAGCTTCTCTGAACAAGCGGGTGTGATAGTGCTTCTCTGCAGCCAGAACATCCGTGTCGGCGAATTTTATTGCGTGGTCTGTCTCACACAGTGCGTACTCTGCCACGGTCGATTTCTCCATCTGCCCCAGCCTGCAATGTCGGGTACGGCCTTTCTGCCATACATTCCTAGAGTGACGGACAGAATCGACCGTATATTGCGCAGACACGGCGTAAAGACGATTTTCAAACCATCAAGGAAGATCAAGGAATGTCTTAGATCGGCAAAGGAGAAAACGAACCCACTTGCAATGTCGGGAGTATACCGCATACCATGCACACGCGGAAAAGTTTATGTCGGAATCACTGGGCGATCAATCAACACTAGGATTAAAGAACATCAAAGACAGGCTAAATAAGCAATAAATAATATAAACAAGGAGAAAAAGCGTTTGAAAATGTAAAGTGGTTGAAGGCGTTCTCAGGAAAATAGGCATAAACTGTAAGCAAAGAAGCATAACATACAGTATGTAGATGAACAAACTGCGAAAACTAACTGGGTAAGTCAAAAACAGAAGTGCTCGAACTAAAAAGGGCGTAAGGCAGTCTTTCTCGTCTTCTATTCGACCTGTGCGTCGAACAAGCAACCACGGGAATAAAAGTAAGGTTTAGGAGTAGAACTGAAATTCAAGGCGGAATGATAAGTCACAAAACTTGCTGATGACATTACTACCCTCACTGAAAGTCAATTGCAGTCCTCTTGAATGCAATGAACTGTCCACTGAACACAGAATATCTATTGAGTGTAAATCAAATGCTCGTTAAATACCATTGACACCTGCAGAAATTTTTCCATTTTTTTCTGTTAAGGACTGTCACTTTCTCTACATGTCATCTTCCAAGAACTAAATTTTGTAGTTGTTACAAAAAAAGTTATTATCCTCCAGGGAATTGAAGTTTGCCCATTCAGCATATCAATAAAAACTCTGTGCCCCATATTCCAGAGACGGGGAAGGCAGGAGTGGAAAGTGATTGTTTTGCTTTTCGCCCCTCTTGGGGACGCTTACGGTAGTACCAAAAACGGAAAATTATTCTTGGGTCTACATAATCCACGTAATGTCAGATCCACAAAAAAGGATATTTAACGTGCGAACAACGCTGTTGGTGCGTAATGGCACTGATAGTAATCTGCAGTAGAAATATCAACGTTGAAGATCTCCAGGAAAAACCTCAAAAGCCTAGCTGACGGCATAAGCCGTTCGACAATGTCGTTGTCCTTGGAAGCGCTTGTCATTTCACTTCTGCAGAGTCTTAAGAGTGGCTGGCTGCGTCTTTTAAACGGCAATCCAAACATTTTATTTTATTCGCGACGTTAGTCTCTTCAAGGGCGCATGTCGACATCGCTCATGAATAACAACTTTTGTTTTGCATTTCTCAATTAAAGCGTTTAACCACTTTGAATATACGCGTGCTTTCTCACTACATCATTAAAAGTGCTGTTTAGGAGTTGTTAATTCGTTTACCTTGTTTTGTGTCCAATAGTCGAAAAACGAAAGCAGCTCGTGTTTGATAATGCCATGTGCCAATCATGTTAAATGTGCATCTGCAGCTAGGTGAACTACAATTTGCGATGTCCCATCTGCTGAAACTATCACCACAGCTACGACTCAAATTATTTTACTGAAAAATGATACTGAAGATTATTATGTAAGAGAAAGAATGAGGAGGGTGGGACATGAACTTCCACGATAGTACGCACAATAATGAAAATGCCTACAAAGTAGCCTGTATGATAATATTCCATCACCTGTATTTCACACGAAACTTTGTTTGATTGAAATGTGGGTGCAGATGCGTCAAATTGTTGTCATACAGCCGACGTTATTGTGACAACTGCACTTTTTCTTTTTATAATATTGATCTGCAACTGGAGGGGAAGAGGCCCAGAGGAAGACCAAGAGATAGATGGGTGAAGGGAGTGAAGGAATGTGTGACGAGAAGAGGAGAGAACTGGACGAAGGTGGAAGAGGGGGAATGGTGGAAAGACAGAACACGATGGAGAGGCTTGTGTTCCCGACAGACCCAGCCAGTGGCTGGAAACTGTCCAAGATGATGATGATGATGATGAATATTGATGAGTAGCTCCGAATTCGAAATGCATCAGTTTACTGTACGAGGCTTTTGGAATCATATCTCACCGAGGTTTTAATGGCCTGTGAATGTCAATGAAGGTTCAAAAACATAAAAAATTTGGTTACAATTATCGTTAGGCTTGAAACTTCCTGACAGATTAAAACTGTGTGCTGGACCGAGACTCGAACTCGGGACAGGATCTTTAGGATTGCCAGCCAGCCTTTGGTAGTGAGGGTACACTTTACCACTTCTAATGGGGTTCTTTTCTCTCGTAACTGCCATATATCTTATGCAGCAAAACCTTCATCTTATTGCTGCATTTCGTTGATAGCAAATTCAGTAACTTTTGCTGTCAGCGGTTTCATGAAGAGTGTTTTATATCAGTCGTGCACATGCGTGAGAAACGTTTATCCAGCAAGTACAGGAGACTAAAACTGCCCAATGTTGACGCATTGTCTTAGCACATAAAATCATACAGAGTAACGTGATTTATATGAGCGGAGTTACTGGTTTATTTACGGCATACTTGTTGGGCTGCATTGTTTTACTTAATTTCTTAGGATGTTCCGGGTGTAAGATTACGTGCAAACTATTTCACTGCCCCAGAGGACCACATTCCAGCAAACAACAAACCGGCAAGAAAGATAGACGTTAGTAAGGAAAGAAAATTTCACAATCTTTTCCTTTGTTCAGAGTTTAATGCAGTCTTATTCTGTTTATGTTTTTTTATGTAACGATTAAGTGTCAAACATACCTTTCCTTTTAATGATACTAGCGCAGTAAGTTACACTGCGTTACTTACTATGCTACAACCTACTAGCAATTATTTAAAGAAACGTTTCTGGGTTACGGGAAAGCCATACACGTGGAAAACCTATAATTAAGATTCGTAACTTTTTGACGATGCTATAAATAATACAAATTGTTATTCTGAGCAATCTAGTATGTGAATATTACTTTTTGGTCATCAAATAATTCCCTCATGAAGAAACATATGGTTTCAGGTACTGGGGACATCGTAGGCATTTTTTTACATGGCCCTTACTGGTATCTGCCTTGCGTTAATTAGGGAAAGCGTAAATGAGAGCTTTCAACAGAGATTAGAATCTAAGCGCCAGCGGAACAATGCCTAGACCACAGTGCCGTCTAGCCGAATACAATGTTTATTTTGGATTCAAGGGTAGACAGCTGCTATGCTATCAGATATCTCAGGAGACGGTTTCATGGACAATATCACGAAACTTTCAGTCTTTTGCTCAGTAGAAAATAGACGCAGAAAATGATTGAAGGTTCGATCGTACAGGATATCAAGCGGAAAATTTGCCTGATTCGAGGATTTCTTGGTGGGAAGCATGCAGAATGTTATTTTAGGTGGAGTTTCGTTGGCAGATGTAGAAGTACACTACTAGCCGTTAAAATTGCTACACCACGAAGATGACTTGCTACAGACGCGCAATTTAACCGACAGGAAGAAGATGCTGTGATATGCAAATGATTAGCTTTTCAGAGCATTCACACAAGGTTGGCGCCTGTGGCGACACCTACAACGTACTGACATGACGAAAGTTTGAAAACCGATTTCTCATACACAAACAGCAGTTGACCGGCGTTGCCTGGTGAAACGTTGTTGTGATGCCTCGTGTAAGGAGGAGCCGGCCGGAGTGGCCGTGCGGTTCTAGGCGCTACAGTCTGGAACCGAGCGACCGCTACGGTCGCAGGTTCGAATCCTGCCTCGGGCATGGATGTGTGTGATGTCCTTAGGTTAGTTAGGTTTAATTAGTTCTACGTTCTAGGCGACTGATGACCTCAGAAGTTAACTCGCATAGTGCTCAGAGCCATTTGAACCATTTTGTAAGGAGGAGAAATGTGTACCATCACGTTTCCGACTTTGATAAAGGTCGGATTGTAGCCTATCGGGATTGCGGTTTATAGTATCGTGACATTGCTGCTCGCGTTGGTCGAGATACAATGACTGTTAGCAGAATATGGAATCGGTGGGTTCATGAGGGTAATACGAACACTGTGCTGGATCCCAACGGCCTCGTATCACTAGCAGTCGAGATGACAGGCATCTTATTCGCATGTAACGGATCGTGCAGCCACGTCTCGATCCCTGAGTCAACAGATGGGGACGTTTGCAACACATCAACCAACTGCACGATCAGTTCGACGACGTTTGCAGCAGCATGGACTATCAGCTCGGAGACCATGGCTGTGGTTACCCTTGTCGCTGCATCACAGACAGGAGCGCCTGCGATGGTGTACTCAACGACGAACCTGGGTGCACCAATGGCAAAACGTCATCTTTTCGGATGAATCCAGGTTCTGTTTACAGCATCATGATGGTCGCATCCGTGTTTGGCGACATCGCTGTGAACGCACATTGGAAGCGTGTATTCGTCATCTCCATACTGACTTATCACCCGGCGTGATGGTATGGGGTGCCATTGGTTACACGTCTCGGTCACCTCTTGTTCGCATTGACGGCACTTTGAACAGTGACGTCACATATCAGATGTCTTACGACCCGTGGCTCTACCCTTCATTCGATCCCCGCGAAAACCTACATTTCAGCAGGATAATGCACGACCGCATGTTGCAGGTCCTGTACGGCCCTTTATGGATACAGAAAGTGTTCGACTGATGCCCTGGCCAGCACATTCTCCAGATCTCTCCCCAATTGAAAACGTCTGGTCGATGGTGGCCGAGCAACTGGCTCGTCACAATACGCCAGTCACTACTCTTGATGAACTGTGGTATCGTGTTGAAGCTGCATGGGCAGCTGTACCTGTACACGCCATCCAAGCTCTGTTTGACTCAATGCCCAGGCGTATCAGGGCCGTTATTACGGCCAGAGGTGGTCGTTCTGGGTACTGATTTCTTAGGATCTATGCACCCAAATTGCGTGAAAATGTAATCACATGTCATTTCTAATATAATATATTTGTCCAATGAATACCTGTTTATCATCTGCATTTCTTCTTGGTGTAGTAATTTTAATGGCCAGTAGTGTATAACAGCTTGCACGGGTATTGATCGGAACGGTCACTTAGTCCCAGCCGAAGGTAAAACAAGTGGCAGATCACTTCGGTTTATTGGCAGACAGTAGAAAAACGCAATCAGTCTATAAAGGAAACTGCTAACAAAACACCAGTGCGATCCACCCTAGAATACACTGATCAGCCAGAACATTATGACCACCTACACAATAGCCCGTTTATCCACCTTTGGCACGGATAACAGCGACGACGCATCGTGGCATGGCAGCAATGAGGCCTTAGCAGGTCGCTGGAGGGAGTTGGCACCACATCTACAGACACTAGTCACCTAATCCCTTTAAATTCCTTACATTCCCCAGAGGGGTTGGGGGGGGGGGGGGGTGGGGGGGGGGGTGCGTCGCCAGTTCACGTAGGGCTATGAAATAAAATTTGGAAGTCGGTCGCCCGTTGCTAATGTGACTTATCTTGGCCATTTAGCGTGAACGTTCTGCGTAAAGCCGGTTTGACACAGCAGAGCCACCATTTAAGCGTTGAATCGTACACCATTGACGTCGTTGGTACTGACGCCATGTTTCTTCAGTTTCGCATAAACAGTTCTCATCACGCAGGTCGATAACGCTGAGCTTCCATGGGCCCCCTACTGCGTCATGTCTTTTGTCATGGCAGAGCGATGGTGCAGATGTAAGCCCGGTGGTCTGTAAAGACCGCAGGCCACACCTTGGCTTCAATCGTCGCCCACGTGACACATACACCCTGTCTAGTAGACTTGCTGAGTGGCTTGTAAAGTTCGTATATCCGCGGCCGTCCCCGTGCGTCATTTCCCAGGTGTCATGCAGTGCAAGATCCCGGACCAGCGTCTACAAAGCCGGGCAAGGGACGAAGTGTGGGCGTTGGTCCTAGGGCCGCAGAAGGCAGTTAAAATCGCCGCCTACAATATAATTCACCTGAAGTCCTCTGTGTAAAATGTGCGTTTGTGTCTCTTCGTCGAGCCAGACGGTGCGTAAACATTCATCAAGCGGACATGCCCTACAGTCCGGACTACACCAGGAATGGATGGTAAGTATTCCACATCTACCGCCATTATTCCTTCTCGTATCAGTATGGCTATGAAACCGCTACCGTCGGAACCAGCTAACAATGAATGTCACAACCATAAAACTCAACTGGGGCATCGTTTCGTATCTCCTGCGTAAAAACTATGTCGACGTCCGCTGCCCGCAGCATATCTTGTAGCATTTGGACCTTTACTGGGGTGCGAATACCATTGATGTTAACTGTACCAATACGGTAGACGTGTAATATCGTAAGGTTGTACACTGCTAGGAAGTCACGCACCAACGAATCGGCTGTCTACGGAGCATTCTTCCTGGAACAGGACATACGACGCAACCTCATTGGCCGCCATGGACTAGGTTCCCTGCCGACTTGTTGTCGGTGGGGAGCCAATTACTAAACATCGACCTCCTGCATCTCATTAGTTTGGTCAGTTCTAGTGCCCAGTCTCCTAATGAACTGATGAGGGCTCTCGCTGTTGACGGGCATTCATCTGCATATGGGACGTCATCCTGCTGCGTAATTGTATCCATTGCGGCTCCTTCTTGGTCTGTAGCACGGTCTTGACGAAAGATACCACTATGATTCAACCACGCCTAAAGAAATACCTATGACGACTTGAAAATAGACGAGAGAATGTCAAACAGCTGAAAACATCTTCATGTACGTTCAGATCACTGGAAATAACAATGATCTCAGCGCATTCCAGACACATTGTGAATTCAACAATTACAAGATATCAGAACGAGATAGAATCAATGAACATTGGAAGAATATTACACTGACCTCCTAAAAACTGTAAAAAGTTACAGGCTTAGATAATTTAAAAAATTTTCTGTTGAAATGTGTAATATCTTCTTCATATGTAGCATAGGCGGAATACTCCACGGGAGAACTACAATATTATTCCAAAATATCTTCTCACCTAACGGAAGGTAATACTTATTAGCTACAAATGGAGCTACATACAACTTTAACAATTATCGCTGAGAGTTGCTTACGAACTGTTCACATCTTCATTAAGTGATATAATATACAATTATAGTCAAAAAGTAACATATTAGAAGAATAAAAATGTTGTATCAGACTGTTCACAGCTTTTCAGCATCAACTGATTATTGATTATTGCATACTGAAACAGCTGTAGGTTACCGAACCAAATTTTTTATACTGAATACACCAAAAGTTTTGATAGCGAGCCTCGTTACTAGCTACAAAATACTCTCGAAATTTACGTGTCCTCAACATGGTGAAGACATGGGAAACAAATCTACACATAAACATTGAGATCATAGAAAAATTCTCATTAGCCCTCCGTTTGAATGGTTGGTTGCAATACACACTACACGTATACTTTAATTTACGACCTCTAGATGGAGTCACTGGTACTGCTGTGGTTGTGAGTGTAAGAATTCCCAATGGACCAAATTGCGGAGGTGATCGGTCCGTAGGCTAACACACTACTTAAACTAACTTATGCTAAGAACAACACACATGCACATTGAGCCGTGGTGCGTGTTTTCTGGCACGACTATCGATTATCCGGCTGTACTACGATCTTTGCCCCTGTTGTGATCTGGCGGCGGGTATATGCGGTCGGCGAGTTGGTCCACGAACTCGCTACGAGGCGCTAGGACGTGCTTGAGGGGCCGAAGGAGCAAAACACGCGGGCTCGACCAGCAGCGGCGCGGCCGGTCTATCTTGTAGGACGGTCGCGAGTTTGTGATGCACCTGCCTGATCTCAACTCTGGGCGCTGCTCGTCGCATTGCTTTGGTGCCTGTTTTCTCGGGGAGACCCATCGCTCGAGACCATCTCGTAAGTGGTTTTGGTGACTTCGTTTCGTGGAACTATTTGCGTTGTAGCGACTGTCTCTTGTTGGTTGGTTGCCCTAATGTATATGTAGTTGAAGTAAGAGCAGCCGGCAAGGTGTGTGATCGCATGGAGACCAGCAGTCACTACTTCCTTTAAGGAAATCAGCGTCCATAAAAGATGTGGTAACTGTAAGGTATTGAAGATATTAGGTCATGGTCTAGTTGTAATTTTCTGCATACCAAGCTTACACAATTGGCAGTTACATTGCAGACATATGCAACGAAATTAAAGTGCACAAAACCTAGTTTTGTTGTGAAGTTCTGCATTTGAATAACGTGATATTATCTCGAAATTATTTCCATTTCATCTTTGTCCACATTGTCGGCCTTAATCATGTGTGCAAATATTGTTTGGCAAACTATGAGAGTGTAAAAGTCTGATACTATTTTATAGTTTGTGTACAAGTCTTAGTATAAATGTTTTACAGCATTGATATTGCTGCAAAATTTAAGTCGTTTCTATTGAAAGCACTTATTGGTTTCTTTAACTTATATTGTTGTTTACTTATATTAATTGATGTTTGCTTGCTATTTGCCGTGTTTTCTGCGGTTTGTTTGTGTTCCAGTTTTCTGCGAGTTGGGGTGTGTGAGAGCGGCCCCACGTTTCGCTTCGGTGCACAGAAGCTGTGACGTGTCGTCTAATGGGAAGTGACTCCCCGTTGGGCGTCGGCGTTTAGTTGTTGTTTAGGACGCCTGGTCTGCTGCTTCCGGCATTTTAAGTAAAGTCACTTTTTGCTCAGGGCGGCCTGGCGTCACTGCCCATTTGATAAACATTTAAAATTTCTCATGTATATTTAAAAAAAAATTTAAATTTGCTTGCCAATGAGTTATATTAAGTGTAACGTATTGTGCTGGTTGTGTTATTGCTCAAAATTTTTTTATCTGGGCCACTTTTTTAAATTACTTCGGATTGTAATTTACTGTTCATTAAGTAATTCTAATCCGCTCCTTGCTTGAGAAGGAAGCTATCTGTCATTTTGGATATTGGCTTTAAGACGGCCACGTGTTGTTTGTTTGTTAGCTGTTTTATAAATGTTGTCTTGAATAAATTGTTAATTTATTGATCTGCTAGTTGTGTTTAAAGAGTGACGCCGGCCGCGGTGGTCTCGCGGTTCTAGGCGCGCAGTCAGGAACCTCGCGACCGCTACGGTCGCAGGTTCGAATCCTGCCTCGGGCATGGATGTGTGTGATGTCCTTGGGTTAGTTAGGTTTAACTAGTTCTAAGTTCTAGGGGACTGATGACCTAAGATGTTAAGTCCCATAGTGCTCAGAGCCATTTGAACCATTTTATTAAAGAGTGACATTATAGGGGCCCTGACCTTCCATGCTACTTCCGACTTCCTAAGTCACACCCATCTCCGAGGGAGGACTCGACGCTGCGGCGGAAGGGGCCGCGCAATCCGAGACATGGCGCGTCAAACCGCGCAGCCACTCCGCGCGGCGCTGTGGTTCTGAATGACTATTAGTGGTAATTACCTAGGTGCGCTCCAGGCAGCTTGACGAGGAAACATTTCCGGTCTCTCCGTTGGGATTCACTGCACCCCCGCCGGCCGAAGTGGCCGTGCGGTTAAAGGCGCTGCAGTCTGGAACCGCAAGACTGCTACGGTCGCAGGTTCGAATCCTGCCTCGGGCATGGATGTTTGTGATGTCCTTAGGTTAGTTAGGTTTAACTAGTTCTAAGTTCTAGGGGACTAATGACCTCAGCAGTTGAGTCCCATAGTGCTCAGAGCCATTTGAACCATTTTGAACTGCACCCCGCCTTTCCGTGCTCGTTACTGGAGTTCGTTTAACCACACCAAATATTTCTAAACGCCTTTCCTGGTTTTTCACCAGGGCTGTTCGAGTCGTACGTATCACATTGAAATATACCCGTGCTACTGCACGACGCAGTCCCATCAATGCTACCACCGCCTACGTGCAACGTCAACGTGCAGTAACCACTCACAGGCGGCAGGTGGCAGCACCACCAGCGGTGCAGTCTTTCCCTTTATGCGAAAACGAAGCGATATATCTGACGTCCAAAAGGGCATAATCATTGGCTTTCGGGCCAAGATCAGAAGCGTTTCCGAGAAGGCTAAGTTTGTAAACTGTTCACTTGCCGTCGTGGTCAAAAAATACGTGCATAGCAAAATGTCGCTATCCAAAGGCGCCAGGGTGAACGACGGCTTTGGAGACGTGTACGGACGGTTCAAATGGCTCTGAGAACTATGGGACTTAACTTCTGAGGTCATCAGTCCCCTAGAACTTAAAACTACTGAAACCTAACTAACCTAAGGACATCATACACATCCATGCCCGAGGCAGGATTCGAACCTGCGACCGTAGTGGCCACGCGTGTACGGACGAATAGACGTGCAACTGTAGAGCAACTGACTGCCCAGGTCAACCAAGGGGTTGCAACAGTGATTGAAATGCATATTTGAACCATCAGCTATTTAAATAAAACTGATGGTTCAAATATACTCTTTATACATTACTTAAAGGCTGCTGGCAGTCACCTTCCAAAAATGGTAATAACAGTGTCTCTTCAACGACTGTTCATCGAACGTTGCTGCATATCGGTCTCTGCAGCAGGTGCCTGGGACATGCATCCATTCTGTTCCCTGGAGACGATGGCAGGAATTTGGATGCCAGTACCGCAACTGCTCGTCCGCTGAATGGTATAGGTGGCCTTTTCAGATGAATCATTTTTTATGCTGCATGGGACAGATGGCCGTTGGCGTCTATGGCCTTATTACAATCTTCAGAAGAGTCCAAGCTGGAGGATGGGACATTATGGTCTGTTCTCTGGATGATCTCCTCAATCTGGAAGGCACGATGGATCAACACAAGTATGTATCTATCCCTGGGGACTATGTCCACACCTAAATGCAGTTTTCCACCGGCACAATGGAAACTACCAGCAGGACAATGCGCCGTGTCACACAGCTCCCAGCGTTTGTGAGTGGGTCTAAGGGCACCAGGATGAGTCTACTTAACTCCCCTGCCAACCAGACTTCCCATGTATAAAAGCCAATCGAACCCTGTGGAATCACCTCGATCAGCCCCTTCAAACGATGGATCCCCAACCGTAAAATCTAGTGCATTCGGCCGCGACGTCGGGGCTGACACGGCTCAACATCTCTGCCGGTATCTTCCAGAACCGTACTGACTCTCTTCCTGCACGTCCGCGCTGCAAAAGGAGGATATTCAGGTTTCAGACACGTGGTCACATTAACGTGACTGGGCGTGTATATCTTAATGTATTACTGCAACATTATCATAATTTCAAAAGTAAATAACAGTCGTTCAAAAGTGGCTCTGACCACTATGGGACTCAACTTCTCAGGTCATTAGTCCCCTAGAACTTAGAACTACTTAAACCTAACCAACCTAAGGACATCACACACATCCATGCCCGAGGCAGGATTCGAACCTGCGACCATAGCAGCCTCACGGTTCCGGACTGCGCGCCTAGAACCGCGAGACCACCGCGGCCGGCAAATAACAGTTGTTGTTTTATGTATGTACTACTGGTATACTTGCATTATATTTCAAAAGTAAATAACAGTTGTTGTTTTATGTATGGACTACTGGTATACTTGTATTATATTGCATTATATTGTATTTCAGATGTCGTCGTCTGAACAGGAAACCACTAGGTTGACGGATCTAATGCAAAAAATAGAGGAAGAGGAGGAGGCTGCTGAGAGTTTGGACGAAGGCCACGAAGAAGAACGGCTACCTGATGACGGCAGGGATGAGGAGTCTGGTGGCCCAATTTCAGAGAGAAAACGTAGCACTGGCTCAAGTGAGAGTACCAACGACGGTGAAACCGACGGCCATATCAGATATGAAGGCTTCCACATCGCAAACAATGGGGTTACCAAGTAGATGAAGAGACATTTAGGTCTGCAGAACGGCCAGACCAGGTCGTGGATGATCATCGACGAGGCTCCCGGATCGAAGAAACAAGCAAAGAATGCAAAGACTACTGAGGAAATCCGCAGTCTTTTCATTACCCCTGATATCGTCCATATCATGGTCGACTGCACGAACAAGAAGATCGAGAAGTGTGCTGAAAACTAAAGACCAAGGCGGAAAGTGTGTATACAGGGTGTTACAGAAAGTGTAACGACAACTGTATCTATAATAATTTTTTCCTTTATGAATTTAGATAAGTTAATGTTGGCAGGGTTTTGAACTTCTTTTTCGGCTCGTATAGTGATGTTAAAGAAACTGCGAGTAACTTTTGTAATGAATATTATTATTTATGTTAGATTTCAGAGAATGTGATAATCAAAAGAAAGTGTAATTAATGTTAAAAATATTGTAAAATGTGGAAATTGTAATTTAAACACTTGGTCCATACGTAGGTAATGCATTAGAATATGTGTAATAGAAAACCTGTGGTGAATACCCTACCTGTAGGGGAGCGGGAAAAGGTGGAGGCAGGCGAGCGCGGGAAAACGCACACTGGGCGCGGTTCGGCGCAACGGGCACAGCAGTCAGTCGGAGGCGAGAGTCAGTAAGAGTCGGAGTGGTAAATTGATCTGAGGAACAAGTACTGTACCGAAGAGGCTACCTAGGAAAAGTGGATTACATTGAGCCTCGGGTACACCGATTCCGACGACTACCTGGCATGGCTATATTCTGAGGCACAATATTGGAAAGATTACGACGCTAAGAAGATGGAAAGTGCCTATGTAGCGTGAGCCTTAGCCGCGCTTGTATGTGTGCCGTGCTGCCCGCTATCTCGCTGCCCGCCAACCGCCGCACCGACTTGCACAGGTCAAACCTTTATTTCATCTTTAGAAGTGTAAATGTGTGGACCAGTGTCGAAACTGTTTCTAATTGTGTAATAATAACGTGAGTTTTACCAGAATTGCTTTAGCCATGACTTATCCTGATCACTGACCTAGACAGGATCCTTACCTCGTATTGTGCAACCCGAGTATCCTGAACTGAAAGTTTATAATTAGTGCAAATGAGAATTATCAGCAATCAAACTTTTGCTATAAAGAAATGCAATAGTTCTGTGAACTATTGCTAATGTTGGTAGAAGTATAAATAAACTGAAAGATAGTCTTTTGAATTGAGTTATCGATGCTATTTAATTAACTTGAGACAGAACTAATGACAGTTAAATTATTCAGAAGTAAAACAAAAGATTGGTTATCCATTGATTGAGAAATTTGAGTGTTAATTTGACTTTTAGTAATTAACAGTTTCAGTATAACGACCATAACAGTTTCAGGGCCCCCCCCCCTTTTTCTTGTTCATTCTTTCAAACCTTGAAATGTGTTGATCAGATTTGACCAGTAAAGTCAAGTTCTATATTAATCCTAAGTGTATTAGTGTTGTTTTCCAATTTTAATAGTGACATTGTATGTGTGCTTTCAAAACTGCTTATCCTAGGGCAATCTATGCCCGATTTCAGTCTGATCAATATACAAAAATGCAATTTGTAGTAATCATTGATGGGTGGTGTTGTGTGAATTTGTCTCGTCCAAATTAGTACCAAGATAGAAAGCTTTAGTTCAGTGGATTTTTCCGGTCCAAACTTTGCCATATAACGCATCATTACTACGCGTGACTATGTTTGTATATGTAACAACTTGTACAAGGAAAAGCTCACTCATTGCCTAAGTAGGCTGGCGACCGAATTATTAATTAACGGTAGCATCTACTGTGTGTACTTCTTGTCCATGCGAACGCGCAATTATACTATACATTTGCTTGATGCATCACTGTAGTTATTTACTGATTGCAAGTCCGATCTTGCTTCTATTAGGTACACGCGGTCAATTTATGTACTAAAATCCTTGTTTATAAGGTGAAGCCCGTGAACTTATTACAGTACAGGCTTTATACAGCTAACCTACGTCCGTTAAAGGGCGGTAGCGTTACAAAAGGTACGGCAAAACTTTCAGGAAACATTCCTCACACTCAAATAAAGAAAATATGTTATGTGGACATGTGCCGGAAACGCTTACTTTCCACGTTAGAGCTCATTTTATTACTTCTCTTCAAATGACATTAATCATGGAATGGAAACACACAGCAACAGAACGTATCTGCGTGACTTCACTTTGTTACAGGAAATGTTCAAAATGTCCTCCGTTATCGAGGATACATGCATCCACCCTCCGTCGCATGGAATCCCTGATGCGCTGATGCAGCCCTGGAGAATGGCGTATTGTATCACAGCCGTCCACAATACGAGCACGAAGAGTCTCTACATTTGGTACCGGGGCTGCGTAGACAAGAGCTTTCAAATGCCCCCATAAATGAAAGTCAAGAGGGTTGAGGTCAGGAGAGCGTGGAGGCCATGGAATAGGTCAGCCTCTACCAATCTATCGGTCACCGAATCTGTTGTTGAGAAGCGTACGAACACTTCGACTGAAATGTGCAGGAGCTCCATCGTGCATGAACCACATCTTGTGTCGTACTTGTAAGTGCACATGTTCTAGCAGCACAAGTATCCCGTATGAAATCATGATAACGTGCTCCATTGAGCGTAGGTGGAAGAACATGGGGGCCAATCAAGACATCACCAACAATGCCTGCCCAAACGTTCACAGAAAATCTGTGTTGATGATGTGATTGCACAATTGCGTGCGGATTCTCGCCAGCCCACACATGTTGATTGTGAAAATTTACAATTTGATCACGCTGGAATGAAGCCTCATCCTTAAAGAGAACATTTGCACTGAAATGAGGATTGACACATTGTTGGATGAACCATTCGCAGAAGTGTACCCGTGGAGGCCAATCAGCTGCTGATAGTGCCTGCACGCGCTGTACGCGGTACGGAAACAACTGGTTCTCCCGTAGCACTCTCCATACAGTGACGTGGTCAACGTTACCTTGTACAGCAGCATCTTCTCTGACGCTGACATTAGGGTTATCGTTAACTGCACGAAGAATTGCCTCATCTATTGCAGGTGTCCTCGTCGTTCTAGGTCTTCCCCAGTCGCGAGTCATAGGCTGGAATGTTTCGTGCTCCCTAAGACGCCGATCAATTGCTTCGAACGTCTTCCTGTCGGGACACCTTCGTTCTGGAAATCTGTCTCGACACAAACGTACCGCGCCACGGCTATTGCCCCGTGCTAATCCATACATCAAATGGGCGTCTGCCAACTCCGCATTTGTAAACATTGCACTGACTGCAAAACCACGTTCGTGATGAACACTAACCTGTTGATGCTATGTACTGATGTGCTTGATGCTGTAGAGCAATGAGTCGCATGTCAACACAAGCACCGAAGTCAACATTACCTTCCTTCAATTGGGCCAACTGGCGGTGAATCGAGGAGGTACAGTACATACTGACGAAACTAAAATGAGCTCTAACATGGAAATTAAGCGTTTTCGGACACATGTCCACATAACATCTTTTATTTGTGTGTGAGGAATGTTTTCTGAAAGTTTGGTCGTACCTTTTTGTAACACCCTGTATAAAGATGGTCAGACCTGAAGTTATGTCCCTCCTCAGGCATCTCTGTCCAGCGGAATGAACGAATGTGGAGAGCTTTTGGACCACCGAGGGGACTGGTGTTGAGATCTTCTTCATCACGATGACCAGCACTCAACTCAGGTTATTCCTGCATTGTCCCAGGTTTGACGATCTCAGTACTCGACAGGTTTGGCCTTCACAGGGTAAACTCTCTCCAATCTGAAAAGTCTTCCCGCTGTTCAACAAGAACTTCCTTGACAGTTACGTTCTCGGTAGCAATGTCACGATCAACAAGGAACTGGAGAGTTACTGTAGCTGGTACTCTTCGATTCAATACATTTCGACAAAGCCGGCCAATTAGGGCATCAAGATCTTCGCCACGTGCGACTCCGAGGTGTTCTAGACCTCTAGCGTGGAGGTGAATGTCGGAAAGCAATCTGACATTGCTTTCCAGGAGATCAACTCTCCAGATGATGTGGTTGAACGGCTCATAACAAACATTTCTCGAGTGGAATGAAACCGAACAACAGACAACTGGTACATCTGCGTCCCACTGGCCAATACGCTCCAACACAAGAAAAATATGACCTTGTTTGGAGCAATCAGGAAAAACAAAAAGGAACTGCTTGTACCCTGTCCGCCCAGTCTGCAGCAGTACGTTCAGGTTCAGTAAACGAATCAGCTTGGTGTCCTACGTTCCATAAAAGAATAAGGTTGTGTTTCTTCTCTCCATGTTTCACCTCGATGATCGTATCAACGAATCGACTGGGCACAAGAAGAAGCCTGAGGTGATTACCTACTACAATAAGACCAAAGGCGGAACTTACGATGTGAGCCGAACCTGCAGAAGGTGGCAGCTCAGGATCTTCTTCTCGCTTCTTAACGTGGCTGTAATCAATGAGCAAGTGATTTGCATCTGCAGCTTGCCTGGGCAACCTTGACACGTCCACAATTCCTCGCCCTCACCCTCCTTCAGTTACAACTTCGTAAGCGGAGAAGGCATGCAGGTTCCTTTCCAGTGTTAAGGCAGCGCGTCAAGCACTTCGCTCCTAGTTGCAGCAACCAAGCCGTGATTTCTCCTCTGGCGAAAACGGCGAAGAAGAATCTAAGCTGTGAGCCGCGTGGCTCCAAGGAGGACAGAAACACCACCTACCAAAGCAAAGCGTGCGTCCATTACATCTGTCTCTAAAAGCATGCGGCCTTCCTTTGTCCCCCTTGTGTCCCTGAAGCACCCGCCAACTAAATCCGAGTATTTTGCGAAGGATGAACTAAAAATATAGAACTTGCAGGTTTTAGTGTACGTTGGCTTTATTACGTAAGCAGTAATTTGTGACTTGTAAAATGTTAACAGAGTAGTAGAAGTCTTATACTGAAAATAAATGAGGAAGAATAATTGTAGGCTTAGGGGTGCATTGCACCCCACCATTTTATTGTCAGAACATGATCCTCCTTTCTAACGTAGTGTTGAAATGAGCATGTTTCAGAGAGCTAATTAACTCCTTTGTGCTTCTGCTTAGCCTGAAATGATTTGTCAGTGCTAAGAGGCGGAATGTGATATGAAATTAAAAATAGTGCCCGAAATTAAATCCTCTTTATTATATTTGGTTGACCATCAACTCCGATGACAACAGTAAAATATTTCGTGATGATATCATTGTGTCATTTGGCTTACAGAAATGTGCCATTGTTATTATTCATAAAAGCGATGTAGAAATGTGTAAACCGACAGTATTGATGAACTAATGCTCACACAGGGTATAAATGTTCAGTAATGCGACAAAATATGAGAATATATCACAAAAAGTAAAAGAGAACGTTTAGAGATAAATATACGAGGGTTGCCCAGAAAGTAAACCGAGCGAGGTGGCGCAGTGGTTAGCACACTGGACTCGCATTCGGGAGGACGACGGTTCAATCCCGTCTCCGGCCATCCTGATTTAGGTTTTCCGTGATTTCCCTAAATCGTTTCAGGCAAATGCCGGGATGGTTCCTTTGAAAGGGCACGGCCGATTTCCTTCCCAATCCTTCCCTAACCCGAGCTTGCGCTCCGTCTCTAATGACCTCGTTGTCGACGGGACGTTAAACACTAACCACCACCACCACCACCCAGAAAGTAATGCACCGCATTTCTTTAAAATTCTTTATTGAACATAATGAGAATTACACACACGAAAGAAAGGTGTTTTATCTACACAGCCTATTTCTCCGTGTAATATCCATCCCGTTCTGTGGCCTTCCTTCAGTGCGAAACAAGAGCGTGTATGCCCTGATAGTACCAATCCTTGTCCTGGCGGCGGAGACAGTGGTTAACTGTGTGAATACCTCCTCATCGTCCTCAAAATGTCTTCCACAAATGGCATCCTTTAATGGCGAATGACAACATCAGCTCGCTGCACATCGTGGAGCTCTGATGACCTCACCCTCCGTGCCCAGCGGCTAACTGTACTTCTGACGACAGCAGATTCTCCACAGGCTTTGCACAAGCGTTTGTGCCTGTTACCCACAGTTTCTTTCTCTGCAATGAGAAATTCAATGACCGCACGTTGCTGGTAACGTACATCACCTACAGACGCCATTTTGAAACTGTCAAAAAAAAAATGGTTCAAATGGCTCTAAGCACTATGGGACATAACATCTGAGGTCATCAGTCCCCTAGACTTAAACCTAACTAACCTAAGGACATCACACACATCCATGCCCGAGGCAGGATTCGAACCTGCGACCGTAGCAGCAGCGCGGTTCCGGACTAAAGCGCGGAAACTTGGAGCGCTCACTCAGGGGACTTCAAATAATACATACTTCAGGTTTCGCATTCCTCCCCCCCCCCCCCCCCTAGTTCTACTGTCACCTCCGTCAACATGTTAGTTATCTAGTAAGTGGATCACAGGTTGCTGGGCTGTTATCCGTGCGTCTGGGTAAGACTACACATTAACACGGTCCATCAGGTGATAGATAGTGGACGAAACGCGAATGAGGGTAGCAATTTGAAGAGCAGAGGGGAAAAAAGTGCCAAGGCTCGTGCCGTGGGAAAAAAACCTCTGCGACAGTGGGATGGGTAGTAACAGCAGTAGTGGCTTACTAGCTGCGATAGTTCATGCAAGGTTGGGTTTGTTAGTATGGGTATCATGCATCATTACCGCGGCAAGCGATAGCGATGTATCCCAGTTTGTTGCAGCCGCTGCATTCCTGGAACGATCAAGATCGTTATATAGTAGTGGGAGATCGGCCATAGATCATCTTACTGTGTGGGGGTTGTGTGGAGCTTGTCTGCATGCAGTGTACGGTACGGCTTCCCTTCGTGGTGCCAGTTATTCGGCAAGTGTGTTCCAGCTGGATATCCAGTAATGGTGTCTGATTAACAAGGGCTCACCTGTACCGTTGTGTTTGCGTGTACTTGGCCATACATGTTAGGTCCTTATAAGTATGTCTTTTGGTCTTTTATTTTCCACCTATGGTTGTGGTCGTAGTTCCCCAGATTCAGAATAAACGGGTTCTGCGAATGTCTGGAGTTTCTGTATAGTCCTGTGGTGAGTTTGTGGATTACCTCCGTGAGAGTCTCAAGTCGGTATTCCCGGTGAAGGTCCGCGATGCGTGGGTATTGTGGAGCATTGCTTATGATTTTGAGTACTTTGTTTTGTATTAGCTGCAGACGGCGCAGGCGTGTAGGCGTAGCGTATCCCCAGACAGGAGCTGCGTACGTCATCAGGGGTCGAATAAGTGTCATGTACATGGACCTCGACACCCTTCTGTTCAGTTTGCTACGCCTGTTGAGCATAGGGTAGAGCTGTTTGAGACCCGCGCTTGCTCGGTTGGTCATGTGTTGTATGTGGTCCCCCCAGAGTAATTTCCGGTCGAGCCAGACACCGAGGTATTTGACTTTCTCACGGAAACGTATTGGGCGTTCATGTAGAGTTACTGGTCTGCAGTATCGGTGTTTGCGCAGTTGCTTCGGTCTTCTAGTGAACAGAACGGCTTCGCACTTGTCAACGTTTACTCTAACACGCCATTTCTCCAACCAAGGCTCAGCCACTCTGAGTGCAGTCTGTAAGCGTGACGTAATGTTTGATGGTTTCCAGTCTTGCGCGGGGATGACTGTGTCATCCGCGTAGATTGCCATCGTTGTGTTGTGTGTGGTTGGGAGATCGTTTATGCAGAGGTTAAACAGTAGGGGCCCTAGGATGCTTCCCTGGGGTACTCCCGCGGGTATACCGTGTCGTGTTGATTGCTTTCCCTGCATGTCAGTGTTGAAACTCCTGTCTGTGAGGTATGAGTGTATGAGACGCACCACCCCGTCTGGGAATCCCGCGGCGCTGAGTTTGCGAATGAGGCCGTTGTGCCATAGACGGTCGAAAGCTTTTTCGATGTCCAGGAACACCGTCCCTGTTGCTTTGTTTGTGTTGAAGCCATGTGTCATATGTTCAACGACCCGTAAGAGTTGTGTTGTGGAGTGGTGATTCATGAAGCCGAATTGCTCCGGTCTCAGGATGTCATTTTTTATGCTGTGCCTAGTGATGCATTTGAGAATCACCTTCTCAACAATCTTGCTGAGCGAGCTCAGGAGACTGATGGGTCGGTAATTTTGTGGGAGGCTGTGGCCTTTCCCCGGCTTCCTGAATATCAGGACCTTGGCCGTCTTCCAAAAGGCGGGGAAGTGTTGTTATTTTAGTATGGCATTCGTTATGTGTGTTAGGTATTCAGTGGCTTTATCCGTGAACTCCTGGAGGACACGGTTTTGAATTCCATCATGACCAGGGCTTTCCTAGCAGCCTAGGAGACTTCGGCTGTACTAGCATGTCGAATGTCGTCGCGCGATGATTGGGCTAAAATGCGTGTAACCTCCTGGTCAGTAGCAAGTGTGAAAACTGGATCTGATGGTACCAGGTTCGGTGTGAATGACGCTGCGAGTGTGCGGGCCGTTATTTCTGCTTTCTCTTCCGCTGAGTATGCAGGTCCGTCAGGCCCTTGAAGCGTTGTGGTGTACGTCTTCCCCCTGGTGAAGTGTCGGGATAGTTGGCACACGCCAGGTCGGGCGTTGTCCAGTCCTTCGAGTTTCTGGTTCCACTGTTGCGTTCTATGCCTCGTGATGACTGGGTGTTGTGTGCTGTCCTTAGGTTAGTTAGGTTTATGTAGTTCTAAGTTCTAGGGGACTGATACCCATAGATGTTAAGTCCCATAGTGCTCAGAGCCATTTTTGTTGCGTTCTATGTGTTTGTATTTTGTCGTGTATGATGCGTTGTAGACTGTTATTGTGTCGTTTGAAGTAATGACGCCTGGTACGCTTCCATTGTCTCCTGAGGCGTTTCCTCATTGAGATTAGGCCCAGGATTTCCTGGGGCAGGTGCGATCAGGTATGGTGCCCGTCATTGCGTCCTGGACGGCGTTAGTGAGGGTTTCTACTGCCTCGTCAATTTGTGCTGTTTCGTTAATTTCGTGTATGGGTTGGATATGGTTATCGAGCGTTTCCTTGAACAATGTCCAATTCGCACGCCCGTAGTCCAACATCCTGCGTTGTTCCATGTGCTGCAGTGTTTCCTCAACGTATAGTATTACAGATTGGTGGTTTGAGGGCAGATCGTTTTCAACGGCAACGTTGAGTGTCGACGTAATGCCCTTGATGAGGGCCATGTCTAACACGTCTGGCCTGTGTCCCCTCTGATAGGGAATGTGCATCGGTTCAGTCGGCGCTAGTGTAACGTAGTTTCTGCCTAGTGAATGTTCATACAGTTTTTGCCATTGGGATTTCGTTTGCGTGAATTCCATTCTGGGTGTTTTGCGTTCAGATCTCCAGCGACTATTACTCGCGGTGAGGTGTTGAGTAGTGTGCTGATATCGCGTGTTGAAATGCCTGCAGGACTGTTGTATACCGATAGCAGTGTGGTGTAGGATCCGTTGAACTTGACTCTGACGGCCGTGGCCTCGATTTTTTCCAGTTCAGGGAGCTCTATGTTTGTGTGCTCAATGTCTTTGTGTATGACGATTGCAGTTCCACCTGCCACGGCGTCGCCCGGTCGGTCGGTACGATAGACGCAGTAGCCAGGAAAGTTTAATTGTTTGTGCGGTTTAAGCTTAGTCTCGCTCAGTAGTGCGACAAGGATTCCCTTGCGCTCCATGAACACAGCAAATTCTGCCCTTTTGTTGTGGATCGAGTCTGCATTCCAGAACAGGATCTGTGATAGTGTGTGCGGGTCTGCGTTATGGGCCGGGTGTGGCATATTATTCATGTAAGAGTGTGAAAGAGTGTTGTGATGGCAGTATGTATGAGAGCCCAGTATTGCCCGGGTTCGGCGCTCATGAGCTGGGTGATGAGTGTAGCGACGGCCGTCAGTACCTTGGTAAGGATTTGAACGGTCGTGTGTCGAGGGAATAGTGTTTCCAATATTCCTCCAGGTGGTGTGTTAGTGGTTCAAATGGCTCTGAGCACTATGGGACTCAACTGCTGAGGTCATTAGCCCCCTAGAACTTAGAACTAGTTAAACCTAACTAACCTAAGGACATCACAAACATCCATGCCCGAGGCAGGATTCGAACCTGCGACCGTAGCGGTCTTGCGGTTCCAGACTGCAGCGCCTTTAACCGCACGGCCGGTGTGTTAGTGTTGGGTGTGGCAGCCTGAGGTGCTGTTGCAGAGTTAGCAGCCACTTGTGCAGGAATTGGTGTGTTGTTAGGAGTGGAATTTGTGTTTATGTTTTGTGGCAGAGGTTGTGACGCCTGTGTTACTTCTGTGGTGAGGGGGATGGTGGTGTGGGTTACAGTCTCGATGTCTTGTTGACTGTTTACCTGTGTGTTATTGGTCTGTTGTTGCTGGGTGGCCTGTTGTGGTGATTTGGTGTTCCGCGCCCTGTGCTTACGTGTGCGTCATTTCCTCCTCTGGGCTTGGGGTTCCGGGGGTTGTTGTGTGGGTGTGTTCTCCTGTATAGTGTGCGTTTCTTCGCAGCACGTGACTGTTGAGGGACCATGGGTGGTTCGTAGTGTTCTACACGTACGTCCATCCGCAGAAAGCTCTTTATCTGCAGGATGGCGCGGGAATCAGCCGTGTCGGCTAACTCAACCATGTAGTGTGGTAGCGGTGCGTGTGTGCGGAACCCTGTCATCCGGGAAGCACTTTTGCAGTCAAATCCCAGATAACTGAGCGCCGCCTGTACTGTCTCGTTAGGGGTACTGGGATCCACTCCCTTGATCACGTACTTCTGGGTTCTCTCGTCCAGCGTTCTGTACGTATAGTGTTCGATCTTCTGATATTTGAGGAAGGTCAGAAGATCTTTGTATCCGTTGTCTGTGGCAACGTACAGTGAGGCCCTATCCCCCGACTACTTTGCGTGTAATGTGCTGTTAATGTGCCATTCCGCGAACGCAGTGTTAAGGGCACTATGGTTCCCATAGTTTTGTATAACGACTGGGGGGAAACCAGTCTTGTGTTGTGTGGGCACCGCTGTGGCTTTCTGTGCTTTGTTGTCATTCGCCGCCGCCGCGGTTTGTGTCTTGTTTCGTGATATTATTGTTGCTAGCCTGAGATGAGCGCGTTGGTGTAGGCAACAGCGCCTTTCGGTTGCCTAGCGAGTTTGGTTGCTCGCTTGTCTGTGTCGGTGTTTTCTTGGGACTGCGTTTTGGGCCCTCCACCTGCCAGGGCTCTGTGTAGTGGTTTTCTGGGTCCGCTTCCGCCGCCGCTGCCTCGATCTCTTGAGGCTGCGGCGTCGGTTGGACAATGGTGCATGACTGTCCAGTTACAGGGGAATGCAGTGTTATGTTAAGTGTCGCTGTTTTGTTGGTAAGACGTCCGCCCCGAAAAGTTCGATGATTAGCCGGCGCGACTCGAGCTGCTTTTGCGCTTTCGCGCCAAGCTGTCGAACGTCGCCGGCCGCTCCCTTGCTTTCGGTAGCGGGCGGGGCGCGAGTTTCGGCGGATGCAGTCGATCCTCGCGCCTCGTGTGTTGCGGTCTTGCTGCGGGTAACAGCAGGAGAAGTTCTAGCGGCGTCCGCAATCTCGCACTTGGGATTATTTATTAGGTAGGGAGGGGGAGACGACAATTCTGCTTTTCTCGAAATGCGAGAAAGTGTCTGTTGTTCGCTATGGAAGTGGGAGTTCCCTATGTACTAACATGCGCTGTTATTTCGCATTCCTACCATTGTTTTCGGCTGATAAAAAAAATGCGGTGGATTACTTTCTGGGCAACCCTCGTAAAGTGAATTTGACAAAGAGAGTTAACGTAAGGTTGTGTGAGAAGAATATTTTTATAGCAGTTAACAGTTGAGCTGTGAGTTTGATCTGAAGTTATTACATCCATCGATCAGAACCAAGCCGACAAAATTTCTTTACCAACACCCAACCTCATCAGTTAAGAGAAGTTGTTTGTCATGAAAGGAAAGTAAGAGAGAACTGTTGAAAATCTTTCTTTGCTTGAGCCTGGAAAATGAAATGCAAGGAATTTGTGAAAACAAGACGGAAAACAACATGGATTCTCTGTGAAAAATCTGATGAATCTTACGTCTACAGAAATGATTGCTTCCACGGACTCATAGATGCCATTTGTTCTCTGGGTGTGCACGCTTTATCACGGTAATTTAAGACAGAGCGAAAAAGACATGAATCTACGAGAAGTACATGCTAAAGATGGAAGTGACTTACAAAAGGAGGAAATGTGGGTCAGCCGGTGAGTCAGTTGAGTATACTGACAAGTAGTGCTGCACTACCAAAAAGCTTATACCTGCGCTGGTGTAAATTATATATTGGCAGATAGACACTGATTTTCGGGAACGACAAACCACCAAATTACAAATATACAATTTCTCTTGTTTTGGAATCCAATCATCATCTGCTGGATTGACTGCAGCAACTTGATACTATCGTTGATAAAACCAATAAGACTCGTAAAATTATTGATCCTGCAGATCTCTTAACACAGAATGTAAAGAACACATAAACCGAAAAAAAACACAAAAAATGAGCATTTCAAATGAAAGAAACGTGGCATCGGCAGGATGGTGCTTTCTGCAGAAGGAGTTGTTCCAAAGAGCTTCAAGAACATTGTGAAGCATTCGGGACTGCCTGAAAGCATCTTTAATTGAAGACAAAAATGTTCAAATGTGGTCGTGCGGTAGCGTTCTCGCTTCCCGCGCCCGGGTTCCCGGGTTCGATTCCCGGCGGAGACAGGGATTTTATCTGCCTTGTGATGACTGGGTGTTGTGTGATGTCCTTAGGTTAGTTAGGTTTAAGTAGTTCTAGGGGACTGATGACAATAGATGTTAAGTCCCATAGTGCTCAGAGCAATTTGAACCATTTTTTGTTCAAATGTGTGTGAAATCTTATGGGACTTAACTGCTAAGGTCATCAGTCCCTAAGCTTACGCACTACTTAACCTAAATTCTCCTAAGGACAAAAACACACACCCATGCTCTAGGGAGGACTCGAACCTCCGCCGGGACAAGCCGTACAGTCCATGACTGCAGCGCCCGAGACAGCTTTTTTTAAAAAAAATCTCATTTTGTTCGTTACATCTGCTCGCGGCGGACGTCGTAAGACATCCGTTTATGTTCGTTGTTGATCGATTAACTCAGCTTTTTTATTACAGAGGGCACGTAACCCTCTGACCGAACACGCTGAGCTACCGTGCCGGCTATAGACCGCTCGACTAATCCCGCGCGGCAATTGAAGACAGAAATTATCTTTACTACAGGCGTCTGTAACATGTCAGATGAATTAGCACGGAGAATTGGGTTTGTGTGTTGCAGTATAAGATGATAGTGCGGTCACGAATGGCCAGGCTGGGATGCAGCGTGAATTAAGCAGAGGCGTGTTTCGTGAGAGATACGGACGAGCGTAACACGGGATCGGTCTCTTCATCCACGCACCATCTCTGTGTGCCGCTCTAAAAATATTTCTGACGATTTTACGTTATATTTTATCTGCCTCTGTGATACCTGATGCCCCGATTGTAGTCGTATCTGACGCATAAAGTCCTTCAGCTAGTATAACTGTATTGTAGTGCCTGATTTTGGCCCATCTTGAAATATTTCTATTATTGTAGTGTGTCGATGTCAGTTTGTACGCCTTCTGAAGTTTTTGTTCTTTCTATGTTGTATGCATTGTTTGATCGTCTTGTCTGTATACGAGGGCAGTTCAATAAGTAATGCAACACATTTTTTTTCTCGGCCAATTTTGGTTGAAAAAACCGGAAATTTCTTGTGGAATATTTTCAAACATTCCCGCTTCGTCTCGTATAGTTTCATTGACTTCCGACAGGTGGCAGCGCTGTAGGGAGCTGTTAAAATGGCGTCTGTAACGGATGTGCGTTGCAAACAACGGGCAGTGATCGAGTTTCTTTTGGCGGAAAACCAGGGCATCTCAGATATTCATAGGCGCTTGCAGAATGTCTACGGTGATCTGGCAGTGGACAAAAGCACGGTGAGTCGTTGGGCAAAGCGTGTGTCATCATCGCCGCAAGGTCAAGCAAGACTGTCTGATCTCCCGCGTGCGGGCCGGCCGTGCACAGCTGTGACTCCTGCAATGGCGGAGCGTGCGAACACACTCGTTCGAGATGATCGACGGATCACCATCAAACAACTCAGTGCTCAACTTGACATCTCTGTTGGTAGTGCTGTCACAATTGTTCACCAGTTGGGATATTCAAAGGTTTGTTCCCGCTGGGTCCCTCGTTGTCTAACCGAACACCATAAAGAGCAAAGGAGAACCGTCTGTGCGGAATTGCTTGCTCGTCATGTGGCTGAGGGTGACAATTTCTTGTCAAAGATTGTTACAGGCGATGAAACATGGGTTCATCACTTCGAAACTGAAACAAAACGGCAATCAATGGAGTGGCGCCACACCCACTCCCCTACCAAGAAAAAGTTTAAAGCCATACCCTCAGCCAGTAAAGTCATGGTTACAGTCTTCTGGGACGCTGAAGGGGTTATTCTGTTCGATGTCCTTCCCCATGGTCAAACGATCAACTCTGAAGTGTATTGTGCTACTCTTCAGAAATTGAAGAAACGACTTCAGCGTGTTCGTAGGCACAAAAATCTGAACGAACTTCTCCTTCTTCATGACAACGCAAGACCTCACACAAGTCTTCGCACCCGAGAGGAGCTCACAAAACTTCAGTGGACTGTTCTTCCTCATGCACCCTACAAACCCGATCTCGCACCGTCGGATTTCCATATGTTTGGCCCAATGAAGGACGCAATCCGTGGGAGGCACTACGCGGATGATGAAGAAGTTATTGATGCAGTACGACGTTGGCTCCGACATCGACCAGTGGAATGGTACCGTGCAGGCATACAGGCCCTCATTTCAAGGTGGCGTAAGGCCGTAGCATTGAATGGAGATTATGTTGAAAAATAGTGTTGTGTAGCTAAAAGATTGGGGAATAACCTGGTGTATTTCAATGCTGAATAAAACAACCCCTGTTTCTGAAAAAAATGTGTTGCATTACTTATTGAACTGCCCTCGTATATTCCCCAAGATATATGTATTTTTCCACTCTGTTCATCTTTCCGTATTTTGTGTACGTAGTTTGGTTGTTGTTGTTCTTTCTTTCCATGTATTGGCTTTCCTCATGTGATATCGGTAGACCTGTTACATTTTCTTCCTATTGATTGATAATTTTGTCCAAGTCCATGTTGAATAAAAGCGGCGAGAGAGCATCTCATATATATATAATTTTGCAATTTTCACTACTACCATATTTTCCTCTTTGATAATTCTTTCGATGTTCCCATTTTACCTTTTATAAAACAGCGAACTCCCCCTGTTGACCTTCCGCCCGTTGGCATTGGTAATGCATTATGGTGTAAAAACCTTGAAATTCTTTAGTTTCAGTGGGGAAGGTCTATGTAAATATTATAACATTAACTTCTTCGATTATCTCCTTTGGTGCATCAGGCAGCACATTTTTCACTCCCTCGATGTTCGACTGCGTTGTAAGTAGCCTGTTTGAATGTTGGCAGCTCTATAGACTGTGTTAATATTGCTGACAGCGCTCTGCTCCCTCAGCAGGAGATTCTGTGGTTGGACGGACTAGCAGTTAAGTGGATAGGGAAGTGTATGAACATGTTTTTTCTTAGTGGAGACTCTGTGTTGGTAGGACACGTAATATAAAGTGAGATGAAATTTCTTATAAGAGAAGATGCATGGAAAAGTATGATAATGGATGAATGGATGATAATGTTTGGGTAGTGGAATTATTGACAACTATAAAATTTTTGGAACTGGATGTCACATGAATAAGGTAAAATTTTCAAACTACATTGTTTGCTCTTCAACAAAATCTTTCTTTTTGATAACCATATGCCTTCTAGTAGTTCGAGTCTACAGTAGTTAGAATCTTTTAATTAGCTGGCTGTTGTTGCTACTTGTTGTAATTGCTGTAGTTCGTGTTATAAAGATTTTCTGTGAGGTAAGTGACATATGAAAACGAATGGGGTTTCCACTATCGGGATTCGTGATTGAAATGAGTTTAGGCAATCAACAGATAGTTTCATATTTGTTTAATTTCATATTTTTTGGATTTGTGTTATTGTTAGGATTTCTTGCAATTCAGGGCTATTCTTTTGTGTTAATTATTGGAAGTCATGTTGTCGATGTATAGCAGTCAGATTGCATTGGGCTTGTATATTTTGGGTAATAAATGAATAGGTTAAGTTTGAGTTGTCTTTGTCAGAGAAAATTTTGTTAGTCAGTGTTTAATAAAAAAAAATAATTGAAGAGTTAGTTTCAGTGCTTAAGATCTTATTCGGGCGCGATTCTTTTTTCTTGTTGGTAAGTTTATTGTCTCCCCCCTTGGTGTCCTCTTTGTATCTCCGAAAGTTATAACTTCTGACTTCTATGCTTTGGACCAGAAGTCCGTACTTTGGGTCTCTTCTAGATAACTGAGTGGGAAGCCGATATTGAAAACTACAGTGGTCAACGAACTGTGTTCTACAGTTTTGACGAATATACGCGTAATTGTTAGGAAAATATTTTCTGGCAATTTAAAACTGTGTCCCGGGATGGCTAAAGTCGGTATGAGCATTGCCTGCGAAAGGCAGGGTTCCAGGTTTTTGAGCCCCGGCCTGGACGCGGTTTTAAATTCCACTTAAAGCAATAAATTTATTCGGGAATTGTTAGTTTACAGATATCAGAAATATTTAGTTTATGCTGTAACAGAACGTGCAACTCAGGTTAAATGCTCATTAACAGTTCTACTGAGTTCTTTTACTAATTTTAAGTATCTTGTAGACTGTGCGTCCAGAAAGCCGTTCAGCTTAAATATCTATCGATTATTAATGGTCAATCTGAGGTCATCAATCCCCTAGAACTACTTAAACCTAACTAACCTAAGGACATCACACACATCCATGCCCAAGGCAGGATTCGAACCTGCAACTATTGCGGTCGCGCGGTTCCAGACTGAAGCGCCTAGAACCGCTCAGCCACAGCGGCCGGCCAGTCAGACTTATTAATCATTCTTAGTACTGTGCAGGGGGAGTAGAAAGTCTTATGCATCGTAACCAAGCTTGCCACATCTTTATTTTAACATTCAGATAAAACAGAAGTAATCTGAATTTTTCCTCTAATAGAACACGCAATTCTCTATTCTTTCGCTCTCTTCGGTACCTGTAATTAGATTTCGTGTAATTCTGCAAGATAGAAAAGAAGGCTGCTTCTGAAGCCGACACTGTCTGTTAGCTAATCTGGCTCATACTACGTTGAATCAGGAACTACTTCACTGATCTTCCGATAACGAGAGTAAGCGAGAGACCTTTCAGTTGGTCGGCCACCTTTCTAAGTACTGCCTTATGCCGTTTCCCTGAACACCTGACATACGTGACGACAAGATTCCTTTATTGAAGGCCACGGCCAGTGCCTTCCGAGAACCTCAACACGTGTGTGGATACGAACTCCCATTTTGAACTTTTTAATGTCAAGGAGATATGGAAGAAAATAGAAAAGTGGCTGTTGACATAAGTTTGATGAAGTGATATTCGAGAAAGATAACGGTGAGTTTTCAATACTGTGAAAACACTAAGGTTTCCTTCGTGTTGGTGGACTCCAAAGTCTGCTATTCAGCGTCTATGGCTTTCGTTTTTTGAGACAGTGAGAGAGCAGCATTTATTTATTGTTTGGTTTATTGATGTCCTGCTGTATGCGTGTCAACGTTGCTCTGGCCTTGAAACGAATCGGCGATATCCGTGTCTGCTGATAACAATAGCTCCTATTTTAAGAATCCAACAGTGACGGCTGTGGAGAGTGCATCCTGGCGCAACTCGACACACGCAGGGCGAGTGCGGGTGATGCCGAGCTAGCGGGCGGTTAGAACAGCTCTCGCATTTACGAACGTAATGAAACTTCATTAGCTAATTAATTATTATGACACGCGGTATTGTATTTCATGCTATTTTGTAAAAAGACGACTTTTACTGACTTTCGTCGCCTACGTGGATGGTTAAGATAAATTTGTGTTCGCCATTTAAGTATCAACCTTTACTAATCACGGTGATCATTAAGTTTCAACTAATACTGATTACCGTGGACACGGATATTTCGTAAAAACAGTGACGTTAGCCTCGGTTTTTGAAAACAAGGAAAATTACACCTAAGTGCAAGAGTTACAAATTACATGGACTTCGAACAATGTTTTTTTTTTTTTTTTGTCCTACGGATGTTGTAACAGATTCACATTATTTCAGCAAACACTTAACGCTACGTTCGCCAGAAGTCTATGACGGTTAAATTGATACGCTGTTATACTGTGTTTCCTAGTTAGGATTTTCTAAAACTGCCCAACTTCGCGTTTAACGCTTTTATGTAACTCCTGTATCTGATTAAAAAAAGGTTGAGCTATTAGGCACTCTGGATTACATGGCATCGGACTTCAAAATAATGACAGAGCAGGAGGGCAGTCTTACTTCCAAGGTACGCGAGACAATTCACTAAAGTTCCTAATGTGTGCCTACTGGCAAGTGCCCTATCTAAATAAGGACGAAAAGGTTTTCATCAGTACTATAGCTTTTAAATAAATGCTGCGGTTCATTGTTCTTTACGTACAAGCAATATGCCCCTACTTGGACTAAGCACACTCGTTCGATAGTTACAATCACTCGCTTTTCACAGTTCTGTGTGAGTTTTCCACTGCTGCTCGGAACCTTTCGATCGCCTATTAATTATGTATGCTTTCTTCCGTTTCAAAAGTAAGCTCATTCTTCAAATTGTACGGTTTTATATACGATCTATCATAGCGCCCAAACCTGCGAACTGAGCCAAAGAAACTGGTACACCTGCGAAACATCGAGTAGGACCCCCGCGAGCACGCAGAAGTGCCGCAACACGACGTGGCATGGACTCGACTAATGTCTGAAGTAGTGCTGGAGGGAACTGGCACCATGAATCGTGCAGGGTTGTCCACAAATCCGTAACAGTACGTGGGGGTGGAGATCTCTTCTGAACAATACGTTGCAAGGCATCAAAGATATGCTCAATAATGTTCATATGTGGGGAGTTTGGTGGCCTTGGTGGCCAGCGAAGGTGTTTAACCCAAACTCAGAAGAGTGCTCCTGTAGCCACTCTGTAGCAACTCTGGACGTGTGGGGTGTCGCATTCTTCTGATGGAATTTCCCAACTCCGTCGGAACGCACAATGGACATTAATGGATGCAGGTGATCAGACAGGATGCTTAAGTATGTGTCACCTGTCAGAGTCGTATCTAGAGGTGTCAGGGGTCCTATATCACTCCAACTACACACGCCCAATACCATTACAGAACCTCCACCAGCTTGAAAAGTCCCCTGCTGACATGCAGCGTCCATGGATTCATTAAGTTGTCTTTATACCCGTACACGGAATTCGGTCGATACAATCTGAAACGAGACTCGCCCGACTAGGAAACATGACTATCAAAAGTCCAACGTCGGTGTTGATGGACCCAGGCCAAACGTAAAGTTTTGTGTCATGCTGTTATCAAGGGCACACGAGCATACCTTCTGCTCCAAAAGCCCATATCGGTGATGTTTCGTTGAATGGTTCGTACGCTGCTGACACTTGTTGATGGCCCAGCACTGAAATCTACAGCAATTTGCGAAGGGCTGCACTTCTGTCACGTTGAACGATTCTCTTCAGTCGTCGTTGGTGCCGTTCTTGCAGGATCTTTTTCCGGCCGCAGCGATGTTAGAGATAACGTCCTTATTTATTTGTTGGATGCATTCCAGTCTACGCCTCCCCCTACCGTTTTTACCCTCTGGAGGTCGCTCTAGTACCATGAAGGTTATTCCCTGATGCCTTAACACTTGTATCATCCTGTCACTTCTTCTTGTCAGTGTTGTCCCTATATTCCTTTCTCCCCCCATTCTGTGAAGGAACTCCTCATTTTATATCATATCAATCCACCTAATTATTGACATTCTTCAGTAGCACCACATCTCAAACTCCTAACGTCTATTCTCAGAAATCTGTTTCTAAAATTGGGGCCTATATGATACTAGCAGATTTCATTTTGGACATGAATGCCCTCTTTACCTGTGCTACTCTGCTTTTTATGCCCCCTCGCTCCGTCTGCAATGGATTATTTTGCTTTGGGGGTAGCAGAATTCCTTAACTTCGTCTCTCTGGTGATCACCGGTTTTGATGTTTTCTCGCAGTTCTCATGTCTGCAACGTCTCATTACCTTCGCCTTCCTCCGCCATATGATGTACTCATTAGACTGTTCATTCTGTGATTCTTCTTCATCTTCACTGAGGACAGTAATGTCATCAGCGAATGTTTCACCCCGAATTTTAATGCCACGTTACAAGTCTTAGTTTTTCCACGAATATATTTCGCGTTCGCTCGAGCAACCAGGACCAGCCCTGCAGGCTTGCTCAGGCTAGATCGACTAATTATCTCGCGCCAAATATCGAAAAGCGCTAAGCCGCGTCCTGCTTGTAGAATGAAGCATCGCAGTGACTGAGTCTACTCCTGTGGAGCGAAGGTCAGTAAGGGCAGGTTCTATTTCTCAGGAATTGATTTCATCCGTCATAACCCATGTTTTATGAAAGCCTGCAACTGTGTCATTTAAGATTTGAGTAATGAAAATTGCACCAGCGACTTATCTTTTCATGCCTAGCACAGCGCGTTTCGAGAGTATATTCTCTTTTTCAAGTGCATTTATTTATATGAATATTTTTCCTGGTACTTCCATGTGTAACTTTCTGCTGCACTTGCACTGTAGATGGCTTTTTGATGTTATACAGCAATCGGAAAATTAGACGAAATGAATCTTGGAGTATTTTTATATGGTAATGTTGGAAATGGTGTTTTTGTTTATATACTTGCTTCCTACATTACACAGAATGTCACAAACACAAAAATCATTAGTTACGCTGTTTGTTTTTGCAATCAACACGTGCTAATAAGATATTACGTCACTATGGTTTCACAAAGATTTTCTACTTTGTCACAGGTGTTACAGCGCTTTTGAATTATGTTCTTTTAAGGAAGGTTCCTGGATGCTGAATATTTTCTGTTCTAGGTGGTGTATGAAAATGTCTGTCGCGCCAGAGACAAGCTGAGGTGGCAAAATCCTATGACACCTCCTAATATTTTGTTGGACCTCCTTTAGTGCGGTGTAGTGCAGCAACTCGACGTGGCATGGACTCAACAAACCAATGGAAGTCCTCTGTAGAAATACTGCACCACGCTGCCTCTACAGCCGTCCACAATTGCGAAACTGTTGCCGATGCAGGCTGTTGTGTACGAACTGACCTCTCCATAACGTCCCACATATGTTCCATGGGTAGCCAAATCACTCGCTCGAATTTTCCAGAACGTTCTTCAAACCAATTGCGAACGCTTGTGGCCCGGTGACGTGGCGCATTTAAACTCATAAAAATTACATCGTTTTTTGGGACATGAAATGCTTGTACGGCTGAAAATGGCCTCCAAGTACCTGAACATAATTATTTCCAGTGAATGATCGGCTCAGTTAGACCAGAGAACCCGGTCCATTCCATGTAAACACTGCCCACACCACTATGGAGCCACCAGCAGCTTGCGCAGTGCCATGTTGACATTTGGGTCCATGGCTTTGCGGGATCTGCGCCATAGTCGAACCCTACCAGCACTTTTTACCAACTGAAATCTGTACTCATCTTATCAGGCCACAGTTTACCACTCGTCTAGGATCCGACCGATATGGCCTTGAGCTCAGGAGAAGCGCTGCAGGCGATGTCATGCTTTTAGCGTCGGTCGGCCGCTGCCATGGACCTCTAACGCCAAATTTCGCCACATTGTCCAAACGGATACGTTCTTCGTGCGATCCACACTGATTTCTACGGTTATTTCACGCCGTGTTGCTTGCTTAATAGCATTGACAACTACACTCCTGGAAATGGAAAAAAGAACACATTGACACCGGTGTGTCAGACCCACCATACTTGCTCCGGACACTGCGAGAGGGCTGTACAAGCAATGATCACACGCACGGCACAGCGGACGCACCAGGAACCGCGGTGTTGGCCGTCGAATGGCGCTAGCTGCGCAGCATTTGTGCACCGCCGCCGTCAGTGTCAGCCAGTTTGCCGTGGCATACGGAGCTCCATCGCAGTCTTTAACACTGGTAGCATGCCGCGACAGCATGGACGTGAACCGTATGTGCAGTTGACGGACTTTGAGCGAGGGCGTATAGTGGGCATGCGGGAGGCCGGGTGGACGTACCGCCGAATTGCTCAACACGTGGGGCGTGAGGTCTCCACAGTACATCGATGTTGTCGCCAGTGGTCGGGGGAAGGTGCACGTGACCGTCGACCTGGGACCGCACCGCAGCGACGCACGGATGCACGCCAAGACCGTAGGATCCTACGCAGTGCCGTAGGGGACCGCACCGCCACTTCCCAGCAAATTAGGGACACTGTTGCTCCTGGGGTATCGGCGAGGACCATTCGCAACCGTCTCCATGAAGCTGGGCTACGGTCCCGCACACCGTTAGGCCGTCTCCCGCTCACGCCCCAACATCGTGCAGCCCGCCTCCAGTGGTGTCGCGACAGGCGTGAATGGAGGGACGAATGGAGACGTGTCGTCTTCAGCGATGAGAGTCGCTTCTGCCTTGGTGCCAATGATGGTCGTATGCGTGTTTGGCGCCGTGCAGGTGAGCGCCACAATCAGGACTGCATACGACCGAGGCACACAGGGCCAACACCCGGCATCATTGTGTGGGGAGCGATCTCCTACACTGGCCGTACACCACTGGTGATCGTCGAGGGGACACTGAATAGTGCACGGTACATCCAAACCGTCATCGAACCCATCGTTCTACCATTCCTAGACCGGCAAGGGAACTTGCTGTTCCAACACGACAATGCACGTCCGCATGTATCCCGTGCCACCCAACGTGCTCTAGAAGGTGTAAGCCAACTACCCTGGCCAGCAATATCTCCGGATCTGTCCCCCATTGAGCATGTTTGGGACTGGATGAAGCGTCGTCTCACGCGGTCTGCACGTCCAGCACGAACGCTGGTCCAACTGAGGCGCCAGGTGGAAATGGCATGGCAAGCCGTTCCACAGGACTACATCCAGCATCTCTACGATCGTCTCCATGGGAGAATAGCAGCCTGCATTGCTGCGAAAGGTGGATATACACTGTACTAGTGCCGACATTGTGCATGCTCTGTTGCCTGTGTCTATGTGCCTGTGGTTCTGTCAGTGTGATCATGTGATGTATCTGACCCCAGGAATGTGTCAATAAAGTTTCCCCTTCCTGGGACAATGAATTCACGGTGTTCTTATTTCAATTTCCAGGAGTGTATAAGCAAACGCTGCTACTCTTCTTCGTTAAGCAAAGACCGCCGGCCACTGCGTTGTCCTTGGTGAGAGGTAAAGCCTGAAATTTGGTATTCTCGGGACAGTCTTTGCACTGTGAATCTCTTAATATTGAATCCCCTAACTATTTCGGAAACTGAATGTCCCATGCGTCTAGCTCCAGCTACCATTCCGCGTTCAAACTCTGTTGATTCCCGTCTTGAGGCCATAATCACATGGGAAACCATTTCACACGAATCACCTGAGTATAAATGTTAGCTCCGCCAATGCACTGCCCTTTTGCACCTTGTGAACACGATCCTGCCGCCATCTGTATACTGTTTGTGCATATCACTCTTCCACGACTTTTATCACCTCAGTGTAGATGAAGCCATGGCCAACCCATCTGGTTGTTGATAGACATTACCACTAAATACAAAGTATTTGTGGTTGTGTATTATAATATTTACTTTTACAACTATTGACAACTGAAAAATCGATTACATTTTATATATATGAGGAAAATTATGTATTTATGAAAATTGCAACAGTTGTCATATGCAGGAAAAACATTCGAAAACCTTAATTGATTGACTATCTAGTTTATAATTGACGGTTTTTTCTCTTTGCTTTTCCTAGTGTACAAAAATTTCAAGCTTCTCCATTAAACCCATTGTATGTAATTTTGGATGTGGTAGAGTATATGAAGATCTATGTTTTCGAAGGGGTATCCTACGTCTTTTATGTGTGTTGCTATTGCTGATTTTAAATTGGTTAAGTGTGTAACAGTTGTGTTCAGTAGATCTAATTTGAAAGTTCCAGCCAGTTTGTACTATGTAGTAGCTTGAGGAAGTTAAATTGTGATTTTGTGTATTCCTGAGTCTGAAAATATATCTTTCTTATTGTTTAAGGTGTGGAATAATTTATGTTGTAGTTTGTTGTTTGTGAGAAAGCTACTTTCACTTTACGTGACCTAAGTAGGTTTGCAGTTTTTTGAGAAACGTTGCCTAGTTGACTGTATTATTCGTTCTTTCAAAAGAGCCAGAATTTTTTTCCGTTTTTGTTATTTGTTTCTGCAAATTGTCTATCGGTCAGATGGGGTTGTCACTGTCCCCTGCAATTTGCTTAATGGTGTCTGATTCTTTCTCCCTGTTCTCTTTGTCCATTGGGATTTTGTTTGCTCTGTGTAGCGTCGTATTGCATGCAGCTTTGTCACATAAATCTTTGTGATATAATATGGCAACACCGTGTTGTTGGAAGTTGTACTTTTTCTGTATATTTTTTGATTGTGTCCGTTGTTTTGATTTTATATCCACAAATCTTAAAATCAATGCTGTTTTTTCGTATTCGTCTGTGAAATTTATTTTCTTTTGTTCATTATTAAACAAATTTATGATGTTATTGATGTGACCTTTCAGTAAAATTAAGGCATCATCTTTCGTAGTACAGTATGCTTTTTAAGCAGGGTACCTGGCTGCTGAATTTTCCTGTTCTAGGTGGACTATGAAATGTCTGCTGTTGTGCCAGATATGGATGAGCCCATCTGGTTGTTAATAAACATTAAAGCTGCGTACAAAGTAACTGCAGTTGAGGATTATTTCTATATAAATTCAATAATTTCAGATTGTGAACACCTTTTCGCTGTAGTAAGTTGTCCTTTACTATTTCAGAGGCTTCATTAACAGGTATATTCGAATATAGGTTTGTGATGTCACCATCTACACACATCAAAAAAGTTCTGCATCACCCCCGTTCCCAGAACTCCTGAAGATCGACGTTGACTGTGGATATTGTATCACAGACACAGCCCCTTTGACTGTTCAGAGGCGTCACTAAACCCACCCAAAGATGTAAACAACCATGCATGGGCAGCGCCTATTAGACGGAGGGGTTCCGACAGCCGATCAGTTCCAGTCATTCCTTCAGGAAGGAGGTACACGGATTGTGGTGTCTGTGGTTCAGCCATGCCTAGACGGTCAATACCGCGGTTCGATCGCGTCCGCATTGTTACTTCGTGACAGGAAGGGCTCTCACGAACGGAAGTGTCCAGTCGTCCCTAGTGAACCAAAGCGATGTAGTTCGGACATGGAGGAGATGCAGAGAGACAGGAACTGTCGATGACATGCCTCGCGCAAGCCGCCCAAGGGCTACTGGTGCAGTGGATGACCGCTACCTACGGATTATGGCTCGGAGGAACCCTGCCAGCAGTGCCACCATGTTGAATAATGCTTTTCGCACAGCCACAGGACGTCGTGTTACGACTGAAACTGTACACAATTGGCTGCATAATGTGCAACTAACTCCCGACGTCCATGGCGAGGTCCATCATTCCAACCACAACACCATGCACGACACCACGGTTACAGATGGGCCCAACAACATGCCGAATGGACTGCTCAGGATTGGCATCACGTTCTCTTCACCGATGAGTGTCGCATATGGTTTCAACCAGACAAATGTCGAAGACGTCTTTGGGGGCAACCTGGTCAAGCTGAACGCCTTAGACACACTGTCCAGCGAGTGGAGCAAGGCGGAGGTTCCCTGGTGTTTTGTGGTGGCATTATGTGAGGTCGACGTACGCCGCTGGTGGTCAAGGAAGGCGCCATAACGGCTGTACGATACGTGAATACCATCCTTGGAGCGATAGTGCAACTATATTGGCAGCATATTAGCGAGGCATTCGTCTTCATGGACGACAATTCGCGCCCCCATTGTGCACATCTTGTGAATGACATTCTTCAAAATGGTGCAAATGGCTGTGAGGTCATCAGTCCCCTACAACTTAGAACTACTTAAACCTTGGTAAATGATGACAGCCAAAACAGTTGCAGGACAAAGATGTATTAAAATTCTTGACCATGGTTTCGGTGTATCTAAATATATTTTCATCAGAAGTAAAATACACTAACATCACATCCTGAAATGGAGATTCATAAAACAATTCTGCCAAAGGCGTCGTCAGTAGTATTCTGCCTGTTTACATATCTCTGTATCTGAATACGCATGCCTCTGCCAGAGTCTTTGGCGCTTCAGTGTATATTCTGTCGTGTTATTTGTGTAAATGAGCCAGATAGCGATGACCATTTGTGCCAAAACGGTCTCACTTATTTGACGTATGTTACAATTGCTGCAATATTAGAAAGGCCTATTGCAGACAGTGCTAAATATACATAATCAAATCGAGAAACCGTACCACTCTTGGGTATTATTCGTAGAAAAAGCTTTTTCAATATTATTCGGTAGTTCTGTTTCTCATGTAGCAAAACGTTTGACGAATTTTGATTATGTAACAGATTCTTTCGCAGAAAGTAAAGAATCCCATGTAAAGCGGTAGCAAGGTCAGAGAGAAAAAAATGCTGAGACCTAAGGATTGAAGAAATGTGCCCTTATCTTGTTTGTCACTTGTCTTTGCTGGTTTTATATTTCTTATGTTTAGTTTAATGTCACACAAAAGAGAAAGTTATTAGTTAATAGGCAATAAAGAGTGCAAGTTTTTTGCAGAGTTCTTATTCTCCCGGTCACAGATAATCCTACCCCTTCCTTTACAAAATATATGAATTCAACTGTGATATGCGATAGAAGAATGCTATGTGAAGAGGCGTGGCACTGCACTTTGGCACACTTAAGACCAAATAACATGTCTTACATTTCCTCGAACATATATGTTATATACATCAAGCTCTTCAGAAAGATGTGGTCGACAAAATGAACATTTTTTGGAAAAATCGATTATCGATTTTTAAAATTTCTGACGTTGTATCTCAAATGCTCGAGCGGGAGGGGGGGTGGAGGGGGTACCTAATCAAGATTTTGCCCCGGTTCGGAAATGTCATAGGTCCAGGGATGGCCTTATCTATTCCATGCCTGAAAGCTACCTGCTCCTATTTATATTGTGTTCTTGTGCCATGTTTCTGTCGAAAGTTGACTAATGCTCGTTTTGAAACTGTCACCAACTCATGGTTCTTTCAACTTATGCTATGAATCACGTTCAGGGTGCACATCTGCTGCTGGAAATGCTCTGCGACTGACACGTTGACTGCCACGGGGGTGTCGGCGGCGACAGGAGAGCCCCACATCTGGTGCCGTGTGCTCGCGGTATTATCAGTAAAGACGAGAATTCCATGCAAATTCATTTTTATAAGATCTTTGGACATAGCTCATAGTTAGTACTTATCCATTTCATTACTTTCTTATTACAAATATGTGTATTTTTTCGGTGCATATATGCATATTTTGACCTTTTTGGGAATGAAAAATGCATAATGCATATATAAGGCACTTTTGTTTGATTAGGCATGCAATCATTGTTTTCAGTTTAGGTTAAAATCAACAGTCGAAGTAGCAATAACATTTGTTTATTTACCGGTTTCGGCTTATGTTAGAGCCATCTTCAGAATTCCTATGGCTGGTGCTGGCATATATCACGAGAAAACCGAGGAGTCGCCAGTACCAGCCATAGGGGGCCAAGGATTCTGAAGATGGCTCTAACATAAGCCGAAACCGGTAAATAAACAAATGTTATTGCGATCTCGACTGTTGATTTTAACCTAAATATGGAATCAGGTCGCTGCACTCCAGAGACAATGTAGTCCAAACTAATGATTTTCAGTTTGGATGAATGTTTGAATGATCTTTAGCAGACACCTCAGTTTTAAGATTTTTATGATTGTTATTTTTGTTCCAGGAATATGGACTAAAAAGGGGGAATAACAGGAACAGAAATTTAACATTTGACAATAGGATGACTTTCCTAGAATTTTATCGACAGTCCTCTGCAGAGCACGTGACACAAACATATTTATTTCTCCACATCGACCACAGGCGAGCCTCTGACCTCCCGACAACGGAAATTCATCCTTTTACGTCAGGTACCGCAGCTGAAACAACAATAACACAGCTGAAGACCGGTCTTGTGGAATTTGAACAAACCTCACTAGCAATTTCGATTCTTCTAAAACTGAAATCGTTCCGTAAACTGTCTTCGCGCTATGTGTTTGAACCTTGGAAGTTTGTACAATTCTGTTTGCTTGTATTAATGTGCTTCTAATAAGCCTGCAAGTAAAAGTTCCAGAAGTGTACTCGTTGCACAGTGGATAAGAGGAAAGGATTTTATTGGATCAGATGGCGATGTATGCTTTGACTGTTGTAGTAAACAGATAAGCTATTTTTTCGGAAAATTTTCAATGTCACTTGTTTATTTCGAAAACAATACAAAATTTATTTTAGAGAATTAATTAAATCGGCAACGGCCTTTGTCGCAGTGGATACACCGGTTCCCGTCAGTTCACCGAAGTTCAGGACTGTCGGGCGTGACGCGTACTTGGATAGGTGACGCCATGCTCTGTAGTCATTTTTCGGGGTGCACTCAGCCTTGTGATGCCAACTGAGGAGCTACTTGACCGAATAGTAGCGGCTCCGCGCAAAGAAAACCAACGTTACGACCGGGAGGGCGGTGTACTGACCACACGCCCCTCCTATCCGCATCCTCAGCTAAGGATGACACGGCGGTCGGATAGTCCCGATGGGGCACTTGTGGCCTGAAGACGGAGTGCTAGTGCTAATTAAATGAGAATGTCAGTTTTTAAAAAATCATTTTCAGTTTAACCTGGATGTGGTTGTGGCTTCCTGGTGTTCTACTTGCTGTAGATTTCTTGCAGTTCACATTATCATCACTTCCACCACAATCGTTACTATCACCACTGTTGTCGCTGTGAGTTGTGCCCACAAACTCATCTTCTTCGTCAGAAAACTCCGATAACGCTGTGTCACCGACATAAAAATCTTATACATCTAACATCCTCAGTGACTGTTGACCAGTGAAACCAGTCGGTTCAAAATGGTTCAAATGGCTCTGAGCACTATGGGACTTAACATCTGTGGTCATCAGTCCCCTAGAACTTAGAACTACTTAAACCTAACTAACCTAAGGATATCACACACATCCATGCCCGAGGCAGGATTCGAACCTGCGACCGTAGCGGTCACGCGGTTCCAGACTGAAGCGCCTAGAACCGCACGGCCACACCGGCCGGCGAAACCAGTCGTTTCTCGACGTTGTCGTGCGGCTCCACTGGTTGACGGCACGTAATCCATTTGAGCTAAGACCATTTATGCTCGTATGATATCGAAAAGCAGACCACACTGTTCGTATAAATCAGCAGTCAACTTTATAAGGGGGGCAGAGCGACTTTGAAATTGCTTAAGAACTAGTAATAAAAACTCTAAAGTAGTAAAACACAAAATTCAGAACGTTGAACAAGACATTGTACATGATTACCTGTGCACCGGCGTCTATTTAAACAGGAATACAAATTAATACACAGTACTGCAAGAGTGGAGCTTGTGACCGGCGGCTGGCACAGGCAGTCATGCGCGAACATCTGCCGGCTCCACTGCAGCCTTGTGGCTGTCAACGTGTTAAAAATCTCTGTCCCACAGGTTTCCGTTTGAGGGCGTTGCTGCAGCGTGTATGCAACGCAGAGTGACTCCGATGTTCGAATGTAAGCACCGATATCTAAGCAAAGAATTAGTGTGGTATTCATGTCTCCTTAATGCGTGCGGTAAATGTGGAAATGTGAACCATGGCGACGTTTTACCAAATGCCTTCAAACAGGACCAACGTGCTGTTATTCTTTTCTTGGCTGCTGAAGGGCAAACATCGGCAGACGTCGATCGGAGAATGAAGACTGTGCACGAGGCAACATATCTGACGAGAACCACCGTTGTGAAATGGTGCGCCAAGTTCCGTGCTGATCTTGAAGTTTACCAAACCGATCACTTCAACCTGGTGCGCCGGTGGGATGATCGCCTCAATGCTCACGGCAGTTCAGTCTGATTGCCATGCCGATTCTAGGTTGTACGGCCTTCGAACGGAATATTTTTGCTTCCCCCTTATACAGGGTAAGTCAGGAGGTAAGATACAAGCTTAGAGGGATGATAATATTGATGATTCTGAACAGAAAACTTCGTATGGACATATGACCTCTCGCGAATGATTTACTAGGTAATACAACCTTAACGTCAGTTTTGTTGTTCTTCTTGAATAACTGGAAAACCGCGGCGTATAGAGAAAACGTGTCGCGGTAAAAAATCAAACTAAATTAAATTTCCTACAGAGAACGTCATATTCTTTTTTTTGCTCTCGGACTTCTAGTCCACGTGAAGAGATCTTGAGAATATTGGAAATATCGCGCCACGCTCGTGTGCTGTAGCTTAGATAGTTTCCGCAGGCTAATTTGAGGTACTCCCTGACTTGATAGACCACAAGTTCGTCTCAGCTTCCTCTACACTAATGCGGTACATTGTAAACAGTGACGATGTACTGAAAAAAAGGAAATAAATAACAACAGACATTAAGCGGGTTATCTCGGAAACCATTCAGAAGAGAGCGTATATCTATGTGAAGTTTTTTGTTCAGAATCAGTAATGCTATCAACACTCAAAGCTTGTACCTTTCCTCCTGATTCACCACGTATAGCCTATTTGAAGCATTCCTGTGTCCGCAAGTCTCTTCCACGTATAAAATCTTTCTCCGTGATTCTTAAACGAAATGTTAGCAATGATTAATCTGTGCTGTGTGCAGATTTCTACTGGCGGGGTCGCTTTCTATTCATTTCTCCCTGTTCATGTCCCCCTACTACTTTTCCTTTCAATATGCAATTATAGTCCCTTATCCGAATTAAATTTTCGTCTTCGTTAAAAATGTAAATATAATGAGGGAAAAAATGGAATACCAAAAAATACACGGTTATTACAAATGATTGAAGCGATTTCACAGCTCTGCAATAACTTTATTATTTGAGATATTTTCACAATGCTTTGCACACACATACAAAAACTCAAACAGTTTTTTTAGGCATTCACAAATGTTCGATATGTGCCCCTTTAGTGATTCGGCAGACATCAAGCTGATAATCAAGTTCGTCCCACACTCGGCGCAGCATGTCTCCATCAATGAGTTTGAAAGCATCGTTGATGCGAGCTCGCAGTTCTGGCACGTTTCTTGGTAGAGGAGGTTTAAACACTGAATCTTTCACATAACCCCATCACTTCATCACTGAAAACAAGTTTCGCACTGAACGCACCCTCTTCCATGAGCTGTTGCAACCGCGCCGAAAATTCAAAGCGTTTGACTTTGTCATCGGGTGTCGGGGCTTGTAGCAATTGTAAACGGTAAGGCTTCTGCTTTAGCCTGTTCCGTAAGATTTTCCAAACCGTCGGCTGTGGTACGTTTAGCTCCCTGCTTGCTTTATTCGTCGACTTCCGCGGGCTACGCGTGAAACTTGCCCGCACGCGTTCAACCGTTTCTTCGCTCACTGCAGGCCGACCCGTTGATTTCCCCTTACAGAGGCATCCAGAAGCTTTAAACTGCGCATACCATCGCCGAATGGAGTTAGCAGTTGGTGGATCTTTGTTGAACTTCGTCCTGAAGTGTCGTTGCACTGTTATGAGTGACTGATGTGAGTGCATTTCAAGCACGACGTACGCTTTCTCGGCTCCTGTCGCCATTTTGTCTCACTGTGCTCTCGAGCACTCTGGCGGCAGAAACCTGAAGACCGGCTTCAGCCGAACAAAACTTTATGAGCTTTTCTACGTATCTGTAGTGTGTCGTGACCATATGTCAATGAATGGAGCTACAGTGAATTTATGAAATCGCTTCAATCATTTGTAATAGCCCTGTAGTTAACGTCGGATAATGTAATTTCAGGAACACATTTGTCTTGGAAACATACGAGGGTAAGTCAATTATTATCCGCAAAGTAGTTATAAAATTTTATTGTAATCAAGTAGGAAACTTACAAGAACATCATTTTTCGACATAGTCTCCTTGCGTTTGAACGCACTTGGTCGATCGTTGTACAAGCTTCCTGATGCCCTCATAAAAGAAGGTTCTCGGTTGAGCTGCGAGCCAGGAATGCACCGCTTCTTTCACTGCTTCGTCCGAGGCGAATCGACGGCCCCTTAATGCGTATTTGAGTGGACCAAACAAGTGATAGTCAGAAGGGGCAAGGTCGAGACTATATGGAGGATGACCCAGTGCTTCAAATTTGAGTTTCTGGAGCGTTTCACCAGTGTGGACAGCAGTATGCGGACGGGCATTGTCATGTAACAACACAACACCTTTTGACAGGCGTTTGCTTCGAATTGCAGGCTTTAGCAGTAAGTTACAGTAAGCATCTCACTGTAACGTACACTGTCTATTGTTGTGCCCCTTTCCCCATAATGTTCCGGTACTGGACCTTGTGCGTAAACTGTAAGCATCAATTTTCCTGCGGACGGTTGGGTCTTGAACTTTTTCTTGCACGGCGAATTTGGATGTTTCCATTCCATACTCAGCTGTTTACTCTCCGGCTCGTAATGATGGATCTATGTTTCGTCACCAGTGATGATCCTGTCTAAGAAGATGTCCCCTTCGTTACCATAGCGATCCAAATGTTTTTGCAGATGTCAAATCGCGTTTGTTTATGCAACTGTGTGAGTTGTTTTGGGACCCATCTCGCACAAACTTTATGAAACCCAAGTCTATTGTGGATGATTTCATAGGCAGAACCGAGACTAATTTGCAGATCATGTGCCAGTTCGTCAATGGTTAAACGTCTGTCGAATCATTCCACGTGAACGCTCAAAGGTTTCTTCATTTGTGGCGGTAAACAATCGTCCAGCTCCTTCACCGTGCGTAACACTTGTGCGACCGTTTCGGAACTTTTCGATCCATTCGTAAACACTCCGTTGTGGCAAAACACTGTTCCCGTACTGTACCGAAAGTCTTCGATGAATTTCAGCCCCTGATACGCCTTCCAACCACAAAAAACGGATCACTGAACGTTGCTCTTCTTTGGTGCAAATAGACAGCCGTGATAAACAGCACGGCAGCGATTACGAAACTAACCTAGCATCTTGAAAATTGCAAAGATATAACAACAAATAAACAAACCATGCGTCTTCAACGAAAAACGACAGTACTACCAAAATAACAAAAATATAACTGAATTTCGGATAATAATTGACTTGTTGGGTCACAAAAGCGATATGTGGGCGAGCGTTATCCTGTTGGAAAACACCCCTTGGTGTGTTGCTCATGGCCGGGCGAAGTGGCCGTGGCGGTGCGGTTAAAGGCGCTGCAGTCTGGAACCGCAAGACCGCTACGGTCGCAGGTTCGAATCCTGCCTCGGGCATGGATGTTTGTGATGTCCTTAGGTTAGTTAGGTTTAACTAGTTCTACGTTCTAGGGGACTAATGACCACAGCAGTTGAGTCCCATAGTGCTCAGAGCCATTTGAACCATTTTTTGTGTTGGTCATGAATGGCAGCACAACAGGTCGAATCACCAGATTGACCAGGAGAGTGCTCCTGCTGTCATACGAAATCGCATCCCATACTACAACTCCAGGTGTAGTTGGTGGGTGTCTAGTACGCAGAAGCCGCGCGGGATTAGCCGAGCGGTCTCAGGCGCTGCAGTCATTGACTGTGCGGCTGATCCCGGCGGAGGTTCGAGTCCTCCCTCGGGCATGGGTGTGTGTGTTTGTCCTTAGGATAATTTAGGTTAAGTAGTGTGTAAGCTTGGGGACTGATGAGCTTAGCAGTTGAGTCCCATAAGATTTCACATACACACACACACACACACACACACACACACACACACACACATCTAGTACGCAGAAGGTGTAACATCCCCTTAGAAAAATTATAAATGACTGTGCTGGTAAACTTCTACGTTATTTGATTTTCAAACAGCAGAGCATAACTGAACGTACTCAGACATTTCTCTCTTAAGTTATTCTGACCATCACTAAACTGACACATAATATTTTTAGCGCAACGCTATCTCACTTACAATAATCACTTCAAAAGAATGGCCCTGACTAACAATAATCTACACCTTTCATGAATCACTTACCTCACAAAAATCTTCGTTACTCGAACTACTGCAATACAGGTAGCGCCAATACTGCCAGCTTAATAAAAGATTCTACTTACTGAAGGCACTAACTACTGATAGGAATAGTTAGCAAATGAAAGATTTTGATAGAGAACAAACAATGTAGATACCTTAATAGTGTTCAAAAGTCATCATACATATATGTATCCATTCATTACATCCATCTTTACAAATTTCCTTTTCTGGCGGACACACGTCCAGATCGTCCGTTCTCACAACTCTGTCATCTCTCTCCCCACATCCACCACTGCTGGCGGCTCACCTCCAACTGCGCAACGCTATGCGCTGTTCACATCCAACTGCCCAACACTGCAATAGCGAATATTCCAACAATGCCAACCAGCCACAGACCGCACACAGCACAGTCAGTGATTTTCATATAGGGCGCTAAGTGGTGTTACCAACATAAAAACCTGAACAGCCTACTTACAAAGGTTCGTTGCAGGCCCTCAACTAGCCTCATTCTAAGCAACACACGGCCACCAATGGCACCGAGGCAGAACCAGATTTCATCAGAAAACACAACAGACCTCCGTTCTGCCCTTCGACGAGTTCTCGCTTGACGCCACTGAAGTCACAAATGGTGGAGGTTTGGAGTGAACACCGCTTCCAGCAGTAATGTACAGAGGCAACATTCCTGACAAGTCTACCTGCAGTATCGTAGGAGGAACATCCAACTTCTATTAGCCCTATTACACAACCTCGCCGCGCGGGATTAGCCGAGCGGTCTGGGCGCTGCAGTCATGGACTGTGCGGCTGGTCCCGGCGGAGGTTCGAGTCCTCCCTCAGGCATGGGTGTGTGTGTGTTTGTCCTTAGGTTAAGTAGTGTGTAAGCCTAGGGACTGATGACCTTAGCAGTTAAGTCCTATAAGATTTGACACACATTTTTTTTAACACAACCTCCTTCAAGCTCAGTGTCAACGAGGTGACGATAAGGATGTCTTTGAGGGCTTGAAAGCTTTCTTGACAGATATCCACTCACCAATTCGAGCCTCGAAGGTAACTAACGCTAACGACCGTTACAGAGTGTATTTGAAGCAAATACATCATCTTTCAAATATAGAGAGACTCCTAACACAAAAAAAAAAAAAAAAAAAAAAAAAGGCTCTGAGTACTATGGGACTTAACATCTGAGGTCATAAGTCCCCTAGACTTAGAACTACTTAAACCTAACTAACCTAAGGACAGCACCCACATCCATGCCCGAGGCAGGATTCGAACCTGCGACCGTAGCAGCAGCGCGGTCCGGACTGAAGCGCCTAGAACCGCTCGGCCACAACGGCCGGCAGACTCCTAACAACCTTCTTTTATGTCGGACAACTCTTCCTGGCATTAAAGAATTTTTTTCCGTCAGAGTAACTCGATTTTTATCATTCAGCACTCATTCGGCCTATTCATCACCTGCCGAGGTAGAAGACATGTTGTTGAGGTCTTCAGTCCTGAGACTGGTTTGATGCAGCTCTCCATGCTACTCTATCCTGTGCAAGCTGCTTCATCTTCCAGTAAGTACTGCAGCCTACATCCTCCTGAATATTCTAAGTGTATTCATCTTTTGGTCTCCCTCGACGATTTTTACCCTCCACGCTTCCCTCCAATACTAAATTGGTGATCCCTTGATGCCTCAGAACATGTCCTACCAACCGATCTCTTCTTCTAGTCAAGTCGTGCCACAAACTTCTCTTCTCCCCAATCCTATTCAATACCTCGTCATTAGTTACGTGATCTACCCACCTCATCTTCAGCATTCTTTTGTAGCACCACATTTCGAAAGCTTCTATTCTCTTCTTGTCCAAACTGGTTATCGTCCATGTTTCACTTTCATACATGGCTACACTCCATAAAAATACTTTCAGAAACGACTTCCTGACACTTAAATCTATACTTGATGTTAACAAATTTCTCTTCTTCTGAAACGCTTTCCTTGCCATTGCCAGTCTACATTTTATATCCTCTCTACTTCGACCATTGTCAGTCATTTTGCTCCCCAAATAGCAACACTCCTTTACTACTTTAAGTGTCTCATTTCCTAATCTAATTCCCTCAGCATCACCCGAATTAACTCGACTACATTCCATTATCCTCGTTTTAATTTTGTTGATGTTCATCTTATATCCTCCTTTCAAGACACTGTCCCTTTCATTCAACTGCTCTTCCAAGTCCTTTGCTGTATCTGATAGAATTACAATGTCATCGGCGAACCTAAAAGTTTTTATTTCTTCTCCATGAATTTTAATACCTACTCCGAATTTTTCTTTTGTTTCCTTTACTGCTTGTTCAATATACAGATTGAATAACATCGGGGAGAGGCTACAACCCTGTCTCACTCCCTTCCCAACCAATGCTTCCCTTTCATGTCCCTCGACTCTTATAATTGCCATCTGGTTTCTGTACAAATTGTAAATAGCCTTTCGCTCCCTGTATTTTACCCCTGCCACCTTCAGAATTTGAAAGAGAGTATTTCTATCAACATTGTCAAAAGCTTTCTCTAAGTCTACAAATGCTAGAAAAGAAGGTTTGCCTTTTCTTAATATAGCTTCTAAGATAAGACGTAGGGTCAAAATGGCTTTGAGCACTATGGGACTCAACTTCTGAGGTCATCAGTCCACTAGAACTTAGAACTACTTAAACCTAACTAACCTAAGGACATCACACACATCCATGCCCGAGGCAGGATTCGAACCTGCGACCGTAGCGGTCGCGCGGTTCCAGACTGTAGCGCCTAGAACCGCTCGGCCACTCTGGCCTGCCCGTAGGGTCAGTATTGCCTCACGTGTTCCAACATTTCTACGGAATACAAACTGGTCTTCCCCGAGGTCGGCTTCTACTAGTTTTTTCCATTCGTCTGTAAAGAATCGCGTTAGTATTTTGCAGCCGTGACTTATTAAACTGATAGTTCGGTAATTTTCACATCTGTCAATACCTACTTTCTTTGGGATTGGAACTATTATATTATTCTTGAAGTCTGAGGGTATTTCGCCTGTGTCATACATTTTGCTCACCAGATGGTAGAGTTTTGTCAGGACTGGCTCTCTCAAGGCTGTCAGTAGTTCTAATGGAATGTTGTCTACTCCCGGGGCCTTGTTTCGACTTAGGTCTTTCAGTGCTCTGACAAACTCTTCACGCACTATCATATCTCCCATTTCATCTTCATCTGTATCCTCTTCCATTTCCATAATATTGCCCTTGTATAGACCCTCTATATACTCTTTCCACCTCTCTGCTCTCCCTTTGCTTAGAACTGGGTTTCCATCTGAGCTCTTGATATTCACACAAGTGGTTCTCTTTTCTCCAAAGGTCTCTTTAATTTTCCTGTAGGCAGTATCTATCCTCCCCTAGTGAGATAAGCCTCTACATCCTTACATTTGTCCTCTAGCCATCCCTGCTTAAACATTTTGCACCTCCTGTCGATCTCATTTTTGAGACGTTTGTATTTCTTTTTGCCTACTTCATTGACTGCATTTTTATATTTTCTCCTTCCATTAATTAAATTCAATATTTCTTCTGTTACCCAAAGATTTCAACCAGCCCTCGTCTTTTTACCTACTTGATCCTCTGCTGCCTTCACTGCTTCATCCCTCAAAGCTACCCATTCTTCATCTACTGTATTTCTTTCCCCTATTCTTGTCAATCGTTCCCTAATGCTCTCCCTGAAACTCTCTACAACCTCTTGTTCTGTCAGATTATCCAGGTACCACCTCCTTAAATGCCCACCTTTTTGCAGTTTCTTCAGTTTTAATCTACAGTTCATAACCAATAGATTGTGGTCAGAGTCCACATCTGCCCCTGGAAATGTCTTACAATTTAAAACCTGGTTCCTAAATCTCTGTCTTACCATTATATAATCTATCTGACACCTTCCAGTTTCTCCAGGCTTCTTCCATTTATACAACCTTGTTTTATGATTCTTGAACCAAGTGTTAGCTATGATTAACTTATGCTCTGTGCAAAATTCTACCAGGCGGCTTCCTCTTTCATTCCTTACCCTCATTCCATATTCACCTACTACGTTTCCATCTCTTCCTCTTCCTATTGTCGAATTCCAGTCACCCGTGACTATTAAATTTTCGTCTCCCTTCACTATCTGAATAATTTCTTTTATCTCGTCATACATTTCATCAATTTCTTCGTAATCTGCAGAGCTAGTTGGCATATAAACTTGTACTACTGTGGTAGGCGTGGGTTTCGCATCTGTCTTGGCCACAATAATGTGTTCACTATGCTGTTTGTAGTAGCTTACCCGGACTCCTATTTTTTATTCATTATTAAACCTACTCATGCATTACCCCTATTTGATTTTGTATTTATAACCCTGTATTCACCTGACCAAAAGTCTTGTTCCTCCTGCCACCAAACTTCGCTAATTCCCACTATATTTAACTTTAACCTATCCATTTCCCTTTTTAAATTTTCTAACCTACCTGCCCGATTAACGGATCTGACATTCCACGCTCCGATCCGTAGAACGCCAGTTTTCTTTCTCCTGATAACGACGTCCAAATGAGTAGTCCCCGCCCGGAGATGCGAATGGGGGACTGTATTACCTCCGGAATATTTTACCCAAGAGGACGCCATCATCATTTAATCATACAGTAAAGCTGGATGCCCTCGGGAAGAAAAGACATATAAACTAATATTTTGATTAGTTGTGTGAACCGTGAATTATTTTCAAAGAATATTCTTAAGACTTATTTTATTTACTAGCGATTCATCAAGAAAATTAACACATTTAGTCACACTATGAAAGCATGGAAGTAGTTGCCAGGGAGTAACTGATGGAATCATAACCAAATTGCTCTTAACATTAATAGTGCCTAAAAGCATTTTTTTAAAGAAACAGATTTAAAATTATAATCCGAAAGCACCCTCTAAATATCAAAGTTAAAATTTGTTCAGAGGCAGAAAGAAACAAGTTTTGACTGTATGAGCTTTCGGGCAGAGAACCTTCCCGCTCCATTTTTGACATGGCCGTAGTTACGACCGCTCATAAAAGTCTCTGAAAGACTACACTGATGCGAATCTGCAACACCCCAGGTTACTTTAAACTAAGAGTTTTAACAATTTACAGAAGTACACAAACTATGTACCTCCAGTAGGAGGGATGGAAATGGTACAAAACAGTAATAATTAAAATATTAACCTTTCCACCGAAGGTGCAACTTGATTTTAACTTCTAAGAAAAGTCTTACGGTGAAAGGGTGGCAATGATCATTTAAATAAAAGCCCATGAAATACAATTGTATATAAAATTCTAAAAGGTTGGCCAAACAATAGTTAAGATGCTCAAAGTACACAGATACCGCCTCTCAAGATCATAGGCAATAATATCAGAGTTTTCAAGGATCAAAACATATTTCAGGTTCAAAAATGGTTCAAATGGCTCTGAGCACTATGGGACTTAAAATCTGTGGTCATCAGTCCCCTAGAACATAGAACTGCTTAAATCTAACTAACCTAAGGACAAACACACACACCCATGCCCGAGGGAGGACTCGAACCTCCGCCGGGACCAGCCGCACAGACCATGACCATATTTCAGGTATTAGGCCATTACACTCCAAGCAATAAATTCGTTAACACACCAAATCCGACAAACATGACAGAGGCAGCTACTAACGTACGGTAGATTGATAGGGAGATTACCGAACATCCCGAAACGCAGGTTGCTCTAACCCGCCCATACTCCATAAGGGAAAAACGGACCACCCAATTTATAAACAACCACCTTCCCGCGGGTGGGCAAACGGAGAAGAATGGTGGGACGACCCCAAAGCAAAACGACTGGTGACCTCACCAAGAAGACAAGTAGTATACAAGAAGAGTAAATCAAACACATATCACCAATCACTTAACTTCTAATAATCTGCGATTTCTGGAGAAGACCTGGTGCAGCACCCCCAAATCGCTCTCCCGAACCGTCAGCTGCCAGCCGCTTCAACGGACGCAGGAAGGCGCGCCGATCTCCCGTCTCACGGCGTCGCAGCTCGCACCGGCCAGACCGATATCGTGGGTTGACTCCTGTTGCTCTCGTGTTGACCGCGAAGTCACTACCCCTCGCTATACGCCGCGGCCCACTGGACTCACGTGGCGACCTCACATGCGCCGACGCTCAAGACGGACAAGTCATCTCGTGTCTCAGTGCTCGACCGACCAACCTATCTATCCAACCGCCAATGACCATTGCCTGACCAAACTCGAGCAGATTGGCGGCCTAACGCGCAGACTCAGATGCAGGAACTAAGCCCCGACCGGGCGACCACGCGCTCAGTTCTCTTACTGGCGGAGTGGAAAGACTCTCATTTTGCCGGCTTTAAAGGTCGATCCGAACGACAGACATATTAGCACTCCGAACGACAGACAAACTGCCTAACAAATGCGGACGAGAGACAGACTAGCAAGCTGGGGACGGGAGACTGGCCCAGACAGACTGACTGACTGGCGAGCTCATAGCGCCCCTTAAATGCACGTGAACAGGCAACCTTTCCCCTTTCCCACCAGAGGGAGACACCAAAGCTGCGATTGCCACAGCGGCGCCACCGCCAGAAACGGAGGGCGACTGCTTCACACTACGCACTGCGGCGCGCTCTTCAAAACAGCAATTTTTACCACGGCGCAGGGTGTATCCCTTTATTAATGTTCCGTACTTCTTTCGGTGAAAACGGAACCGAAAATAGGATCTCTTTGCTGTCCGTGTGACTGTCTGTCTTTCCGTCCCACTGTCAAAAACCTTTTTCTCAGAACGGGTAGGCGTATCAAATTGGCATTTATGCCACATATTGAGCTCTACGATCCCCTGGCGCTGTAAAAAAATGGAAGCTTCTGAGTCAATTCAGTAAAAGATTCGGCGATGTATGTCACATATTTTGATACTCACGGACTCACTCATCGAAATCACAAAATACAGGGTGTGTCGAAATGAACAACCGGATTTAAAAAATCACAACTGTTATGTTATTCGAGATATGTGCATGAACAACGTACTGTTGGAGAGAGCAAAATCTCGAGTTTTACATGGTTCCCGCTAGGTAGCAGCAATGTGCACCCATTTCAGTTCTAGTAAAAATGGTGTCGGAACAACGTTTTGCGCAGTGCGGATCAGTAATTTGTACAGCGTGGCTTTCGTACTAGTTATGGTGTGGATCGTCCTAAGCACAGAGCATTAGACGATGACATGAACAATTCCGAGAGACAGGTTGTTTATGCAAAGGCAAATCGCCGGGCCTTTCCCGAGTGTCTGATACAGACGTCGAACGCAAGCGCCATAGTCTCACAAGTAGTCTGCAGAAATATGAAAGGGGGCATAATGAACACCTATGAAAAGGTATGAAAAAAAATTCAGTGTATACGTCTATTAGTTTCAGGAATACAGACGTGTCAAATCGGATGGTTCTTTTTCAGACACCCTGTAATTCCCGTTGACCTAGAATCATGAAATTTGGCAAGAAGAAACGTTGCACAGTGCAAGAAAAGGGAAAAATAAGGAAATTGTTAATTTGTAATTATACCATCATCATCATCATCATCATCATCATCATCATCATCATTTAAGACTGATTATGCCTTTCAGCGTTCAGTGTGGAGCATAGCCCCCTTATAAAATTCGTCCATGATCCTCTATTCAGTGCTAACATTGGTGCCTCTTCTGATGTTAAACCTATTACTTCAAAATCATTCTTAACCGAATCCAGGTACCTTCTCCTTGGTCTGCCCCGACTCCTCCTACCCTCTACTGCTGAACCCATGAGTCTCTTGGGTAACCTTACTCCTCCCATGCGTGTAACATGACCCCACCATCTAAGCCTGTTCGCCCTGACTGCTGCATCTATAGAGTTCATTCCCAGTTTTTCTTTGATTTCCTCATTGTGGACACCCTCCTGCCATTGTTTCCATCTACAAGTACCTGCAATCATCCTAGCTACTTTAATATCCGTAACCTCAACCTTGTTGATAAGGTAACCTGAATCCACCCAGCTTTCGCTCCCATACAACGAAGTTGGTCGAAAGATTGAACGGTGCACAGATAACTTGGTCTTGGTACTGACTTCCTTCTTGCAAAAGAGAGTAGATCGTAGCTGAGCGCTCACTGCATTAGCTTTGGTACACCTCGCTTCCAGTTCTTTCACTATGTTGCCATCCTGTGAGAATATGCATCCTAAGTACTTGAAACCGTCCACCTGTTCTAACTTTGTTCCTCTTACTTGGCACTCAATCTGTTTATATTTCTTTCCCACAGACATTACTTTCGTTTTGGAGATGCTAATCTTCATACCATAGTCCTTACATTTCTGATCTAGCTCTGAAATATTACTTTGCAAGCTTTCAATCGAATCTGCCATCACAACTAAGTCATCCGCATATGCAAGACTGCTTATTTTGTGTACACATATCTTAATCTCACCCAGCCAGTCTATTGTTTTCAACATATGATCGATAAATAATATGAACAACAGTGGAGACAGGTTGCAGCCTTGTCTTACCCCTGAAACTACTCTGAGCCATGAACTCAATTTACCGTCAATTCTAACTGCTGCCTGACTATCCATGCAAAGACCTTTAATTGCTTGCAAAAGTTTGCCTCCTATTCCATAATCTCGTAGAACAGACAATAACTTCCTCCTAGGAACCCGGTCATGAGCCTTTTTTAGATTTATTTGCCGTAAGCTAAAGATCTGGTCCTGACAACCTCTAAGAGGCCTAAACCCACACTGATTTTCATCCAATCGGTCCTCAACTAACACTCGCACTTTCCTTTCAACAATACCTGAGAAGATTTTACCAACAACGCTGATTAAAGAGATACCTCTGTAGTTGTTACAATCTTTTCTGTTTCCATGTTTAAAGATTGGTGTGATTACTGCTTTTGTCCAGTCTGATGGAACCTGTCCCGACTCCCAGACCATTTCAATTATCCTGTGTAGCCATTTAAGACCTGACATTCCACTGTATTTGATGAGTTCCGACTTAATTTCATCAACCCCAGCTGCTTTATTGCACTGCAATCTATTGACCATCTCAAATGTGATCCTATTTCCATCATCATTCCTATCCCATTCTACCTCGAAATCTGATCGTATTTTCACCTACATTGAGCAACTCTTCAAAATACTCCCTCCATCTGCCCAAGGCATCCACAGGATTCACCAGCAGTTTTCCTGACCTGTCCAAATTACTTGTCATTTCCTTCTTACCCCCCCTTTCGAAGACTGCTAATTACACTCCAGAATGGTTTTCCAGCAGCTTGACTCATAGTCTCCAACCTGTTTCCAAAGCCTTCCCAAGACCATATAGCAACAAAAAAAAAAAAAAATTGTTTTGTCATTTGATATTCGACTTCGAACTGGAAATTAAAACATTATCGCAAGTCTTGGAGTCCTCGAACCGGTATCAATATCGACAACAGGCAAAATCGTCGAAATCTTCGATTCCCAACATATATGAACTGTCTTTATACACAATTGAGTTTGTACTGCACCCTCAGAGCGCGAGTCCTTCTCGCACCTGGGCAGTTTTGTACTACTTTGCTAGTCGCCTGCGGCAAGAGTAACATACGACATTCAATGGCATACATGTTACGTAAGAAGAAAGTTAACGCGTAAGAATGTCCCTGCGTAGAGACGCGTTCATGCGCGAGAGCGAAAGTGTGTGTTTGTGTGTGTGTGTGTTTGTTTGTGTGTGTGTGCGTGTGTGTGTGTGTGTGTGTGTGTGTGTGTGTGTGTGTGTGTCGCGCTGTAAGACAGCACGGCACGGCTGCGGCCGGCACGGCGCGGAGAGGCGGCGTGATTTCCGCGCGGATGACAGGGGCCGTGGGACGGCGCGCAGGTCAGTACCCCCGCGGCCGCGGGCCCTCTCATCTCGTCTTCTCACGGCGTGTGCCCCGCAGAGCCACCGACCGGGAGCCTCGGCTGCCCGTCATCTCGCTACTGCCAATGAGCGCCGCAGCTGTGCGACAGGCGCCGAGAGGACCACACCAACTACAGTGCTTTACTAGGCGAGACACACACTCACCGACGTTACACCTTTCTGTTCCGCTGACGCTTGAAAGCACATCCCGAGTATTGTAGGGAAACACATCCTTCAGAGAGAAAGAGAGAGAGAGAGAGGGTTTCTTTTATTTAACTATCCCACATTCTTACATGGAGTAGTACTGGTCGGTACCAGGAAAACGTTGTATAAATCTTTGTCCGGAAATAAATACACTACTGGCCATTAAAATTGCTACACCACGTAGCTGACTTGCTGCAGGAGCGAAATTTAACCGACAGGAAGAAGATGCTGCGATATGCAAATGATTAACTTTTCAGAGCATTCACACAAGGTTGGCGCCGGTGGCGACACTTACAACGTGCTGACGTGAGGAAAGTTTCCAACCGATTTCTCATACACAAACAGCAGTTGACCAGCGTTGCCTGGTGAAACGTTGTTGTCATGCCTCGTGTAAGGACCAGAAATGCGTACCATCACGTTTCCGACTTTGATAAAGGTCGAATTGTAGCATATCGCGATTGCAGGTTATCGTATCGCGACACTGCTGCTCGCGTTGGTCGAGATCCAATGACTGTTCGCAGAATATGGAATCGGTGGGTTCAGGAGGGTAATACGGAACGCTGTGCTGGCTCCCAACGGCCTCGTATCACTAGCAGTCGACAGACATCTTACCCGCATGGCTATAACGGATCTTGCAGCCACGTCTCGATCCCTGAGTCAACAGATGGGGACGTTTGCAAGACAACAATCATCTGCACGAACAGTTCGACGACGTTTGCTGCAGCATGGACTATCAGCTCGGAGACCATGGCACCATGGCTGCGGTTACCGTTGACGCTGCATCACAGACAGGAGCGCCTGCGATGGTGTACTCAGCGACGAACCCGGCTGCACGAATGGCAAAACGTCATTTTTTCGGACGAATCCATGTTCTGTTTACAGCATCATAGTCGCATCCGTCTTTGGTGATATCGCGGTGAACGTACATTGGAAGCGTTTATTCGTCATCGCCATACTGGTGTATCACTCGGCGTGATGGTATGGTGTGCCATTGGTTGCACGTCGGTCACCTCTTGCTCGCACTGACGGCACTTTTAACAGTGGACGCTACATTCAGATGTGTTACGACCCGTGGCTCTACCCTTCATTCGATCCCTGCGAAACCGTACATTTCAGCAGGATAATGCACGACCGCACGTTGCAGGTCCTGTACGGGCCTATCTGGATACAGAAAATGTTCGACTGCTGCCCTGGCCAGCACATTCTCGAGATCTCTCACCAATTGAAAACGTCTGGTCAATGGTGGCCGAGCAACTGGCTCGTCACAATACGCCAGTCACTACTCTTGATGAACTGTGGTATCGTGTTGTAGCTGTACGGGCAGCTGTACCTGTACACGCCATCCAAGCTCTTTTTGACTCGATGCCCAGGCGTATCAAGCCCGTTATTACGGCCAGAGGTGGTTCTGGGTACTGATTTCTCAGGATTGCGTGAAAATGTAATCACATGTCAGTTCTAGTATAATATATTTGTCAAATGAATACCCGTTTATCATCTGCATTTCTTCTTGGTGTAGCAATTTTAATGGCCAGTAGTGTAAATACTTCTTGAGAAAGCATCATTCTGGGACGGGCTTTCAATAAGTGATGCAATACTTTTTTCTGAAAGCAGCTTGGTTTCTTTCAGGATTCCAGAACACCGTATTATCCCCCATTCTTCTGGCTGGAAATCCCAATTTTTCAACATAATCTCCGTTCAATGTGACGGCCTTACGCCACCTTACTGGGAGCGCCTGTGTGCCCGTCGGAGGGAACGTCGGTGTCAACGTCTTGCTGTCTGAGTAACCTGCCCATTATCCACCTACTGCTTCTCGCGGAGTGTATCGTTCATTGGGCACAGATGGTCCTTCGCCGCTCTTTACGGTCTTCTGTTAGGCGGTGAGGAGCCCAGCGGTCATGCACCTGTGAGTTCTCGAACTGGTGGACGAATGTGTCAGCACTATCAACAGAGACGTCCAGTTAACCAGTGAGGTGTGACTCGTCGATAACCCCGAGTACGTGTCCGCACGTTCCAGCATTGCGGGAGTCATAGGATAGACGCCTCGCCCGACGACTCATAGTGCTTTTGTTCACTACCAGATCTCCACGACATTCTGGAAGCGCCTATGAATATCTGCGTTCCTCTACTTTTCCTCCAAAACAAATCCAGTAACAGCTCTCTGTTTGGAACAGACCACCGTTACAGACACTATTTTTAAGGAAGTTTATAGCGTCGCCACCGATCGGAATTTCATGAAACTACAGGGGCTGGACCGCAAATATTCCAGTATGTCCCATAAAAAATTCTGCATTTTTTCAACAGGAATTGGCTGAGAAGAAAAATGTGTTGCGTTACTTATTGTGAGTCCCTCGTACTTGTGTTGAATACAGACAGTCCAAAATGGTTCAAATGGCTCTGAGCACTATGGGACTTAACTTCTGAGGTCATCAGTCCCCTAGAACTTAGAACTACTTAAACCTAACTAAGGATATCAAACACATCCACGCCCGAGTCAGGATTCGAACCTGCGACCGTAGCGGTCGCTCGGTTCCAGACTGTAGCGCCTAGAACCGCTCGGCCACTCCGGTCGGCTACAGTCAGTACTCAGTGGTGTAGGCCATCTTATTTTTGTTGTTCATTTCTCAAACTTATTGACAACGTTTCTCTACTAAGTACTCTGATTTTGATGCCATTGCTGGCCGGTGTGGCCGTGCGGTTCTAGGCGCTTCAGTCTGGAACCGCGTGAACGCTACGGTCGCAGGTTCGAATCCTGCCCCGGGCATGGATGTGTTTGATGTCCTTAGGTTAGTTAGGTTTAAGTAGTTCTATGTTCTAGGGGACTGATGACCTCAGAAGTTAAGTCCCATAGTGCTCAGAGCCATTTGACCCATTTTGATGCCATTGTCAGACATAGCGCTTACAACTGTCCCCTGCAGTAACAATTCAGTAACATTCTGAGGGCGCACTGGCATCAGAACAAAGTTAGAGATTCTGTGGAGTTGAACAGTGGAAACAGGGAACTTATGTGGTGGTGGTGGTGCTTAGTGTTTAACGTCCCGTCGACAACGAGGTCATTAGAGACGGAGCGCAAGCTCGGGTTAGGGAAGGAGTGGGAAGGAAATCGGCCGTGCCCTTTCAAAGGAACCATCCCGGCATTTGCCTGAAACGATTTAGGGAAATCACGGAAAACCTAAATCAGGATGGCCGGAGACGGGATTGAACCGTCGTCCTCCCGAATGCGAGTCCAGTGTGCTAACCACTGCAGGGAACTTAAGAGCCGTCGCGGACATAGTATTCTGCTGTGGTTCAGTCAAAAGTGTTAACAGACAGGCTTCTGTCATCTACACCAAACGACATCCTGAACACTTCATTCCATTTGAAAATAAGAAATGACCAATTATATAAAGAATCTCGATGATTTTTGCCTGTTATCGACATCGGTACTGGCAAGATATTGTCCCGGGAATCCCAAGACCGTATCAAAATCTCTATAGTAGTTCCTCAGACTAGCCCGGACATAAAAAAAGAAGGGAGTAGGTGACTTCAGTTTCTATATGTACAGATATAAGATTTAATTGAACTTTTTTATTTACTTACTAAAAAATGACTGCAACTTATATTTTATGTTTGCACGCAGGAATATTCGTCTGTTTCGCTTTTCATGTATAATGAATGAAACGTATGTTCAATTGGGAAAAGGGTATTTTATATGTGATACGATTAAAGTTTAACAAGTTTTAGATTGGAATTTCCTGGCAGATTAAAACTGTGTGCCACATCGAGACTCGAACTCGGGACCTTTGCCTTTCGCGGCCAAGTGCTCTATCAAATTCAGCAAGTTTCGCAGGGGAGCTTCTGTGAAGTCTGGAGGGTAGGAGACGAGGCACTCGCAGAAGTAAAGCTGCGATGACGGGACGTGAGGCGTGCTTGGGTAACTCAGATCGTAGGGCACTTGCTGGTGAATGGCAAAGGTCCCCAGTTCGAGTCTCGATGTGGCACACAGATTTAATCTGCCAGGAAGTCGCAGCTGCAGAGCGAAAATCTCATTCAAGTTCCAGATTCTTTACTTGTACTGTAAAACCTTGCATACTGCCGAGATTCATTATTCTACGTGAAGTGGAAGTATCCTAAAAATTTTAATGAGTGAGCTAGCGACAATCAAAATGTATGACATAAATGGCCACATTTTTTGATTGCATTGACTCAGAAACTTAACATTTTTACATCACCAAAGGAGACTAGACGTCAGTATGTGAAACAAATTTCAACTTGGTACGTCTATCAATTCCTGAGAAAAAGGGGTCTTAAGACCCGGCAAACAGACTGACAGACCGAGGGAGTGAGAGAGTGTCGTTCTTATGAAATTTCATGTGGTCCGCCACGAGCGCCTTCCCTTTGCTTACCTCTTACAGCCTAGGCCCTCATCATTTCTTGAATACATTCCAATCTCTGTCTTCCCCTGCAGTTTTTGCCTTTTACAGCCCCCTCTAGTTCCATGAAAGCTACTATATGATGTCTTAACACATGTCCTACCACCCTCTACCCTGTAATTAGTGTTTTACTAATATTCTCTTCCTCGTCGATTATACAGAGACGCTGTAAATGACTTACAAATTCACCTAATTCTCAGCAGCTTCCTGGAACATCATACACTGAGGCGAAGAAAGTCATGGGATAGAGACATGCATATATACAGATTGCTGTACTATCGGATACACAAGGTATAAAAGGGCAATGCATTGGCGGAGCTGTCATTTGTACTTCAGTGACTCTTGGGAAAGGTTTCCGACGCGATTATGGCCACACCCCTTGACGAGGGATGGTACTTGGAGATAGATGCATGAGACATTCGGAAAACGTTAGGGAATTCAATTTTCCGAGATCCACAATGTCAAGATTGTGCAAAAAATACCGAATTTCAGGCATCACCTCTCATCACGGGCAACATAGTAGCCGACGACATTCGCTTAACGCCGACAGCAGCAGCCTTTCCGTAAAGTTGTCACTGCTCACAGACAAGCAACACTGCATGAAGTAGCCGTAGAAATCAATGTGGGTCGTACGACTAATATTTCCCGTAGGACAGTGCGGCGAAATGGTGGTGTTAATGGGCTATGGCAGCAGACGAACGACGCAAGTGACTATTGGACCTCAGGCGGCTGGAAAACCGTGGCCTTGTCAGATGAGTTCTGATTTCAGTTGGTAAGAGCTGAGATGTAGCGTTCGAGTGTGGTGCAAATCCCACGAAGCCATGGACCCGAGTTGTTAACAGGGCACTGTTCAAGCTGGTGGTTGCTCCTTAATAGAGTGAGCTTTGTTTACATAGAACGGACTGGATCCTCTGGTCCAAATGAACAGATTATTGACTGGAAATGGTTGTGGTCGGCTATAACGGTCGGCTACTTGGAGACCATTTGCAGCCATTTAGGGACTTCATGTTCCCAAACGACTATGAAATTTTTATGGATTACAATGCGCCATGTCACTGAGCCACAATTGTTCCGGATTTGTTTGAAGAACATTCTGGACAGCTCTAGCGCTCGACACGAATCCCATTGCACATTGACGTGGCATAATCGAGAGACCAGCACCGGCAAGACTTTCGCAATTATGGACGGCTACAGAGGCAGCTCAGTATTCCTGCAGGGGAGTTCCAGCGAGCTGTTGAGCCCATACCACGTAGAGTTGCTGCGCTTCGTCAGGCTAAAGGCGGTCTGACAGGATATTAGGAGGTTCTCATGACTTTTGTGACCTCATTGTATTTCAAAGCATCGATTATCTTTTTCGATGTTGTGGCAGTCCATGATTAACTTCCTTACAATACAGGGCTATTACAAATGATTGAAGCGATTTCGTAAATTCACTGTAGCTCCATTCATTGACATATGGTCACGACACACTACTCATGGTCACGACACACTACTCATAAAGTTTTGTTCGGCTGAAACCGCACTTCAGGTTTCTGCCGCCAGAGCGCTCGAGAGCGCAGTGAGACAAAATGGCGACAGGAGCCGAGAAAGCGTACGTCGTGCTTGAAATGCACTCACATCAGTCAGTCATAACAGTGCAACGACACTTCAGGACGAAGTTCAACAAAGATCCACCAACTGCTAACTCCATTCGGCGATGGTATGTGCAGTTTAAAGCTTCTGGATGCCTCTGTAAGGGGAAATGAACGGGTCGGCCTGCAGTGAGCGAAGAAACGGTTGAACGCGTGCGGGCAAGTTTCACGCGTAGCCCGCGGAAGTCGACGAATAAAGTAAGCAGGGAGCTAAACGTACCACAGCCGACGGTTTGGAAAATCTTACGGAAAAGGCTAAAGCAGAAGCTTTACCGTCTACTATTGCTACAAGCCCTGACACCCGATGACAAAGTCAAACACTTGTGGGAGGAACTTGATTATCGGCTTGATGTTTGCCGAATCACTAAATGGGCACGTATCGAACATTTGTGAATGCCTAAAAAAACTTTTTGAGTTTTTGTATGTGTGTGCAAATCATTGTGAAAATATCTCAAATAATAAAGTTATTGTAGAGCTGTGAAATCGCTTCAATCATTTGTAATAACCCTGTACTATGCTCACAAGTTCGCATAAACTCATTACTGACAGAACATGTTCTGAGTGAAGACTGAACACTTGAATATCTCGTCTGGCATTTATCCACTTGGCTACATTAGAATGGTATCGGCGATAAGCGAGGAATTAATAGAATGTTAAAAATTTTACTCCTTCGTAAATCTGAATGGCTGTCAGACTACAGTGAATGTTTGGAGTTTTACTCGAACACCATAAAATGTTAATTGATGATATCTGAGAATTCGAAAGTCTTACATCAAGTAGGGAGCGGTCATGTATGGGTTTGAGAACATATTTCACAGATTTCACAGAGAGAAAATGTGTCAGCAATAGGAGTAGCTAATAAGGTTGATGATAGAATGTCAGGACGCCAACTGAGTTTTGCTGAACCTGAGCCTTCGAATCTTTCGAATAATACTTGCAGGCAAAAATTTTTCAGCTATCTTTACAATCGATGAGTGGAGGCACTTCATACAATTGTGTGAAAAAGAAAATTATAAGGTATTGGCTATATTCTTTAACTGATATATAGCACGGATCTCTACGCCTACCCAGTCTTGTACGCGCTAAGTAACTGTTACTGCGGTGACCTAAATCGTTGCAGACTTCTGACAATGTCTCGACAGAGAAGGCAGTTCCTTGCTGGGTTTGAAGAACTTACGCTCATGAGACTGTCATGGCATTTACTTGACACATGCAGTGCAGTTGTGGGAAGCAGATTTATTTTCTCTAAATACTGTAAAGAGTTATCTGTCCTAGTCAAGCCTTCAGCGCATCTTCCGGAAGTAACTTCGCACGCAGTGAAAAGGAGAACCGGATCCTTGTGTGTCAAGGTGATTGTATATTACAGGCTTTTTCAATGTTGTGAATGTATTTTTGGAGAAAAAATTTAATCGGGATAACAAACCCTAACAAACGCAGTTATATTTTTACTCTGTAAAGAACCAACGGAGACAAAGCGTCACTTATACCGGAACACTCCGGAAATATACTTGAATAATCTTTGAAATTTTAAAAACTGTCGTTTATAATCCTCTCGAAGCTGGAATGAGAAATATACTTTATTTGCGGTGACTATAGTTGGGATCACGAACGATGGCAGACGAGTTTCGAGTTGCTCTGCGTGTCTACGGCACGCTTTCTCAGACAACCAATGAGCGTTCAGTAGAGTTTTCTGCGTTCTGCTGGCAATGTCGTATCAAGTGCGAGCACTTAACGTGATTGCAGCGAGTTATTTAGTAAATATTTATTCCATTAGTTGCGAGTTGTCACTGCTGATGCTGGTGTAAGCAACAAATTCTGCAGAAGCAAGTGAGAGACATAATTTGCAGGATACACGCTTCCTTCAAGCGCAGAGCACGTGATGCACTTATCGTAACAGTGGTTAGCAATATCCGCTCGTCTCTCGAGCTAAGCGAAACGCTATCGTTCGTGGATCGGACTATAGTTTGAGATATGCCGTCCATTATCAAACCATCTCCTGCAACGTAATTACTGAAACGTAATACAACTAGATGTTGTTGTTGCTGTGGTCTTCAGTCCAGAGACTGGTTAGATGAAGCTCTCCGTGCTACTCTATCCCGTGCAAGCCTCTTCATCTCCGAGTAACTCCTGCAATCTACATCCTTCTGAATCTACTTAGAGTATTCATCTCTTAGTCTCCCTCTACGATCGCTTTCCTTCAATACTAAATTGGTGATGCCTTGATGCCTCAGAACGTGTCCTACCAACCGATCCCTTCTTTTAGTCAGATTGTGGCACAAAATCCCCTTCTCCCCAATTCTGTTCAGTATCTCCTCATTAGTTATGTGATCTACCCGTCTAATCTTCTGGATTCTTCTGTAACACCACATTTCGAAAGATTCTATTCTCTTCCTGTCTAAACTGTTTATCGCCCATGTTTCATTTCCATACATGGCTACACTCCACATTGTAAGTTTGTAGCTTTATTTTTGCTATGTAAGCGTTACTGCTTGCCAATAAAAGCGGGTTAAACGCTGTGAGCTGTCTGGGGAAGTTAATCTTGCATTACTAAGCAACTGTTTCATCAGGTATCTATCTAGTCTAGGTTTACCAAATTCCCAAACAGACTAACATTAATTATAATCTTTTAATAGTCATACAACAACCGGTAAAATATATATAAAAAAGACAATTTAAATAAAAAGAAAGAAATCAGTTTATATTTGGAAATTTATTTTAAGATTGATCATTGAAATTTCAGCATATTACACATGATTCCTAACTAAACTGGTGCCTTATTTAGGATTGTGAAAATGTGAGATTGCAATCTTACGGAACACATCAAATATGGAGCCAAGATTGGGAGACTGCATACAACACTGCATTCATAAAACAACACACAAAGAACGTTGAAACGCATGCAAGAGAAAGTTAACCACTACAAACAGATTCAAATTTTTACCCAAAGAAATTATGTTCGTAGCACAATCCTGTCCGTCAAGTAATTACCACACACTGGTATACTAAATTCATACTAACTCTCTGTGAAATCTTCCCAAAAAGAATAGCTGATGGCTACTTTGATGATTACACCACATGCTTCACGTGGTCAACTTGGTTTACACAAAGCGTATAACTCCAATATAATTTTGATAATTAAAATAAATTAGATCAAAAGCAATTTCCAAAAGAAAAACCTCGAACTGGTTATTAACGTCTTACTGTTAACCTGACGGGTCAAACAGTTATACAAGCACGTGGTACTGGTCTCGCAAAGTACATCCCACGTGGGTTGAACATAAAGAAAAGTTACTATATTGAAAATATTGTCAAGACGAGACGTTATAATCACACAAGCATTCGCATTTAAGATTGATCTTAGTTAGAGTTACTGGTCAACACGTGGTTCCACTTTACTCACAAAGTAGTGACAAAGCAACTACCGGAAAATAATCTGAACTTCACACGAGAATTACACTGAGCTGCAATTTAAGATAATATTAGATATTTTAGAGCTAAACCTGAAATAAAGGTGATTAAATTTTCAGTTAGGCTGAACTTAAGAAATCCATTGTCCTACGGACTTACCAGACACGCGCTTAGCCGGAGATCTTACCACTTCAGACGCTCGCCACGGACCAACTGACCTGCGCTACTACCGAGCGTGCTTCCTGAGGGTGGCTCACAAATACAAACGGAAGTGGCCAGAGGGGCAGCTTCCTATACCAACATGACAACGGACGGACAGGACCATACTGAGGATAGAAACCTCTTTGCTTTTAGAAAGCGTAGCTACCTGTTCCGACGTTGGTCCTACTGTTCTCTAGCAGACAGCCTTGTCTGCTACCCTCAAGCATGCAACTAGAAATACGTTTGCTCATTCATCCTCTCACACAGAGAAGGGAAGGGGGATGACAGTATCTTATCATATACAGTATATAAAAGAAAGCGGATGTAGGTTCCGTATGAGACTGTGTGACATGAATTACATATAAACTGTGTTTTAAAGTGTAGTAGTGTGACAGATCGTTCTTGTTTATGTGTAAAAGTAACACGTTCCACTACTCAGTCTCCTCCCAGATAGTCAGAAACGCCACAGTAAATTTAGAAAAGGAATTTATGCCGTAAATGACAACAGATTTAAGAAATTAAACATGAAAGGAATCCAACAGAGACCTTTCAACATAAATTCTTTCATAAAAGATTTACTGACACTTAATCTTATATTCGATGCTAACAAATTTCTCTTCTTCAGAAACTCTTCCCTTGTCATTGCAAGCCTACATTTTATATTCTCTCTACTTTGACCATCTTAAGTTATTTTGCTCCCCAAATAGCAAAGTTCATCTACTATCTTAAGTGTCTCATTTCCTAATGTAATTCCCTCAGCATCACCTGATTTAATTCGACTACATTCCATTATTCTCGTTTTGCTTTTGTTGATGTTCACCTTATATCCTCGTTTCAAGATACTGTCCATTCCGCTCAACTGCTCTTCCGGGTCCTTTGCTGTCTCCGACAGAACTACAATGCCATCGGCAAACGTCAAAGTTTTTATTTCTTCTCCATGGGTTCTAATATCTACTACAAATTTTTCTTTTCTCTCCTTTACTGCTTGCTCACTATACAGATTGAATAACATCGGAGATAGACTACAACCCTGTCTTACTCCCTTCTCCACCTCTGCTTCCCTGTCATGCACCTCGACTCATATAACTGCAGCCTGTTTTCTGTACAAATTGTAAACAGTCATTCGCTCCTTGTAGTTTACTCCTGCCACCTTCATAATTTGAAAGAGAGTATTCCAGTCAACATTGTCAAAAGCTTTCTCCAAGTCTACAAATGCTAGAAACGTAGGTTGCCTTTTCTTAATCTATCTTCTAAGATAAGTCGCATGGTCAGTATTGCCTCGCGTGTTTCTACATTTCTATGGAATCCAAACTGATCTTCCCCGACGTCAGCTTCTACTAGTTTTTCCATTCGTCTCTAATGAATTCGTGTTAGTATTTTGCAGCCCTGACTTATTAAACTGACAGTTCGATAGTTTGCACGCCTGTCGACGCCTGCTATCTTTGGGATTGGAATACAACTAGTACATTTGCAAATAGCCGCAATCGGCAGTCACGAGTAACACGTAAAAAATCGTATTAACAGTGTTTCTTTCCAAACACCATCAGGAGAAAAAGCATTGCTATTTCGCTATACATGATTTTGTACATGCCACTCCTGATTGCCGATTGTGGCTGTTTGCAAATGTACTAGTTGTATTACGTTTCAGTACTTAAGATGCAGGAGATGGTTCGATAATGTACACCATGTCGGAAGCTAGCCACTGCAAATAAAGGATACTTCTCATTGCAATTTCGAGACAATTACAAATAACAGTTTTAACAAAAATGAGTTACCGAACCATTTTTCCTGCAACATGCTGGAGGTTCATAAACAAATTTTAAAATTTTGTCGACAGATATAGGATTAACCCTGTCTACTGAAAAACATGCTTACTTTGTTCATAATAATTGATTGCTCCATCGCTGTTTGGTAGAACAACTTCATAGTTATAAACCAAAAGCTCAGAAATGTGAATGTTCTACAGTATTTAGTTAATTTAGTTAACAGCTTTTCGGATTATTTGATGATCATCAGACAATAATCGTTGTCCAATAATGGCCTCTTCAGCCAAAACCACTTAACTACAATAAATAAATCATACTGTACAAAATCCACAATTTTCTGCTTTTTATGTATTAAATTACTCATTTGGTTTTACTGATGAGACGATGGGATCTATATTTGAGAAGAGAGTATATCATGAAATTATTTCAGGAACAACTGCTGAAAGCCTTTTTGGTAGATGGACAATAGAAAGGATCTAATGGCGAATCTGTGTGTTTTTGTATTATTCAGGACAATAGAAAGGGTCTAATGGCGAATCTGTGTGTTTTTATATTATTCAGGCTTTTCAGTTAATGCCTATATGGAGCCTGATAGTAGCAGCACAGCACAAGGTTGTATAACGGCCTCTTATTAATAGACATGCAACTTGGTCTTCCCACAGCACACTTCTGTTACTTATGAACGCCCCACTGAAGAACAAAAGGACATGAAACATTGGACCGGAATTAAAAGACATACACTTTATAGTCGCTTTCGGTACTAGTAAAGTACTCAAGGAATTGAAATGATTTCTTTTACGTCATTTGCTCGCGAAAGAAACATCTTTCAGATTTGAATATCATTTGTGGCAGCCCTGAAGATTTTACCTTCACCATGGTTTCTGCTTCATTCGTTATAGTGGAGCAGCGTTGACAGCTGGGTTTTACCCAGTGTTATTGTGTGCTTTTCAATTGAATTGTGGCATGCTTCCTGTTTGCACACCAAACTTCCTCGAAAATCCCCTGACTCGCGGTCCGCTGATTCCATTCATCCTGCAAGCTAGCGTCACACCCCACGTTATGAAGAGACGTGATGTGGATACATTCAGCTGTTAAGAGACAGAGCGCATGGATGCCACGGCGCGTCTTTGCTGTCTCCATTCGAACACCGATCACGGAAGAGATTAGAAATAGTGCAGGTATTTTCCACCGAATGTCTATTTAATGACAGCTGTCATCGCACAAATCTGTGGTGCAGGTCCTCAACAATTTATCGACAAAATTTGATTATTTTGTACGAGTTGGAGTGTACAGTTGCAAAAATTTGTAGTTCCTGTGTCGGCTGTTGCTGGGATGGCAGGAATATTTTTGCACTGTACTTCAATAAATTGTGTACCGTCACTGCGATGTAGCACAGCAGTAGACTGTTTTTTTAAACTTTTATGATATCTACTGCTTTGGACCAGACACAATTTGTTACCTTTAACAAGGTGACTGCAGTTGGAACAGCTTTTGACCTGCTTGTCATGCTTGTGACCGTAACACGTGGCTGTGGATAGAGATAGGATGCGTCTCTTTTCCATGCTATAGTTGTGAATGCAATACGCGTTCAGATGACGGGTATGGAAGTTGGTTTATCAGGCACATGACAATTTTGTTGCTTATAAAGGGGATCTATATTTCTACTCTAAGAAGATTCACACTGTAAACTCTTTTCTATGCAGTTTTATTTCGTCAAATAGAACATACCGTTTCCTCCGCGTACAGCAAGAAATTTCATTCTTAGCAACAACCCTGACTCAACTGATAAAAGCCAAAACTCTTCTCTATATTCTTTCGCCCAGAGGCGTATTGGGACTATGTAATTGGTCGCAGTTCGTCTCACAGCATTAACTCGTCACGTACAATAAATGTAGCATCGACTCCGCTTGCAGCAACCAAATTCGTCCTCAGTCAACTAAAATTCACTTTTCAATGCATCTACACCAACATGGATACTCTGAAAGTCACATTTAAGTGTCTGGCCGAGGGTTCATCGAACCACCATCACAATTCTCTATTATTCCAATCTCATATAGCGCGCGGAAAGAACGAACATATGTATCTTTCCGTACGAGCTCTGATTTCCGTTATTTTATTGTGGTGATCGTTTCTCCCTGTGTAGGTCGGTGTCAACAAGATATTTTCGCGTTCGGAGGAGAAAGTTGGTGATTGGAATTTCGTGAGAAGATACCGCCGCAACGAAAACGCTTTTCTTTTAATTATGTCCATCGTAAATCCTGTACTATTTCAGTGACGCTCTGTCCCATATTTCGCTATAATACAAAACGTGCTGCCCTTCTTTGAACTCTTTCGATGTACTCCGTCAGTCCTATCTGGTAAGGGTCCCAAAGTTACACAGCAGTATTCTAAAAGAGTACGAACAAGCATAGTGTAGGCAGTCTCCTTAGTAGATCTGTCACGTTTTCTAAATGTCCTGCCAATAAAAGGCAGTCTTTGGTTAGCCTTCCCCACAACATTTTCTATGTGATCCTTATAATTTAAGTTGTTCGTAATTTTAATTCCTAGGTATTTAGCTGAATTTATGGCCTTTATATTTGACTGATTTATCGTGCAAATGAAGTTTAACGAATTCCTTTTAGCACTCATGTGGATGACCTCACACTTTTCGTTATTTAGGGTCAACTGCCAATTTCCTCACCATTCAGATATCTTCTATTTTGATCTTCTGATGACTTTATTAGTCGATAAACGACAGCGTCATCTGCAGACAAACTAAGTCGGCTGCTCAGATTGTTTCCCAAGTCGTTTATATAGATAAGAAACAGCAAAGGGCTATGCGTAGAGATTTGTTTCGCAAGTAAATGAGAGTACTAAAACTCACAGTTTGCCTCTCCGAGATAATTAATAATTTGAACACACAGACGCAAAAAATATGGTGTACATTCTGCCTAAAATTGAAGATGCTAATAACAAACTTGATGGTGTACGTAACTTATGATATGTGAGTTCCCTACTTGTGATGGAGATTTACAAAACGATTGTTGTGAATGAATACTATATCATGGATTCTTGCGGAAAGTGTAATGGCTAGATGTAATATACTATAGTACTGTATGGAAAATTAGCGCAATAAATTCACATTTCGATCGACACTTTTCTTGCCGTATCTTGGGCTAACCATTTACAGAAATTTACAGCGATGTCAATGTGATATAAATGCAAACTGTTTGATCTTTGCTCTGATACGACATTTCTGCATTTTCATTACTTGTACTGTAGTCGCATGACTATGTATTTCTTATAGTTATCTGCAAATCTGCTGTTTGAAGTAGCTTTATTATATCTGTTTTACTGCATTGATTTTTATGGTTTTTTATTCGAATGATATCTCAAAATTAGTCCCCATTTATGGCAGTGCACTCGCATTTGAGAAAAGAGGTGTTAAAAATCCCACCCAGCGAACCACACCTATCTTTTTTCTAGTATACTTCAATCAGATGACGTGAATTCCGGACTATTTCTTTGAAAACGACACTTCCTAGATTCTGCCCTACCGTTGTTGGATCGGGACCTGTCCTTTCTAATAACATCACTGCCGGAATGTTCAATCTTAGTTTTACTTCCTTTGCTCCACATTTATAGATTACTGTTACCTCAGATTTCTTCCTCAGCAGTTTCTTGTGGCGAGTATGACTTTCCGTCGAACGGCCTATCTAGATACGTTTGTAGACATGCGTCGAATCAGATGAAGGTGTGCGGCAGGGATTCACTTATTATCTTCATTTTGCAGACCGTCGAAACAGCTATTACATTTTACACTTCTGTCTCTTCCATTTACAATTCTAACTTCTAGCTGTCCGGTTCCTGTGTGTGTGTGTGTGTGTGTGTGTGTGTGTGCTTTTTTTTGTCTTATTTGTGACACTGTACATCTACATATATACTCCGCTACCCACCAAGCGGTGTGTGGCGGAGGGCACAATTAGCGCCAAAGTCATAATTCACCCCACCACCCCACCCCCTTATGTTCCACTCGCGGAACACATCACCAGATCTTCATTTTCTGTTATTGGGTCGGAACTATTGTAGAAGATGACACGGAGCTGTACTGGAGAGTTCATCATCATACAGCCTGTAATGAAAGGTATCAGGAGTACTTCGGCAATTTTGTTCGTCAGTCATTGTAACACTTTTCGAAGAAAGTATCACACAGGTAGACAAAGATCCCACCAACAAATTTCAAACTGAAATTAAAGCTATCCCAGACATAAGGTTCTCTTGCTCACTGAAAAAGAAAAACATTACTGTAAATGCATGAATCCAGTACCTCCACGCCTAAGTTCACAGGTAAAAGCTCACAAACAGGTCTCATATCAAACTCAATGTATTATCCAGGGTATAAGATTCTACGGAAGTCAACAAGAACCTAATGGACAATTTAGGGTTTTATTAATCAGTAAATAATAACCACACGCTCGCCAATGACCTGAAAATCATCCACATTACTAAAATAATAAACAAATCCTCTAGGGTGGTTGGTTTGGGGGAGGGAACCAAACAGCGAAGTCGTCGGTCCCATCGGATTAGGGAAGGATGAGGAAGGAAATCGGCAGTGCCCTTTCAGAGGAACGATCCTGGCATTTGCCTGAAATCACGGTGAACATAACTCAGGATGGCCGGACGCAGGTTTGAACCGTTCCTCCCGAATGCGAGCCCAGTGTGCTAACCAATGCGCCACCTCACTCGGTCAAATTCTCTAGATGCAATCAGCTGCACACTATCATCCCCTATTGATGATGCAACAAGTGTTACAATAGAGAACCTAATAACGGAGTAATAAATAGTGACTGACGCAGGAAACTGTTTTACTTGTATTAGAGAGCTCATCTTCCTGAAAGAAAAAAGCCTCCCACTGCAGTCCTCATAAGCCTAAGTCGTTGTTTCTTTGTGTGACTGCAATCTTTGAGTCATACTTGGTGTTGTGGCACACTGGTTATTCTAAGCTCTATTGTCTCAAGGTTTTCACATGCATTAATACATTACTAGTTGGGTTTTAATTTCCCATTTCAAATACATGGTTTGCAAAAGCCCAGACATAAAGAATGGGATCAGCCTTGGTCTGTTTAAAGGAACCTGTTGCAATTCAACTGGAGTGATTTCAAGCAATCATGGCAAAGCAGAAAGCGGGATGGAAGTTTGTGATAAACTGATATTGTGTAGTGAACCGGAATTGAAACTCTGATGCTCGTCCATCAAGCACATTTCTCTTACAGGCTTAGCTATTCGAACAAGACTGATACTCTCCGGTCGAATTATCATCTCTCACAGTCCCAGGAAGCTGAGTTTAAGGAAAAGGAGGGAGCAGAAACACCGGGTGTATTTTATACTATCTGTACGGCTATGAAATCGATTTAGAGAATCACACAGTGGAATTCTAATCATAATGACTTTTACCTCACTTCATACTACGAGCGAACTACTGAATTAGTTAACACTAAAAATACTCTAATTCTCGACTTTAATTTAACGTAACCGCACCTACTATCTACACAATCGAAACCCCTCACCTTGCGACAGAAAACCCACAATATTCTTATACTACTTAAACTACTAGAAGGCCTACACAGAAATTTCACGCCTACGTCATACTCTACAGTTACAAGACCTTCATTCGACGTAGCCTCTCCTTTGCCAATTCGGCATGGATTTTCGTGCCACCAAAATTCTCTCACTGCCTCCAAATTCACGTCATGCAGCACCTCATTTCAGCACCTGCCTGAATATCCTCCGCGTGTTACATCGCATCTCTTTCTCCACAATGAAAACCTCCGGATCTTCTACAATTACCGTAAAGCTGATGCCAATCACACATCACATCCAAAGGAAACTTTGACCACCTCGGTCTACCTGACGATGAAATTCTTCAAAGAGGTACCCATCCTTCCATCTTTAAGAGAATACTCCTCTATACGTCAGGTCTCCTCCCCCGCTCCCCCCCCCCCTCCCACACACTCTCTAAGAACTTGGATCAAGGACTTCATCAGTTTCTTTCCAATATACAAATCCCGAGAAACCACGTACTTTTTTCTCACTTAATTTTCAAAATCAACATTCCCTCTTCTCATCCATCGCAACCCCCTATCCCTGCTCATCGATGGTCACATAACCATGCATCATCGCTATCACCAACGATGTAAAAACGTCGTTGGAAAACGTCAGTTTTTATATGCGTACTCATCATGACAACAGGCCTATTTACTTTACAAAAATCTCATAGAAAGTCAACTGCATATTAATTTATGGTCAACATGTAATGTTAACACTTTTAATTGTTTTAAACACTTAATTGTTTAAACATCTTTGGCTCAAGAGTGGGTGTAAATGCTATTGCTGTCAGACAATCTTTCGCCCGTGGATGACAGGGAAGAAATAACAATGAAGAAAAACAAAACTGGAAATACTAATGCGTCACATTTCGGAAGTCAAGAGTATCTAATACAAAGCTGTCCAATTCTGAATGACTATTAATAGAATAAATTAAATTCTCAAACCTCTCGAGCCGACAGTACTTCCTTCAGACTTCAGGAGATAACAGATAAATATTCGTTTTGTCCTGTTAGCTAAGTTAATATGTTTCTTTGTGGCTGAGTAACTGATTGTTTAGCCCGCCCGGTTGGCCGTGCGGTCTAACGCACGGCTTTCCGGGCGGGAAGGAGCGCCTGGTCCCCGGCACGAATCCCCCGGCGGATTTGTGTCGAGGTCCGCGAACCGGCCAGTCTGTGGATGGTTTTTAGGCGGTTTTCCATCTGCCTAGGCGAATGCGGGCTGGTTCCCCTTATTTCGGCTCAGTTACACTATGTCGATGATTGCTGCGCAAACAAGTTCTCCACGTACGCATACACCACCATTCCTCTACCACGCAAACATAGTGGTTACACTCGTCTGGTGTGAGACGTTCCCTGGGGGGTCCACCGGGCGCCGAACCGCACAATAACCCCGGGTTCGGTGTGGAGCGGCGGAGGGGTGACGTGGACTGCGGTAGTCGTCGTGGGGTTGTGGACCACTGCGGCTGCGGCGGGGACGGAGCCTCTCCGTTGTTTCTAGGTCCCCGGTTAACATACAATACAATACAACTGATTATTTAGCTGACTCATACATAAGTAAATATCATGCTGGAATTTTTATGTTAATGTGAATTATCACAGATTCCCTCTCATTCAAGATACTTCAGATGAACATCAAGTGGTTCTTCGGGAAAGACGTCCTCAGTTTTTCATCTCACCCTTCTCCAAACAGAGACTGGGTGCGAAGGGACGGAAACTTAAATTAAAGCTTAAGTTGAATTCTTGTGAGCATTCGTTTTAAACCAGTTAGCATCGAGCACATGATTGTAAAGCCTTACGAGCTACCCGTAATCATAAGAAAGAAACGCAGTGGTCCGTCAAACTGTTATTATCTTTTACGATACAGTACTTGGTACAAAGCTCAAAAGCTGTCATCGGGAGCGTTTATCAGAGCGACAAGTTCGTTAAGGAGCATGCGGTAAACAGGATGCTCACCTGCGTCCATTGCTCAGCGGCTATGAGTCACAAGGAATGAGCAACAGTCGGTGGTGAGCCACGACAGATAACCAAACTAACCGCCTTCATTAGTTGTGCTTTAGCAGTTGTTTGTCCGCAGCGAAAGTGTGCATCATCTCAGCTGTCCTACTAGGTACTAGACAACCCACTGTTTACTGTAGCAACTATAACATTGAAAACTGATCTGTTTCTCTCATTCCCCTTGCAGAAACGACAGCACAGATCTGATGCAGAAGAGTGTAGTCAGTTTCTTACCTGAAACAGTTTATTGCAGTTACTTGTAATTGTGCCATCTATGACACACTAATTAATACCTTGACTGCCAGTCATTAATGTTAATAGTATAGTTGTTGTGATATGCCCAGTTCTAGCTGATGTGACAAACCAGCAAGAAAGACTTTCTATAATTACCTGCAGTGATTTAGTAACGACTATAAAAGGTAGCTCTACAGAAAGGTGGGAGGAGACTGCTTAGTTGGGAGGACTAAGTGAACCAACCAGAATAGATTCTAGTGTCCAATTCAGACGTTCAAACAGTGCCGCAGTTAGTACCAACTTGATGGATAGCTCTATGAAGAACAAATGTGAATGAGCTGCTTATCGATGCGAACTGCAAATGGCTTTATGAAATGATGTGTTCTATCGTATAGAGATTATGCGTGTTACAGGTGAGGCAAACGCTGACTCACTGCTAAATGACGATATCACATGGAGACCTGAGAGTTCTCTTGGCGCACATGATCGGCCTGCGAACTGGTCGCGATGATCCCAGACGCAGGTTTCGGTTGAGACTATTCTCTGACAAAGGGAGGCCGCCAATTGTGAAATTCAGATTCGATTCATACTGCGCATAATAAAAGCTCATGGCCAGAGGTGTAATGTGGCAAAGCACCAAGATGCACTTCTCAGCCGTTGTCGAGAAAATCGACAGTTAATAGAAACCGTTGCAGTGAAATACTCTCTACGAGGAATAACTTCCTATAGCGTCGTGGCGCAGCGGTAAGCGCTTGGGTTTGCAAGTCAAAGGTCGCCGGATCGAATTTCGCGCCATGCAATTTTTTTTTAGTATTTGTTTTTTGTAATTCAAATATATATATCATGGGGTCTCTAATTCGAACGTTTGACTTACACTATACGTATTCGTTTCGGAATATCGTTTCTACGTCATCCGTTAACTGCACGTGTAAACATTATGAAGACAATTAATAACATTTGTGAAATACAACTTTGTTTGCAGAAAACATAATCATGTTCGAAGTCGCCAGTTTTTCCACGACAAACGACTTTCAACAACTTATTATATGCATAATTGTTGCAACTGATTGCCGGGAATTTTATATATATATATATATATATATATATATATATATATATATATATATATATATATATATATATATATATATATATATATATAAAAATTACAAATAACAAATACTAAAAAAAAGTTGCATGGCGCGAGATTCGATCCGGCGACCTACGGATTACGAACCCGAGCGCTTACCGCTGCGCCACGACGCTGTAGGAAGTTACAAATCGTAGAGAGTATTTCACCTCAACGGTTTCTTTTAACTGTCGATTTTCTCGACAACGGCTGAGAAGTGCATCTTGGTGCTTTGCCACATTACACCTCTGGTTATGAGCTTTTATTATGCGCAATATGAATCGAATCTGAATTTTACAATTGGCGGCCTCCCCTTGTGAGTAAAGTTCTGCCCAGGTTTAACGCCGTTCGTGTTTCATCAATTTCTTTAGATGACAAAGGTCACGCCCACCTCCCTCAGGCCCCGGTACAAGATATCTGGCTAGATATACAAAGGCATGGATCTTAGAAATCCAGCTGATTCTTCTACTCTCTTACTTATCGAAAATAAATTGCGCACCTTTCGAAAGTAAAAATAGGTTAATGAATTTGGGAGCAGAATTAAATATATCAAATATGACGTAATGGGTTATTAAAAGGTATCATCTGTTTTTTTAAAACAGCTTACATGGCGACATAAACCTACGGCGTCAGTTATATCGACATGTCAACTGCTTTACATGTCTTATGACACCTCATAATGGTCTGAAGACCGCAACTAGTGGGAAGAAAGAAGTATATATTATCAGTTCTTGGAGGCGATCTGCGACGTTTTATTGAACAGTTGCGTACTGTGACGTACCTTCACAGAATATATTCATTTTCATTTAAGTTCTATAAGGACCTTAGCAAGATCATTTTCTATTTACTTTCTTTTGGAAAAATGAGGAAAGGAAAAAAGTTGTCTTGCTCGGCAAATTCTGCTAGCATATCGTCTCTGTCGTATCTGGGTATCTTCCACTATAGAAAATTTTGTTTCACACCTAATTTAAAATGAAAATCGTCCTTTATTGTATTGTCGTGGGGGTTTGCCGTCATTTATCTATTGCGTATTCTGAAATTATTATACTTACTTCCTGGCACATTTGCAGAACTTAAACCACGGACGAAGTATGCTCTTGTCCCAACTACTTTGTAAACGTGAAAAATCACGATTTCATGAAAACGGACACGTCTCTCTGATTCTGTTATTATGAGAAATAATGAAAGAAGGAAAGAAGGAAGGTTAGGATATAAATGCCGTCGATCTCGGGATCGTCATAAGCGAAGTACTTTTGTAACGGCTCCATGTAAGCCGCTACATGGCTCGACCCCACAACTAAAGACACCTGAGTGCCCTTCCGACACTCAGGGAAGAGCATGAGGATAATTAGCAAGATAGGGTTATTTAAATATAGACGATCATTTTAATATTAGGTATGGTAATTGTCTGCAAAGTGTGAATGCGAACGTATGATGAGGTATGCGTGAGATGTCGGCTGTGGGTGTGCTATAGGCATAGTGGAAGTGTAGCCAACCTCGAATCTAGTACAGCGCGACTGCACTGGACCAGAGAGGCATAAGCTCCACGCGCGTCATTAGCGCTCGTTAGGTTGGCAAATAACCGTGTGCGGTATCACTGAGTCCTTGCGGCCACGATGTGTGGACCCGGACGAGGGAGACCGTATCGGGGTTGTTGCTGGGAAGACCTGTGTGAGTAAGCACGCTCTGCTCTATCGCTCCGAAAGTTAGCGAAGATTTAGAATTCCATGTTCACTTTGAACTTGGAAGCAGCTTCCCTGCTGAGGAAAGCCACTATGGTATTTCCTAGAATCATCTCGGTTAGGAGAGATAGGGAGATGATTTCTTTTGCCAAGTAATTTCATGGAAATTGTGTTCACTGCACTTGGGAGTGAACAGGCGCTCATTGCCGAGTAATACTCAGAATTGCTCAATTTGCATGTCAGTGTGAGTGTGAAGTATATATGCACAGTGTATTTTATTTAAATATGTTTATTGACTACTGATTGTGGAGAGATTGGTAACACGTGGTCCGCAGACCCCGTGCATTTCTTGGTGAGAAGCTTCAGCTCGACGTAATCACATTTCGTGATCGAGCTGGATCTTCTACGTAAATTCACGCGTGTGATTTAATTGTTCCTTCATAATATCCAGTAAAACTCGCGGAGTTAGTTAAACGTGAAGACGGGACTTGCCCGAATTAAAGTTGCAGTGGGAACCATGTGCTCTCTCCCAATGTTGTCCCACTTCGTGTATGGGAACCTTCCTCTTTTATCTGTTAGATAAAATGAATAGAGTGAATGTTAGTGTGTGTGTGTGTGTGTGTGTGTGTGTGGCCAAATGATGATAGAAATGTGCAGGCGGCAGTCATTGTCGATTCACGGCACATGTTAGCCGGATGTTTAACTAAGTTTACGTAGATATGATACTAATTGTATCACGCCAGCATTCCGTGATAAGTGAGACGGAATATTTGAGATGGTAATGTTTATTGAATAAATGTGATTGTGTTATTATATAAATATGTTACAGTGACTTTTCCCAACCACACCATATTCCCTTATCATTTCACAGAATATTTGGTATGCGTATTTCAGTTAATCACCTGTCTATGTCCCACTCATGGGCATATTTCATTTAATAAACTCTGTAAGGTGGTATTAAAACTTCATTATAATAATATTCTAATTCTAACTTGATCAAAACCACCGAATAAAACTTTAGTTGAGTATTGATGCTTGTTGCTGCAAATGGCCGCCGGCGTCTTCTATAGTACAGGTGCCATTTATAAAATTGAGGAGGCCTGCCAAGGGCGCGGAAAGCTAGTATCATGCACTTTGTCAGTTGCACCTAACATTTCGACGCGTGGGCTTAAGTGAAACCCCATAAAATTTCAATGAGGATAACCAAATCGGAATTTTGGCTTTGTCTCCTTATTAGGAGCAGAACGTCTCAACCATTCCATTAACTCGTTTCAGCAGAATCATTATCATTAGCTTAAATACAGGTTAAGACATCTAGAACAATAAATGTGAAACGAATAGGGATACTGAAGTACTGAGAAATGATGATCTACTACTGAAATTCTCCAAGTACATGGATACTGCGGAAATGAATATTACAAACTGGCAGTTTAGCTGAAGAGGAATCGGTATGACTTAAAACGACAACCACCGAACTTGGATAGATAAATATAGGTACAAAGAAGGTAACCGAAAAGAATCACAATAACAGAAGAAATACTTCAGCCAACTTCGTTCATCATAATCGATGTTTTTGGATAACCTGCAACAGTATCATTCATGATTTAAATAATGAAAAACTGCAACAGTCACTTATTTTTTCATAATCAGCACAACGTGTCTCGGGAATTTATTCTCACTTTCAAGCGCATTTATTTGCATAAATATTTTTTGTGATGTTTGCATGTGTGATTTTCTGCCTCTCTTGCGCTGTAGTTGTCTTTTTGAGGTTACACTGCAATCGGAAAATCGGACAAATGAACCTTGGAATGTTTTTTTAGTTGTAAATGTTAGAGATAGAATTTTTGTTTTTCCGGTACAAGTAGTGTGCCTCCTTATTACACAGAATATCACACACACACACACACACACACACACACACACACACACACACACAATCATGCGCGCGCGCACACTATTTGTTTTTGTAGTCAAAACATGCTACAGTGATATTATGACACTATCGTTTCACAGAGCGTTTATATACAATCAGAGGTCTTACATTTTTAAGCATTACATTATATACTCAGAGCTGTCAGTCATCAAATTTATTCTAGCGCTATTGACTGTTAAATTATGGATTGTATTTCTGTTTTGTTATGCATGCTGAGTAGAGTCTATGGCTGTAATATACATATTTATGGAAATTACTGCAGTTAGCATATCGAGAAGAAAAATTTGAAAAATTTACTGTTTCGCTATCTAGTTTATCATTGTAAATTTTTTCTCTCTGATTTTTGAGATGTACAAGAATTTCCAGATCCACTATTACATCCATTGTATGTGATATTTCGAAGTGGTGGTGTGTTTTAAGATCTCTTATACGTTTTTGAATGGATGTTAAGTGTTTTTGTGTGTTGCTATTGCAGATTTTGAGCCGGCCGTGGTCGCCGTGCGGTTCTAGCGCTGCAGTCCGGAACCGCGGGGCTGCTACGGTCGCAGGTTCGAATCCTGCCTCGGGCCTGGATGTGTGTGATGTCCTTAGGTTAGTTAGGTTTAAGTAGTTCTAAGTTCTAGGGGACTGATGACCTAAGATGTTAAGTCCCATAGTGCTCAGAGCTAGACCACCGCGGCCGACTCCTGACAATTAAATCTATACTCGATGTTAACAAATTTATTTTCTTCAGAAACGCTTTCCTTGCCATCGCCAGTCTTCGTTTTGTCCAGGGTGGTCCATTGATCGTGACCGGGCCAAATATCTCACGAAATAAGCATGAAACGAAAAAACTACAAAGAACGAAACTCGTCTAGCTTGAAGCGGGAACCAGATGACGCTGTGGTTGGCCCGCTAGATGGCGCTGCCATAGGTCAAACTGATATCAACTGCGTTTTTTTTAAATAGGAACCCCCATTTTTTATTCCATATTCGTGTAGTACGTAAAGAAATATGAATGTTTTAGTTGGACCACTTTTTTCGCTTTGTGACAGATGGCGCTGTAATAGTCACAAACATATAATTACGTGGTATCACGTAACATTCCACCAGTGCGGACGGTATTTGCTTCGTGATACATTACCCGTGTTAAAATGGACCGTTTACCATTTGCGGAAAAGGTCGATATCGTGTTGATGTATGGCTATTGTGATCAAAATGCCCAACGGGCGTGTGCTATGTATGCTGCTCGGTATCCTGGACGACATCATCCAAGTGTCCGGACCGTTCGCCGGATAGTTACGTTATTTAAGGAAATAGGAAATGTTCAGCCACGTGTGAGACGTCAGCCACGACCTGCAACAAATGATGATGCCCAAGTAGGTGTTTTAGCTGCTGTCGCGGCTAATCCGCACATCAGTGGCAGACAAATTGCGCGAGGATCGGGAATCTCCAAAACGTCGGTGTTGAGAATGCTACATCAACATCGATTGCACCCGTCCCATATTTCTATGCACCAGAAATTGCATGGCGACGGCTTTGAACGTCGTGTACAGTTCTTCCACTGGGCACAAGAGAAATTACGGGACGATGACAGATTTTTTGCACGCGTTCCATTGAGCGACGAAGCTTCACCAACAGCGGTAACGTAAACCGGCATAATATGCACTATTGTGCAACGGAAAATCCACGATGGCTGCGAAAAGTGGAACATCAGAGACCTTGGTGGCTTAATGTAAGGTGCGGCATTATGGGAGGAAGGATAATTGGCCTCCATTTTTCGATGGCAATCTGAATGGTTCAATGTATGCTGATTTCCTCCGTAATGTTCTACCGATGTTACTACAACATGTTTCACTGCATGACAGAATGGCGATGTACTTCCAACATGATGGATGTCCGATACATAGCTCTCGTGCAGTTGAAGCGGTATTGAATAGCATATTTCGTGACAGGTGGATTGGTCGTCGAAGCACCATACCATGGCCCGCACGTTCACCGGATCTGTCGTCCTCGGATTTCTTTCTGTGGGGAAAGTTGAAGGATATTTGCTATCGTGATCCGCCGACAACGCCTGACAACCTGCGTCAGCGCATTGTCAATGCATGTGCGAACATTACGGAAGGCGAACTACTCGCTGTTGAGAGGAATGTCGTTACACGTATTGCCAAATGCATTGAGGTTAACGGACATCATTTTGAGCATTTATTGCATTAATGTGGTATTTACAGGTAATCACACTGTAACAGCATGCTTTCTCAGAAATGGTAAGTTTACAAAGGTACATGTATCACATTGGAACAACCGAAATAAAATGTTCAAACGTACCTACGTTCTGTATTTTAATTTAAAAAACCTACCTCTTACCAAATGTTCGTCTAAAATTGTGAGCCATATGTTTGTGACTATTACAGCGCCATCTATCACAAAGCGAAAAAAGTGGTCCAACTAAAACATTCGTATTTCTTTACATACTACACGAATATGTAATAAAAATGGTGGTTCCTATTTAAAAAAAACGCAGTTGATATCCATTTGACCTATGACAGCACCATCTAGCGAGCCAACCATAGCGCCATCTGGTTTCCCCCTTCAAGCTATACAAGTTTCGTTCTTTGTAGTTTTTTCGTTTGACGCTAATTTCGTGAGATATTTGGTCCGGTCACGATCAATGGACCACCCTGTATACTCTCTACTTCGACCATCCGCAACTATTTTGCTGCCCAAATAGCAAAACTATCTATTACTGTAAGATTCTCATTTCCTAATCTAATTCCCACATCATCCATCACCTGATTTAATTCGACTACATTCCGTTATCATCGTTTTGCTTTTGTTGGTGCTCATCTTATACCCTCCTTTCAAGACATTGTCCATTCCGTTCAACTGTTCTTCCAAGCCCTTTGCTGTCTCTGACAGAATTACAATATCATCGGCAAACGTTAAGGTTTTTATTTCTTTTCCCTCGATTTTAATTCCTAGTCCATTTTTTTGTTGTTGCCTTTACTGCTTGGCGATAGGCTACAACCCTGTCTCACTCCTTTCTCAACCACTCCTTCCCTTTCGCGTCCGTCGACTCTTGTAACTGCCTTTTTGTTTCTGTACAAATTGTAAATAGTCTTTCATTCCCTGTATTTTACCCCTTCCACCTTCAGAATTTCTAAGAGGGTATTCGTCAGCATTATCAGAAGCTTTTTCTAAGTTTACAAATGCCATAGGTTTGCCTTTCCTTAACCTAGCTTCTGAGATAAGCCGTAGGACCAGTATTTCCTCGCGTATTCCTACTTTTCTACGGAATCCAAACTGATCTTCCCCAAGGTCGGCTTCTACCAGTTTTTCCATTCATCTGTAAAGAATTCGTGTTAGTATTTTGCAACTGTGACTTATTAAACTGATAGTTCGGTAATTTTCGCACCTGTCAGCATGTGCTTTCTTTGGAATTGGAATTATTGTATTCTTCTTGAAATTTGAAGGTATTACTTCGGTCTCATAGATTTCCATAATATCGCCCTCAAGTACACTGCCTTTTTATGGACTCTCTGTGTAATCCTTCCACCTTTCTGCTTTCGCTTTTTTGCTTAGGGCAGGTTTACCATCTGAGCTCATACAGGTGGTTCTCTTTTCTCCAAAGGTCACTTCATTTTTTCTGTAGGCTGTATCTATCTTACCCCTAGTGATAGATGCTTCCATGTCCTTACATTTGTCCTTTAGCCATTCCCGCTTAGCCGTTTTGCACTTCTTGTCGATCTCATTTTGAGACGTTTGCATTCCCTTCCGCCTGCTTCATTTACTTCATTTTTATATTTTCTCCTTTCATCAGTTAAATTCAATATCTGTTGTGTTACCCAAGGGTTTCTACTAGCCCTCGTATTTTGACCTACTTGATCCTTCGCTGCCTTCATTATTTTATCTCTCAATGCTACCCATTCTTTTTGTACTGTATCCCTTTCCCCTGTTCTTGTGAATCGTTCTCTAATGCTCCCCTGGAACTCTACAACCTCTAGTTCTTTCACTTTATCCAGGTCCGATCTTCTTAAATTCCTACCTTTCTGCAGTTCCTTCAGTTTTAATCTTCCTGTGCTAACCTCTTCATCTCAGAGTAGCACTTGCAACCTACGTCCTCGATTATTTGCTTGACGTATTCCAATCTCTGTCTTCCTCTACAGTTTTTGCCCTCTACAGCTCCCTCTAGTACCATGGAAGTCATTCCCTCATGTCTTAGCAGATGTCCTATCATCCTGTCCCTTCTCCTTATCAGTGTTTTGCACATATTCTTTTCCTCTCCGATTCTGCGTAGAACCTCCTCATTCCTTACCTTATCAGTCCACCTAATTTACAACATTCGTCTCTAGGACCACATCTCAAATGCTTCGATTCTCTTCTGTTCCGATTTTCCCACAGTCCATGTTTCACTACCATACAATGCTGTACTCTAGACGTACATCCTAAGAAATTTCTTCCTCAAATTAAGGCCGGTATTTGATATTAGGAGACTTCTCTTGGCCAGAAATGCCTTTTTTGCCATAGCGAGTCTGCTTTTGATGTCCTCCTTGCTCCGTCCGTCATTGGTTATTTTACTGCCTAGGTAGCAGAATTCCTTAACTTCATTGACTTCGTGACCATCAATCCTGATAAGTTTCTCGCTGTTCTCATTTCTACTACTTCTCATTACCTTCGTCTTTCTCCGATTTACTCTCAAACCATACTGTGTACTCATTAGACTGTTCATTCCGTTCAGCAGATCATTTAATTCTTCTTCACTTTCACTCAGGATAGCAATGTCATCAGCGAATCGTATCATTGATATCCTTTCACCTTGTATTTTAATTCCACTCCTGAACCTTTCTTTTATTCCCATCATTGCTTCCTCGATGTATAGATTGAAGAGTAGAAGGGCGAAAGGCTACAGCCTTGTCTTACACCCTTCTTAATACGAGCACTTCGTTCTTGATCGTCCACTCTTATTATTCCCTCTTGGTTGTTGTACATATTATATATGACCCGTCTCTCCCTATAGCTTACCCCTACTTTTTTCAGAATCTCGAACAGCTTGCACCATTTTATATTGTCGAAAGCTTTTTCTAGGTCGACAAATCCTATGAAAGTGTCTTGATTTTTCTTTAGCCTTGCTTCCATTATTAGCCGTAACGTCAGAATTGCCTCTCTCGCCCCTTTACTTTTCCTAAAGCCAAACTGATCGTCACCTAGCGCATTCTCAATTTTCTTTTCCATTCTTCTGTATATTATTCTTGTAAGCAGCTTCGATGCATGAGCTGTTAAGCTGATTGTGCGATAATTCTCGCACTTGTCAGCTCTTGCCGTCTTCGGAATTGTGTGGATGATGCTTTTCCGAAAGTCAGATGGTATATCACCAGACTCATATATTCTACACACCAACGTGAATAGTCGTTTTGTTGCCACTTCCACCAATGATTTTAGAAATTGTGATGGAATGTTATCTATCCCTTCTGCCTTAATTGACCGTAAGTCCTCCAAAGCTCTTTTAAATTCCGATTCTAATACTGGATCCCATATCTCTTCTAAATCGACTCCTGTTTCTTCTTCTATCAAATCGGACAAATCTTCACCCTCATAAAAGCTTTCAATGTATTCTTTCCACCTATCTGCTCTCTCCTCTGCATTTAACCAAGAGCAGAGGAAGACAGTATTACCATCAAATTGAATGAAAACTTTACGAACAAAAAGTCAGAAGTTGAAAATATTTTTAATAATCATTTTCTAAATGTTGTGGATATAGTAGGATCCAGGTGTTCATTAGAAGATGCTAGGCTGTTAATGGAAGAGGCCATACCTAAGCAATTTGATACAATTGAAATCTCACCCACTTCTCCCTTTGAAATTAGGAAAATAATAAACTTGCTTAAAAGCAAAAACTCACATGGAATTGATGGCATTTCCAGCAAAATACTAAAAGCTTGTTCTCAACAGATAAGTAAGATTCTCAGCCACCTGTGTAATAGCTCTCTGGAACAGGGCATTTTCCCTGATAGACTGAAATATGCTATTGTTATACCTTTGCATAAAAAGGGGGATAGATCTGATGTCAACAATTACCGTCCAATCTCCCTTCTAACAGCTTTATCCAAAATTTTTGAGAAAGTAATGTATTCAAGAGTAGCTTCACATATCTGTAAAAATGAAGTACTAACAAAATGTCAGTTTGGTTTTCAGAAAGGTTTTTCAACAGAAAATGCCATATATGCTTTCACCAGTAAAATTTTGAATGATCTGAATAACCGAACACCACCCATTGGGATTTTTTGTGATCTCTCAAAGGCTTTTGATTGTGTAAATCATGAAATTCTGCTAGACAAGCTCAAGTATTGTGGCATGAGTGGGACAGTGCACAAATGGTTTAATTCGTACCTAACTGGAAGAGTGCAGAAAGTTGAAATAAGTAGTTCTCGTAACATGCAAAGATCAGCACATTCCTCAAACTGGGGAACTATCAAGAATGGGGTTCCACAAGGGTCAGTCTTGGGTCCTTTGTTGTTCTTATTATATATTAATGACTTGCCATTCTATATTCATGAAGAGGCAAAGTTAGTTCTCTTTGCTGATGATACAAGTATAGTAATCACACCTGACAAACAAGAATTAACTGATGAAATTGTCAATACTGTCTTTCAGAAAATTACTAAGTGGTTCCTTGTAAACGGACTCTCACTGAATTTTGATAAGACACAGTACATACAGTTCCGTACAGTGAATGGTATGACGCCATTAATAAATATAGACCTTAATCAGAAGCATATAGCTAAGGTAGAATATTCCAAATTTTTAGGTGTGTCCATTGATGAGAGATTAAATTGGAAGAAACACATTGATGATCTGCTGAAACGTTTGAGTTCAGCTACTTATGCAATAAGGGTCATTGCAAATTTTGGTGATAAACATCTTAGTAAATTAGCTTACTACGCCTATTTTCACTCATTGCTTTCATATGGCATCATATTTTGGGGTAATTCATCACTGAGGAATAAAGTATTTATTGCACAAAAGCGTGTAATCAGAATAATAGCTGGAGTCCACCCAAGATCATCCTGCAGACATTTATTTAAGGATCTAGGGATATTCACAGTAGCTTCTCAGTATATATACTCTCTTATGAAATTTGTTATTAACAACCAAACCCAATTCAAAAGTAATAGCAGTGTGCATAACTACAATACTAGGAGAAAGGATGATCTTCACTATTCAAGATTAAATCTAACTTTGGCACAGAAAGGGGTGAATTATACTGGCACTAAAGTCTTTGGTCACTTACCAAATAGTATCAAAAGTCTGACAGATAACCAACAAGTATTTAAGAAGAAATTAAAAGAATTTCTGAATGACAACTCCTTCTACTCCATAGAGGAATTTTTAGATATAAATTAAGAAAAAAAAGAAAAAAATATTAAAAAAATAAAAATAAAAAATAAAGAAAAACAAAAAACACAAAAAAATAAAGTTGTTATATTAACTTAAGTATGTTGTTAAATTAACCTAATTATGTCATGTATTGGAAAATTCGACTCGTTCCACATCATTACGAAATATCGTATTCATGATCCATGGAACTAGTATTAATCTAATCTAATCTAATCTAATCTAATCTTAACAGTGGAATTCCCGTTGCACTCTTAATTTTACCACCGTTGCTTTTAATGTCACCAAAGGTTGTTTTGACTTTCCTGTATGCTGTCTGTCCTTCCGACAATCATATCTTTTTCGATGTCTTCACATTTTTCCTGCAGCCATTTCGTCTTAGCTTCCCTGCACTTCCTATTTATTTCATTCCTCAGCGACTTGTATTTCTGTTTTCCTGATTTTCCCGGAACATGTTTGTACTTCCTCCTTTCATCAATCAACTGAAGTATTTCTTCTGTTACCCATGGTTTCTTCGCAGCTACCTTCTTTGTACCTATGTTTTCCTTCCCAACTTCTGTGATGGCCCTTTTTAGAGATGGTTGGTTGTCTCGGGGAAGGAGACCAGACAGCGAGGTCATCGGTCTCATCGGATTAGGGAAGGACGGGGAAGGAAGTCGGCCGTGCCCTTTGAAAGGAACCATCCCGGCATTTGCCTGGAGCGATTTAGGGAAATCACGGAAAACCTTAATCAGGATGGCCGGACGCGGGATTGAACCGTCGTCCTCCCGAATGCGAGTCCAGTGTCTAACCACTGCGCCACCTCGCTCGGTCTTTTTAGAGATGTCCATTCCTCTTCAACTGTACTGCCTACTGCGCTATTCCTTATTGCAGTATCTATAGCGTTAGAGAACTTCAAACGTATCTCGTCATTCCTTAGTACTTCCGTATCCCACTTCTTTGCGTATTGATTCTTCCTGACTAATGTCTTGAACTTCAGCCCAGTCTTCATCACTACTATATTGTGATCTGAGTCTATATCTGCTCCTGGGTACCGCTTACAATCCAGTATCTGATTTTGGAATCTCTGTCTGACCATGATGTAATCTAATTGAAATCTTCCCGTATCTCCCGGCCTTTTCCAAGTATACCTCCTCCTCTTGTGATTCTTGAACAGGGTATTCGCTATTACTAGCTGAAACTTGTTACAGAACTCAATTAGTCTTTCTCCTCTTTCATTCCTCGTCCCAAGCCCATATTCTCCTGTAACCTTTTCTTCTACTCCTTCCCCTACAACTGCATTCCAGTCGCCCATGACTGTTAGATTTTCGTCCCCCTTTACATACTGCATTACCCTTTCAATATCCTCATACACTTTCTCTATCTGTTCATCTTCAGCTTGCGACGTCGGCATGTATACCTGAACTATCGTTGTCGGTGTTGGTCTGCTGTCGATTCTGATTAGAACAACCCGGTCACTGAACTGTTCACAGTAACACACCCTCCGCCCTACCTTCCTATTCATAACGAATCCTACACCTGTTATACCATTTTCTGCTGCTGTTGATATTACCCGATACTCATCTGACCAGAAATCCTTGCCTTCCTTCCACTTCACTTCACTGACCCCTACTATATCTAGATCGAGCCTTTGCATTTCCCTTCTCAGATTTTCTAGTTTCCCTACCACGTTCAAGCTTCTGACATTCCACGCCCCGAAGCTTAGAACGTTATCCTTTCGTTGATTATTCAATCTTTTTCTCATGGTAACCTCCCCCTTGGCAGTCCCCTCCCGGAGATCCGAATGGGGGACTATTCAGGAATCTTTTGCCAATGGAGAGATCATCATGACACTTCTTCAAATACAGGCCACATGTCCTGTGGATACACGTTACGTGTCTTTAATGCAGTGGTTTCCATTGTCTTCTGCATCCTCATGTCATTGATCATTGCTGATTCTTCCGCCTTTAGGGGCAATTTCCCACCCCTAGGACAAGAGAGTGCCCTGAACCTCTATCCGCTCCTCCGCCCTCTTTGACAAGGCCGTTGGCAGAATGAGACTGAATTCTTATGCCGGAAGTCTTCGGCCGCCAATGCTGATTATTTATCAAAATTTAGGCAGTGGCGGGGATCGAATCCGGGACCGAAGACGTTTTGATTATGAATCAAAGACGTTACCCCTAGACCACGGGTCATAACCAGTAAAAATGTGAACAGAGTCCATAACTGCTCCTTACAAGGCAGGACTACAGCAATATAATTCACTTATGAATGAAATAAATAAGAATATAATGAAGCAAAAGTGGAATAGCTACAAGAAAATGCGAGGAAATCGAAAAAGCAAGCTTTGGTGAAACTAAAGTAAGGGTGTTATCGTTAAGAATGCAAGAAAAATTCAACTGTTAAAAGCAGAGGAGAGAGGGCGTGATTGGTAGAAAGTATACGCCGACGGTCTCTACAAGGGACTGTCGGCTGAGGTGATAGAAGAAGAAATGGAAGACGATTTGGAAGACATAGGTGATGCAGTCGGACAGAGCTTTGATAAACTTACAATCAAATAAAGCAGAAGGCATGGTTAACATTCATTCCGAATTTCTAAAATCTTTGGGGGAAGGGGCATGCAACGACTGTTCAGGCTAGTGGGTAGACCCTTTATGACAAAATAGAGACCATGAGACATTCGGAAAAATGTCATCCACATAATTACGAAGACAGCAAGGGTAGATAAGTGCGAGAATTATCAAACTATCAGCTTATCAACTCATGTATCCAAGATGCAGACAAGAGTAAAGAAAATTGAACACGTGTTTGATGACAGTCAGTTTGTTTCTAGTAAAGGTAAAGGCAGTTTTGACATTGGAATTGGTAATGGAAGCAAAACTTGAGCAAAATCAAGATACATTTGCAGAATTTGTCGACCTAGAAAAACAATTCGACATCATAATATGGTGCAAGATGTTCCAAATTTCACTGAAATATAGGTGTAAGTTATAGGGAAGGACGGGTAATAGAGAGTGAGTCAGAAGGGGTGTTAATATTAGTGTTTCTGAATAATAAATGTCATATGAACGTATGTCCAGTTCTTAACAGTTCTAGAGGAAATTAATGAAAACATTGGAGAACAGGAGAAATGCGGGTGATTTAACTGTGTATATTTGCTCACAAAATTTGTTCAAAGAATCCACCGTCAATTGCAAAGCATTTTGCAGCTCTTGTAGACGCCTGCTGTGTTACTGATCTGAGCTCATTCGTACGGTCCTTTACTCGAGCACTCGCTTGTAAAATACGAGCGAGAAGTTCGTTCTTTGTGTTCACTCTGCAAGTGTGGAATTTGCTCTCAGGCCAACCCCATAAACATTAACCTAATGCAGTAATATCTGGTGACCTCGGTGACCGGTCCAGCGCCCACGATACGTTTCAGTGAGGTATTGTGTCACTGGCCATTAGGAAGGTGCAGGAACTTCGTCGTGCTGAAAGTACATACGACGGCGTGTTGGTAAAGGAATATGCTGCAAGTATTCTGGTAACACATTTTGAAGGAAATGAAGATACGGTACTCTATTAAGACGGTTATGTAAAAAAAAAGTAGATCGATTATTTGGTCATGAATAATACAGCACCATACGTGGTCAGAGTAGGCAACACTTCGTTACCTAGTTTCGCTTTGGTTGTATTCCCACGTGAGCGCTCGTGAAGAAGGACATGGAACTGTCAACTGTATGTCGGATTTCATTAAGAAAAGGGCATACGTCCATTTGAAGTTTTTCGTTCAGAATCACCAATACTGCCAATCCTCAAATCATGTACCTTTACTCCTGATTCACCCTGAGTATTATAGCAAGAACAAAGACGGAAAAAAAGAAAGTATGTATGAAAAAGTGCTCACATTAAAAATGTTTTCGGAAAAAGATGCAGTTATTCGGTCCTACTGCTCAATTTATAAATTGAAGAAGCAATGACGGGAGTGAAATAAAGGTTTAGAAATGGGAGTAAAATTCAGGGTGGAAGGATATCAGTGATAAGATTCACTGCTGAAACTGCTATAGTCAGCAAAAGTGAGGAAGAATTATTGGATATGTTAAAGAGAATGAACAGTTTTACGAGCGCATACTCTGGATTGAGAGTAAACCGATGAAAAACGGGAAGTTGCAGAAATGAGATTAGTGATAAATTGAAAGTATGAGGCAATTCTCCGCAAAATCAGCGAAGAGAGGAACATATGGAAAACATTGACAAACATAAGAGACAGGATGGTATTGGTTAAGACATCAAAAAAGAAATTCCGTGGTACCTGACTGAGCAGTAGAAGATAAAAAATTTAACGGAAGGCAGAGATTATAAATACTTTAAACAAGTAACTGAGGAAGTTGATTGCAAGTGTTGCTCTCAGATGAAGAGGTTGGAACAGGACACAACACAGGAATTTGCGGCGGGGCGCATCTAACCTGCCAGATGACTTTAAAAAAATCAGTGCTTTCGTTGATTCAGTTGTTTAACGGCATAGCTACTCCTAGTGAAGAATTATTAGACTGAATTTCGTTTGCCCTATCGTAAATCCATATAGGTTTCATCTACACTCCTGGAAATTGAAATTAGAACACCGTGAATTCATTGTCCCAGGAAGGGGAAACTTGATTGACACATTCCTGGGGTCAGATACATCACATGATCACACTGACAGAACCACAGGCACATAGACACAGGCAACAGAGCATGCACAATGTCGGCACTAGTACAGTGTATATCCACCTTTCGCAGCAATGCAGGCTGCTATTCTCCCATGGAGACGATCGTAGAGATGCTGGATGTAGTCCTGTGGAACGGCTTGCCATGCCATTTCCACCTGGCGCCTCAGTTGGACCAGCGTTCGTGCTGGACGTGCAGACCGCGTGAGACGACGCTTCATCCGGTCCCAAACATGCTCAATGGGGGACAGATCCGGAGATCTTGCTGGCCAGGGTAGTTGACTTACACCTTCTAGAGCACGTTGGGTGGCACGGGATACATGCGGACGTGCATTGTCCTGTTGGAACAGCAAGTTCCCTTGCCGGTCTAGGAATGGTAGAACGATGGGTTCGATGACGGTTTGGATGTACCGTGCACTATTCAGTGTCCCCTCGACGATCACCAGTGGTGTACGGCCAGTGTAGGAGATCGCTCCCCACACCATGATGCCGGGTGTTGGCCCTGTGTGCCTCGGTCGTATGCAGTCCTGATTGTGGCGCTCACCTGCACGGCGCCAAACATGCATACGACCATCATTGGCACCAAGGCAGAAGCGACTCTCATCGCTGAAGACGACACGTCTCCATTCGTCCCTCCATTCACGCCTGTCGCGACACCACTGGAGGCGGGCTGCACGATGTTGGGGCGTGAGCGGAAGACGGCCTAACGGTGTGCGGGACCGTAGCCCAGCTTCATGGAGACGGTTGCGAATGGTCCTCGCCGATACCCCAGGAGCAACAGTGTCCCTAATTTGCTGGAAAGTGGCGGTGCGGTCCCCTACGGCACTGCGTAGGATCCTACGGTCTTGGCGTGCATCCGTGCGTCGCTGCGGTCCGGTCCCAGGTCGACGGGCACGTGCACCTTCCGCCGACCACTGGCGACAACATCGATGTACTGTGGAGACCTCACGCCCCACGTGTTGAGCAATTCGGCGGTACGTCCACCCGGCCTCCCGCATGCCCACTATAGGCCCTCGCTCAAAGTCCGTCAACTGCACATACGGTTCACGTCCACGCTGTCGCGGCATGCTACCAGTGTTAAAGACTGCGATGGAGCTCCGTATGCCACGGCAAACTGGCTGACACTGACGGCGGCGGTGCACAAATGCTGCGCAGCTAGCGCCATTCGACGGCCAACACCGCGGTTCCTGGTGTGTCCGCTGCGCCGTGCGTTTGATCATTGCTTGTACAGCCCTCTCGCAGTGTCCGGAGCAAGTATGGTGGGTCTGACACACCGGTGTCAATGTGTTCTTTTTTCCATTTCCAGGAGTGTATGATAAGTGCCGATGAATAATTCAAGGAGGGAAAAGCCTAATGATTGTGTTCGGAGTGTTGATATCGCGCTGCAGTTTTCGTAATTATAAAATACTAGCTGCATCGCCCGGCGTTCGCCGGAATGTTTAATATTTGAAACTTCCTGGCAGATTAAAACTGTGTGCCCGACCGAGACTCGAACTCGGGAGCTTTGCCTTTCGCGGGCAAGTGCTCTACCAACTGAGCTACCGAAGCACGACTCACGCCCGGTACTCACAGCTTTACTTCTGCCAGTACCTCGCCTCCTACCTTCCAAACTTTACAGAAGCTCTCCTGCGAACCTTGCAGAACTAGCACTCCTGAAAGAAAGTCTCGGTCGGGCACACAGTTTTAATCTGCCAGGAAGTTTCATATCAGCGCACACTCCGCTGCAGAGTGAAAATCTCATTCTGTTTAATATTTGTTATAACTAAGTGACTGGCGCTGTACCCTGTTGATACTCATAGCGAATGCAAACTGCGTAGAAAACTACAATCGCTTTAAATCGAAGGGGAAAATTTGAAGGTAATCGATCAAATAAATTTCGAAATGTTTGGTAGCAATGTTTATCCTTTAAGTATTTTACTCACACACACACACACACACATATATATATATGTATATATCATAATCAGCCAATTCAATCATTAGATGATGTGGCCTCTTCGAGTCGTGGATTCAGGTAGGCTTTCAGCAGTCTTCTCCAAGTGGGACGGTCTTAGGCAGTTCTCTGCCAGGTGTTACCAGCGATCTTCTTGATGTCTTTGTCCCATTTGTCTGGTGGTCTTCCTCTAGGCCTCCGGTGCTCTCTCGGACTCCACTCAAGTAATAGCTTCGTCCATCTGTTGTCTTTTCTTCTTGCGACGTGGCCAGCCCACTGCCATTTCAAGGAATCTACTGTCTCTAAGATGTCATTAACCTTCATCACAGACCGAATGTCATCTGCCCTTTTCCTGTCCTTTTTTGTATAGCCCAGCATTGATCTCTCCATGGCTCTCTGTGCTGTCCTAAGTTTCCCTTTTGTAAATGAGTTCAGTGTCCATGTCTCGCAGCCATACATCATCACAGGAAAGGTGCATTGATCAAACACTGCTTTCTTTAGATTTACTGGCATTTTTGATCCGAGTACTTTTGAATTCTTCCCAAATGCTTGCCAGCCAAGCTTGATGCATCGATAGATTCCTGGCCTTATGTCACCCTTCATATTTATAATATGGCCAAGGTAGACATATTCACTGACCTCTTCTAGTAGACTGTCCTTGACTTTCACATCTCCAGCTGGGACCCATTTGTTGGACATTACTTTTGTTTTGGAAAGGTTCATGTTCAAGCCAACCAGCTGACATTCCGATGCAAGATCTGTAACTAAGTTTTGGAGCTCTGCGAAGTCTTTGGCCAGTAAGGCAATATCATCAGCAAATCTCAAGTTGGTAAGCCTTCTTCCATTAATTCTAATTATCTTACCTTCCCAGCTCAGCTTTGACATAGCCATTTCCAATACAGCAGAGAACAGTTTTGGGGAGATTGGATCGCCTTGCTTGACACCCCTCATGATGCGGAATTCTTGAGTTGATTCGCCGATGTTAACATAAGCTGAAGAATTCTCGTAGATTTTCCTGAGCACTTCAATGTATGCTGCTCCCACTCCTTGCTCACATATATATATATATATATATATATATATATATATATATATATATATATATATTATATACTGTCTCTATTACAATTATATATAGCCTATGTCCGCCAAAATGCTCATTAGGGGATTGTGTAGAAATTTGCAGTAAATCGGCCAAGAACTTTCAGAGATTTTTGGTAACAAGCTATCGCCTATATGTATTACATACATATAAGTATCAAGTCAGAATATGAAATATTAAGCCGGCCGTTGTGACCGAGCGGTTCTAGGCGCTTCAGTCTGCAACCGCGCGACCGCTACGGTCGCAGGTTCGAATCCTGCCTCGGGCATGGGTGTGTGTGATGTCCTTAGGTAAGTTAGGTTTAAGTAGTTCTAAGTTATAGGGGACTGATGACTTCAGATGTTAAGTCCCAAAGTGCTCAGAGCCATTTGAACCTTTATGAAATCTTACGTAGACAGTGATCTTTCTCTTGTCTCGAAGAAAGTGTGCAAAATTTCACCAAGAACGGAATAAAGCTGTAGATTTATATGAATTACAAAGAAGCAAACAAACAAACGGACACTCTTCCTCATATATATATGTATGGATATTGGAAAGAACCTTACTCACGAAAATTTTTATTTTGGAAACAGACTGCCTTCCATTTCGAAAAGATTGCGAGAATTGTGAGAAGATTCTGGTTCATGTAGCGCCGAATATTTTGCGGACCTGAGAGGTGTAGGTTAATAAGTCATTTACTGACTTCATTGTTTCTTAACTGTCTCGGTGATCTCCGTTCTGGAGGAAAAATTGTGTATGGCGAAAGATTTGAAAGCCTGTTTGACAACAGGTGAGGCGGGTGCAATGCCCTCGACAGCGCACTCCCCCTCCCCCCCTCCCCCCTTCCCCCACCCACGGGCGCACGTGACAAGGAGGTGGGCTGGATTGCTCGCCTCGTGGCAATTCCACCGGGACCTTAAATTGCCTGCCACACTTCGCTAAAACATACTTTTCTTCCCCTAGCACCCATGTGCCGCTGCCCCTGGAAGCTATTAAAACCGCAAGCTCAGAGCACTGTTTTTTCAGACTGTGTTTACTGTACCTCTAGGCCCTTGCAAATCTAGGTGAAATAATGATACTTCGCACTGTCTCATCTACGCAACAAACTATTTATTCATTGTTCATTACCCAAGTTAACTAGGAGCTAGTGGGAAGTGAGGTCAGTTGCCTGTGGTGGAGACGCTGTCATGCTGATGGTATGTAACATTCTGGCGGGCCTTGTCAGGGTTTCTCGCGTGGGTGTTCAGTGATGTCATCCTTCACAGTTTTGCTTTGGATATTATTCTATCACTAAACAATTTTGCGAAAACGCTTTTTCACTTCCGGAAACTTAATTATTTGTCCCGGTAAGTACAAATTAGTTTCATTCATGATAACTAAAGATAAATGGAACAGAAGGGTGGCAGTGTTCAGTAAAGAACAAGTGAAGGATGTTCACATGTGGTACAAATTTGTTAGATAATTGCAGCTTATACAACGCAACACAACGGTAAACTAAAATCAGATCTTTTATTTAACAATGAAATTCGCCAACAGTCGTGCAACCGAGATGTTTTTTACTTTGACTATCAGTTTCCATACTTAATTTGCCATCTTAAGGCCTGTACATAATACAAAGAGTATACTTGGATTGTATATCAAGGTGAACTGCAGAAAGCTTTAGAGAGAGTGACGGATAATAACAAAAGCACTTAAAAGTTCAAAATGAAAACAGGACCGTTAAGATAAATCTCTGTGTACATCCAACACAACAGAATGAAATGCGTTCATACTTGTTAGTCATGAAACTATTTAACATCGCGGATTTATAAGACAATATTCGAGACATTAAAAAGACCAGAACTAGAAAATACACAATCAGTAGCTCCGCAGAGCAAAGCTTGTCAAATTTTTTTAAAGCAGAAGTCCTTTTTAACTCTTATAGATGAGAAAACCCCTAGTATATATGAGGACCTATCCACATTTAAGGCAAAATGTCACACTGTAATCTATGAAGTACACAATAACGGGCATATCTACTGTCTAGTTACTATCACAACTGGTGGACAATGTGGCTTTAATCGTGTGACATTTTACCTTAAATCAGGATAGGTCCCCAATACACTAGAGGTTTTTATTTTTTTGAAATTTACATGTATGTACACATTTTATTCTGTTGTGCTGAACGTAAACAGAGATTTATCTTAATGGTGCTATTTTCATACTGTAGTTTTAAGTACTTTAATTATTTCCAGTCACTCCCCGTATAGCTTGCTGTAGTTCACCTTGATATGCTCTCCAAGTATATTCTCTTTTATTGTGCAGTGGCCTGAAGACGGCTTAATGGCATTCCGAAACTGGTAGTCAAAAGAAAAGAAAATAGCATCTCAATTGTACGGCTGTTGGCGACTTTCATTGTTAAATACTTGACCAGCCGCTGACCCATGTCCACAATGGATCATCAGAGACCAAAATTATGCCTTATCGACTGTAAATTTGAAATGAGGAAAACTACATTTCATACGAATGAGGTAGTTCAACAATAGTGTACAGTACATTACACCTTTCGGACAACGATTCTGAAACAATAAGTGCAATAACAGAGATGCTAAACGTTTACTTTTCCGAATTTCAACAGGAGGAGACACGAAGAGATTTGAATAGGCGTAAAGGGAAAAAAATTTTGGAAATTTGTGGTAAGGACTATGGGACCAAACTACTTACTCTAACTTAAGCTAACTTACGCTAAGGACAACACACACACACCCATGCCTGGGGAAGGACTCGAACCTCCGACGGGGGGAGCCGCGCAAACCGTGACAAGACGCCTAAGACCGAACGGCTACCTGGCGCTGCTAGTCGTAAAGTTATAGATGTATTTTTGTGTACTGTTATGCACACTATTTTAATAGCACAAACAGACAAGGCGAGATATCAGTTTTAAAAACATAATGTAATGTATTATATGACTTCCTGGTGTCTGTTCCGTAGGACATGTCGGAAAGAACAGACGCCATGCGGAATCCGCAGCTGTGAAACATGTTACTTAAATTGAAGGAGGAGTGGGTGAAAGGAAAGGAGAGGGAAGGATTATTGATATCTGCTGCATCAGGACTTTGTGTGGCATCAGTGGCGACGTGAAAATGTCTTCCGGACAGGGATTCGGTTTATTTAGAAAGAAAATATTTGAACTAATTTGATAATTTGGCCACCTTAATACCATTGTGACTCGCCAGAGCTACTGATGGCTGTGCAGAAGTTGAAACGTCTCAATGTGAGGCGTTCCTTTGTATCTACTGAGCTGCCTTCGGTTTTCCTATACTTCATAGCACCTACGTTTGTCAGTGCGTCTGTGTTTTTGATTCTGTGGAGAAGGGTAAACAGCAGAGTGTTTCATTAGGCAGCTACAGTGGCGCTTTAATACTCAGTTATTATAATTTCTCAACTTATATTTTACGTTCCTACGTTTCAAACATCTATAGGTATTTTTTTTTACATAGCTACTAAGGTTCAGTGACCGTGTCAGAATTATATTGGAACAAATATTAAGTCAAAATTGACCTGGTTTCGACGCTACTATGAGCGTCGTCTTCAGAATTAGACTAACTGTTCTAAAACATATTAGGTATATAGTACATTAATAAATTTAAAGTTTGTACTGACTGCAAAAGATGCAGTACTTACAAGTCACATATTAAAAAAGATCTAAGCCGGAAAGGCGACGTCATGAACAGTTGTGAGATGGCGAGCCGCTAAGGGCTGCTCGTACTGTGAACAAGGTTTGCAATTTGGCCACCTTATTACCCTTGTACACAGTTAGAACAGATAGTCTAATTCTGAAGACGACGCTCATAGTAGCGTCGAAACCAGGTCAATTTTGACTTAATATTTGTGACCGAGAGCTTATTTGTTCCAACATAATCTATAGGTATATTAAGTGTATATATACTCCTACAGCCATGTTTATTACGTATGTATGCTTAGCACGGAACGGCACTGTTTGCTCCGTCTTCCGTAAGTGATGGCTTCTGTTCTGGTCACCTCTAGTAATGATCTTGGTTTACTTGAGATGCTAATGCGTTATTTCAAGTATGCCTTGGTAAATCATACCATAAAATTACTTTCAGTTGGGGAGTGGCATCGACTTTATTAATATTTCATTTCTTTAAGTCGATTTTTTGTCGTTCCGCAACATAGCGGTGGGAGAGTACCGTGTCCAACCTATATATCACTTCAGTTGGAGTGGATCTCCTAAATGTATATTTTGTATAAGCTCGTGTCAGAACTCTTTTCTGTAATCAGATGTGGTTTCATTTCGCTAATTTCGTGTTCCTTGTAGCTTGTGCACACTGGACTCGCATTCTGGAGGACGACGGTTCAATCCCGCGTCCGTCCATCCAGATTTAGGTTTTCCGTGATTTCCCTAAATCGCTCCAGGCAAATGCCGGGATGGTTCCTTTGAAAGGGCACGGCCGACTTCCTTCCCCGACCTTCCCTAATCCGATGAGACCGATGACCTCGCTGTCTGGTCTCCTTCCCCAAACAACCCAACCCAACCCCTTGTAGCTGGTGAACGTGTGATTGTAACTATGCGCTTCTCATGTGGTATATTGAGCGTTCTCCTCCGGTTACTCATTCTTCTCTTATTGTAATTTCTGTGGTGTCACCGCCAGACACCACACTTGCTAGGTGGTAGCTTAAATCGGCCGCGGTCCATTAGTACATGTCGGACCCGCGTGTCGCCACTGTGTGATCGTAGACCGAGCGCCACCACACGGCAGGTCTCGAGAGACGTACGAGCACTCGCCCAGTTGTACGACGACATTGCTAGCGACTACACTGATCGAAGCCTTTCTCTCATTTGCCGAGAGACAGTTAGAATAGCCTTCAGCTAAGTTAATGGCTACGACCTAGCAAGGCGCCATTAGTTACTTCATGAATCTAAAGAGTCTCACTTGTATCATCAAGAATACTGTATACCAAAGGACGATATAAAAGTTAAGTGTTCTAGTAGCTACGTTCTTTTCTTTATCACATTCATCACGTATCCTGTTCCAGACTTCGCGCCAGTCGGCGTGTGTGTACGTGTGCCCTTTCGGCTACCCGTCTCTGTGGACTGGCTGCCTTGTCAGTCCACTACAATTTCTTTTAACAACTTTCCGTGCGAGTGTAACTTTATTTTTGTCAAATATATTTCATGAGTTTTGTGTCTTACATTATGCCTGTTATTTGAATTAGAGCACGTGCCTTTCAAACACGTGGTGAGCTCTCAGCTCAACATTATTACTTGTTCAAGATCGTTGTTCAACCTCTATTTCAAATCGAGTGCCAGTTTGTTTTATTTCTAAATGTTTTAGTTGTTTTCGTACTTTCTAAATGGGGACTGTGTGTGCGAGCTACTGACCACGCGGTTGAACAGTAAGGCTACACACTTCAAAACAAGTTCTGCATCACCTCGGATCCGAGAGTTACGAAACCTGTACAGAAAATTGGAATAGAGATCAACACAAACATCATTTCTGCCCTTTTTATTGCTCATGAAAACCACACACTGCATGTTGTACTACCATACAGCTAGGCCTTCAGAGGTGGTGGTCCACATTGCTGTACACACCGGTATCTCTAATACCCAGTAGCACGTCCTCTTGCATTGGTGCATGCCCGTATTCGTCGTGGCATACTATCCGCAAGTCCATCAAGGGACTGTTGGTCCACATTGTCCCACTCCTCAACGGAGACCCCTCAGAGTGGTTGGTGGGTCACGTCTTCCGTAAACAGCCCTTTTCAATCTATCCCTGGCATATACGATCGGGTTCATATCTGGAGAACATGCTGGCCAGTCTAACCGAGCGATGTCGTTATCCTGGAGGAAGTCATTCACAAGATGTGAACGATGGGAGCGCGAATTGTCGTCCATGAAGACGAATGCTCGCCAATATGCTGCCGACATGCTTGCACTATCGGTCGGAGGATGGCATTCACGTATCGTGTAGCCGTTTCGGAGCCTTCCATGACCACCAGCGGCATACGTCGGCCCCACATAATGCCACACCAAAACAGCAGGGAACCTCCACCTTGCTCCACTCGCTGGACAGTGTGTCTAAGGCGTTCAGCCTGACGCGGTTGCCTCCGAACACGTCTCCGACGATTGTCTGGTTGAAGACATATGCGATACTCATCGATGAGGAGAACGTGATGCCAATCCTAAGCGGTCCATTCGGCATGTTGTTGGGCCCATCTTTACCTCGCTGCATGGTGTCCTGGTTGCAAAGATGGATCTCGCCATGGACGTATGGAGTGAAGTTGCGCGTCATGTAGCGTATTGCGCAGAGTTTGAGTCGTAACACGACGTCCTGTTCAAATGTGTGTGAATTCCTACGGGACCAAACTGCTGGGGTCATCGGTCCCTAGACTTACACACTATTTAAACTAACTTACGCTAACGACACTACACACACCCATGCCCGAGGGAGGACTCGAACCTCCGACGGGAGTGGCCGCCCGCTCCGGGACGTGGCGCCTCAAACCACACGGCTACTCCGCGCGGCCGACGTCCTGTGGCTGCACGAAAAGCATTACTCAACATGGTGGCGTTGCTGTCAGTGTTCCTGGTCATCCACTTACAGTAGCAGACCTTGGGCAGCCTGAGCGAGGCGTGTCATCGACAGTTCCTGTCTCTCTGTATCCCCTCCATGTCCGAACAACATCGCTTTGCTTCATTCCGAGACGCCTGGACGCTTTCCTTGTTGAGAGCCTGTAACGCCAATATCGATTTAAGTAGTTTATACTGTGTAATTCTATGTATGTGACTATGAAGTGGTTGTTCTTTACTGATTAAGTTCATTGAGTTGTGAAAGGAAAGTTGAATGTGTAACATATGTAACATAAAATCTTAAAAAATATTTAAAAATAATGAAATTTTGTAAATTATGCCTGTTCATAAAAGAGAATTTGTAATTTGAATGCTGGTTCATACTTAGGGATATTGCATGATGTAATTTAAAAGACTTAGGGAACCCTCTCCGCTACGGAAGGGGCTTGGCGCATGCGAAAATGTGGATCTGGCGGTCAATCTGGGCGGCAAGAGAGAGATTACATTACACAGTCAGTGGCTAGACTTTGTACTATTAACAACGCGGGTGCCAGGTGAGGTATTTGGAAGCCAATTTATGTTGAAATTGCCTCGGATGTGGTTTTGGCTGTCGTATGGTGCTCTTGTTATCATGGAGTGGCTCTGAAATAAAGTAAATACGTCGCCAAGAAGAATTTATAAAGAACATTCAACTCCAAGAGCATGGGAGCACTTAGCCGCCATGTGCTTGCCACCACTATGGCGCCACTGCTCCATCAACTGCAGGAATTCAGATATGTATTACAGTATGGACCAGTATGCTTGTGTGTGAGTGTTTTTTAATAATTTCAATAATAAAAATTCGTGTTTGAACTTTGAAACTTCCCTGTTCATGAAACCAAGCATGGTCCTAACCTAAACATCTTGTTTATGAAGAACCACTAACTAGTTTCTATTTGAATGTGCCTAAGTTCCAGTGTTAAAGCAAGTAAATGTACTAGTTAAATTACTTATTTCACAGGTAAAGAGAGGGGCATACGATATTGAACTTACAAAAAAAAAATTTATTTTGCTTTGAATTGTTTCTACTCTGAATGTGCGGAAGTTTTAGTGCTAAAGGACGTAAAAGTCGTTAGTTAAAAACACTTGCTTCACAAGTAATGAAAGAGGCACACAATTTTGAACCTACTTGAAACTTAACTTTACCTTGAACTTATTTCTGAATTTAATTAAGAATATTGCTAGTGTAAATGGCTATAAAGCATTGAAAGATAAATAATCTCAAGTGGGGTTGGAAATCAATATCAGTGTGATGCAAATTGCTTATGAAATGTGTGCATAGTTTGCTTATAAAGGAAGTGACTGTTTATGGATTTCCACTTTAATCTTTTCTAGTGTGAAAAAGTTAATCTAAGTAGTGGTTTTGCTAGTGAAATATGAAACATTTCCACAGTAGAGTAAATGTAAAAAGCGTATGTACAGTGTCATTTAATTGCATTGTGATGTTTTGGTGTTAGTTAAATCAGCACTCTGTTCATGCTCAAATTTGGTCTTGTGATGCCTTTGATAACATTTTGTACGGCATCGGTTAATGGTTGAGGTGATGATTATCATTAATAGATGTATAGGGCCATTTGTCTTTCTGTGATTGCCAATTAGGCGAATGATAACTACTGTTCAGTTCGTGTGGTAGTTGTGTGCACTTTACAAAGAAAGAAGTAACGAAAGTTTCCTTTCGTAAAATTATAGTTAAATTCTTTGAACATAATTTTTCTAAATTATTATCCCTAATTAGGCTGGCGACCTATATTCATTATTTTATGTGTATTTAATTACTTCCTTAACGGTCCCGGCGGAGGTTCGAGTCCTCCCTCAGGCATGGGTGTGTGTGTTTGTCCTTAGGATAATTTAGGTTAAGTAGTGTGTAAGCTTAGGGACTGATGACCTTAGCAGTTAAGTCCCATAAGCTTTCACACACATTTGAACATTTGAACTTTCTTAACTTCCAGAAATAAAGTCTTTCAGTTTTTCTACTAATTGCAATTGTACGAAATCATAGTTCGATACCCTCTGTCCACTAGGTCAACACGGTCAAACTATGCAAAATTCCTCCCAGTGGGTAACACTAGTTGCAATGAAGAGTTGTACTTAACGCAGAACTGTATTGCATGCTTTATACTTGGTTTCCCTGTGACAGGACTAGAAGTTCGGTTAACAGGGAGCTTAAAGGTTATACACGACTTGCAATTGCGTTATAAGCCCTTCCTGTCACAAAGTAACAATGCGGACGCGATCGAACCGCGGAATTGACCGTCTAGGCATGGTTGAACGACAGACAACACGAGCCGTCTCTCCCCTTCCTGGTGGAATGACTGGAACTGATCGGCTGTCGGACCCCCTCCGCCTAATAGGCGCTGCTCATGCACGGTTGTTTACAGCTTTGGGCAGGTTTAGTGACATCTCTGAACAGTCAAAGGGACTGTGTCTGTGATACAATATTCACACTCAACGTCTATCTTCAGGAGTTCTGGGAACCGGGGTGATGCAAAACTTTTTTTGGTGTGTGTAATTCCTCCTTAGCCCATTTTGCATGAATTTGATGTACTGGATTATGCTTATTGTTTCTTCTCTTCTCTTCTCTCTCTCTCTCTCTCTCTCTCTCTCTCTGTGTGTGTGTGTGTGTGTGTGTGTGTGTGTGTGTGTGTGTGTGTGTGGATTATTGGTACGGATCGGCTTGTGCGTGTAATTTGACGAATCCTTCCTTTCTTATGAACCTTATTTTGTTCCCATGTGTTGCGATACGGTCTATGAATTAGGTACTGTAATGAATATCAAGCATTCCTTTGCAAAATGCGTGAATAAATATGCAATAGTATCTCAATTGTGATACTAACCTTACTTAGTATAATTCACCAACCTTTCACTCTTTACCAATGACGAATTGATTTTTTAATATTTTAGATGTTAATCTGAGAGACTTTAATTTAAATTTAATGAAATCAAGGAAATAACTTTCCTGACATTTAGTGTAGTTTTAGTTGATTTAATTACGCATCAAATCATAAATTTAGCTGATCGAAACTTCCTATGTGCAAAAGAGCACTACGCTCGCTTTCATTCTGACCGTCGAATAGCATACTTAATTGAAAACGGAGAAGTATCATTCAAAATATCTCGATGTAGAGGGTGTTTCATCACTTGCACTGTCGTCTGAATCTCGCCAAATCCACGGAGTTTGCCCCTCTTCTAGAATCTTCCAACTCCTTACATATGGTGATTTTGAACAATTTGTAAAAACTAAAAGAGGTGGCCCGTGCGAGGATGTGGAATAATTAAGGTCAACCAACAATCTCTCTCTCTCTCTCTCTCTCTCTCTCTCTCTCTCTCTCTCACACACACACACACACAGTGATTTCCATGTCAGAGGCTGTTTTATGGAAATTCACAATCCGGAAAGGCCACATTTGTGACAAGCATTGACGCGAGCGGTTTACTTAAACATTTTAGTGTAACTAAGATACTTCGGAACATATCTTAGCTTTGTCATTCATTTCTTTCATAGAGACCATTGTGGATGCTTTAACATGGTATTTATTCATCTGGCAATTTATTTTAGTTGTCACTTTCCATATACATCTGTATCAGGCATTTTGTTTTGATGCGAAACTCATGTACCAGCGATTTATAGACTATATAGACTAATCATCTGGTACACAACGTGCCTTAGATCTCAGTTTGACAACGGAGTGAGGAAGACAGATGAAAACAAGTAAGTACATATATGTGACAAAGCAGACCCAAAGAAATTAAAAAGATTTTGCTGGACAGGAATTTTACATATTATATGGAACGAATCTGTTGCTGATTCATGACAGAGGATTGGTCGAGCAAAAGGGCAACACGTGAGTGTAATTGTGTTCTTACTTATGTTAGTACTGTTTTACCTTCTTCTAGATTCATCTAGGAAAAAACTTATCTCACTCCACAGAATATACGAGACCAAAACAGCAACCACTGTGAATAAACACATGCAGACCTAAGAAAGTCACTGAAACACGCTATATTTACTTCGTCAGCTGCCGAACGGCTAGTACCAATACAGAACTAACTATCACATACAAACGATATGCGATAGCTGCCGACAGACATTAGTTTGACTGTAGCGTGACTGATAAAGAAAAGAGAACAACTGAAATAAATTTGCATGCTTTGTATTATCGCGTCCGTCGGCCGTCGTAATTTAATATATTATTATTATTTTGATTGTAGCCGACTTACGTGGTGGGCCTTAATAAAAGTGATATATCATTCAATTTTGATTTATAATTATATGCTTTTGTGAAGTTCACCTTTTTCAAAAATTTAATCTTAAATTATTTGTTACGTTAATGAATGGTAGACTCGCTGAATCTTAAGATATGAGCATATAAGTTGAACAATGGAATAAACTTTTCATATTAATTTCCTCGGCTAGTCAGTTCACTTTAAAGCAAAAAATCTTTAGTTGTTAATTACAATTGCGGCCCACACACACGCGAGAGTATTTTTTCTTACCTCCGTTAACCATTGCATTGTAGTCGGAGTCCTGGCTCTGGCTCTCGGCTATGGTACTGAAAATAAGAATCTTAAAGTTACGTACTTTCTGCAAATTCGTGCGGTTGTGGAGAAAAATGAATATTATAGCGGGTGAGTTTTTCGCTTCCGCTAAATTTTATAAGTTAATATCGCCACGTAATGGCGTCGTTGGCTGCATCGGCAGCTGAGATTGTTGAACTGTAAATTACTCGAATGCAGGTTAATTCAAAGGAAGGCGGACATGAAATCGGGATCACCTCTTACAAATTAAAAGTGCACAATAATATTAAATGAATATATTATCTGCTTAATTAGTACAAATATGCTTACATTTGCCAGCACACGCAAGATGTCCGTCTATACGCAATCAAGACAAGAGAAGAAGTGAAGTCGACTAAAAAAATTAACAAAAGAGCGTATCTTGTCGTCTCTTTGTCTAGTATAATTCATGGGTGAAACTGTTTGAATTTGCGTCCTTGGAGAACCGTAATACAGCTGAACTTGTGGTATGCCTCATAATAAGAACGAAATCACCCAGTAAATTTTAGAATATGTTTGGATTCAGGTAGTCAGTTGTATGTTCTGTGGATCATAATTCCTACCTCTCATTATGATGTGGAACTTAGTCAGTTTTACAATTGTAGTATACTTTATTTTTAAAAATTGGGCAACTTGCTGACCTTTTACATGAGTTGCTGTGTTATTTCTTATTTAAATTAATTTGGAATTGGAATTCGTGTTTCTGGAGCCAAACTGACGCTACCCATTTTGGTCTGATTTTTTTCGCTGAAGGGACTGACAGTCCAATTTATTACACACAGGATAAGCAGTTTCGAGCCCATATTGCTGTGAGCTTAATATGATGTTTGAAAACGAAAGATAAGATAATTAGATCTTATTATCAGAAAAGTATGTACTATAAAGACATTAATACAAAGTACAGTAAGAGACAGGTTAACATTTTGTATTTATATGCAATTTAGAAGAGCCCCTCTCCGTTAAAACAAATGTCAGTTCGGTACCCTACTTCGTGCTACACGTGCGTAGTCTCAGCGACGTCAATATTAACACATCTGTGTTTCTGAAGTGACTGTCATGAAATGTTTAAGAATTGTTGTTGGTAATCACATGGTATGAAGTATGATGACTTCAGGCAACAAAGGCAACGAATATGTTAAACACATACGTCTTACTGGAGGAAACTTTCATATCTATTTTGCTTTGAAACGACAGCGTACTCTTTCTTTTCCTTGAACTAGACGGTCATGTTGGGACTGAAGTGAGTGGTAAAGAACATAATACTGGTCGTGGCTCATTATAAACTTCTGATGGATATAATGGATGATGGAGCCACGTTCCTCTCAATGAAGGTCAGAGCAAGTCGGTAATTACACGGCAGTTAACGGCAATCTGACTACACAGAAGTAAAGGATGGCTCTAAAAAGAGCTGTTGCAGATTTCGCGGCAATAGAATAAAAAAAAGTTTCTACACGATTTCCGAACAGCAGAAATGTTACCTATAAATTTTACTCGAGCAGATTACGGGAAATTAAGAACTTAGGCGTGGAGGTGACAAGGATGATATGCAGTTTCCCTTTCCCCTACAATGAATCACGTAGTGAGTCAACCATCGTATACAAAATAACTAACAAAACAGCTGGTAGTCACTCAAATAAAAGAGAAAGCAAATCACGATTCGCTAGAGAAATGTATTCTAGGAACCACGCACATGTATATGGAAAGAGCAAGAAGATTGGTCGAACTTCCAGAATGCGAGAAAAATTGCTAACAAAACGAAATGCCAAGAGAAGTAGATGGAATGAGAAACTTGAAGAAGCAAACACAGGCTTCAAGAAACACAAATCGCGAGTCTTTTTCAGAGAAATGAAGAGCAAAATTAAAGGCTTCGATGCAAAAGAACCCTTCGTAATAGGACAAGATGGCACAATTAAAATTGGAGAGAAAGAGGTGTGCGAGGAAATGGGATTTGCTGAATGCAGAAGCACCGACAGTAAAGTGGACACATTTACACTCTAGGGGCAAAAGTCGGGATAATCTAGACAACGCACCCACCAGCGCAGAAGTAGTAGAGGCAGTTAAAAATCTCAAAAACAACAATGATGGTATCAGTGCTGAAGAGATCAAGTGGGATGGGCCCGAAGAAGAAAGAAGTATGTACATTATAATAATGGATATCTGGGGAAATAAGAAAATACCGATAGACTGGAAAGAAGCCATTATAATACCACTACACAAGAAAGGGGACAAGAAAGTACTGGATAACTATAGGGGAATCTCTCTTTTAAACGTATGGTACAAGGTTTGTCGAGAATCTTGCTGAACAGAGCTGAAGAACTGAGGCCGACAATAGGAGAGTACCTGTATGGCTTTAAAAAAGGGAGGAACTGTACAGAATAGATATTTGGAATAAAAAGCATAATAGAACACAGACACAGGAAAGGAAAAAAGACAATAGTGACATTTGTGAACTTCCAAAAGGCCTACGATTCAGTAGACAGAACTACTCTGCTTGATGTGTTGGAAGACAGAGGACTGGATGCTAGAACACATGCAATAACAAAGGAAACGTTAAGCGACGCTACTGCCAGGATCAGACATCGCAGTACGCTGTCAAACAGCTTCGAAATAAAAATAGCAGTCCGGCAAGGGGATGGACCGTCACCAGTTTTATTTAACCTGGTTTTGGACGAAGTAGTGAGACAGTGAAGACGACTAAATAGTAACCTGAAGATCAAAGATGTGCAAAATGGGGTACAAGGTCAAACACAATGCAACAGTGGACTGCCTGGCATTCGCAGATGACATGGCACTCTTAAATGAGACAGAATAAGGGGCAAAGATAGCACTAAAATATCTAGCCGAAACAGTAGAAAAGGTCGGACTGAAGATTGAATATAAGAATACTGAGACATTGAACACTGAATCTGACTGGAAGATGGACGGCCAAGTGACTGAGAAAGTCAGCAGTTTTCGTTATTTGGGAGAGAAGATAACTGGTGGTATACAGAGCAACAGTAGCGCAGTAGACAGGGCACAGCTTTTGCAGAAGCTTCCGTATGCGGTGAAAACAACATATGGCAAGAAAAATCTGTTACGGACTGCCAAATTACATTACACAGCAACTGTAAGAAATGCTGCTCTGAATGCACCTGCAAGAGAGCTTGTATACAGTAGGAGCGGAAAATTTTGAGAGACATATGGGGCACCAGAAAACATGGGGATATCTGGATACACAGAACACGACAGGAACTTTATGAAAATATTGAACCGACATCGCGCGAGATACGGAAGAGAAGTTATGAGTTGTTGGGCATATCATGGGGATGGACGAGGAGAGGTTGACTAAGAAGATATGGAATGCAGCACGTCATTCGGGAAGCAACTGGGTGAATGAAGTCAGAGTTGACTAGAAGGCTGTTGGAATAAAAGAAAGGAATCTGCAGGCAGTAGTACAGGACAGGGAGAAGTATAAAGGGTGGGTGGATGGATGGTCACAGGTGGCCAGACACCGAAATCAAAGTTGTCTTAACAGAAGAAGAAAGAAACAGAAGAGGCGAGAGAATGAAGAGGTATTGGGAAGAAAGAAGACGTGCAAAACAAGCCACACGTGATCCTGAAGGGTCCTAACGAAGCAGAAGAAGAAGATATGGAAAGATGAAACGTAAAGTAGATAGTTTTCACAACAGAGCGTACTCCAGCCCACTATATGTGATATCGAACCAATTCACGATCGATAGTCACATTCATATAAGAACCATGAGCAACAAGCTGACATAAAGTAAGGGAGAAAGAGTGTATAAATTCGGAAAAGCAGAAAGCATCGGTAATTGGTTACAGGACAAAGCACATTGATATTCCACCGATACGTGTCAACTAGAATACCACCAAAACTAGCTCAAATGCCAATTTCGGCTGGAACCAGAGCACAAAGACCAATGCTCCTGGCTAGCGCGAGAGTTGCTTACTAGCGGAAACCGGCCATTGACCGTAAGTTGTCACAGGCCACCCAAAGATAGTAGTCTGGTGATAGCGACATAGCACGATAATGCCCAAAAAGAGAGAGAGTCTGATGCGATTAAAATAGAACATTCAACAATAAAACAGTTGTTATCACTCAAATATTTGTAAATAAGGAAATAGTTTTTTGTAAAAATGACAGTAGAGCTCACATTATGTTTGACATTGAGAGAGACATGGATGTCGCATTTTCAGTAAGAAACACAGTTTAAGTTGCATTGACGGCAGAAGCATTATTTTCGGGTTTCGCCTTTTTGAGGCATCTTCAGAATTTATGCATGGGGAAAATACATAAAAACAGATAAGGGGTATGGTCCTGCCTGGGACGAGAAAATGGTAAACATTTTTTAATTCTATATAAAAAAATTTGCGATCTTCACATGCTAGATGGCACCATTCCCCTAACCTGTTTCTTTTATGTTGAAATTCTGAAGATGCCTCAGAAAGGCGAAATGCGGCTCTAAAGCATCTGCTGTCATTGCAACCTAGAACATTTTTGTTACTGACAATACATCACTAAGGCTTTTGCGCCATGGCAGACTGTTGTGCAAATATGCTCTGTCTTGATTTAGACGGGCCAAAATATTAGTCACGTCTTTGGAAGAGCACACGTTGCTTTGGAGCGCTGTAGTCGCTGTAGAGCTGGTACTAGGCCGTCATGTGACTTTTCATAGGTGATGTAAGTCACTGCAGCGAAGTGATGTGTTGCCTCCACTGAAATGTATGGAATCAGTAACAGTAACAATGATCAACGTGGAGACGTGACAGAAAGGCAGAATCGAGCGAGGTAGCGGAGTGGTTAGCACACTGGACTCGCTTTTGGGAGGACGATAGTTCAAATCCTCGTCCGGCCATCGAGATCTAGGCTTTTCCGTGATTTCCCTAAGTCGGGATGGTGCTTTTGTAAAAGTGTGGCCTATTTCCTTCTCTACCATTAAACCAATCCAAGCCTGTGCTCAGTCTTTAATGACATCGTTGTCGACAGGACGTGAAACCATAATCTTCCTTTTTTGTTTAGAGTGCCAGAAGGAGCTACGGTGATTGCTTGGGCCCATATCTACAAACTGAAAAACTTGCCCGATTTAATAGTGTGTCAAAGCAGACTGTCCAACGTGCCTAAAAGAAATTTTGTACCACTCGCAGCCACGTAACATTAAGGTCGTAAAAAGGAAACCTACACCGACAGGGATTAGAGACCAATGTTGCGCCTTGACCGTGTCAAGGATTTCAAACCCGACAGGAATTGCTCCTGTTAGTGAATTAAGGTCGATTCCAACCACTTTCAGAGCGAACACAGCAAAGAGAACTGCAGGGAGATCAAGTACCTCACAATAGGCCGTTGTTCACAGCGGTACAAAAAGCTGAACGTCTTCAGTGGGCCAGGCAACATAGAAATTGGGCAGTAATTGTCTGGAGGCATGTAGTGTGGTCCGACAGGACGGAATTTAGCAGCTGTTTTAGATTAATCGGAGCCGCCAGTGCACCACCGTCTCAGTGAGGCTGTAAACCCTCAGTGTGAGGTTATCGTGAATATGAACCAGATTGTCTATTATGACATTCTCGGTGACCATGTGTTGTCGTTTCAAAAAAAATGGTTCAAATGGGTCTGAGCACTAGGGGACTTAACATCTGAGGTCATCAGTCCACTAGAACTTAAACTACTTAAACCGTAGCGGTCGCGGGGTTCCAGACTGAAGTGCCTAGAACCGCTCGGCCACAGCAGCCGCCTCACTCTTAAATCTCTTGCATATTTGTACTTCTATTAGACACAGTTTCACGTTTAAACTACTGAGTAGGGTACATTTCCGCCGTTTGTTTTCCGTAAGGCGTTTGTTTTGGTGTGAGAGTAGACAGTTACAACTGTAGGACTTGTTAGTTGGTCAGCAGCTCCCGCCTAGGGAGCAGCGCTTCAGAGCACTGCGTTTCGTTTTTGAGTTCCGCCTTTAATCACAGTTTAATCTACAGTTCCTCTGACCTTAGGTTGCAGAGGGATTGTGATTGCTGAGCGCAGATACAACCTGAGTTAGTCCCCATCGCTCGCAGCACTACGCGCTGCCGGCTGCTGTCGTACAACTTGAAACTGTTGCCAATGGACATCGCTGTTGGGGGGGGGGGGGGGGGGGGGGCTGTACGTGGGGATACAAGCTACGTAAAGCATGCCCCTCGTGTCCCTCGATCGGTCCACTGCTGTGTACCGTCCGCACTGAGGATGATCCTTCATCCGTGGTCGAGTGGGAAGTTGTTACAAGGTGTGGCAGGCAGGGAAAGACTTTCCGGAGAGCCGATCAAAAGGGCCGCTCTGGTTCGTCTGACGAGCAGATTTCGGGTAACCAAGTCCCTGAGCCAGATGATGTCGTTCGCCCTGTTCCAAAGGAAGCTTCCGGACTGCAAGATATGGGCATTCATGAAGGCTGGGTTTACTGATAGTTTGGAGCTCCAGTGTCAGACACTTAATAGACCCCTTAGGTATGTGGCTGCTAAGGAGGGGAAGTAAACCAGAGTACACTGTGGATGCGGAATGAGTGCTTCCAGACGCCATAAAGAGCACAACTGCAGCCAACTGCAGATAACGATTTGTGTCGCTTTGAATCAAAATATATTCTCTCTGCTATTGGGCACCTAGCTGAAGCGAAGATTACCATCCTTGCTTGAAGTCTGAGCTCACCATCAGTAGCATCATCGAGAGGACCGACTGCTTACCTTTGGTACAAAGCCCAATGGTGGGTCTGAATCAGAGGCTTAGAAGATTCTGCTGTCGTGTGAGCTGTAGATTTCTTGAATTAAGCCATAGAGTGGTGGGGTTTCGGGTTATGCTTAATAGGTCGGATGTCCACTACACGCAGGAGGCTGTAACACGGGTAGCGGAGGCTGTATGGAATGGAGTGGGCGGTTTTTGAGAGTAGAGTGCCTTGGCAAAGTGCATAAAGGATTTCACTTTCAAACGGTGCTGGACGAACACAGGAAGAGGGTGGACATAGCACAATCAGTACTGTAGTTGTAAACCGCCATTGCTGTGTTGAGAAAGAACCAGAGCTCCAAGAGCTAACAGAAAGCACTGAAGCTCAAATCGTTATAGGTTACAAACGCTGCCTAAAGCTGCAGATAAGTTCAGCCAGAGTTTTTACAAAGGACGTAACATTGTTTAGGAAGGTTTGATTAAATACAGTTGGTGGTGGCGCCACTGTTGCTATTAGAAGTAGTTTACCCTGCAGCGAAATGGAAGTAGATAGTTCCTGTGAATTAATATGGGTAAAGTTATACTTGGCAACCGAAATAAATTAACATCTAATTCCTTTTACCGACTGCCCGACTCCGATGGTACACCTGGTGAACACTTGAAATGAAACTTGAGTCTCATCACAAGTAGTAGTAATCCGCTGAATTACACACACGTATCACTAACGTCAGTTTACATTAGGATTTTGGAACATAGACTGTGTTCGAACAGTGTTAATTACCTCGAAGGTAACAGTCTATTTGTAGTGGACTGACAAGGCAGCCAGTCCACAGTGACGGGTAGCCGAAAGGGCACACGTACACACACGCCGACTGGCGCGAAGTCTGGAACAGGATTCGTAATGAATGTGATAAAGAAAAGGACGTAGCTACTAGAACGCTTAACTTTTATATCGTCCTTTGGTATACAGCATTCTTGATGATACAAGTGAGACTATCTTGAGATACATGCAATGGTACAAATGGCGCCTTGCTAGGTCGTAGCCATTAACTTAGCTGAAGGTTATTCTAACTGTCTCTCGGCAAATGATAGAAAAGCTTCGTACGTGTAGTCGCTAGCAATGTCGTCCGTACAACTGGGGCGAGTGCTCGTACGTCTCTCGAGACCTGCCTTGTGGTGGCGCTCGGTCTGCGATCCTGACAGTGGCGACACGCGGGTCCGACATGTACTAATGGACCGCGGCCGATTTAAGCTACCACCTAGCAAGTGTGGTGTCTGGCGGTGACACCACATTCCTCCCCCGCAAATCGGCGAACGGTCGTGTGATAAGGCTTCCGCCTGCCGTGGGGAGGACCCCATGTTGACGTATGCGATGGGGTGGGGAGCCTAACAACAGGCGAGGCCGTGCCACCCGCACTCTGCCATTCGGTCCGAGGGGAGCTAGGAAACGCCTGAAAACCTAGTCCAGGGTGCACGGCAACATGCGGTGTATGCGCCCGTAATGAGACAGGAGGGGCCGAAGGGTCGACCTCCATTGCGTCGGGGGATCCTACGCGCGATGACGACCTCTGGTCCGGAGCGGGCAAAAGTTCCATGGCGGAGGACAGCTGGCCACGGGAAGCGATCGGCGGCGCGGGACCCAGGGAGGCGCTGGGCGGCTGCAGCGAAGCGTCCACTGCGGACGGCGCCGGCGGGAGAACAGGCGGCGGCGGCGGCGGCGGCGGCGGCGGCGCGTCGCCATGGGGCAAAATGGAAGGCATCGTCGGTAACACCTGAGGACGAGGCGAGCCAGTAGATGGGTCCCCAGTGCGCTGACCGGAGGGCACCGTCGCTGAAGGCAGACGGGGAGCGGCAGAACCCGTGCGACGACAGAGGCGCAGCTGATTGAGATGCCGACGCACCTCACCAGAGGCCCCCAAAACCAAATACATCGCGCAGCCGAGGCAGCGAAGAATGCGCCCTGCGAGCCAACGCCGTGAACCTCGATAGTTGCGATAAAATACAACGTCGCCAGGAGCAAAACCAGGAGTCTGCCGCTGCACAGGAACCTGATGCGGCGGATGCAGCAAAGACATCAAGGTTCGATGAGGACGACCATGGAGCAACTCAGCCGGCGAGCGACCATCGCGGGGCTGAGAGCGGTACGAGGACAAAAAGAGCAATAGCGCGTCCTCCCGAGAATGCGACTCTTTCAACTTCAACATCTGTGACTTGAAAGTCCGGACCAACCGTTCAGCGGCACCGTTTGACTGAGGCGAAAACGGCGCGGATGTCAGATGTTGAATACCATTGGCCTTGCAGAATGACTGAAATTCTGCGGACATAAATTGTGGGCCATTGTCGGAAACAATAGTCTGCACACGTTCAATCACACCTTGCGATTCTAATTCATGTAAAGTTCTTGCGACCTCATCACGCAATGCGTGGGGAACATTGCGAGTTCGGAAAAATTTCGGTTGCGCGTTTACTTTCAGTTCCAATTGTGCTTCATAGTTCTTAGCACAACCAAGGCCCGGTGCAAAAATGTCTGCAAATTCGTCACACAGACGCGAAACACTGTCGGAAGGCACAGTCTGATTCACTGATAGAACCTGATTGACTATAGACAAGTTAAACAACTGAAATAAATCTAAACCAAACAAGTTCACTGCCGAAGAAGAACGAAGGACGTAAAAAGACACAAGTTTTGTTTGTCCCTTGTATGTGGCAAGAAGAGTGCACTGTCCTAATACAGGGATAGCTTGTCCGGAATAACTCTTGAGCTGAACATTTGCGGCACGCAACGGAGGTGCGCCCAGTTGTTTGTACGTGGCGTGATTGAGCAATGAAACTGCAGCTCGGGTATCGAGCTGGAACGGTATCACTTGTCCGGCAAAGTCCAAATCTACAAAAAGTTTATTGTCCTGCTGACGACAAGAGCGACTGTTTTGTGCAACTTGAACAGACACTGGAACAGAATCACGTGCGACGGGACGGGACTTCCATCGACGTCGACGCACACTTTTTGTGGGACGAACACAGTCACTGTTAGCGAGAGGAACACTGGGCGGAGTGGAATTAACTACATGAATGTCCATGGGCGAAGGTCCACGAGCCTGAGTGTCCTTGGTTCGATTCCGGCGCGAAGCAAAGGGCCTGGAATGGTTGTGATTGTCTGATCTGAGCTTTTTCTGGCAAACACTTTGAACATGTCCTTTCTTAGGACAGTAAAAGCAAATAGCCTGGCGTGACGGGCAATTCTCACGCGAATGTCTAGTTGCACACCGCGGGCATGATTTTAGAACTGCATTGGCATGCGTACGCGGCACACGTGTTTGAGAGCTGGGCCGCAGCTGCGCGGACGTGCGCGAGGGCAGGTTAGCGTTCCGTGCAGCGGGCCCGGCGGGCCGGTTAATGTGACACACGGCTGGTGAAGTTGCAAATGATTCCTGAGCAAAGTCAAGTGTGTCTTGCCTATCCAATATGTCTATCACTTGTTGAAGGGAGGGATTAACTAGTTTCAAAACCTGTTCCCGTATGCGAACATCAGAAACGTTCTGTGCAATTGCATCACGCACCATAGTATCTGAATAAGGGAGTCCACAGTCACATTCAAATGCACAATCCCTAGTAAGTCCTTGCAAAGTTGCAACCCACTCCCTATTAGTCTGACCGGCCGTACGTTTTGTATGAAAGAACGCATACCTGTTTGCAACTACATTTACTGTGTCCTTGAAATAGGCATCCAAAGCAGACAAAATTTCTTCGTATGACAGAGTTGCTACGTCGCGCCAGGGAAACAATTTCACTATCACACGGTAGGTGAACACACCTACACACGAAAGCAAAAACGGCTGCCGCTCATTACCTTGAATTCTGTAGGCGGCGAGATGAAATCCAAATTGTCGGGACCATTCCGGCCATGTTTCTTGGGTTGAATCAAAACTACGGAAGGACGGTTCAACTGTGTGTTGTGGCTGCGGTAGCGATGAAGCGGCGGCGGCCGCATCGTTTTGCAGCGCACGTTGACCCTGGACGAGCTGTCCCAGGGCATCCAATAACGCCTGCGTCTGCTGATTCTGCAAGCGATAAAATTCGGACAGTACATCTGGAGAATGTGGCAAAGCCATGACACAAGCAAATTAATACAATACGAACGCTAAAGTCCCTTTTGAGACTTGTCGCCAATGTAGTGGACTGACAAGGCAGCCAGTCCACAGTGACGGGTAGCCGAAAGGGCACACGTACACACACGCCGACTGGCGCGAAGTCTGGAACAGGATTCGTAATGAATGTGATAAAGAAAAGGACGTAGCTACTAGAACACTTAACTTTTATATCGTCCTTTGGTATACAGCATTCTTGATGATACAAGTGAGACTATCTTGAGATACATGCAATGGTACAAATGGCGCCTTGCTAGGCCGTAGCCATTAACTTAGCTGAAGGCTATTCTAACTGTCTCTCGGCAAATGAGAGAAAAGCTTCGTACGTGTAGTCGCTAGCAATGTCGTCCGTACAACTGGGGCGAGTGCTCGTACGTCTCTCGAGACCTGCCTTGTGGTGGCGCTCGGTCTGCGATCCTGACAGTGGCGACACGCGGGTCCGACATGTACTAAAGCCACAGTACGTAGTAATCGACAGAAAATCATCGTGTACAATAGATGTGACACCTGGCGTTCACCAGTGTTATGGGCCCTCTGCTGATCCTAATCTACAAACGATTTTCGAGATAATGTGGGCAGCCCTCTTAGATTGTTTGCAGATGATGCTGTCATTTATCGTCTTGCAAAGTCTTCAGAAGATCAAAACCAATTGCCAAATGACCTATTAGACACGGTATCTGAATGGTGCGAAAGATGGCAATTGTCTCTCAGTAAGGAAAAGTATGAGGTTGTTCACGCAAGTAGAATAAGAAGTCCATTAAATTTCAATTAGGCTGTCAGTTCGAATAAGTACTTAAGAATTACGATTAAGAACAACTTGAACGGGAACGGTCATATAGATGTTATGGGGAAGGCAAACGAAAGACTGTGTTTTATTGGCAGAACACTTAGGAGATGCAACAGGTCTACTTAAGAGACTGCCTACATAACGCTTGTTCGTCTTGTGCTAGAATACTGCTGTACTGTATGGGAGCCTTACCAGATAGGAATGACGGAGGACATCTAAAAAGTTCAAAGACGGGCAGCTTGTTTTGTGTTATCGTGAAATAGAGGAGAGAGTGTCACGGATATGATAAGCGAATAGGGATGGCAATCATTGAAACATAAGCATTTTTCGTTGCGGCGAGATCTTTTCACGAAATTTCAACCATGTGCTTTCTCCTCTGAGTATGAAAATATTTTATTGTTGCCATCATACACAAGGAGAAATGATCATTATAATAACATAAGAGAAATCAGAGCTCGTGGAGACAGATGTAAGTGTTCGTTTCTCCCACGCACTGTTAGAGAGTGCGGTAGAAAAATAGTTTTAAGGTGGTCCGATGAACCCTCTGCCAGGCACTTAAATATGAATTGCAGAGTAGTCATTTAGGTTTACAGTTCAACACTAGGAGCCGGTGTTAGGCTATGTTAACATGGAGACTATCGGGGAAACTGATTCTGTGTGCAATGTCCTTAACAGTAGAACGACAGAAGAAACGTAGAAAAAGGACAGTGATCCTCGTAGCGTTTTACTGGGTTTGGTTACTCAATGATGCATTCCAACAGGAATAAAGTGGAAGTATGTTATTGGAAGGCGGTAGGAATAGGAGAATCTTTCGGGATAAGAGGTTTTCTGCAGTAAAAACGAATGATAAAGTATATAATACTTGGAACATAGCTTTCGGCGTGCCAGAATATTTTATAAGTAGATTCTTATACGGAATATATTGCTTATGATTGGAACAACTTGTGTGTTATTAAAATATTTCGTCTTGGATCGTAAACCAGATAATAATATTTCATTCGACTTATAGAAAAGAAGCAGAGGGATTTAATAGTTAAGGAGCGTAATAGAGGAAAAGAGGCCACTAGTGACAGATGAAAGTGAAGTATTATGTCGACCCCAGAAATTAAAGCGCAGATGAAACTTGGGTTATTACTCAAAAACGCATTCAGTGAGGAATCAACTCGAAGAACGAAGCTGGAAGTCACTACGAGCAGCAGACTCTTTCAAAAGAAATGACAGACAGTGCTTGAGAAAAAAAGACAAGCACGCAGAATGGGAGGAGAAAGGGAAGTTTCATGGATTAAGCGAGCGTTTGATTTTATTTCAGTGACAGCAAAATCCGGCCAAACTTATGAGGAACCTGGCACCATAAGACCACTTATCAGAACGACACTGTGCATCCTCTGGCCTAAATGCATGCACTGATTGGGCCGTGTTGCAGCTCGCATTGGTGCCGTTGGTAGGTTGGCATCGTGTAATAGGGATAATGGCGTCTCGTTTTCTTCTTGTGTTTACTGGTGCCACTGCGTTTGCTAGAGTTGTCTGTCCGCGAGTGGCAGCAGCAGCGGTTATCGATATCTAGTACCATTGTACTATCTTTGGAAGAACGTCAAGTGTTTTCCGGGTCGGGTGAGTGGGGAGTTCGGTTGGGACGGAGCAGCAGCTAGCACTGCTGGCGGCACGCAGGGACTGCCGGATCGAGGGGCTGTAGTTGCGAGGGCCACAACCTCATTGTCCATCGGACCCAGGACGTTTAAGTTGAGTGAACATTAAGCCAGTAGTGAAACCTCCACTACTTTGAGATCACGCCGTTTGTTCGCTCGTTGCTGCTCGCAGGGTCCCTGAGACGAAGAGCAATGAGTGGAGTGTGTGGAGTTGGTGAAATTAATTAGCCGTCCTCCACTTCTTATTACTAATCATTGAATTCCTTGTATTTATTGATGAAGTTCAACCAGCGGTATTTTTCTGCCTAGTGGTCGCTAACGCTCCAGTTACCTGCCCTGGAGTTCAGCGTATTTTCGCGGCAGCGTACATTTCCTCGCCTTGCCGCCGCTGTCTGGTGAGGCGTGTAGTTCGACAGCCTCCTTCATCGTGGTTCGGATATTTTGTTCTTTTGGACTACGTTGGTCGTAGTGGTTCCTTCTGCTTCTGGATGTTCTAAACACCGGACTCTGAAGACGCAGTGCAGTCTGCCGGTTCCGCCTTGCCTGGGCTATTCCATCGTTGTGTTGTTTACCAGACGTTAGGTGATTTTGCAAGAGCGTTGGTTCGAGTTTAAACTCTCACTAGTTTGAGTTGCCATCCAGTTAAGTGAATACAACTCTTGGCTGCCTGTCTCATCGGTTACGAAGTTGAGCGACTTTCCCAGGCTGATCCTTGGAGCACTGTCTGAGGCCCACTTCTCTTTTCGTTTGATCAGATTGTGACGTTTTTTTTTTTAAATTTTAATTTTGAGTTATTACTATTGGCACCTTCAGCCGATAAATCATATGAATTTCTGGCCAATAAGGCCTTAATCCGTGAATGCATTTTGCCTTTTTTTAATTAGATATTGTCTGTTAATAGTAAAAATTTTGATGATTTTTTAAAAAATATTTTAGTATCTTTTTGGAGAAGTTTAACTGTTTATAATAATTGGCTATCCAGGCCTTCAGCCGTCAAATTGTTTTTGAATTATTACTATTGGAGCCTTCAGCCGACAAATAATTTGAATTTCTGGCCAATAAGGCCAGCAACTTGCTTAAGAATTTTTATTAGACATTGTGTCTTAACAGTCAAATTTGATAATTGTTCCTTATTGTCTACCTCATTGGCAATTGATTCCAAATAAAGTGTACGTCATTTAAAAAAAAAAAAAAACAACTGAGGAACGAACGGTAACTAAGGCCCCGTCCACACCGAATGCTGCCTTTCCCTAAGTCCCATGTTTCACTGATCCGATTTGGAAGGGAGTCACAAACCGCTGTATCCTCTCGTGAGGCAAGCTGTTTGGGAACTGTTGTAACTGGTTGGTTACTTGGTGTCCTGGATGCTGGCACCGGGACGGAGTTGAGAGCTTGTTTCATGCTTGTTCCGTCGTTGAGAGATCGGAATCTTGCTCCCCACGACGGTACCTCAATGGTTCAACATCACACAGTTCATAGAGACACGTGCCATCTGTGGACGTGCACTAACCTATTGTAAAGTGGGGCCACGGTACTGTCGCGTGAGAGATAACACATGGAGACGCATAATGTCCGTGACGTACGATGTGACGTTAGAGCTCCTTCAGTCACTACCAGCTGTGACATGACGCCCGAAGCAACACGGCTATGCCTCTGGAAAACATTCGAAGAATGGGATGTTTCTCTAGGTATCCACCATCGACTCCATTCATCAGCAGTCCATGCTTTCCACTCCAAACGCAGCCACTCGTGTTGGTGTACTAAAGGCACCCTACACACAGGCCAGAAATTCTCTAGCCTGCCTGCTACCAGTTTCCAGCCACCAGTGTGGTTGACACAGAATGTTACAGTCAGTCCATTAATTATTCTCTGATTTCAGGAACACATGTGAAGAGGTTATGATGTGCCTTGCGCACAATATGTCGACTCCACATTGCCGTGGTCAGACGTGGTCGACTGTACCCTTGATGACGAGTAATCCTGCCGCATGTTCCTATTTAGTCCACCATCGAGTCACTGTCACATCCGAATAGCCCACAAATCTGGATATTGCACGTTTCAACCAGCTGGCCAAATGGAGACCCTCAGCGATGCCCCTTTTGACCTCATTCATTGCTGACAACTCAGTCCTTCACAGTGACCATTCGGTAGCTGACACTGTGCAAGCCTCTTATTATAACCCAAGTGGGGATGGCGTCATCACTAAACGTGAACAACGCTTATGCGTTGGGGTAGTCATTCCACCCGTCACAGAGAATTGTAATATTTTATATACCCATCGACGGTGTGTACGTCTATGCATTTACGTTGATCTCCGACTATGTCTTCTGGTTGCTTCACTTTTTTTGTCAGGCAGTGTATGACAATACGCTACGGTACAAGTTAACCAAATAAAAAAATAATACATGGTACTTGAATGGTGTGGTCTGCTGCTACGCTATCCAGTTCCAGCCCAGAACAGCAGCAATCAGTACCGGCGATGGCACGCCGAGAGACCCCTGCGCTGTGCCTGTGAAAGAGGAGCGTCTCGCGGCAGACAGCCACAGACCGACTGAGTCAGCAGCAGCAGTAGCGGCAGGGTCACGTGCCAAGCGCAGCCTTGATCCCGCGCCTGCAGTCAAAACAAAGCGTCACAGCTGGCAGGTATTATCCACAAGGTGAAGCAGCACTGTTGCACAGGATGCGAGGACGCTGTATTTGCGTTTAACGTTTATACTTATGTCACAAGCCGGCTTTGTACGTAAACGTCGGAAAATGTAAGGAAGTGACAGAGTGGCAAAAAGGGCCAATCCTGTTTGCCGGTGCCCGTAGCCATAAGGTTGTGCAATTTTCCGGATTTGTCTACGAGCAGCAGTGTGAAACACATGACCACGAAACACGACGTCAGAATTGTAGTCGAAGATCCTGACTAAGAGGGACAGGAGGCGCGATTCACGGCTTCTGAATCGAACCCGACAGGAATTGCTGCAGGCAGTGAATGAAGGTCCATCGCAAACTCTTAGGGAGAGAACATTGCAACGGGAACTGCGTGTAATGAACATTTGGCCTCGTCACATCGCAAAAAGGCCATTGCTCGAACAGGCACATAAAGAGGACAGCAAAGAAGTTGATCGAGCTGGAATAATATGGACCGGTTTTTTGAAAGCTCCCCCACCCTATTACATCTCGATTGGGCTGAAAAATCATCAGACTTGAACCCCATAGAAAATTTGTGGGCAGGCTGATATAGCGGGTAAAACGCCAACATCAACATTCCCGCAGTTTGGCGGAACTGCATGATAAAATCCTCAGCGATTGGCTTAACCTGGAAGAAACGTACCTACACAACCCTGTGGACTCATTTCCTAACTGAGTACAGGTGATTATCAAGTCTAGAAGTGGAATCACACGGTATTAAATTATTCTTCTCTTGATTTTTCTAGATTAACTGTTTTTTTCCGGTGAGCTTATTTTGTATTCGAGCAGAAGGCACCACAGGTACAAAATACTTCATGTCATTGCACTTGATTTGTGAATGACGAATGAAGATACAAATAAGTGATCGAAACTAGGCCGATATAATATCTCCAGTATGTAGTTATTATTTTTTGTGCCGCGGGGAGAAGCTGCGCTGTTAGAGGCGCCATGTCACTGATAAAGCGGCCCTTCCCGCCAGAGGTTTGAGTCCTCCCTTGGGCATGGGTGGGTGTGTTGTTCTTAGCATAACTTAGTTTAAGTAATGTGTAAGTCTAGGGACCGATGACCTCTCAGCAGTTTGGTCCATCAGGAATTCACACACATTTGAACATTTTTTGAAACAACCATGAGAGACTACAAGAAATCCCGTGTCTCCCGAACGCACCTCTAGTAGTTATCGTTACGTGCCGCTTATGAAGATGCGTTTTGTTTGAGGATCATCGCTTGCAGAGCTGCTTAGATCTTAGTCCACAAAAGGTATCAGTAGGGAGTGAAATACAATCATATTCCTTACGATTAATGAGCGATATTTCTGACTGGCTAATGAAAGGGCACTGTTTGTTGTGTTGCGAAGAAGGGCAAGAAATGTCGCACATATTATGATGTGACAGCATTGCTGGACTGCTGTACTGTTGTCTGCGGAGGCTGCATATTTTCGTAGTTAGCGCCTACCATTCAGGATACTGTAATTCGTTGCACTCTATGTGTATTGCTCATGACACGTCTTATACACTGAAGCGGCAAAGAAACTTGTACAGACGTACGTATTCAAATACAGAGGTATGTAAACGGGCAGAATACGGCTCTGCGGTCGGCATCTCCTATATAAGACAAGAAGTGTCTGGTGCAGTTGTAAGATCGGTTACTGCTGCTACAGTGGTAGGTTATCAAGATTTAAGTGAGCTGGAACGTGATGGTATAGTCGGCGCACAAGCGATGCGAGACAGCATCTGCGAGGTAGCGATGATGTGAGGATTTTCCCGTATGATTTCACGAGTGTACCGTGAATATCAGGAATCCGGTAAAACTTCAAATCTCCGACATCGCTGCGGCCGGGAAAAGCTCCTGCAAGAACGGCACCAAAAACGACTGAAGAGAATCGTTCAACATGACAGAAGTGCAACCCTTCCGCAAATTGCTGCAGATTTCGATGCTGGGCCATCAACAAGTGTGTCAGCGTACAAACCATTCAACGAAACATCATCGATATGGGCTTCGGAGCCGAAGGCAACTCGTTTAACCTTGATGATTGCACGAGACAAAGCTTTACGCCTCACCTGAGCCGTCAACCCCGACATTGGACTGTTGATGACTGGAAACACGTTACCTGGTCGGACGAGTCTCTTTTTAAATTGTATTGAGCGGATGGACGTGTACAGGTATGGAGACAACCTCATGAATCCATGTACGCTGGATGTCTGCAGGAGACTGTTCGAGCTGGTGGAGGCTCTGTAATGGTGTGGAGCGTGTGGAGTTGGAGTGATACGGGATCCCTGATACGCCTAGATACGACTCTGACAGGTGGCACGTACGTTAACATCGTGTCCGATCATCTGCAAACCTTTGATGTCCATTGTGCATTCCGACCAACTTGGTCAATTCCAGCAGGACAATGCGCCACACCACACGTCCAGAATTGCTACAGAGTGGTGCCAGGAACAACACTCTTCTGAAATTAAACACTTCCGCTGACCACCAAACGCCCCAGACATGAATATTATTTTATATTAAAAAACTAAAAACCCGTCTCGATTGCGAAAAAAGCACTAACACCAGGTGCTTTTTTCGCAATCGAGGCGGTTTTTTGGTTTTTTAATATATTAACCAACGATTGCTGACGCGCTGCGATGTTGAAGGTTCATGAATATTATTGATCATATCTGGGATGTATGGCAACGTGTTGTTCACAAGAGATCTCCACCCCCTCGTACTCTTACGGATTTATGGACAGCCGCCCAGGATTCATGGTGTCAGTTCCCTCCAGCACCACGTCAGGCATTGGTGGGGTCCATGCCACGTCTTGTTGCGGCACCTCTGCGTGCTTGAGGGCGTCTTACACGATATTCGGTAGGTGTACCAGTTTCTTTGCCTGTTAAGTCTAGTTGAGACTGAGTGTGTGTATATGCTCCTTGGAGTCAGTACCAGTTAATAATAGACTGCGTTGTCTCTCTCGTTAAGTGCCACCTAAAAATATTTGTTACATTACGCAGTGGCTTCACAGAACATTTACTTTGCACCGAAGAAATGGTTCTTGAGTCCACAGCTACATGTCTCATATGTGGTGTTGTGTGGGAAGAGTTACACGGCGTTTAAAAAATCTCATCTGATGTCACAGTGCTATATCTCATGGGAACCAGTGAAAAAAAGCTCCTGCTGGAGCGAAAAAAAGGCGATATGTTCCTCTTTAAGAGACTCTGACCGAAAAGTGGTGACCCAGCTACCTCGATACTAGTTGCACGTTCTTCACTAAAATTTTTGAGTGATAAGCATATTCGAGCTGAGGCAAAATAACCACCTGAGATGCACAATTTGCATGAGAAGTGTGATATGTTAAAATGTTGGCCCTGTACTGTAGGATTGCTACAGTATCCAGCACTTCCGACAGGTATACAAATAGTCGGTAGGTCAAGAGTTCCCAAAACATACGGCCCCTTATCACCGTGATCAATAGAACAATAGAACCAGAGATATGACCCCCCAATGGTTCAAATGGCTCTGAGCCCTATGGGACACATCTGAGCTGTCATCAGTCCCCTAGAACTTAGAACCACTTAAACCTAACCAACCTAAGGACGGCACACACATCCATGCCCGAGGCAGGATTCGAACCTGCGACCGTAGCGGTCGCGCGGTTCCAGCCTGAAGCGCCTAGAACCGCTCGGCCACAACGTCCGGCAGAATGAGAGTGACTTGCAACAAATCTCACATATAATTTCATATCTTTACGAAACTTTTAGACGCTGAGACCTTCCACGTAAAAGGAAAAATAGCTTATCTCCTACCAGTACTAAATTTTCGATGTTCGTGCAATGACAGTGCCACATCAGCCATGACGGTTTAATTTATTACGTCTTTGCTGTTAACTCTATTCGTAACATGTTTTTCATACAATATTCACATGAATCACTGAGCAGCCTTGAAAATTATATCATTGTAAGATACATCGTTCAGGAGGTATGATGTCATAAACACTGAGATGCTTGAGAAAGCATCGCATCACGCAAGAAGCTTTAATTTATTACTCCTTTACTAGTGGTTCTATTCGTAACGTATTTTCTAGGCAGTATTCGCATGTACCGCTGAATATGTCCGCAAAATTATGTCATTTTGCGACTCGTAGTTCAGTAAATATGACGCCATAAACATTAAGCTGCCTGAAAACGAAACTGCAGGGCGAAATTCGGTAGACATACAGGTGAAACTGTGTACAAATACGAGAAAGATGTGTGAAATACGTGTGATATGTGCGTACGTGGGCGAAGTCGCGGGTAAAAAGCTGCTCTTGAACCCCTAAATAGATTACAACCAAATTTGGTAGACGTGCTATTTGACATCTGCAAAGAAATACTGTGGGTGTAAGAACCACCAATCTGCTACTGGGTGGTGGTGATAACATGGTGATGGACTGGAAACGGGGAAGGAGGAGATGGACACAGGGAGAGGGAGGGGCAAATGGACAGAGAGAGGGGGAGGAGGTGACAGAGGGAATGGAAAGTATGAGATGGAGAGAGAGACGGCACAGTATATGGACAGAGATGGAGAGGATGAGAAGCTAGATAGAGAAAGAAGGCAGGAGGTGGAGGTGGACTGACAAAAAGGGGGGGGGGGGGGGTGGACACAGAGCGGGGGAAGGAAAAGATGGATACTTAGCTAGACAAATGCAAATTTAAATCTCACCAAGTCTTTCCTGAAAGTATTAGTGCGGTCTTGTAAGAAAGTGAAGTTCAGACGATAAGAAATCCACAGAACAAGAGAACAGAAGCTTTTGGAATGTGGTGCTACATAAGAATGCGAAGAATTAGGTGGTTACATCGAGTAGCTATGCGAGAGGTACTGAACCAAATTGGTGGAAAAAGGAATTTATGGCACAACTTGATTAAAAGTAAAGACCGCTTGATAGGAAGGAATCGTCCATATTGGTAATGGAGAGGAGTGTGGAGAATAAAATTGTAGAGACAGAGCAAGGCATTAATACAGTAAGCAAGTTCAAAAGGATGTAGGCTGCAGCAGTTGCTCGCAGATGAAGAGGCTTTCAAGGGTAGACTAGCGTGCGGATCTGCATAAAACCGGTATTCGGGCTGGAGACCACAACAACAGTAGCAACAAACATTCCTTCAAGGCATCCATGACGGCCATCTTCAGAGCTGACTAAAATATACGAAGCCGTACGTCTGTATATATATAAGGCAATGTGCTGACTGACTGACACATGATCACCCAGCACTACTGATAAGGAAAGAAATGTGAAATTTGGAGAAGGCGTTGATCTCATACTTAGGCGTCGTTTAAGAAGGGATTTTTTGAAATGCCTTCCGTAAGGGGGTCAGATGGAGGATGAAAGGTTTGTTGAAAAATTTCGCTGATAAGCAATTTTGAAGCTAGACGTACGAAGATTGGTATTTGGTTTCTGATGAGGAATAAAGAAATGCCCGTTTCAGCATTTTTGGAAATTTGACCCCTGAGGGGGTGAAATAGGAGATGAAATTTTTTATGGAAATATTTGATCATGCAAGCATTTTTGAAGCTAGATCTATGCAAGATTTGTGTTTGTCTTCCCTGTTAGAAATAAGAAAATACCCACTGACTGTTTTTGGAAACTCAACCCGTAAGAGTGTGAGATACGGGGTGGAATGTTTTATGAAAATATTACATTGTGAAAGCATCTATGAAACCTAGTATTTGACTTCTCGGTTGGAGATGAAGAAATGACGTGTCCCACTGTTTTTGGAAATTCGGCCTGTAAGGATGTGAAGTATGGGATGAAAATTTTAAGAAAATATTTCGTTCTATTAAAAAAAATATTTTAAGCTGAATCCATGGAAATTGGTGATTCAGTTCTTGGTTGGATACGAGGTGTTCAAAAAGTCTCTCCGCATTGCCGCATGATTGTTAGCCGAGAGTGCCGTGTGCAGCAGTGAATATACCGAAATGAAACTCAATGAAATACAAGCTATTAATTTATTGAATATTCATTTTACTTACAAATTTTCACATTAAATGTTAAGTATCCCCCCCCCTATTGTTGAATACACAGTTCGATTAGTCTAATCATGTTTCCAAACACAAACTGTAACATTTCTCCTGTAACAGAAGCAGTGAAAGTGGCTATTGCAGTATTCAGTTCATCGATGGATTTTGGATGGTTTTTATAGACAGTTGCTTTCGCTGCACTCCAGAAGAAAAAGTCAGAGGTTTTACGTCAGGCGATCGTGGAGGCCAAAGTCCGTGTGAAATTATGCGATCAACAAAAACATCAGCAAGCAGTGACAAATGGTTCAAATGGCTCTGAGCACTATGCGACTTAACTTCTGAGGTCATCAGTCGCCTAGAACTTAGAACTAGTTAAACCTAACTAACCTAAGGGCATCACACACATCCATGCTCGAGGCAGGATTCGAACCTGCGACCGTAGCGGTCGCTCGGTTCCAGACTGTAGCGCCTAGAACCAAGCAGTGTCATTGAAACGCGAGCTGTATGCGCGGTTGCACCATCTTGTTGAAAATAACCGGCTAACAATCATACGGCACTGCGGAGAGACTTTTTGAATGTTGGGAGAGTCCACTTGAAGGGAAGTGACCGAGGCAGGCGAACAATCATATGGCACGCGCGTCTAACAATCATAATACGGCACTGCGGAGAGACTTTTTGAACACTCCAAAAGAAATATGTGTTAGAGGCTGAATTTTCTGTGGAAATATCGCCAGAAGGGCGCAATGGGCATGTTTAACAAAAACTTTGGACTCCAGCTACCAGAAGTACCGGATGATCAAAAAGTCAGTATAAATTTGAAAACTTAATAAACCGCGGAATAATGTAGATAGAGAGGTAAAAATTGACACACATGCTTGGAATGACATGGGGTTTATTAGAACAAAAAAAAAGTATTGCTAGACGTGTGAAAGATCTCCTGCGCGCGTCGTTTGGTGATGGTGAAAGACAACATCCGACGCCAATGCCTCACCATAACTCCGGACATGCTTTACAGTGCTGTTCACAACATTATTCCTCGACTGCAGCTATTGTTGAGGAATGATGGTGGACATATTGAGCATGTCCTGTAAAGAACATCATCTTTGCTTTGTCTTACTTTATGCTAATTATTGCTATTCTGATCAGATGAAGCGCGATCTCCCGGACTTTTTTGAACTTTTGTATTTTTTTGGTTCTAATAAAACCCCATGTCATTCCAAGCATGTGTGTCAATTTGTACCTCTCTACATTATTCCGTGACTTAATCAGTTTTCAAATTTATACTGAGTTTTTGATCACCCGGTACATTCGGAAATGACCATGCTGCTATGGATTTAGTTAGCGTGAAAAGTCTTGGAGGTGTCGCAATTTGTGAACAACATAAAAATTCGATTAAAAAAGAAAAAAAAGATAAAAATAAAACAACTGTGACAATGCAGTCTACGCGAACTATGCAGCGGGCGTTAAGCTGGTTATTGTAGTATAGCTGAGCGAAAGTTGCATCTTCTAGAGGTATAATGTTAGAGAGTTATTTCCACTGACATCTGCATAGTGAATACTACAGATAGTATCAATGCAGAGAGGAGTCAGGCATTTTTACGCGTAAACACAAGACTGTGACACGTAAGGCAGGCCTGGTGAGGCGACGTAAGGCGTGAGTCACGGCAGGCTGTTGGCAGAGGCCAGACAGCGCGCCGGTGACGAACTGCGAGTGTTGGGGGGCAGATAGCGCGCGGCGAAGGCTAGTCAGTCCAGGACACCACACTTGCATATCAGCTCGCCGGCCGTTGACCGCTGTTTGTCCGCAGGTGACTGACTGCATGCGCTGTTTAAGCCTTCGAAGCACAGGTGCAATCGACAAGCTGAGTCAGCCAGTGCGATCGCGTCCTGGCACCAAGAGCTTCTCAAAATCGAAACCCCGCTGTTGAGGTCAACTGTTTGCTGCCTGGAAGGCTTGAAATTCTGTTAATTGTTCTTAACTTTTATTAATAACATCCTTTCTAAATTGGTGCTGATGTATAAGTAGGGTCCACAAGCTTAAAGTATCTTCTAGCACAATCATAACGCTGCGCCTAATTGCCGCTCGGTTAGAGGCGCCATGTCACGGATTGCGCGGCCCCTCCTGCCTGAGGTTCGACACCTCCCTCGGGCATGTGTGTGTGTGTGTGTGTGTGTGTGTGTGTGTGTGTGTGTGTGAGTGTGTGTTGTTCTTCGTATAAGTTAATTTAAGTAGTGTGTAAATCTAGGGACCGATGACCTCAGCAGTTTGGTTCCTTAGGAATTCACACGCATTTGAACACAATCATAACAATACCAAAGCATTTTCAAAAATGGTTCAAATGGCCCTGAGCGCTATGGGATTTAACATCTGAGGTCATCAGTCCCCTAGACTTAGAACTATTTAAACCTAACTAACCTAAGGACAGCACACACATCCATGCCCGAGGCAGGATTCGAACCTACGACCGTAGCAGCTGCGTGGTTCCGGACTGACGCGCCTAGAACCGCTCGGCCACAAGGCCGGCGAAGCATTTTCCGTAATATGTGAACACGGAGAAGGGGTACTTTACAACCACAACCACACCAAAAAAGTTTTTAAAAATACAAATTTCGTTAACTGTCCTTGAGTTTTACTCACAACATACTTTTTAAAGATATATAAATGTGTAACAAGGATCCTGAACTTGAAACTGTGAAAATGACGAGTGTTACTAAAAGTCACATTCATTACTATGAGTTAAGTTCAAGGGTTACGTTTTACTGAAAATTCAAGCCGGCCGCGGTTGCCGGAACCGCGCTGCTCCTACGGTCTCAGGTTCGAATCCTGCCTCGGTCATGGCCGTGTGTGATGTCCTTAAGTTAGTTAGGTTTAAGTAGTTCTAGGTCTAGAGGAATGATGACCTCAGATGTTAAATCCCATAGTGTTTAGAGCCATTTGAACCATTTTTGAAAATTCAAAACAGTTAGGGGTCTGGTACAATACATCATTAAAAAACAGTACACATTTATTTGAAAATTTTAAAATATAAACTTCATGACTATATTACGATACTACTAGAAGGTGGGCATAAAATACCCCTTCTTGATATTGTGAAGGTATTTAATGGCCTGAAATTCACAGCTAGGTACCTTAAAGAAGCACTATGATTAGTCCAGTCGACACTGGAAACCACACGCGGAAGAAGGATAGACTGTTGATAGACGTGGGAGGCCAGACGGCCTGTCTGACTTGGCAGTGGCAGGAGCGGTGGCGACAGCTGCGGTGAAACCTAAATATTCGATTAGGTATGAAATGCTACGATAATCATTGGCGGCTGATACTATTCTGTACCCACAGAGAATTCGAAAAGCCAGAAATGCATGGACGACGGCAATAAATAAAGAAGTGTATCTCAATACTAGAGTGTGTCAGATCACTTGCAAGGTAACATCAACAACTTCACCTCATATCTGAAGGAGGAAAAATGCACATCTGCAAGATATCACAACCAGGAATCTATCCCGAGCGAAAATTGAGGCCATAATTCCAACAGGACAAAGCTATGCCCTTATGAAGATACAGATTCTAGTCTTCGGTGCGCACCGTTTGTTTTGTCACTCTCTCCGCCACACTGCAGCCGTCCAATGCTAGGGCGCCAAGTAGCGTACAGTGGAGTGACAATCAGGGGCCTACTATTCACGTGATGTTGAAAGTGAGGGAAGAGGAGAGGCGAGTGGACACATCTGTCGAATGTGTTTCGAAATCTTTTTCGATGACATACGTTACTCTATGCAAAAAACCGGTAAGTAATACGAGAAAGTAATATGTCAATCTCACATACATATACACTCAATATTATTTTACCAGTATCTGATACTGACACTCAGCAGTTCTATACGCTTCAAAGCTAAAGTGAGTAAACCGCATCCACTGAAGAATTATTATGGAATAGAGTTGATGGTTTTCGATTTATAATTTGATCACGCTAGTGGCGCTGAAGAATAGCGCATCTCATGCAAATGTATTTTTAAAAATTAAAATAAACAAATGCACAACACTGATTACACTAATTAAATACAGATAAGCTACTTCTTTGATGAAATTCTCATTCATTTTGGCCGTGCGGTTCTAGGTGCTTCAGTCCGGAATTGCGCTGCTGCCACAGTCGCAGGTTCGAATCCTGCCTCGGGCATGGATGTGTGTGATGTCCTTAGGTTAGTTAGGTTTAAGTAGTTCTAAGTCTAGGGGACTGTTGACTTCAGATGTTAAATCCCACAGTGCTTAGAGCCATTTGAACCTCATTCATTTACACTGCACTCGTGAATCGCAATATAAAAATGTTCAGAGTAAAGTGATCTCTGTCACCAGATACAGGTTAGAAACAGCGCTCTTTGACACAAGAAACAAAGTGTCAAAACAGTATTTCACAAACTTCTAACATAGTTCTTGTACAGCATTGGTGAAGTTTTCCTCGTTATAAAATGCATTTTGAAGAAATGCAGACAGTTTGACCCTTTTTTTTTTTTTTGACTAAATGCCGTTCGTTAGTTTCAACATGTTGCTGACTTGTATTTAAAAAAATATTTTGAATTAATATGTTTTAGAGCTTATAGGAAACTAGCATAAATGCTGGGTTTAGATCAGAGAGAGGCCTTAAGTAGATCAAGAGCGAAAATGCCATCACACAGTCGACATTTAATATCAACTGCGTGGTATCCACTTCATAAATTCCCCGGGATGGCGCCCGTGTGCTATCCATTGGTACAAGGGGCACGTCCTTTGATCGTATACTATTATCGAATCAAAGGATTTTACTAAGCTAGGTATAAATGGCCACAGAAAGGTGTTCAGTGAAGGTAGGAATCACTTTTCAGAATCGTTTCGCAGTTATAAATGTGAAATAATGTTCCATGACAAAATCACAAATTTGCACACTGATAAGATGTTGTGTAGGGTTAACGTCTTTAGCTAGTAATGGAAACAATCTAGGTCTCGGATTCGAGACTCGCCACTTCTTATATTTTAAATAAAAATCATCAGCAATGGTGGCGAAGGTTTCTGGCTTAAGAAGTCACCCTCGTTTTGCCAATTGCCTTGTCAAAGAGGGCAGAGGAACGGACAGAGGTTCAGGCATTCTCTTGCCCTTGGGGTGGGAAACTGCCCCCTAATAGATGGAAGAATCAGCAGTGATCAACGGCATGAGGATGCAGAACCAATGGAAACCACTGCATTATTTGTATCCACAGGGCACGTCGCCTGAAACTGAAAAAATGTCATGATGATCTCTCCATTGGTAAAGGATTCCCCACTAGTCCTCCATTCGGATCTCCAGGAGGTGACTGCCAAGGGGGAGATGACTATGAGAAAAAGATTGAATAACTAACAAAAAGATAATGTTCAACGAATCGGGCGTGGTATATCAGAAGCCTGAACGTGCTACGAAAGCTAGAAGATCTGCAAAGGCAAATACTAAACCTCAGTCTAGATGTAGTGGGGGTCACTGAAGTGAAGTGGAAAGAAGACAAGTATTTCTGGTCAGTCGAGTATAGGATAATATGAACACCAGCAGGAAATGGTACAACGGGAGTAGGATTAGTTATGAAGAGGAGGGTAGGACAAAGAGTGAGTTACTGTGAACAGGTCAGTGATAGGGTTGTTCTCACCAGAATCAACAGCAAATCAACACCGACGCAATAGTTCACGTATACATGCCGGTGTCGCAAGGAGAAGATAAAGATATAGAGAGAGTATATGAGGATATTGAACGGGTAATTCAGAATGCAAAGGAAAATAAAAGTTCTCTTGGTAGCAAGAGTCGAATAGGGCAAAGACTAATTGAGTTGTGCAATAAAATTCAGCTAGCAATATCGAATACTCTTTTCAAAAATCACAAGAGGAGAAGGTATACTTGGAAAATACCGGGGACACCGAAATTTCCAGGTAAATTTATTATGCTTGGGCAGAGGTTCCAAAATCAAGTAACAGATTGTAAGGCTATTCTATCACTTGTGCCTTATCCCGCGGTTGCGCAGGGTCAGCCATGGTTAATCGGATTTGGCATGTTGATTTAAGGGGTGGCCGGAATAAGAGAAATGTTCAAGTGTGGGTTTAAATTTCACAGTGAAAGGATATCAGTAATAAGAGTCGTTGATGTCACAGTTATCCTGAATTAAAGTCAAGAAGAATTACAGGATCTCTTGAATGGGTTAGTCTAATGAGTACAGAATGTGGATTGAGAGGAAATCATCAGCAATGGCGACCGAACTCTCCCGGCATAATAAGTCGCCCTCGTTCTACCAACGGCGCCGGCCGAAGTGGCCGTGCGGTTAAAGGCGCTGCAGTCTGGAACCGCAAGACCGCTACGGTCGTAGGTTCGAATCCTGCCTCGGGCATGGATGTTTGTGATGTCCTTAGGTTAGTTAGGTTTAACTAGTTCTAAGTTCTAGGGGACTAATAACCTCAACAGTTGAGTCCCATAGTGCTCAGAGCCATTTGAACCATCTACCAACGGCCATGTCAAAGGGGGTGGAGGCGCGGACATGTTCAGGGCATTTTCTTGCCCTTGGGATAAGAAGCTGCCCCTAAAATGCTGAAGAATCAGCAATGATGAACAGCACTAGGATGCAAAAGGCAATGGGAAGTACTGTATTCCACAGGACATGTGGAATGAGAAGTAGAAGAAATGAGAACAGTGAGGAACTTAACATCAGAACTAGGGATCAAGAAGTAGATGAAGTTAAGGTATTGTGCTACGTAGGCAGCAAAATAACCCACTATGGACAGTGCAAAGAGGACGTTAAAAGCAAACTAGCACTCTAAAAGAGGACATTCCTGGCCAAGAGAAGTCTCCTAGTATCAGACTAGGCCTTCATTGGAAGAAGCAATATCTGAGAATGTACGTTTGGGGCACGGCATTGTGCGGTAGTGAAACATCAACTGAACAAAATGTTCAAATGTGTGTGAAATCTTATGGGACTTAACTGCTAAGGTCATCAGGCCCTAAGCTTACACACTACTTAACCTAAATTATCCTAAGGAGAAACACACACACCCATGCCCGAGGGACGAATCGAACCTCCGCCGGGATCAGCCGCACAGTCCATGACTGCTGCGCCTTAGACAGCTCGGCTAAAAAAAAGGTAGGATAACGTCTTCGACCAGTAATCCAATGGTCCTCGGTTCCACGTATTCGACCCAAGCCATTGTTAAAATTTTACGTTGCCGAATGCTTTTTGCAGATCGTCAAATCCTATAAAAGTCGTGCTTTCATTATCAAGTGCAACGTGAGAAATGAATCTCTGGTGACCTTACTTCTCCTAAAGCAATGTGCACAGTCTTAGATATCCACATACTTCCACTCGTATGTGTATAATAGGCCGTTATGCTGAAGTCACAGCACATCGAACTAACTTCATGCGCCCTGTGAGAGAAAGATACTAGGAAGCATTTAGTAAACTTCACTCCCCGAGCAGTCGATCTGAAGTCCAGTAGTTCGATTTCCGTTGCACGTTCGTGACAGAATCTAGGACTGATTTCGTTCAATATTCCTGGGGCTTCAGGCGACTTGGTACCCATGGGTAGACAGAGTATGGAATTTTTCAGCAGGAAGCTCGCCATTATGAGAACTCCCTCTTACAGGACGGAAGAGTGTCCCGCCAAAGAATCAACTAACAGTTTTTAGACGTTCAGGTTAGCCAAGAAGTAGTGGTCGTCTTTTAACGTAGCAATCAAGACCTTCAGAATTTGTTATCTCTGTGGCGGTTTTCTTACATCTTTCTGCTGCTTACTGTGCGAAGTGCCGGGGCTAGCAGTGTATTTAACACTAAATTCTTCTAGAATCTTCATATATAAAGGATGCCCTAAGCCCCCCCTATTCTAACTCCGACTTTTTGCTGTTGCACATGGATTAAAAAGAAACGCGAACTGACTGTAATCGACCCTGCAAGTGAAGTAGAAAAGAGTTTGGCACCTGCAATAATTTAATTTGATAAATAAGTTAAATAAAGGAAAGTTTCATTAACGTAGTGAGAAATGATAGGGTTGCTCTACCGATTAACAGAATGAAAGTTCTGTCCAAAATAACAATATGATTTATTATAACTCAAAATAATAAACAAAAACACATGAAACATTTACAATACATCAAATTGGCTCAAATTGGATACTCAAATAAATGCTGTGAAGGTGAAGTTGTCCCTAAACCAGATTGTGACATTTATGACGAAGTGGTATGTGGAGCCAATTCCTTGCAACTCAAGTCTTACGAGAGACACACAGCCAACCCAGCATTAATTGCTGCTACATCAATGAGAACTTAGACAATGAACACCCAAGACAGATCAAAGTTAGAAAAGACAAACAGGCGCGCTCTGCTGAGCTCGGATCATCACCTAGCAAAATTGCCTGCTTTGCTGGTGCTGCGGACGTACATTACCAAGCTGTCTTCTTAGCTGCACGGACACGATCTGGCACACCGGAGTCGACGGCTGGTTGCTTCGACGTCCCGTCGTGGTGATGATAATGTCGCGAGTATAGCCCGAAACAAATTATCCTCGCCTGGTTGTTCCACACTAAAGACTTCCTAGCAATACAAATGCGCCTCTGAGGGAGACGAAGAAGGCTCGCCACACAATCACTGACGGTACAGTGGTTGATTTTAACAATCGAAGTCACACAGTAACTCCGATACAGTCAACTTTAGCCAAAACTGCTCAAGACAGACAACATAGGCCTCTTGTACGCAGAACGATCAATTGCCAACTGTACTCGGAAAGTTACGTTGAAGTCGAAACTTCAGCAACTTCGTCAAACAGTTACAATTAAATAAAAGTATATTAGACAGCCAACGGAAGACAGGCTGTCCACAGCAGCGAGAGCTCAGTCTTGTAACCTACTGCGACCGAAAGGCGAGAGCCGACTCCTCTAGAGCACCCGTACAGGCCGAACACAGAACATTCCCGCCCCCACGACAGTGGCCGTGGTTAAACGTTCCAATCAGCAACTCGAAAACCGGCGGAAAATTCCACTCTATTGCCGGAGCACTGCCATTCCACCAATGGAGATTCTTGGCGCCAATTTCTGCGCTGATTTTGCTACGTCACGGAGCTATGCCCTGAGCAGACCAATCACAGTTACTATTTTGCAGAAAGCGCGGGAATTTTCCCGCCACAACTGCCTGGGTACACAAGTCATTCCCACGCCAGAAAGTGTTTTCGCAAAGTTTCTGCGAAGTAACGGAACCTCTAGCCCAGCCGCTACTTCAGGCCCCTGCGGGCGTGTCTTTTGACAATGTCGGCGTCTGGAAAACATTCACTCGACTCCCTTACACCCGTCGGCTTAATCCTTTCAAGATCAGCTGTCCCACCTGTCACCGGACCACCCGGGTGACGAGAGACGCTGCGTGGGAAGTCCGCGTGTGAAGGAATAGCGACTTTTCACAGCATGCAATTAGAGAGGAAAATCGTAAGATAGAAATATGAGAGGGGGCTCATGCCACCTCTCAACTGTGCTCCGTGTAATCCGTTTTGCCAACCAATTGGCCAGTGGAAACATATGCGAACCGAGTACGAGTTATCGACCTAGGAAACACAACACGAATATATGGTCTGTATAATTACACCCTTGTATTTTACTGTTTCGTGATAGTAATATGACAACTGTGAAGTTGCCGAGGACGAACATGAATGTTACGAATCTTGAGTAAAATAACAACTTCGTAAGAGCAACTCACTTGTACAGAATAAATAGACTGTCCTTTACAAAAATATACAGTGTATCGTGAACTCAAAACCAACTTCAATTAATCCAACCTTCCACATCAGTCGTATACAGGATGGAGCAAACAAAATTGTCCCGAACGAGTGGGTATGACTGGACGTGAACCACACCCCGGGAAGCGCACAGCGCCTGTACGTCCGCAACGCGGTACATATCGGTTCAGAGCGTAGTGGGGTCTGTGTGATTGTGAGCAGAATGGTACAAAGGGGACGATGGTAGTCAGAGTGGAGCAGTGCGTGTTCGTTGTGGAAAGTTACGTGACAGCAAAGCAATGGGAACGGTGTGGTCAGTAGTTCGCTGAGAAGATTAATCATGTCGAAGTGCCAGAAAGAGTGCCATGCAACGCTTAGTCCGAAAACGGCGTCAGATAGGCTCTGTTTTGAACAAGTCAAAAAACATTCGTAAAGGTGCCCGCACATCAGGAAATGTGACGAGTGGCGATCACTTTCAACATCTGCTACAGTCAAATTAGTACCGTATTTTCTTTACTCTGCTGTGTTTCTTTCTACCTTGGAAGTCTGTTCTCCGGGTCACTTTTATTTGCCTCACACTGTAGAAACAGCATTGTTCAGCATAGTAAAAGTTCCAGAGCAAATTTAAATTTCGCGCCACTGGATTTTTCCATAATGCGAAACGTTAAGCGCTAATATCGACGCGCAACTCGCCGAAGTGGCGTCAGATCGAAAGACTTGCACCTGGCGGACGGTCTACCCGACGGGAGGTCCTAGTCACGTGACATTAAAATTAAAAAGCGCTAATAAAAATCACTAACTATCCCTTACAAACAATCATTACGTTAAAAAAATCACAGTCTAGCGTGCTTGGCGCCGTACAAATCATTACCAATTCACGTACAGATACAAACAGAACAAAACTTAAAAAGAACTTTATTTATCTTTGTACGGTGCCGGCGGATACTTTGGCGTCGGCCTTATTCTGGCCGGCTGTCGGCTGCCCACTGCTAGCGACCAGCTACTCGTTTCACAGATCCTTCTCCGCAGCGGTGCTTCGTAACTTACTCTAGGAATTCTGCAACAGTTTCCAATTCATCTACATCTACATGGATACTCTGCAAAACAAACTTTAGAGCCTGGCAAAGGGTTCACCGAACCACCTTCACAATATTCCTCTCTTATTTCAATCTCGAACAGCGCTTGGAAATGAAGAACACCTATATCTTTAGGTGTGAGATTTGGTTTCCCTTATTTTATTACGAAGATCGTTTGTCCCTGTGTAATTCGTCACCAACAAAGTATTTTAGCATTCGGAGGAGAAAGTTGGTGACTGAAATTTCGTGAGAAGATTCCGCAGCAATCATAAACGCCTTTGTTTTAATTACATCCACCACAAATCCCGTATCCTGTCAGTGACACACTGTTCCTATTTCTCGATAGTATAAGACGTGCTGTTCTTCTTTGAACTTTCTCGATGTACTCCGTTACATCTATCTCGTAAGGATCCCACACCGCGCTTCAGTACTGCAAACGAGGACTGACTAGCGTAGAGTAAGCAGTCTCTTTAGTAGATCTGTTGCATCTTCTAAGTAGTCCGCTAATAAAACGCAGTCTTTGGTTCTTCTTCCGCACAACACTTTCTATGTATTCTTTCCAATTGAACTTTGTTCGTAAATATGTAGTTCATAGCTACTTAGTTGAATTTAAGGGCCGGCCGAAGTGGCCGTGCGGTTAAAGGCGCTGCAGTCTGGAACCGCAAGACCGCTACGGTCGCAGGTTCGAATCCTGCCTCGGGCATGGATGTTTGTGATGTCCTTAGGTTAGTTAGGTTTAACTAGTTCTAAGTTCTAGGGGACTAATGACCTCAGCAGTTGAGTCCCATAGTGCTCAGAGCCATTTGAATTTAAGGGCTTCAGATTTGACTGATTTATCGTGTAACCGAAGTTCAATGTATTCCTTTTAGCATTCATGTGGATGACCTCACACTTTTCATTATTTAGGGTCAATTGCCAATTTTTGCACCTCACAGATATCTTTCCTAAATTTCTCGGTGATTTGTTTTGACCTTGTTATGACTTCACTAGACGATAAGCAACAGAATTATCTGTAAACAACCTAAGACGACTGCTCAGATTGCCTCCTAAACCGTTTATACAGATAAGGAGCAGCAGAGTACTCATAAGACACGTTGAAGAGGCATAGAAACTGGTATACCTGCGTAATATCGTGTAGGGTCCCCGCGAGCACGCAGAAGTGCCGCAACACGAGGGCCGGCCTCTGTGGCCGAGCGGTTCTAGTCGCTTCAGTACGGAACCGCGCGACCAGTACGGTCGCAGGTTCGAATCCTGCCTCGGGCATGGATGTGTGTGATGTCCTTAGGTTAGTTAGGTTTAAGTAGTTCTAAGTTCTAGGGGACTGATGACCTCAGATGTTAAGACCCATAGTTCTCAGAGCCATTTGAACTTTTTTTTTTTTTTTTTCAACGTGAGGTGGCATGGACTCGAGTAATGTCTGTGGTAGTGCTGGAGGGAACTGACACCATGAATCCTGCACGTTTCTCCCTAAATCCGTAAGAGTACAAGGAGATGGAGATCTTTTTTGAACACCACGTTGCAAGGCATCCAAGATATGCTTAATAATGTTCATGTCTGGGGAGTTTGGTGGCCAGCGGAATTGTTTAAACTCTGAAGCATGTTCCTGGAACCACTCTGTTGCAATTCTCGATGTGTATTGTGTCGCATTGTCCTTTTCGAATTGCCGAAGTCCGTCGGAATGGACAATGGACATGAATGGATGCAGGTGATCACACAGGATGCTTACATACATGTCACCTGTCAGAGTCGCATCTATCAGGGGTCCCATATCACTCCAACTGCACATGCCCCATAGCATTACAGAGCCACCATCAGCCTGTACAGTCCTCTGCTAACACGCAGGGTCCATGGATTCATGAGGTTGTCTCCATACCCTTACACGTCCATCCTATCCATTCGATTTGAAACTAGACTCGTCCGACCAGGCAACATGTTTCCAGTCATCAACAGTCCAATGTCTGTGCTGACGGGCTCAGGCGAGGTGTAGATGGTTCAAATGGCTCTGAGCACTATGGGACTCAACTGCTGTGGTCATCAGTCCCCTAGAACTTAGAACTACTTAAACCTAACTAACCTAAGGACATCACACACATCCATGCCCGAGGTAGCATTCGAACCTGCGACCGTAGCAGTCGCACGGTTCCGGACTGCGCGCCTAGAACCGCGAGACCACCGCGGCCGGCGCGAGGTGTAGAGCTTTGTGTCGTGCAGTCATCAAGGGTACACGCGTAGGCTTTCGGCTCAGAAAGCCCATATCGATGATGTTTCATTGAACGCACGCTGACACTTGTTGACGGCCCAGCATTGAAATCTGCAGCAAATTGCGGAAGGGTTGCACTTCTGTCATGTTGGACGGTTGTCTTCAGTCGTTCTTGCAGGCTCTTTTTCCGCCCGAAGGGTTGTCGGAGAGCTGAATTTTTACCGGATTCCTGATATTCAAGGTACACTGGTGAAATGGTCGTACGGGAAAATCCCCATTTCATTGCTAACTCGGAGATGCTGCATCCCACCGCTCGCGCGCCGACTACAACACCACATTCAAACTCACTTTAATCTTGATAACCAGGCTTTGTAGCAGTAGTAACCGATCTAACAGCTGCGCTAGACACTTTTTGTATTATATAGGCGTTGCCGATCGCAGCGCCGTTTTCTGCCTGTTTGCATATCTTTGTATTTGAAAACGTATGCCTATACCAGTTTCTTTGGCGCTTCAAAGTATTAACAACTTGAAAAGTCCCACTTGTCCAGCTCGTTAGCAGTCTACATTATTTGCCATTCTTACATGCTTACTCCGTTCGATGTCTGGGTTTAATAATTGAAAACTATCGATATGAGCGGACCGTCACAGCTCTACGGGATCTGTTTATCAATGAGTTGTTAGACTGCGAAAGTGCGACGTCTCCGGGGCTGACTGACTTTTTGTTAGGTGAGCTTATTAGCTAAACGAGTGGGCAACGAGCGCGGGCGGGCGTGCGGCGTGAACGTTGCGCTGTTTATTTACGGCCGGCGAGTCCTTGAGTGGCGTGACCGCACACTCTGCCGGCGCCCAAGGCCGCCGCCGGCCCCTGGCGGGAAGACCCATTCATAGGCCACGCCCGCTGCAATCAGTCCCGTCTCTGCCTGACGCTCAAAACGAAGCGCCTTCAACCCAGGTCCACTCAGTGACCAGGCAGAGGCGATATTTGAGGCAAATATTTTGTAGGTCTTTCAGCATACGACGGTTCAACGTAAAAAAATTTGAACGAGCGTGTCTTTCATGTGTCGTATACCGGATGTTAAACAATTTAGTCGTGCTTCAAAAAATTTAAAGGATTATCAAAGATCAAACAAATTAAATGCGGAAGAAAAACAATTGACCAGCCCGAGGTCAGATCGGGGCATAAGTCGTCTGTCGGTACAACACACCTCAGGCGTAGACCTCAGGCCCCAGCCCAAGGCGACAACAAGGCAAGAGAGAGTAAGTTGACCGCTGCAACGTGCGCAGCAAACACTCTCTTTGAATAGCGAAACGGTGAAACAAGCTAAAGACTTCGGCTCAGCTTTGAAACATACCATACTGAGAGCGGGTACAACCACGGGAGTAAACAAAAATGTAAAGTTATTTATACTTTAAATGTAAAACAAGAATCACCAGAATCTTAATAAACGCAAAATTCGCTATCAAAACTTGTATCCACAACTCAAAAAGTACCTTGACCCTTCTTACTGAATGGCTATTTATTAGCTTAATACTGGCATTAGGGGTTTGTAAGTACTTTAGTTAACAGTACTGAACCGTGATTTATTTTCAAAGAATATTCTTAAGAATTTATTTTATTTAGTAGCGATTTATCAAGAACATTAACACATTTAATCACACTATGTAAGCATTGAAGTAGTTGCCAGGAAGTAACTGATGAAATCATAACCAAAATTCCTTTTAACAAATGGGATTTTTTTTCACTTTAATAGTGCCTAAAAGCATTTTTTTTAAAAGAAACAGATTTAAAATAATAATCAGAAAGCACCCTTTAAATCTCAAAATTACAATTTATTCAGAGGCAGAAAGAAACAAGTTTTGACTGTATGAGCTTTCGGGCCAGAGAACCTTGCCGCTCCCTTTTGACACGGCCGCAGTTACGACTGCTCACAACAGCCTCTGAAAGACTACACTGGTGCAAATCTGCAACACACCAGACACTTTTAAACTAAGAGTTTTAACAATTTACACAAGCTCACAAACTATGCACCCCCCATAGGAGGGGTGGAAATGGTACAAAACACTAACAACTAAAATGTTAATCTTGCCACCGAAGGTGCAACTTGATTTTAACTTCTAAGAAAAGTCTTACGGTGAAAAGGTGGTAACTTTATATACTAAAATGATCATTTAAATAAAAGCCCATGGAATGCAATGTTATATAAAATTCTACAAGGTTGGCCAAACAAAATTTAAGACGCTCTACGGTACATAGATACCGCCTCTCAAGATCATAGGCAATAATATCAAAGTTTCGAAAGATCAAAACATATTTCAGGTATTAGGCCATTCCCCTACAAGCAATAAATTCGTTAACACACCAAATCCAACAAACATGACAGAGGCAGCTACTAACGTACGGTAGATTGATAGGGAGATTACCGAACAACCAGAAACGCAGGTTGCTCTAACCCGCCCATACTCCACAAGGGAAAAACGGACCACCCAATTTATAAACAACCACCTTCCCGCGGGTGGGCAAACGGAGAAGAATGGTGGGACGACCCCAAAGCAAAACGACTGGTGACCTCACCAAGAAGACAAGTAGTATACAAGAAGAGTAAATCAGATCACATATCACCAATGACCATTGCCTGAGCAAACTCGAGCAGACTGGCGGCCTAACGCGCAGACTCAGATGCAGGAACTAAGCCCCGACCGGGCGACCACTCGCTCAGTTCTATTACTGGCGGAGTGGAAAGACTCTCATTTTGCCGGCTTTAAAGGTCGATCCGAACGTCAGACATATTAGCACTCCGAACGACAGACAAACTGCCTAACAAATGCGGACGAGAGACAGACTAGCAAGCTGGGGACGGGAGACTGACCCAGACAGACTGACTGACTGGCGAGCTCATAGCGCCCCTTAAATGCACGTGAACAGGCAACCTTTCCCCTTTCCCACCAGAAGGAGACACCAAAGCTGCGATTGCCACAGCAGCGCCACTGCCAGAATCGGAGGGCGACTGCTTCACACTACGCGCTGCGGCGCGCTCTTCAAAACAGCAATTTTTACCACGGCTCAAGTGCTTTAGTTAACCTTGTGTAATTCTCCTTGTACAGCTCCATACACAATTTAATAGATGTAAGAAATTTTTGAGTGTCATATAAAATATTCCACTTATCCAGCGAAAGAGTAGTTATGCTATCTAAGGAGGGAGATATACTACTGTCTGCAAGAACGAAGTCACTGCCGGCCGATGTGGCCGAGCGGTTCTAGGCGCTTCAGCCTGGAACGACGCGACCGCTACGGTCGCAGGTTCGAACCCTGTTCGGGCGTGGATGTGTGTGATGACCTTAGGTTAGTTAGGTTTAAGTAGTTCTAAGTTCTAGGGGACTGATGACCTCGGATATCAAGTCCCATAATGCTCAGAGCTATTTGAACCATTTTTGAACCAAGTCACTACCACTGATAAAAGTGGATCCCCTTTCTTAAGTTCAAAACAGTGGTAAGATGACATCTAAACTTAAAATAAAAATCAGAAGAAACCATCCGTTATAAATTTCTACTTAAAATCGGGCGGCCAAATTAAAAAAAAAGACGTGTAGACAGATAAGCTAATTTCCATACACGAGGGAGATGAACACACGACAGTGGCCTGTTCAGATAATGACAGTTAAATGCAAAATGCGGGAATGCAGCACAACTGAAGTTGGAAACCAAACGGAAGCCCAGGGCGGAGCTGCTTCAAACAAATTGCAGACGTCCGGGACAAGTTTCTGGCGACACTACAAATGACGTTTACCTATAAATAGAAGGAGGCGGCACATGTTCTCGACCAGGAAACCAAAGAAGGCTCATTCCGCTGTCCGGAAAAATCCCACGATCAAGGCGTTCCGAGCGACTGGGGCAGCCCACAGTACGATCCGTAGGCTTCGCCGAATCGCGCCAACTTCTCCAGGAGGAGCCCCGCGAACTAGCACGGGCAGGAGCGGAGTAACATCGCCAAGCGCATCACGACAACAACCACACCGTCCTGTACCCTAAACGCCGGCTCCCGACGCTCGCACCAGAAAACCCGTACGCCAGAAATACTGGCCAATTGCTCCTCAGGAAGCACGTACGCTCCTCCGGACACCACACCAACCCCCGCCGGCTTCGACCACCTCTATTTCGCTCGCTCTACTTTTTCCTCCTACAACAGAGAGAGACCAAAGACCCTTGAACCATCAAAGAAATTGCTCAGCTCACCGGGCGCGAGCACGGTTGGGAGCAAACACAGCACGCTTATCAAGAAGCTGCAGAAAAAAACGGGCAACATCGTGTTCAGTGTTGACAGTAAACTGAATGAGTGCGACCAAGTCGTAGTACGAATGACAGTCCCAGAACATCACAGAACAACCTCCACAGACTGTGTGTTTGACACCTCATTAGGCCGTCATCATTTGATATGAGACAAGATGATGACTTGCGGGGCTAGACTACATGCCTCCTATTATATAGTGTGTGTGTTGTTTGGCTCACTAAATACGAGTACTGTGTGTGTCTTTGAACAACGACCGTTTTCGAGGAGTCCAGCTCCAAATTTCCATTGCCAACAATTCCCTTCGCGCTGTTTGCCCAGAAACTGGTTGAGATGTAAGATTAAGCGGGTGGACTGAATAACAAATGAAGAAGTACTGAATCGAGCCGGCCGTGGTGGCCGAGTGGTTCTAGGCGCTTCAGTGTGGGCAACGCGCGACCACTACGGTCGCAGGTTCGACTCCTGCCTCGGGCATGGATGTGTGTGATGTCCTTAGGTTCAAAATGGTTCAAAGGGCTCTAAGCACTATGGGTCTTAACTTCTGAGGTCATGTCCTCCCCGGCCGGCGATGTCCTTAGGTCATTTAAATTTCCGACACAAGAAGGAAAAAAGGAGGGTTGGTGTTCTACGTCCCGTGACAGAGTTTTGCTCAGATTTCTGACTACTGGAGGGGAAGCAAGCGGCCATAGCCCTATTACGGAATCGTGCCGGCAATTGCCGTATAAAACGGATATCTGGATGGCCAACCCGAGAACTGAACAAGGGTCTCACGAATGCGAGTTGAGGGCATTGAGAACTATACCACTTCGCTCAGTGCCTATGGAGATAAATTACTATTCACTGAGACACTTGATGTGGGTTTCGGCCAAATATCTTTGTGAAACTACAAAGCACGAAACTTGTCTACCTTGAAGGGGGAAACCTATGGTTGGCCCGCTAAGTTCTAGGAGACTGATGACCTCAGAAGTTAGGTCCCATAGTCCTCAGAGCGATTTGAACCATTTCATTTACTGAATCGAAATGGGAAAGTGAAAAAAAATTCATAGCACAGCTTGACTTCAAGAAGCATTCAGTTGATAGGAGATGGTAATGGAGGGAAGAGTTTGTGTGTGTGTGTGTGTGTGTGTCTTTGTGTGTACGAGAGAGAGAGAGAGAGAGAGACAGAGATGGAGAGGGGGTGAGGGACAGAGAGAGAGAGAGAGAGAGAAAGAAAAGGAGGTAGGTAGGGAGTTAGTACGAGCAAGAAAAACTATAGAGGAAGACAGTGAGGAAGTCCAGGTGGATGTAAGAATCAGTAATTACACAGACCAAGAGAATTGCACAAGACTGACCAGCATGGAGAGTTGTATCACACCAGTCACCGGATTGAAGACGAGAAGAACAACTGGAATACAGATGACATACTTTCAGATGGTGCTGTATGCCTCCTAATGTGCTGACGTGAGCACCTGCTTCCGAAGCTGTTAGCGGCCCAGGACAGTGCGGGTGAAGCCGCGAGCTAGCTCTGCGAGGCAGGCGGCTCCGTGACGTCACTGGAGCTGACACGATGCCGACGAGGAAGAGGCCGTGGCGCGTACGTCACAGCACGTGACATTGCAGGTCTTACGAGTGCCAGCAGTTGCGTCGGGCTGGGAGCGAGTAACCAATTCAAACGAGTTTAATAATTCTTGACTGCGTGTTAAGAGCATGCAACTTCTCGATAGCACACGACAACATCAAGACCTTTAACGGGTACCTTTTCAATTAAATATTGATTTCCTGTAACCCGTGCAGGGAGCCGAGCGTTCGCGAAGTGTGATGGACGAATCGACTCGAGGCCTACGAGAAAGACAGGCCGCGGAGCGTACGTCACGAAGATAGTCCTGCGCTCGCTCGCTCGCTCGCTCAAATCATCAGACAAACTACGTTTCTACACCTGTTAACTCTTAGCTAGGCGGGTCCACACAAACGAAAACTGAATCTTCTACTGGAATCGGCTATTATGGAGTCTTACTGTTATTAGTGCTATAATGATGGGAAGTCCATGGGCCTACTTATAATTTGTTACGGTTGTACTGGCGTACCATAATCAAATCATGCTAAAATGATTATCAGTTGCATAAGGCACCACTTCCAGCATGTAATGAGTAGTGTTAAGCAGAAGAGACTAAATTCTATAAACACACCGTTATGCCATTTATAGCCGGCCGGTGTGGCCGAGCGGTTCTAGGCGCTCTAGTCTGGAACCGCACGACCGCTACGGTCGCAGGTTCGAATCCTGCCTCTGGCATGAATGTGCGTGCTGTTCTTAGGTTAGTTAGGTTTAAGTAGTTCTAAGTTATAGGGGACTGTTGACCTCAGATGCTAAGTCCCATAGTGCTCAGAGCCATTTGAACCATACCATTTATATCGAGTATTGGTCTTCAATTAAATTTTTCTGTAGTACTGTTAATCAGTAAGACTTCCTAACAGCAGATGCCAGTGGAAGATGCAATTCTCGTTAGTACGTACACGCCCAGCTGCGAGTTAACAGGTTTATGGGTTCAAATGGCTCTGAGCACTATGGGACTCAACTGCTGAGGTCATAAGTCCCCTAGAACTTAGAACTACTTAAACCTAACTAACCTAAGGACAACACACACATCCATGCCCGAGGCAGGATTCGAACCTGCGAACGTAGCGGTCGCGCGGTTCCAGACTGTAGCGCCAGAACCGCTCGGCCACCAGCTGCGATTTAACAGGTTTAGAAACGCATTTTTGTCTGCTGAGCTGAGCGAGCGAGCGAGTTCAGGACTATCTTCGAGACGTACGCGCCGCGGCCTGTCTTTCTCGTGGGCCTCGAGCCGACTAGCGTCATGTCACAAGTTCGTTGTGGGGCCCGCATTTCTTGTGGACCCCGCTGTGAGCCGAGGGCTGGTCAGCACATACCTTACTTGGCGCCTCCTGTCAGTGCCCCGCCAGTACTGGCTGTCTGGGACGTCTTCACATCATTTGTGTCCTGCTGAACAAAGAATGTTTGGTTCTTTCATACTTTCTGACTAACAGCTGTCGGGCTTCACCAAGCCAGTATTCACCTGCGTCATCAGGTGGTGGTTCATGACATCCTGACTTTGGTCTGCCCCAGCCAGCACCCAACAAAATGTCTGACCACCAGGTGTTACAGTGTTCTCACACTGCCCTGCATGAAATACCAGTATATCTGTTTAGTAATTGTTAATTAATTGAAAAATATGCTTGCTGTATTTTATTTGCATACCTGTGGCAATAATAACCACGCGTGGCGCAGTGGCCGGGTGTAGGTCTTTCAAATGGACACCACTTCACTGACCTGCGTGTTCCTAACCCACCCTAGATATCCAACAGGGGAAAGGGGACCTACAGCTTAACGTGGAATCCGAACCACTTGTCATTCCTGGCGACTCCTCACATCGTTGAGAAATCACAGACATAGTAAAGGCGGAGTAAAAATTTCCGCCATACAACTGGCATTCGAGCCCGAGGCCTCTTGGTTTCTTCAGCATTACATACCTACCATAGGCTAGGCCATCAGTTCGTGTTGCACTAACTGAATAGCCGGCCGATGTGGCCGAGCGGTTCTAGGAGCTTCAGTCTGGAACCGCGTGACCGCTACGGACGCAGGTTCGAATCTTGCCTCGGGCATGGATGTGTGTGATGTCCTTAGGTTAGTTCGGTTTAAGTAGTTCTGAGTTCTAGGGGACTGATAACCTCAGATGTTAAGTCCCATAGTGCTCAGAGCCATTGGAACCAACTAACTGAATATCACACTACTGTTTTCACACCATGTAAAGAAATTTGCAGTCACTGATGAGAATTTTCATAGCTCCAGCGTCGGCAGTTCTGCGAGTTCACGTGCCCCTATAAATGCAGTCATGCTTCAAAATGGAGCACCTCTCCGTCCTGCACAGACTGTTACACCCAGACGCAGTACTTAAGCCGAGCGAGAAAATCGGAATTGGTCAGTGGATGTTCTACTATCACTTCGTAAGTTTTCACTAGGTACTCAACAACTCTCTGAACGCTGACACGACGTACCAGTCTGAGTGCTCTGTTCCACACTGATTTTCTGGAATTTCTTCCCAAGGGCTGCTCATAACTCATATCGTTTATTTTCAGTTAAATGCTACACACCCTGTCCGAGCAACGTACCAGGGTGCCATGTGGCTTCCCCAAACTACCTGTGCGCATGCTGGATTCCTTGCAACGCCGGAGAGAGAACGTGTGCCGTACATGAAATGCTGTGTATTATGAAATTGGTTCAAATGGCTCTGAGCACTATGGAACTCAACTTCTGAGGTCATTAGTCCCCTACAACTTAGAACTAGTTAAACCTAACTAACCTAAGGACATCACACACATCCATGCCCGAGGCAGGATTCGAACCTGGGACCGTAGCGGTCTCGCGGTTCCAGACTGCAGCGCCTAGAACCGCACGGCCACTTCGGCCGGCTATTATGAAATAAGGTGGTCACCAGTTTCCACTTGAACACGTGCGTTGAATCTTTTCTTACTCGAAGCTCCCGTGGCGTCGCACGCACTCGCGGCCCGGACCACAATACACGCATACTCTAGCATTCCACTGCGGCTGCTGCGGTGGCGCAAGCCACGCAGTGGTAACTGTGTGGCGGTCCAGTGGAACTCCATCCATGTCGCGCGCTGGTTTGTGTCTTAGCTTCTGCGCGAGAAAGCCGGCCGCTGTGGTCGAGCGGTTCTAGGCGCTTCAGTCTGGAACCGCGAGACCGCTACGGTCCCAGGTTCGAATCCTGCCTCGGGCATGGATGTGTGTGATGTCCTTAGTTAGGTTTAAGTAGTTCTGAGTTCTAGAGTACTGATGACCTCAGATGTTAAGTCCAATAGCGCTCAGAGCCATTTGAACAATCTGCGCGATAACAGATACGTCACTCGAGAGGGTTGCATTCAGTTAGATTCCGATAGTGGCATTTGACAGGTGCACAGCTATTATCGCGTAGCTTGTTTCGCCACAAGCACTGCATCGCACGTTACATGATGTGCTGTGCTCGAGCTATAATAGGCGACGTACTGATCTGAAAATTTACTCAGGTGCTTTTATTCGCCAATGTGCATAATTCAGTGCGCTGTTATGTTCTTAAAATCTGTCTATATAGTGATCGCCAGTATCGCCTTGCCCTAAATACAGGCTTTAAATTGTTGTTACTCTATTACTGATAACGGCCTGTACCTCCAGAATGATTTCGAAATCTGGCCTGTAGACTGGACAATGTATTCTACAAGAGGTCTGTTGCGTCACAGAACAAATTCGGTGTAGATGATTAATTTTTTAAAATCCTACCTGACGAACTCAAAGCCGAGGAGGCCAGCACGGGACCGGTATGCCAACTGGAATGTGAACATGGCATACCCGCGATGTAGCGGAAGGCAGTGCACCAGGCCAGCATCGTCACACGGGCTCCAAAGGAGAAGGCAGTATGAAATGACACTCCGTTACCTCAAGCACCGGAGCGCCACTGCAACAGTCAAACGTTGCAGGAAGACCCAAGCTCGACGACCCAGAATAAAAACCAGACCACTAGAGCATGGCAAGGAACGCTGACGAGACCAATAAACGAGATCAAATTTGTTCATGCACCCAGAGCCACCACAGCATAGCCGTGAGCTTTTGGAGCTCAAAGGCACATCCAGTCGTGTCCCCAATCTGGCCGCGTTACCAAAACCAGAGAGAATGATCGTCTATTGAGTTTCACTGAAACCACGACAAACTGATCGACGATGGTCTGCCTGCTACCTGCCTGCAAACTTTAACCATCCAACCTGATTGGCTCAAATGGTTCAAATGGCTCTGAGCACTATGGGACTTAACATCTGTGGTCATCAGTCCCCTAGAACTTAGAACTACTTAAACCTAACTAACCTAAGGACATCACACACATCCATGCCCGAGGCAGGATTCGAACCTGCGACCGTAGCAGCTCCGCGGTTCCGGACTGCAGCGCTAGAACCGCTAGACCACCGTGGCCGGCCATCCAACCTGATGAAAACCACAGTCTTGGTATGTCGTTGCTGCCTGATGGGACAGATGATCAGAAGACTGGTGAGATGCCATCCCTTCTCCCACAGAGGGTCAATTGCGGATGATCTGCGAGCTGTCATCCCTGCACTACCCAGGCGTGGCACAGTTGCACTTCACCTAGCGAGTCGTCACCAGCTTCTGGTCTATGCATGGTGGATGGCCAGCGTCTAACCTTCATGCCAACTGGTATTCTGGACGACACAGTCAGCTATGCTCACCTAAGCCAACGACGAGCTGTCTATGAGAATGCTGAGGTGTAGAGCCTTGTTACACTACACTACACAACATAAGGGCTGAGCGACACATGCCGAGCTTCACACTGCCCCTTGCACAATAACACACGGCCGCAGCACACTGACCTTCATTTCGGACGTCACGAATCGCTGAAGAGGGGCATCAGCGATTTTTCGTGGGATATGGTGATGCCTCGCCTCCGTGCAGCGGCCTGAGGTAGCTTTAAACTGAGGCCTTTTGCCCGACGTACTGCAGAGGCCTTTGTGCACCAACTCGATGTGTCAAGGACTCAGCACGTTATTGGAAGTTCACTGAAGAAATTTTGAGCCATGCTGCCTGCCTCTTAGGCGTCCGTAACTCCGAAACTGATACCGGTGCAGGATTTTGTGCACTAACTGACCTCTCGATTAGGTCCCATAAATGATCGATGGGATTCATGTCGGGCAATCTCGATGGCCAAATCAAAGTCCAGAATGTTCTTCAAACTAATCGCAAACAATTAGGCCCAGTGACGTTCGCTATCATCCATAAAAATTCCACCGTTGTAGTAGCTGAACACTTCCAGTCAATGCTCGGTTCATCTGGACCAGGGGACCCAGTCCATTCCACACCATTATAGTGCCACCAACAGCTGGAGGCAACGCCTTATTGACAAACTGTGACGTATGGTCTGCGCCACAGCCGAGCCCTACCATCCGCTCTTACCAAGTGAAATCGGGACTGATCTGACCAGGCCATCGTTTTGCAGTCGTCTATGGTCCAACAGGTATGGTCACAAGTCCAGGATAGGCGCTGCAAGGGATGTCGTGCTGTTAGCAAAGGCACTCGCGTCGATCGTCTGTTGCCATAGCCCATTAACGCCAAATGTCGCGAATCTGTCGTGTCGAATATGTTCGTCGTACGTTCCACATTCACTTGCGCGGTTATTTCACGCAATCTTGCTTGTCTGTTTGCGCTGACAATTCTACACAAAGACCGCTGCTCTCGGTCGGTAAGTGAAGGCCGTCGGCCACTGCGATGTCCGTGGTGAGAGGTAACGACTGAAATTTGGTGTCCTCGGCACACTCTTAACACTGTGGATGTCGGAATGTTGAATTCCCCAACGATTTCCGAAACGAAATGCTTTCCGCGTTCAGTATCTGTTAATTGCAGTCGTGCGGCCATAATCACGTAGGAAACCTCTCGATACGAATCGCCTCAGTAAAAATGACAATGCCAGTGCACTGCCCTTTTATGCCTTGCGTACGCGATACTCTCGCTACCTGTTTATATGCATATCGATAGTCGCGCGGGATTAGCCGAGCGGTCTCAAGCGCTGCAGTCATGGACTGTGCAGCTTGTCGCGGCGGAGGTACGAGTCCTCCCTCGGGCATGCGTGTGTGTGTTTGTCCTTAGGGTAATTTAGGTTAAGTAATGTGTAAGCTTAGGGACTGATGACCTTAGCAGTTAAGTCCCATAAGATTCCACACACATTTGAACATTTTTTGCATATCGATTCTCCATAAATTTTGTTACCTTAGTGTATATATCTCTAAATTCATCCTCGCAAGTAAATGTTATTCAAGATAGCACTGTGTCTCTGATGCCTCCGGGCATTACTCTGGACCACTCTCCCTCATTCTGCGCTTGGCCTCATGCTTACAAAGAGACACCAGCTTCCTGAGTCATAGCACTTGTGTAAGAATTGGCTGTCACATCAGGACTTCGCTTTCAGTGGAACTACATCTGCAGCAATTACCATCATCTGGGATTAGTGACACGATGTGGTGGGATGAGAGAACATTTCCTTTTTAGATGGTCTTTTTAGTGTATGTGCATAACTGTTTGGCTCATGTCGAGCCACAGAGATATCAATAGTACCTTGACACATTTGCTAAACCTCAGGAACCCGCAGACTTATCATTGTTTAGAGGGACTGTCAAGGAAAAGTATTTAACGCAAGTGCGATGTAAATTTTCTAACCTGTCAGGGCATGCACTGCCATGTACCAAGGCTGTGCTAGTCACATGTAATACTGTTAGACGATGTGGGCATATGCCACAGGATTGTTCTGTGTCCACTTGGGCAATGATACGGCAAACGAATTGGTGCATAATTATTTTTGTCTGGTTTATTCTTTCGCCCCTACTGTTCAATCCCAACATCGAAGAATCAATGAAGGAGAGGGTTTAAAAGTCACGGTGAAAGGATATCGACAGTAAAATTCGCTGAGACATTGCTGTTCTCAGTAAAAGAAGAATTGCGGGATGTGTTCCCAGTGGTCAGCGTGGATGGCTGCTACGCAGAGGACCAGCAAGCGAGTCCAGGTACTACCACGGATTATTCCGTGGTGGGAAGGCTGGAGAGGGGGCCACTCAACCTCCTGACGCCTGTTGGTGAGTTACTTGACATAGCAGTAGGGGCTCCAGGTTTGCAAACCCGAGCGGCGTGCTGACCGCATGCCCTCCACACTGCCTCCAAGTACGCCACAGGCTGACGGAGGTTGGTCGGGTATGAGTAGCCCGTCTCTGTTCTGAACGGCGGAGTTTTTTTATTATTTGAACGCAATGGTCTAATGAGCACACACTGAGAGTAAACGGAAAAAAGACGAAAGGCATTGAGCCGTGCGCGACTCGTGTTCGTGCCGTTTATTACTTGACTTCTTGTCTTTGCGGTACCGCCGTCCCGTTTCTTATTCGATTTACTGGCGTCACTAGGTTGCTGGCCTGCCTGCCCGTGAGTGGCAGCAGTAGCGTACTAAGAGCACTGTCGTACTATCTTTGGAGCGACCGCAAGTATTTCCGGGTCGTCGTGTGTCGGGAGTTCAGTCGGGATGGAGCTCCAGTAAGGTCTGCACAGCCAGTACTCGAACGACCGGTGGAGACACACATCCACTGTCCGGCGGAAGGAGACTTGAGCGGGGACGACCGTTGTTTGGTCGTTCGGTCGGTCGTCTCATCGGGCGACGTGTATATGAGCTTCCGATCGCTTCTGGGCCCCTTCAATTGATCATCTTGCGGGACTTTGGTCGGTTCCTTCCTTGTGCAGAGAAGTCGGGTGCCCAATGGTACGGTGTTCCCTCTGCACGGTTGGGTCCGAGCCAGTGTCTCCGGGTCGTCGTGTATCCGAGTTGCGAACGGACATCAAGGGAGTCGGGACGGAACAGCAGTGAAGTACAGACAGCGAGTACTCGCCCGACCGTTTCCGGGCCCCTTCAGTTGGTCATCTTGCGGGACGTGGGTCAGTTCCTTGCTTGTGCGGTGACGTCGGGTGGCCAATAGCCAAGAGTTCCCTCTGCATGGTTGGGTTCGAGCCAGTGTCTCTGGATCGGCGTGCGGCCGAAGGGAGTCGGGACGGAGCAGCAGTGAGGTCCGGGCAGCCATGGCTCGCCCGACCGTTGCCGACACACATGACTTGAGTGAAGATGACCTTGGTTGGTCGTTCGGTCGGTCGTCTCATCGGACGACGTGTATTTGGTCGCCGAGCGCTTATGGGTTCTCCGTGTGTGTAGACTTGTGATTCGTCGTTGTTGTTCCACAGTCACTGCTGTTCGTATTCTCGTCCTCGGCCGATATTCTCCACCGTTGTGCTGTTGGTGGTGTGGTGTCACCGCCAGACACCACACTTGCTAGGTGGTAGCCTTTAAATCGGCCGCGGTCCATTAGTATACGTCGGACCCTCGTGTCGCCACTGTCAGTGATAGCAGACCGAGCGCCACCACACGGCAGGTCTAGAGAAACGTCCTGGCACTCGCCCCAGTTGTACAGCCGACGTTCATAGCAATGGCTCTCTGACAAATACGCTCTCCTTTGCCGAGAGGATAGTTAGCATAGCCTTCAGCTACATTTGCTACGACCTAGCAAGGCGCCGTATTCAATTGATATTGAGATTCTATTAATGTATCATCAAGAGCGATGTTCTACAAATGTGGATTAAAGTTAAGTATTCCAGAAGCTACGTACTTTTCTTTATAGCATTCATTACGTATCCTGTTTCAGACCTCACGCCAGCCTGCGTGAGTTTAAGCGCGTGCCTTTCGGCTTCCTCTCATTGTGTCTAGGCTGTCTTGTATAGACACAACAGGTGGGACTGAAGGGAATTGGTTAAATTTTTGGTCGGTCCTTGGGCCGTCCCTAGTTTGGGTTGCCATCCGATTACCTAACTTACTCTTGGCTGCCTGTCTCACCTCACCTTACGTTTGAGCTACCTTCCCAGGCCGACCCTTAGAACACTTCCGAGAACCACTGGTTCTGCTTGTTTTAAATTATGATTTTCATTTTAGTTGAAGTATTATGAGAGGCCTTTGGTCTTGCATTAATTCAGTTTTTTAAAAATTTTATATTAAGGTCTTCAGCCGTGTTAAATTAAAATTTTGGACATTGATTGTTTAAAAAGATTTCATTCTTAGAAATTGTTCTATCTGAAATTGTTGTAATCCAGACCCTAAGCCGTTAGTTCTTCTATGTGTGTTACGTGTGGCCTTCAGCGGAGGGTTTGCGTGAACCCCTTAATAAGGCCTTCAGCCGTGTGTATTCTCTAAAGGAAATTTTTTTATGGAAGCAAGGGGTTTATTCTAAATTATTTATCTGACTCGTTGTTCAGGCCTTCAGCCGTTGTTTCAGATTTGTTTGTGGCCTTCAGCCGTGCAATACGTTAATCAGGTTTCAGCCATTCTTGTGTTTGCTGTGTGGTTTTGGGATTTCAGCACAGAAAGCATCTCAAGTTTTCTTTAACTAGGCCTTCAGCCGTATTGTTTAATTGTGATATTTTAAGCCAATGTGTAAATAAGTGGTTCGTAGAAGAATAAAGTTGTGTGTTTGCTTGTGAAACTCACAGTAGCTGTTTACGGCCCCATCCGCAACCTTAACCTTATCCTGTGCGCTCTCTGACTGCCTACCAACCAGGTCTCAGTCATGAGGAGCACCAGAAAAGAGATTAGTGAATTGACATCAAAACTGGGGATCACGACGTGAAGGAATTCTAGTATCTTTGAAGTAAAATGAAACGTCTGCCTCATATTCCTAAAACCATTTAACGGTATATGGCGGAGGATGCCACAAAATGATCGCCCCTTCCCTGCTCGTAATCGCAAATGGCGGATAGGAAGAATGATTGTCGGTAAGCTTCCGTATTAGCTTTAATGTCCCGAATTTCTCGTTGTAGTCATTCCGTGAGCTGTGTGTGGGATGAAGTAATGTTTTGTCCGACTCTTCTCGGAAGCTGCTCATTCGAAATTTTAATAGTAGGCCTCTCCGTGATGCACAACGCCTGTCTTGTAACGTCTGCTGTTGGAGTTTCTCGAGAATCTCTGTGACGCTCTCGCGCCGGCTAAACGGACCTTTGGCGAGACGAGCTGCCGTTCGTTCGATCTTATCTATCCCTTTGTAAGCGAATGGGGTGCGGTGGGGTTACGGTTCCGTCTGTGTTTGCTAACCGTACCCACTCACCTCGTAAATCCAATCGTCATTCGCTTCTTCTCTTGCAGTCTTGGAGCAGCAGCTTGAGTATTGCTGTAATAAATAACTAACAAGGGGAATAAGGGAGTACCAATTACCAAAATTTAAGTTTCAGCCTAGTATAATCGATTGATGTATTTTTTAACACTTGCACTACACAGGGCTGCACTATTACACGCTTCACAAAGTAACAAATATGTTGATACACTGATACATGCAGTAACACTAAATAACTAACAAGGGGAATAAAGGAGTGCCAATTACCGAAATTTAAGTTTCAGCCTAGTATAATCCATTGATGTATTTTTTAACACTTGCACTACACAGGGCTGCACTGTTACACGCTTCAAAAAGTAACAAATATGTTGATACACTGATACATACAGTAACACTACACCACAATACATCATCCCACAATGCAATCCAGATGCGGCGCTCGTGGCAACATAGGTAATCCAAGTTTCATTTACCGGCGCGGATGAGATGCTCGCGGGCATCTAATCATGTTCTCGCGATTGTTCTCGTGGTTTTGACTTCGCGAACCGCGGATTACGTTTCGTGAGGTACACGAATGATTACACAGCATCAAACACCTTTATAGCCACAAAATTTTCTTGTTGTCTTAGTCTGATTCCTTAACATCTTCACACCAAGCACACGGTTAGACACCTCCACGTAACTCCCTCCTCGTTCTGGCGCGAAAAAAAAAAAAAAAAAAACAAGAAGCGACCCTAGCGCTGTCATCATCACTACTCGATACATGCTTACACCTTCTATCAGTCCGGCGTGGTAAAGGTCCCTGATTGATAAACAATCCTCAAGAATCACTCGAGCAAGTGCCTTGTAAGGCACTTCCTTCGAGGATGATTTACGTTTAGTTAACTGGCGACTATTCACAACTATTGACTTTGGTGTGTAGAATGTGTGAGTCTGGTGATACACCATCTGACGTTGAGAGAAACATCATCCACACATTTCCGAAGATTGCAAGACCCGACAAGTGCGAGAATTGTCGCAAGATCAGCTTAACAGCTCATGCATCCAAGTTGCTGACAAAAATAATATACAGAAGAATGGAAAGAAAATTGATGATGCGTTAGATGACGATCAGTTTGCGTTGAGGAAAGGTAAACGCACCAGAGAGGCAATTCTGCGTTGCGGTTGATAATGCAAGTAAGGCCGAAGAAAAATCAAGACATGTTTTTAGGATTTGTCGATCTGCAAAAAGCCTTCTACCGTGTAACATGATGCAAGATGTTCGAAATTCTGAGAAAAATAGGGGTAACCTATAGGGAAAGACGTGTAATATACAATATATACAAGAGCCAAGAGGGAACAATAAGAGAGGACGACCAAGAAGGAAGTGCTGTGATTAAAAAGAGTTCAAATGGTTCAAATGGCTCTGAGCACTATGGGACTTAACATCTCAGGTCATCAGTCCCCTAGAACTTAGAACTACTTAAACCTAACTAACCTAAGAACGTCACACACATCCATGCCCGAGGCAGGATTCGAACCTGCGACCGTAGCTGTCGCGCGGTTCCAGACTGTAGCGCCTAGAAACGCTCGGCCACACCGGCCGGCTTTAAAAAGAGTATAAGACATGGATGTAGTCTTTCACCCCTCCTGTACAAGTTATATATGGAAGAAGCAATGATGGGAATCAAAGAAATGTTCAGGAGTGGGATTAAAATTAAAAGTGTAAGGGTATAAATGGTAAGATTTGTTGATGACATTGTTGTACATAGAGAAAGTAGCTCTTTATTCGCATGAAGTGTTGATTGCTATTAACAAGGAATTTAAGATCAGTTCCGTATTAATAGATTTAAAGAAGGTTTTTGACACTGTACCACACAAGCTGCTTATAGTGAAATTCCGTGCTTATGGAATATCGTCTCAGTTATGTGTCTCGATTTCTGACTTCCTGTCAGAAAGGTAACAGTGCGTAGTAGTAGACGGAAAGTCATCGAGTAAAACAGAAGTAAAACAGAAGTGATTTCTGGCGTTCCCCAAGGTAAAGGCCCTTTGCTGTTACTTACCTATATAAACGCCCGCATCTCGTGGTCGTGCGGTAACGTTCTCGCTTCCCACGCCCGGGTTCCCGGGTTCGATTCCCGGCGGGGTCAGGGATTTTCTCTGCCTCGTGATGGCTGGGTGTTGTGTGCTGTCCTTAGGTTAGTTAGGTTTAAGTAGTTCTAAGTTCTAGGGGACTTATGACCACAGCAGTTGAGTCCCATAGTGCTCAGAGCCATTTGAACCATTTTTTGAACCTATATAAACGATTTGGGAGACACTGTGAGCAGCCGTGTTAGGTTGTTTGCAGATGACGCTGTCGTTTATCGACTAATAAATTCGTCAGAAGATAAAAAAACTGCAAAACGATTTAGAAAAGATAACTGAATGGTGCGAAAATTGCCAGTTGAGCCTAAATAACGAAAACTGTGAGGTGATCCACGTGAGTGCTAAAAGGAATCCGTTAAACTTCGGTTACAAGATAAATCAGTCAAATTTAAAGGCCGTAAATTCAACTAAATACCTAGGAATTACAATAACGAACAACTTAAATTTGAAGGAAGACACGGAAAATGTTGTGGAGAAGGCAGTTTATTGGCAAGACACTTAGAAAATGTAACAGATTTACTAAGGAGACTGCCTACACCACGCTTGTCCGCCCTCTTTTAGAATACTGCTACGCGGTGTGGGATCGTTATCAGATAGGACTGACGGAGTACATCGAAAAAGTTCACAGAAGGGCACCACGTTTTGTATTATCGCGAAATATGGGAGAAAGTGTCACAGAAATGATACAGGATTTGGGCTGAACTTCATTGAAAGAAAGGCATTTTTCGTTGCGACGGAATCTTTTCATGAAATTCCAATCACCAACTTTCTCCTCCGAATGCGAAAATATTCTGTGGACACAGACTTACATAGGGAGAATCAATCACCACGATAAAATAAGGGAAATCAGGGCTCGGACGGAAAGATATAGGTGTTCGTTCTTTTCCGCGCGCTATACGAGATTGGAATAATAGAGAATTGTGAAGGTGGTTCGATGATCCCTCTGCCAGGCACTTAAATGTGATTTGCAGAGTATCATGTAGATGTAGATGAATCAGAGGATCTGATGAATGAAATGAACAGTTTAACGAGTACAAAATATGGATTAAGAATAAATCGAAGAAAGATGAAAGTAATGAGAAGTAGGAGAAATCGGAACACTGATAAATTAAACATCAGGGTCGGTTATCACGAAGTTAAGGTATTCTGCTACCTAGGCAGCAAAATAATCCACAGCGGACGCAGGTAGAAGGACATAAAATGCAGTCTGCCACTGGCAGAAAAGGCATTCCTGGCCCTGAGAAGTGTACTGGTATCGAATATAGAGTTCTTCTCTTGAGGAAGAAATGTACGTATGGAGCACAGCATTGTACGGTAATGCGACGTGGACTGTGGGAAAAGTGGAAAAGAAGAGAATCGAAGCATTTGGTATGTTGAGCTGTAGAAGACTGTTGAAAATTAGGTGGATTGATAATGTAAGGAATAAGAGGGTTCTGCGCTGAATCGAAGAGGAAAGGAGTCTACTGGAAACACTGATAAGAAGAAGGGACTGGATGGCAGGACATTTGCTAAGACATCAGGGTAACTTGCATGGTACTAGAGGGAGCTGTAGAGGTAAAAACTTTAGAGGAAGACAGAGATTGGAATACATCCAGCAAATAGTTGAGGACGTTGTAAGGTGGCAATAATTTCGCACCTTACAAGCACTCATCCACATACTTTGCCGTGATCTACAAACACAATTAGGTATCATGTGACAGGTTGTACATCGTATATATGAATTTATAAAGGGGACTGTCATTGTCACGTACTTCTTGTAAATAATTGTTAACGCTTATTGCATGAAAGGTGACAGAGTGTCTTTATTATAAAAACGGCGTAATAAATGATTGCTTATACTAGTAAAGGTTGGAAAGCCAGTGGAAATGAAACGGCTGGCGGAACTGAAGCCCTGGGTGGAACGCCCACACAGGTGTGTTGGTCCTGCTTAAACACAGGAAATAGCAAGACGGACGTCGTATCACCTAAGCGCTGGAGCACAATAGAGACGCGACTGGATGGTAGTGTAACCAAACCGAAGGGTTATACTTCGGAAACGCTGAAAATCATGGACGCAGGTGAGCGGCACCTCGGAAACCACGCAGGCTGGGTTATTTCGAAGGATTTTTACTCAGAAGAGTACGATTGTACGAGTATAGGTTTTCCCTCGCAAACTTTCCGCGCTAGACGACAAAAGACTAAACTATGGTTGGTCGGCGTTCGGAAGAATCTGTAGAGAGGGAGAATATTCCGTGGTTTCGGGAATATGATTCGTTTTCGGAATTACGAGGGTGGGGAGCCAAGCCTTGCTGGAAAGCCAGCTCTGGAGGGGGAGGTCTTCCGTTTTGAGCTCCCGTGTGTGACGGTCGCTCAGTATCAGCTTCTTCTTGCTACGGATCGACTTGCTGTCTTTGCTCTAACGAGACTGTAATGTAAGAACGGTTAGGCACTGTACTGTTGTGAACTTATACGGTTCTGGACTTCTCCTCCGGATTGGAAGTCATCGTTGAGCACGAGGCGTTCAATGACTCAGAGCACTTCTTCTACCTATACTAACGTTGTGACGTTATCTGAACTCCGTCCTTGTGGTTGGGAGTTCGCATTTCTCGTCTGTAGAGCACAGTGAGCAGCAGACAGTATTATAGTAGTCAGAGGACCGTCTTCAGCCGTCCTACTCTTTGAAAGAGTTTATTTTGTGGCTGGAGTTCTTCATTTGTCGCAGACGTGTACGAGAACCATCACTCCGACGCACCGGACGCAGTACATACGGTGATATTGCTGATTGCTTTGGCTTATTAAGGGCTATAAGGCTAAATAGCTGTGATCACGTAGGATTTATTTCCACTGACGTTGCACTCCATTGTAGATCATCTTTAAAAGTAATGTCTTCTTGTGTTTGGTACATAGATGAGGTCAGTCATTTCGTGTTATTTATATTAGATCGCGCAGTCATAATAAAAGGGCAGAGTTGTTCAATGGATCATAATTTTAGTTAGGAAATATAAACATTTGTAATAAAAATTGTTTTTAAATGGTTCAAATGGTTCTGAGCACTATGGGACTTAACATCTGTGGTCATCAGTCCCCTGGAACTTAGAACTACACTCCTGGAAATGGAAAAAAGAACACATTGACACCGGTGTGTCAGACCCACCATACTTGCTCCGGACACTGCGAGAGGGCTGTACAAGCAATGATCACACGCACGGCACAGCGGACACACCAGGAACCGCGGTGTTGGCCGTCGAATGGCGCTAGCTGCGCAGCATTTGTGCACCGCCGCCGTCAGTGTCAGCCAGTTTGCCGTGGCATACGGAGCTCCATCGCAGTCTTTAACACTGGTAGCATGCCGCGACGGCGTGGACGTGAACCGTATGTGCAGTTGACGGACTTTGAGCGAGGGCGTATAGTGGGCATGCGGGAGGCCGGGTGGACGTACCGCCGAATTGCTCAACACGTGGGGCGTGAGGTCTCCACAGTACATCGATGTTGTCGCCAGTGGTCGGCGGAAAGTGCACGTGCCCGTCGACCTGGGACCGGACCGCAGCGACGCACGGATGCACGCCAAGACCGTAGGATCCTACGCAGTGCCGTAGGGGACCGCACCGCCACTTCCCAGCAAATTAGGGACACTGTTGCTCCTGGGGTATCGGCGAGGACCATTCGCAACCGTCTCCATGAAGCTGGGCTACGGTCCCGCACACCGTTAGGCCGTCTTCCGCTCACGCCCCAACATCGTGCAGCCCGCCTCCAGTGGTGTCGCGACAGGCGTGAATGGAGGGACGAATGGAGACGTGTCGTCTTCAGCGATGAGAGTCGCTTCTGCCTTGGTGCCAATGATGGTCGTATGCGTGTGGGGAGCGATCTCCTACACTGGCCGTACACCATTGGTGATCGTCGAGGGGACACTGAATAGTGCACGGTACATCCAAACCGTCATCGAACCCATCGTTCTACCATTCCTAGACCGGCAAGGGAACTTGCTGTTCCAACAGGACAATGCACGTCCGCATGTATCCCGTGCCACCCAACGTGCTCTAGAAGGTGTAAGTCAACTACCCTGGCCAGCAAGATCTCCAGATCTGTCCCCCATTGAGCATGTTTAGGACTGGATGAAGCGTCGTCTCACGCGGTCTGCACGTCCAGCATGAATGCTGGTCCAACTGAGGCGCCAGGTGGAAATGGCATGGCAAGCCGTTCCACAGGACTACATCCAGCATCTCTACGATCGTCTCAATGGGAGACTAGCAGCCTGCATTGCTGCGAAAGGTGGATATACACTGTACTAGTGCCGACATTGTGCATGCTCTGTTGCCTGTGTCTATGTGCCTGTGGTTCTGTCTGTTGCCTGTGTCTATGTGCCTGTGGTTCTGTCAGTGTGATCATGTGATGTATCTGACCCCAGGAATGTGTCAATAAAGTTTCCCCTTCCTGGGACAATGAATTCACGGTGTTCTTATTTCAATTTCCAGGAGTGTACTTAAACCTAACTAACCTAAGGACATCACACACATCCATTCCCGAGGCAGGATTCGAACCTGCGACCGTAGCAGTCGCGCGGTTCCGGACTGCGCGTCTAGAACCGCTAGACTATCGCGGCCGGCAATTGTTTTTAATATACAACAAATGTATAAGCAGCAACAACGTTTATCATTTAGTTTAATTAGTACCCTTAATCATTCATTTCTGTTTAGGTTGGAAATTATATGTTAAAGAACATTAAGAGATCCTAAGATCTGCTTCAGGTGGTAGTCAGACAGGGCCAAATCTTCATTTTAGCGTTTATTATTTTCCGTTGCGCACAGTCATTTAACAAATGGTTCAAAAGGCTCTGAGCACTATGGGACTTAACTTCTGAGGTCATCAGTCCCCTAGAACTTAGAACTACTTAAACGTAACTAACGTAAGGACATCACACACATCCATGCCCGAGGCAGGATTCGAACCTGCGACCGTAGCGGTCCCGCGGTTCCAGACCGTAGCGCCTAGAACCGCTCGCCCACCCCGGTTGGCAGTCATTTAACACCCGCCTGCAGTAGCATCATGGAACGTAAGTCACAACTACTACTCTGGGATGAAGAGATTGACACAGGAGAGGAACCATACCAGTCAAAAGAGCGATCATGCAAAAAAAAACACACGCGAATGAAGGATAACGTAACAGACAGAGTAGGACACCCAAAGAGGACATTTCTGACCTAGAGAAGTGTGTTGTTATTTGAGGACGAAATTACTCAGAATGGTCGTCTGGATCACAAGATTGTATAGAAGCGAAACATGGTCTGTAGGGAAGCCAGATAAGAAGACAATCGAAGCGTTTTAAATGTGGTGCTGTAAAGGCCGTTGAAAATTAGGTTTTCCGATAATATTACGAAGGAGGTACTTCTCTGGAAAACTGATGAGCCTAGGAAAATGTGGAAAACACTGACAAGAAGAAGCGATAAAATAACAGGATATGTGATATGGCATTAAGGGTAAACTTCCAACGTACGTGAGGGAGCTACGAGTATAGAGGTTAAAAAATGGTGGTCGTTGGATGTAAGTGCTACTCTAAGATAAAAAGATTAGTCAGGAGTAAAATTCGTGGCGGGTCGCATCAAACCCAGGAAAAAGGGAAAGAGGGATGGTCTGACCCATCATCTCCAAGCTGGACAAAGATCCACTGAAGCCGCAAACCGGTTCTAGCATTCAGAAGAGCCAATAGACCGAGACTAGACACGCGCTCTAGAATGATACACCACTGGCCATTAAAATTGCTACACCAATAAGAAATGCAGATGATAAACGGATATTCATTAGACAAATATATTATACTAGAACTGACATGTGATAACATTTTCACGCAATTTGGGTGCATAGATCCTGAGAAATCAGTACCCACAACAACCACCTCTGGCCGTAATAACGGCCTTGATACGCCTAAGCATTGAGTCAAACAGAGCTTGGATGGCGTGTACAGGTACAGCTGCCCATGCAGCTTCAACACGATACCACAGTTCATCAAGAGTAGTGACTGGCGTATGGTGACGAGCCAGTTGTTCGGCCACCATTGACCAGACGTTTTCGATTGTTGAGACATCTGGAGAATGTGCTGGCCAGGGCAGAAGTCGAAAATTTTCTGTATCCAGAAAGGCCCGTACAGGACCTGCAACATGCGGTCTCGAATTATCCTGCCGAAATATAGGGTTTCGCAGGGATCGAATGAAGGGTAGAGACACGGGTCGTAACACATCTGAAATGTAACGTCCACTGTTCAAAGTGCAGTCAATGTGAACAAGAGGTGACCGAGACGTGTAACCAATGGCACCCCATATCGTCACGGCGGGTGATACGCCAGTCTGGTGATGACGAATACACGCTTCCAATGTGCGTTCACCGCGATATCGCCAAACACGGATGCGACCATCACGATACTGTAAACAGAACCTGGATTCATCCGAAAAAATGACGTTTTGCCATTCGTGCACCCAGGTTCGTCGTTGAGTACACCATCACAGGCACTCCTGTCTGTGATGCAGCGTCAAGGGTAACTGTAGCCATGGTCTCCGAGCTGATAGTCCATGCTGCTGCAAACGTCGATGGACTGTTCGTGCAGATGGTTGTTGTCTCGCAAACGTCCCCATCTGTTGACTCACGGATCGAGATGTGGCTGCACGATCCGTTACAGCCATGCGGATAAGATGCCTGTCATTTCGACTGCTAGCGATACGAGGCCGTTGGGATCCAGCACGGCGTTACCCTCCTGAACCTACGGATTTCATATTCAGCTAACAGTCATTGGATCTCTACCAACGCGAGCAGCAATGTCGCGATACGATAAACCGGAATCGCGATAGGCTACAATCCGACTTTGATCAAAGTCGGAAACGTGATGGTACGCATTTCTCCTCCTTACACGAGGCATCACAACAACGTTTCTCCAGGCAACACCGGTCAACTGCTGTTTGTGTATGAGAAATCGGTCGGAAACTTTCCTCATGTCAGCACGTTGTAGGTGTCGCCATCGGCGCCAATCTTGTGTGAATGCTCTGAAAAGTTAATCATTTGCATATAACAGCATCTTCTTGCTGTCTGTTAAATTTCGCGTCTGTTGCACGTCATCTTCGAGGTGTAGCAATTTTAATGGCCAGTAGAGGATATTGCAGTGTGGCTTGACTGACTTGGTTTGTCGTTGCAACGAGCAGGGACTACGCTTGTTTTATAGAGAAATCCATGGTGCCTGGCGATATATTTTGATTCCAAGTACTGTACAAAATAGACTGTACAGCGAGACAACTTGGCGCGTGGCTACGGTCTACTATGCTCCCGTTTCGCGGTACGCCTTTCAGCAAATATGCCGTGTGTCGCACTTCAGTTGGCCGCTCGCGGTAGCGGTGTGCGCTCGTAAATGAGTAGCAGCTTCCGCGTCACGTGTGCGACAGCAGCTGTCGGTCGTCGGATCGGCAACAGCAGCAACACCAGCCGCCGCCGCCGCCGCGGCCGGTGAATGGAGTTCAGTGACTGCGGCTTCGCCATTCATGGCAACCCGCCCTGCCCCGGTAGGCAGAGCTCAGGCGGGCAGAGCGCGGCCCCAGCGCCGGCAGGAGCAGCGGCAGACGAGGCGGCGGCGGCCGCTTCGCGAGAAATCAGCCCGCAGCCGGGCCACCGCCGCTGGCGCCGCGCAGAGCCCCGCACTGCTTCCTCTTCCTGTTGCCTAACCTGCCTCTGGCTCGCTGCGCTGTCCGGAGGACCGGAACATCAAAACTAATTTACACTACTGGCCATTAAAATTGCTACACCACGAAGATGACGTGCTACAGACACGAAATTTAACAGACAGCAAGAAGATGCTGTGATATGCAAATGATTAGCTTTTCAGAGCATTCACACAAGGTTGGCGCCGGTGGCGACAGCTACAACGTGCTGACATGAGGGAAGTTTCCAACCGATTTCTCAAACACAAACAGCAGTTGACCGGCGTTGCCGATGAAACATTGTTGTGATGCTTCTTGTAAGGAGGAGAAATGTGTACCATCACGTTTCCGACTTTAATAAAGGTAGGATTGTAGCCTATCGCGATTGCGGTTCATCGTATCGGGACATTGCTACTCGCGTCGGTCGAGATCCAATGATTGTTAGGAGAATAAGTAATCGGTGGGTTCAGGAGGGTAATACGGAACGCCGTGCTGGATCCCAACGGCCTCGTATCACTAGCAGTCGAGATGACAGGCATCTTATCCGCATGGCTGTAACGGATCGTGCAGCCACGTCTCGATCCCTGAGTCAACAGATGGGGACGTTTGCGAGACAACAACCTTCTGCACGAACAGTTCGACGACGTTTGCAGCAGCATGGACTATCAGCTCGGAGACCATGGCTGCGATTACCCTTGACGCTGCATCACAGACAGGAGTGCCTCCGATGGTGTACTCAAGGACGAACTTGCGTGCACGAATGGCAAAACGTCATTTCTTCGGATGAATCCAGGTTCTGTTTACAGCACCGTGATGGTCACATCCGTGTTTGGCGATATCGCGGTGAACGCACATTGAAAGCGTGTATTCGTCATCGCCATACTGGCGTATCACCCGGCGTGATGGTTTGGGGGTGCCATTGGTTACACGTCTCGGTGACCTCTTGTTCGCATTGACGGCACTTTGAACAGTGCACGTTACATTTCAGATGTGTTACGACCCATGGCTCTACCCTTCATTCGATCCCTACGAAACCCTACATTTCAGCAGGATAATGCACGACCGCATGTTGCAGGTCCTGTACGGGCCTTTCTGGATACAGAAGATATTTGACTGCTGCCCTGGACAGCACATTCTCCAGATCTCTCACCAATTGGAAACGTCTGGTCTATGGTGTCCGAGCAACTGGCTCGTCACAATACGTCAGTCACTTCTCTTGATGAACTGTGGTATCCTGTTGAAGCTGCGTGGGCAGCTGTACCTGTACACGCCATCCAAGCTCTGTTTGACTCAAAGCCCAGGCGTATCAAGACCGTTATTACGGCCACAGGTGTTTGTTCTGAGTACTGATTTCTCAGGATCTATGCACCCAAATTGCGTGAAAATGTAATCACATGTCAGTTCTAGTATAATATATTTGTGCAATGAATGCCCGTTTATCATCTGCATCTCTTCTTGGTGTGGCAATTTTAATGGCCAGTAGTGTATTTCCGTAAGAAACATATTGCTGTGTGGTCCGAACAAGACACAGCTAGAGCAAAAGCACCACAGGCGCAAAGATGTGAGCTGGTACCAGTGCCATAGAGACTCGCCACTCGCTCGAATTCCACCAGCGCCAAGGGTGGCGCTCAGGTTGAAGATATCGACTTCTCCTCGGCCAATTGGCAGCCGAGTACCATCCGCCAATGACCGGACGACAACGACTGAAGCGTCCTCGTTAGATAGATGGGCAGCTTTCGCTCACTTAGCTACATGTTGTCCAGGGCCGACAGGGAACGTCGTTTAGTGAACTCTTAGAATTGAACAGACAGCTGTTATAAAATTGCATTTGCTGCATTGTAAGTTTACCTCCTACTATTTGCACTTAGCCGGCCGAAGTGGCCGAGCGGTTCTAGTCGCTTCAGTCTGGAACCGCGCGACCGCTACGGTCGAAGGTTCGAATCCTGCCTCGGGCATGGATGTGTGTGATGTCCTTAGGTTAGTTAGGTTAAAGTAGTTCTAGGGGACTGATGACCTCAGATGTTAAGTCCCATAGTGCTCAGAGCCTTTTGAACTATTTGCACTTAGTCTTTGAGGGTCTTTTGCGTTATATTACAAGTTGTGTTGCAGATTAATCATTCAATATGTCACAAAGATAAGTAAACCCTTCTTAACTCATTTGTGTGATCTTTTTACTAATTTGTAGGAGTGTTGTAGAACCTTCGTTTTCCTGTCCTGTTACCTGGTACTGGAGCATAGCTGTGTAATAGTGGCAGGGAGAAATTGTCTTAGCGGTGTACTGCACCAGAAGCCGTTTCACGAACTCACAGACTCGGCCTACCGTAATAACAGTGACCATCGGTCCTCCACAGCACTAGCGATGAGGCCTTTACAATACTGGCGACGAGGATCTATAAAACACATGGTCTCTGAAGTCATAATTTTAGGGAACATTTTGGTAGTGGTGTTGACGTAAGCTGTTGCATCTGTGTCACTGTTTGGTAATGTGTACTGGCATTCAAAACTGCCCCATGTATGGATGGTTAAATGCACGTCTAAAAAAAATGGTTCAAATGGCTCTGAGCACTATGGGACTTAACGTATGAGGTCATCAGTCCCCTGGAACTTAGAACTACTTAAAACGAACCTGCGACCGTAGCGGTCACGCGGTTCCAGACTGTAGCGCCTAGAACCGCTCGGCCACCCCGGCCGGCCTCCATGTTAGACAAAGGATGTACGAAGAGCTTTGAATAAATAATGCTACCAATTTTTTTTGTGAAAGCAGGTTGGTTTTATGCATTATTCCAGCACACCATAGTATTCTCTCCTCTTTTGGCTACAACCCCCATTTTTCAACACAGTCTCCGTTCAGTGCGACGGCTTTACGCCACCTTAATGGAAGGGCCTTTACGCCCGCATGGTACCATTATCCTGCTCGACGTGGGAGCCAACGTCTTGCTGCATCAGTGACCTCCCCATCATACACGTACTGTTTCCCACGGAGTACATCCTTCACTGGGCCAAACATATGGAAGTCGTAAGGTGCGACATCAAGACTGTAGGGTGGATGGGGAAAACAGTAGAGTGAATGACTGTGAGTTCCTCTAGAGTGCGCAGACTTGTGTTAGACCTTGCGCTGTCTTGGAGAAGGAGAAGTTCGTGGTTACTCCTATAGCAAACCAGTGTTTCCCTACTATCGATTGGAAAAGACTGCGGAACGCAAGCTAAGTCAGGAACAGAAGCCTGGTTCGTGATCCAAACGTACCCAGAGAGGGAAAATTGGAAATTTGTGGTAAGGTCTTATGAGACCAAACTGCTGAGGTCATCGCTCCCTAACCCTACACACTACTTAATCTAAGTTCAACTAACTTATGCTATGGACAACACGCACACCCATGCCCGAGGGAGGACTCGAACCTCCGACGGGGGCAACCGCATGGGCCGTGCAAGGCACCCTAGACCGCGCGGCTACCCCGCGCGGCCCAGGAGGGCTTTAATCTTCCAAGAAGAGTATGGATTACCCAAAACCATGTGAGGACAGGCGATGGAAAAGTAGAGAGATGATGACAACATGAGGCATCTCGAACGACCTTGAATGCGAGTGTGAACTCTGCCAATCGATGGATTACCTGATCGAGTGCACTGTGTATGGTTGTAGTGATGAACCTGAGGACACACATAAACTCATGGACAATGCTGCTGTCTGGCGTAAGAAAATAACTCTTACTGTCTAAAATTCTGTATTATCTTATGCTGAATGTGCCTTTTTTTATGGTGTAATCTCTTTTTTTTAATATTCACCTTGTAAATGCCGGACAAATAAACAAATCGCATAAAGAACATATGAGCAGTATCTGTTTCGACTGACTCCAGCTACTCATTGTAAAAACTAAATTGCAAATATCACCCGAAAAACAAAAGAATATGAGTGGCTCTTTGGAGGTATATCATGTATATATGAGGGCGTGCTGAAAGTAGGGTCTCAGAATTTTTTTAATGTGAAAACTCATAAAGCTTTTAAAATAAAACAATCGTAATTAACATTCCACATCTTTATTCTTCATGTCTACGTATTTGCAAGCCCCCTGCCGCTAGAGAGCTCCGAAGTGTAGCGTGAAAAAAAAAAAAAAAGTTCAAATGGCTCTAAGCACTATGGGACTTAACATCTGAGGTCATCAATCCCCTAGACTTAGAACTACTTAAACCTAACTAACCTAAGGACAGCACACACGTCCATGCCCGTCGCAGGATTCGAACCTGCGGCCGTAGCAGCCGCGCGGTCCGGACTGAAGCGCCTAGAACCACTCGGCCACAGTGGCCGGCTAGCGTGTAACATTGTGGTGTGTAATGCATCTGTGTCTGTGCCTGAGAAACAACGTGCTGTAATCGAGTTTCCAATTCGAAGAGTTCATCCACACATGGAACATCCTCTCCTTCAGCGTGACAATGCCAGACCACACACGAGCGCTGCGACATCTGAAACAGTCCGACGCCTTGGGTTCACTGTCATCGAAAGTCCAACTTACAGTGTCGTCGTGGGTCCCAGACGATTTTCACCTGTTTACAGAACTTAAATAACAAAAAAAAAAAAAAAATGGCTCTGAGCACTATGGGACTCAACTGCTGTGGTCATCAGTCCCCTAGAACTTAGAACTACTTAAACCTAACTAACCTAAGGACATCACACACATCCATGCCCGAGGCAGGATTCGAACCTGCGACCGTAGCAGTCGCACGGTTCCGGACTGCGCGCCTAGAACCGCGAGACCACCGCGGCCGGCACTTAAATAACACCTTCGAGGACATAAAAAAAAGTGTGTGAAATCTTATGGGACTTAACTGCTAAGGTCATCAGTCCCTAAGCTTACACACTACTTAACCTAAATTATCCTAAGGACAAACACACACCCATGCCCGAGGGAGAACTCGAACCTTCGCCGGGACCAGCCACACGTCCATGACTACAGCGCCTTAGATCGTTCGGCTAATCAGGCGCGGTGAGGACTTCACTTTGATAGTGATGGAGCGGAGGAAACAGAGGTGAGGCTGTGGCTGCATCAACGAAGTCAGATGTTCTACAGTGACGGTATCAACAAACAAGCTCACGTTGCTAGAAATGTGCTCGTCGCCTGGGTAAACAAAGAATGAAGATGTAAAATGTTAATAAAGGTTCTTTGATTTAAAAAGTAAGAAATTCGGAGTCATTGCTTTTCAGCACGCTCTCGTACAAATTTGCAAATGTATCACCTAACGTTCGGAGATGCGCCTTGCACGAAAACGAATTCTCGAAAATAGGAAGGAAGTAGACGCAATATTAATTTTTAATACGGGATGCTTTTCAGTTTCCTGGATATGCATTCCTCTCAATTGCAAGCTGGCATAGCCATTGTCAGCAGACCCGTGTTCACAATCCAGAACATAATGAAGTACCGCTAACGTTTAACATTCGACATAATGTTGTGCAGGGCGACTTGCGACCGTCATATGAATAACTTAGTACTTGCTAATCACCGCTTTATGTTGCTAATAAAAGAAGTCCATCTATTGTTAAAACCTTTTCATTAAAGCGTCTCTACAACATCCCACCACGAGGATATCAAGGAGAAACATAATGTTGAGTATCGTTTTAAGTGGTACCTATCGTTACATTGGTGCTCACCAATGTTACGTGCCTGTCAGCAACAAGTAACTATTTGTTTTCATTGTGGCGGAGTTCTTGGGAAGTTGCTGGCTAGACAAAAATTCGAATTACATCTGTATAGCGGTAGGTCATGATAGCACTAGCAACAAGCGATGTTGCGTTCAGCTTGTGTCCCCATTACCAGCTGAGCCAATCACAGGTTATCGTGTTGCGTACTCATCACGCCTGCTGCTGGTGCCATGCAGCGATAGCGAACGCAGTACGGCAAGGTCCGTTCTCGTCTCAGCCTCCTTACATGAATACTCCCATAGTGATGCTGTACAAAGAACTGGGACGATACTTTTCGTGGCGTCACTCTTACGCCCAATGGTGCAACGGGCGCACCACTGTCATCGCCTGTGTTGCTGCCTCAAGGTAACCCGCAACATTTGTCGCCGTGATTTCGTGGTGCTGTACGCGTCGTCGCACTGTCCGTATGTATAGTTGTCTTCCTGAAAGCAAGTCGATATCCTGACGCAGGGCGTGTGACATGGCAGTACAATCCGGCAAGGCCAAGCGAACAATCTGTCTGTCCCCTCGGGCGCTAGTCGCTCGTGGCCGCTGAGTTCCTGTATGGCTCTGAGTATACCCCCTTCTGAATCTAACGATCACATATTGATCGTATTAGATAGAGTACAAGGGTTGTAAATTTTCGTCCCAATAGTTCAATCTGTGCGTTGTACAAGCATTGAAGGAAATAAAAAACGGTGTGGCCGAGCGGTTCTAGGGGCTTCAGTCTGGAACCGCACGACCGCTATGGTCGGAGGTTCGAATCCTGCCTCGGGCATGGATGTGTGTGATGTCCTTAGGTTAGTTAGTTTTAAGTAGTTTTAAGTTCTAGGGGACTGATGACCTCAGATGTTAAGTCCCAAAGTGCTCAGAGCCATCTGAACCATTTGAACCATTTGGAATAAAAAAAGGGTTTAGGGGCGGGATTAAATTTCGGCGTGGGACGGTATCAATGACAAGCTTCGTTCATGACACGATCATCCTCAATGAAAGTGAGTAAGTGTTGCTGGACGTGTTGAGCGGATTGAACAATAGCACACACTATGAACTGAGAGTAAATCGAAGAAAGACGAAAGTAATTCGAGTAGCAGAAATGAGATTAGCGATAAACTTACCAACAAAAATTGAAGACCACGAAACAGACAAGCACAGCAGCTAAATGCATAAATGCTCTGTGAGATGTGACGGCCATTTTTAATGCATTCATAAACTGATATCAGCCTTGAGCACTGTTTTTTAATTTCATACTACCTTACGCATTTCGGCGTTAAGCCATTCTCAAAGACCGTACAAGAGAAACAAACGGAAGGGTTTCAGTGAAGAAACACTAGTACAATTGCATCAAACGTACATAGTAAAAACGGAAGAAGCAAGCACTCCGCAAAAACACACGTTGATAAAATACGTGAAATTCTCACAGTAAAAAACGGAGAGAGGTAGAACGAGAGACGTAGAACTCACCAAAATATCTGTAATATACTCTGAGGTAAAATGAAACCGAATTTGTCAAACATCGATACAAAATATATGGCCTACATTACGTGATGACATTTGAAAGCAAACTGACTCACTGTCCACATCGAAGTATTAGTTGAACAAGTCCGACAGATGGTAGTACTATACAGCGCTTATGAAAATTATATGTTCTAAAATACAGAAGTAGTGATGCAATTGATTCATACAATATGGCTTTAAATGGCAAATAATATTATGTTATTTCTGTTACCTCGCCTACTTCATTATCTAACAAATATCCATCTGGTGCAGGGAGACTGGCGAAAATTATCAAGGCAAGGTGGCGTCAACGTATAAAAATGATCAATAAAATAATAAATTATGACAGATGCGTAATATAGTAGCCAGAATTGTATTTATATAGGCGTCAAACTCGGTATATTAGTATTACAAACATAAGATAAAACAAATTTACACAGTATATATATTGAGTTTGTCGACTGTACAGTCCAGAATCAGGCAAAATCGCCGTGATTATTGAAGCTACCATCCCATGGACGCACCAGGCTGAAGATATCCGTTTGGTAAAACCCCGTGTCGTGCTGCTTGAAGAAGTCCGTAACTGACTGCTGGACATTCCCGTCCGACAAGAATCGTTGATCATTCGAGGCCTTTTTTTAAGGGAGCGAAGGGGTGATAACCGCACGGGGAGAGAGATCAGGAGTATAGGGCGGGTGCTCAGCTGCCTCTCACTTGAGTTGGCGTAACTTCAGCGTTACCATATTTGCGGTGTGGGGTCGTGTGTTACTATGAAGCAGCAGCACCCCTTGGCGCACCATTCCACGAGGGTTTTAGACAGATATCCTGCCCCTGCACATTCTTCATTTGGACGTATTTGGTAATTGCGTCACCATGGTTCACGTTTCCGCATTTACCGCGGAAAGGCACGAATGCCACACTAATCCCTTCTCCATGTGTCGGTGCTTATATACCCGGATCTGAGTCGCGCAACGTTGCTGTAGCAAAGCCCTCAAAGGAAACTTTTTTATTGTTCCTTTTACTATGTGAGGGATGCAGCAAAAAATGGCTCTAAGTACTAAGGTACTTAACATCTGAGCTTAACAGTCCCCTAGACTTAGAACTATTTAAACCTAACTAACCTAAGGACATCACACACATCCATGCCCGAGGCAGGATTCGAACCTGCAACCGTAGCGGTGGCGAGGATCCGGACTGAAGCGCCTACAACCGCTCGGCCACAGCGGCCGGCGGAGCAACAAGATACTGTATGTTAATATCGCAATAATTTACGATTTCACAGATGTGCCCTTTCGAGCAGACGTACTTTATCTTGGTTATTCTCTCAGTTTTTGTTCACAGTAAAGATATCTCTCCGGCTTACTCTTTCACTCCCTCGATTGAAAGGCAATACACGCCAGCAGATACGCAAGTGGTGTAAGACTTATTTTGAGCTGTATACGAGGACACCTAGCTTAGTAGAGAAAGGCTGTCAGAAGGGCATGACGTGGCTGACGAAAGCGATATAAATCGAGATGTGTGGTGTAGGGAAATTGCGGAAATCAGAGATGCCGGCCGCTCCTCCAAGACTGAGTTCCTCGTGTCTTGACTGCTGCACAACTGTAGGTATTGCGCTCTCGTGTCTCTAGAAAGACGTCACACCAATGAGACATTTTTATCTTCTTAAAGCAAAAGAAACAGCGGACACGACTCTTCATAATACTGTCACAAAGTATTTTTTAATCAGACCTCGTGTCGATTCATTCAGTGCTGTACATAAATATGAAGCTCAGAATATGTACTGAACCATTCCGTACCTCTCGTCCCCGGAGCTTGCGTGGCGCTGTGAGAATCTGTAGTCGAGGTCACGGCTGGAATGTACGCTCTCCAAGCCACATGCGGCGCCCCAGGCAGACTACGCAACTTAATGGCACCGCTGATTCTCAAGAAATCACTTATACGGGACCCGGGTCACTGTCGATACTGCTATACTTTTGAAACTACTGTTAACAAGGATCTCGCTTTGATTCTGAGTTTTAACCGTCGCTATAAGTAAGTCATCGAGTAAAACAGAAGTGATTTCTGGCGTTCCCCAAGGTAGTGTTATAGGCCCTTAGCTGTTCCTTATCTATATAAACGATTTGGGAGACAATCTGAGCAGCCATCTTCGGTTGTTTCCAGATGACGCTGTCGTTTATCGACTAATAAAGTCATCAGAAGATCAAAACAAACTGCAAAACCATTTAGAAGAAATATCGGAATGGTGCGAAAAGTGGCAGTTGACTTTAAATAACGAAAAGTGTGAGATCATCCACATGAGTGCTAAAAGGAACGCGTTAAACTTCGGTTACACGATAAATCAGTCTAATCTAAAAGCCGTAAATTCAACTTAATACCTAGGTATTACAGTTACGAACAATTTAAATTGGAAGGAACACATAGAAAATGTTGTGGGGAAGGCTAACCAAAGACTGCGTTTTATTGGCAGGACACTTAGAAAATGTAACACACCTACTAAGTAGACTGCCTACACTACGCTTGTCCGTCCTCTTTTAGAATATTGCTGCGCGGTCTGGGATCCTTACCAGAGAGGACTGACGGAGTACATCGAAAACGTTCAAAGAAAGGCAGCACGTTCTGTATTATCGCGAAATATGGGAGAGAGTATCACAGGAATGATACAGGATTTGGGATGGACATCATTAAAAGAAAGGCGTTTTTCGTTGCGACGGAATCTTCTCACGAAATTCCAATCACCAACTTTCTCCTCCGAATGCGAAAACATTTTGTTGACACCGACTTACATAGGGAGGAGCGATCACCAAGATAAAATATGGGGAATCAGAGCTCGTACGGAAAGGTATAGGTGTTCATTCTTTCCGCGCGCTATACGAGATTGGAATAGTAGAGAATTGTGAAGGTGGTTCGATGAACCCTCTGCCAGGCACTTAAATGTGATTTGGAGAGTATCCATGTAGATGGAGATGTAGATGCAGAAGTAGGAGAAATGATATTAAAACTATTTTCTGTAATTTTGAGTCGGCCGGTGTGGCCGTGCGGTTCTAGGCGCTTCAGTCTGGAACCGCGTGACCGCTACGGTCGCAGGTTCGAATCCTGCCTCGGGCATGGATGTGTGTGATGTCCTTAGGTTAGTTAGGTATAAGTTGTTCTAAGTTCTAGGGGACTGATGACCACAGATGTTAAGTCCCATAGTGCTCAGAACCATTTTTTTTTTTTTTTTTGTAATTTTCACGAAGTTACGGCACAATATCATCTATTTGTGGTGAGTAGTTTCAGACATGACGAAGATTACTGAAGCATTGCCTATAAATAAATTTCAGCAGCTGTTACAAACTTTCTTTATAATATATATAATATATTTAATATATTATATTATAATATATTATATTTAATATTATATAATATATATATAATTTCACGTACAGAGAACATAGTTCTTGCTTTTGCACACAAACAGTTATATACCTTCATCTAAAGTACTGATACGTAATACAACCAGCACATTTTCAAATAGCTAAAATCACCACTCGTGGGTAGGCCCTAACATGTACAAACGTATCTACAGCGTATTAACAGTGCTTCTTGCCAAACAGCAGTAGGACAAATGGTACATGACGGTACGACAGCTCAACTACCCTAAACTGGTATTGCTCTCCAGCATTAACCAAAGTAATACATTTAGTTCTTAAAACGTACATCTAATTCCAGTCTACTAACACGGGGGTCGTTCAATAACTAATGCCCCACATTTTCCTAAAAAGACATTAATATACGTACACAAACGTCCTTGTTGGTTCTTCACATTTGATATTTGCTGTGTGCGCCGGCGAAGTTTCGAACCGTTCTGGCAGATGGCAGAGCCGTAGTACAGCGTCAAAATGGCGTCTACATACGACTCACGTTACAAACAGCGTGCTGTTATTGAATTCTTATGTGCAGAAAAAGAAACCGTGGTGAACATCCATAAACGTTTGTGTGCAGTGTATGGCGATGCTGCAGTTGATAGGAGTACAGTTGGGTGATGGTTAAAGAAAGTTACAGCCTCAGGAAACGCAGAAACAGAGCTCCATGATCAGCCAAGCTCCGACGTCCTGTCACAGCCACTGCTCCAGACATTCTGAATCGTGCGGGTGCCATTATTCGTGCCGACCGGCGCATCACAACTCGACAGTTGGCTCTACAGTTGTTGATCAGCATTCGAAGTGCGTCTGCAATGATCGAGACCCTCGGATTGTGAGTAGGCTGTTTAGGTTTCTATGTTGGTAACGCCACGTAGGGCTCTGTATGAAAATCTCTGACTGTGCTGTGTGCAATCTGTGTCAGGTTGGACTCACTGTTGGAATATTCACTATTGTAGCGTCGTACAGTTGGATGTGAACAGCGCGTAGCGTTGCGCAGTTGGAGGTGAGCCGCCAGCAGTGGTGGATGTGGTGAGATTGATGGCAGAGTTTTAGGAGCGGACGATCTGGACGTGTGTCCGTCAGAAAAAGGAAATTTGAAAGACTGGATGTCATGAACTGATATATATATATATACACTCCTGGAAATTGAAATAAGAACACCGTGAATTCATTGTCCCAGGAAGGGGAAACTTTATTGACACATTCCTGGGGTCAGATACATCACATGATCACACTGACAGAACCACAGGCACATAGACACAGGCAACAGAGCATGCACAATGTCGGCACTAGTACAGTGTATATCCACCTTTCGCAGCAATGCAGGCTGCTATTCTCCCATGGAGACGATCGTAGAGATGCTGGATGTAGTCCTGTGGAACGGCTTGCCATGCCATTTCCACCTGGCGCCTCAGTTGGACCAGCGTTCGTGCTGGACGTGCAGACCGCGTGAGACGACGCTTCATCCAGTCCCAAACATGCTCAATGGGGGACAGATCCGGAGATCTTGCTGGCCAGGGTAGTTGACTTACACCTTCTAGAGCACGTTGGGTGGCACGGGATACATGCGGACGTGCATTGTCCTGTTGGAACAGCAAGTTCCCTTGCCGGTCTAGGAATGGTAGAACGATGGGTTCGATGACGGTTTGGATGTACCGTGCACTATTCAGTGTCCCCTCGACGATCACCAGTGGTGTACGGCCAGTGTAGGAGATCGCTCCCCACACCATGATGCCGGGTGTTGGCCCTGTGTGCCTCGGTCGTATGCAGTCCTGATTGTGGCGCTCACCTGCACGGCGCCAAACACGCATACGACCATCACTGGCACCAAGGCAGAAGCGACTCTCATCGCTGAAGACGACACGTCTCCATTCGTCCCTCCATTCACGCCTGTCGCGACACCACTGGAGGCGGGCTGCACGATGTTTGGGCGTGAGCGGAAGACGGCCTAACGGTGTGCGGGACCGTAGCCCAGCTTCATGGAGACGGTTGCGAATGGTCCTCGCCGATACCCCAGGAGCAACAGTGTCCCTAATTTGCTGGGAAGTGGCGGTGCGGTCCCCTACGGCACTGCGTAGGATCCTACGGTCTTGGCGTGCATCCGTGCGTCGCTGCGGTCCGGTCCCAGGTCGACGGGCACGTGCACCTTCCGCCGACCACTGGCGACAACATCGATGTACTGTGGAGACCTCACGCCCCACGTGTTGAGCAATTCGGCGGTACGTCCACCCGGCCTCCCGCATGCCCACTATACGCCCTCGCTCAAAGTCCGTCAACTGCACATACGGTTCACGTCCACGCTGTCGCGGCATGCTACCAGTGTTAAAGACTGCGATGGAGCTCCGTATGCCACGGCAAACTGGCTGACACTGACGGCGGCGGTGCACAAATGCTGCGCAGCTAGCGCCATTCGACGGCCAACACCGCGGTTCCTGGTGTGTCCGCTGTGCCGTGCGTGTGATCATTGCTTGTACAGCCCTCTCGCAGTGTCCGGAGCAAGTATGGTGGGTCTGACACACCGGTGTCAATGTGTTCTTTTTTCCATTTCCAGGAGTATATATATATATATATATATATATATATATATATATATATATATATATATATATATATATATAATGACTTTTGAACACTATTAAGGTAAATACATTGTTTGTTCTCCATCAAAATCTTTCATTTGTTAACTATGACTATTAGTAGTTAGTGCCTTCAGTAGTTAGAATCTTGTATTTAGCTGGCAGTATTGGTGCACGCTGTATTGCAGTAGTTTGAGTAACGAAGATTTTTGTGAGGTAAGTGATTCATGAAAAGTATAGGTTATTGTTAGTCAGGGCCATTCTTTTGTGGGGATTATTGAAAGTCAGATTGCGCTGCGAAAAAGAAAAATGTGTGTCAGTTTACTGTTGATCAGAATAAGTAAAGAGAGAAATGTCTGAGTACGTTCAGTTTTGCTCAGCTGTTTGAAAATCAAATAACGTAAAAGGTTTACCAGCACTGTCATTCATAATTTTTCTAAGGGGATGTATCAGGATATTCAAAGAGGTGCTCATAATGGGTTCCACGAATGCTCGCAGTAGACCACAAGATTCAAAAAAAGGACTTCCATCTCTTTGGGCCGCTTAAAAAATTCTCTACGGGGATAACACTTTGAAGATGACGAAAGTGTCAGTCATGCGGTGACAACATTGCTAAGACTACAGGACAAGAGCTTTTACCAGCAGGGAATACATACTCTGCCACAACGTTGGCGTACGGCCATAGAACGTGATGGAGACTACATAGAAAAATAGGATATGGGCAAGACATGTTAATGTATATTGTCACCAAACTCTGACTCTTAACAATAAATATGTTCCGAGAAAAAAATGTGGGGCATTACTTATTGAACGACCCTCGTAAAATATAACATGCTAAGGGTCGTAAAACAGGACCTACATTAAATACACAGCGCCATACTACTGCGTAACTGTAATCATATAACAGAATGTTTGAAACTGTTGTGTCTAGGAATCCTGCCTACTTGGCTCGCTAGACAAACAATCAAACAACTCATATTAATGAGTTTTATTACAAAAACACAATTACAGATACTTAGCTTTGGCAATTACACAGATGTGTCGCAAGCAAAGAGCGGCATACGAAATAATCAATCTTTACAGTGACTGCTGATTTCCAACTGACAAAAGTCTGTCTTGAACTGCTATCGAAGTACCAAATATGGACGCTGCTATCCAAGTCGCTAACATAGAAGCTGCTATCCCAGTGGCTAATGTTGAAGCTACTAACCAAGTGCGGCCCCACCAGTCGGTCGAGGGACTTACGTCCTCTTCACATAGGGGCCGCTGTTGTCGCGTTGTTATCCTGGAAGGGAGGTCGGTGAACGTGCGATTGGCTGACTTCTTCTCACAGCGTTCTCTTCCCACTCATTCCGACTGGCGTGTCGGCGCTTGACTTTACGTCGTAGCAGCAACATACTAAATAAGCGTCATGTAGTAAAACAAAACAAAAACAGACAGCATGGCATGAGAATTGGGGCATGACTATGGTACGCTACATTATGGCCTAATTTGACTTCCCAGAAGAAACCTATGATTTAGATTAAAAGCCACGGTCAAATCATAGTGTTTAAGATGATAAGTCAAAGAAATGTGATGACCAGACAATTTATGTGTTTCAGTCTCGTCCAGGACTTAGAAAAATATTTACGTAGCAAATGTGGTAAAAATGACATTATAACTACAGGTGAGCCTTTGTTTGATAGTGTAAGTATAAGAAAACAAATCCGTATTGTGGAGATGGACATGTGAAGGAACTGAAATGTTCAATTAAAAACAATGTAAATGTGGGTGTACGTTGGAGCTCAGTGCCGAGAAAAACATAAATATACGACGTACTACGAGAAGAACAAAGTAAGTTTTGCGTTTATTATGCCGTCAGTGTGTATGTATGTGTGTGTGTGTGTGTGTGTGTGTGTGTGTGTGTGTGTGTGTGGGTGGGTACACACTGATGAGGTAAAAAATTATGACCACTTGCTTAATAGCGTATTGGTCCACCTTCGAAGTGTAACACAGTAGTGACTGTAGGTGACATGGATCCGACAAGTCTTTGGTATGTTTCCGGAGGTAAGTGGCAACATATATCTATGCTCAGGTCCCGTGAATTACGAGCCGTGGTTTGTGAACTCGGAGCAGCCGCCCGATAGAGTCCCATATGTGTTCGATTGCGCGCAAATCAGGGGAATTCGATGGCCAAGACATCAACCCGAGTTCACTATCAGGCTCCTCAAGTATAGCACGGTTGTGGCATTGTGACACGGACAGTTATCCAGCGAACATATGAAGCATGAAACGATGCAGTTGGACTGCAATAATGTTGACATAGTATATAGGTGTCATGGTGCCTTCGATTATTATCATAGATCCCATGGAAGACCAGATGAATGTCCCCCATACAGGCGTGCTGCATGTTTCGAGGAGCCGTTCGGCTGGAAGACGGCAAATCCGGACTCGAGTACCGACTTAGTGTAACGTGAAACATGATTCATCCAAAGTTTCTATTGATCCACGACTCAGTTTGGATTTTCCCGTGCCCACTAAATATTAATGGACAATATCGTTGGGTTATTATAGGATCACGTGGATCCGCCAGGATAGCCGAGAGCGCTAACGCGCTGCTTTCTGGACTCGAGTAGGCGAGCCGGCCCCGGATCGAATCCGCCCGGTGGGTTAACGACGAGGGCCGGTATGTCGGCCAGCCTGGATGTGGTTTTTAGGCGGTTTTCCACATCCCGCTAGGTGAATACCGGGCTGTTCCCCCAGTTCCGTTTCAGTTTCACGACTCACAGACATTTGAAAACGTTCGCACTATCTCATGCTTACACTAGACGCAGACAGCTGGAGTACACTACTTCCGTCCCGGGGGGTTCGGGGTGGCGGCAGGAAGGGCATCCGGCCACCCTCTGCAGTTAACACTGCCAACTCCGTCATAACAAAGTCGACCCCGCGTTGGAGAGGGACAAAGGCCCAAGAAAGAAAGAAAGAAGTTATAATATTACGTGGGCGTAGTCTGCTGCAGAGCCCAACATTCAACAAGGTACGTTATGCGGCGTGCTCCGCAACATTTGTGACTGCACCAGGATTGTGCTCTTTCGCCAGATCTCCCACACATCGTAGCTTATCCTGCGTTACAGGGCGAGCAAGCCTTCGAACTCCATGGTCTGTGACGAGGCGTGGACGTTGAACACCTTGTCGCCTACTTATGGTTTTACTGTCCGTCAACCCCATTCTAAAGACAACGACAGTAACACGCGAAGAGCAGAAATACATGTAATAAGAAGCAAAATATTGGCTGACTCTAGTATGAGCGTGCACTGTTGGAATTTTGACGGCCAATCACATCGTGATGCACAACCCCTGCATTTGTATAATCTGCGATTTGTGTTAGGTGAGTATTTCTACGATGCTTTTGCGCTTACTGTACGAACTGTTCTTTTCTGGATCTTCTGTCACCTCTACTAAACCGTCTAGTAGGGATGGTAAACTGGAGACCAGTGCTCATGCATTTAGTCTAATTGGGGGGAGTGCAGTTCCTGTCGATTCTTGTAGTGAATCTCAGTCTAGCACCTGACTCGCCCAGGGTTGGCTCTATGTGGTGATTCGCTTCAAAATATTTAATGGATGTGAGTTTTCATGAGTATTCTGAAATCGTGTAATCAATCAGTAATCTATCCTCACATATAAAATGTAGCCGGCGGTGCATTTAGATTCTTTATGGGTTGCCGTGAATGCTAATAATTTGCATACCTAATCATGCCAGTGTTAAGTGCGTCGCATGCCGCCTTCAAGGTGTTGCAGTTTTAATGGGAAAGCAGGAGGATCTTGCAATCGTAACGTCATTTGACTGGTTACAGACTCCCGCATGGAGGACCGAAATAGGCATTCGTAGCATAGAGAAGCAAGTGAAAGAGCTGAAAGCAAAAAAAAGTCGCCAGGTCCAGTGGAATCCCAATTCGGCCGTACAGAGAGTACTGCGATATCCTCTTGCTGAGACTACATTTATCGCGAATCTCTCACCCAGCACAAAGTCCCAAGCGACTGGAAAGAAACGCGGGTGACTACTGTACATAAGAAAGGAACAAGAACGGACTCGCATAACTACAGACCAATACTCTTAACATCGGTTTGCTGCAGAATATTTGAACATATAGTCAGTTCGAATATAATAAATTCCCTTGAAACAGAAAAGTACAGATTTAGAAAACGCCGATTCTTGAGAAATTCAGCTTGTTCTTTTCTCACACGATATCCTACCGAGGCCCACGAGAAAGACAGGCCGCGGCGCGTACGTCACGAAAGTAGTCCTGAACTCGCTCGCTCGCTCAGCTCAGCAGACAAAATGCGTTTCTAAACCTGTTATATCGCAGCTGGGCGTGTAAGTACTAACGAGAATTGCATCTTCCACTCGAATCTGCTATTATGTACTCTTATTGATTAACAGTATTACAGAAAAATTTAATTGAGGATCATTACTCGATATAAATGGTATAACGGCTTGTTTATAGCATTTAGTCTCTTACATGCTGGAAGTGGTGCCGTATGCAACTGATAATCATTTTAGCATGATTTTATTTTATTGTACGCCAGTACAGCCATAACAAATTACAAGTAGGCCCATGGACTTCCCATCATTATAAGACTAATAATAGTAAGATTCCATAATAGCGGCTTCCAGTAGAAGATTCAGTTTTCGTTTCTACGGACACACCTAGTTACGAGTTAACAAGTGTAGAAACGTAGTTTGTCCGCTGATCTGAGCGAGCGAGCGCAGGACTACCTTCGTGGCGTACGCGCCGCGGCCCGTAGGCCTCATATCCTACGAACCATGCATGGAGGTAAACAGGTAGATTCATTATATTCTTCCTACACTCCTGGAAATGGAAAAAAGAACACATTGACACCGGTGTGTCAGACCCACCATACTTGCTCCGGACACTGCGAGAGGGCTGTACAAGCAATGATCACACGCACGGCACAGCGGACACACCAGGAACCGCGGTGTTGGCCGTCGAATGGCGCTAGCTGCGCAGCATTTGTGCACCGCCGCCGTCAGTGTCAGCCAGTTTGCCGTGGCATACGGAGCTCCATCGCAGTCTTTAACACTGGTAGCATGCCGCGACAGCGTGGTCGTGAACCGTATGTGCAGTTGACGGACTTTGAGCGAGGGCGTATAGTGGGCATGCGGGAGGCCGGGTGGACGTACCGCCGAATTGCTCAACACGTGGGGCGTGAGGTCTCCACAGTACATCGATGTTGTCGCCAGTGGTCGGCGGAAGGTGCACGTGCCCGTCGACCTGGGACCGGACCGCAGCGACGCACGGATGCACGCCAAGACCGTAGGATCCTACGCAGTGCCGTAGGGGACCGCACCGCCACTTCCCAGCAAATTAGGGACACTGTTGCTCCTGGGGTATCGGCGAGGACTATTCGCAACCGTCTCCATGAAGCTGGGCTACGGTCCCGCACACCGTTAGGCCGTCTTCCGCTCACGCCCCAACATCGTGCAGCCCGCCTCCAGTGGTGTCGCGACAGGCGTGAATGGAGGGACGAATGGAGACGTGTCGTCTTCAGCGATGAGAGTCGCTTCTGCCTTGGTGCCAATGATGGTCGTATGCGTGTTTGGCGCCGTGCAGGTGAGCGCCACAATCAGGACTGCATACGACCGAGGCACACAGGGCCAACACCCGGCATCATGGTGTGGGGAGCGATCTCCTACACTGGCCGTACACCACTGGTGATCGTCGAGGGGACACTGAATAGTGCACGGTACATCCAAACCATCATCGAACCCATCGTTCTACCATTCCTAGACCGGCAAGGGAACTTGCTGTTCCAACAGGACAATGCACGTCCGCATGTATCCCGTGCCACCCAACGTGCTCTAGAAGGTGTAAGTCAACTACCCTGGCCAGCAAGATCTCCGGATCTGTCCCCCATTGAGCATGTTTGGGACTGGATGAAGCGTCGTCTCACGCGGTCTGCACGTCCAGCACGAACGCTGGTCCAACTGAGGCGCCAGGTGGAAATGGCATGGCAAGCCGTTCCACAGGACTACATCCAGCATCTCTACGATCGTCTCCATGGGAGAATAGCAGCCTGCATTGCTGCGAAAGGTGGATATACACTGTACTAGTGCCGACATTGTGCATGCTCTGTTGCCTGTGTCTATGTGCCTGTGGTTCTGTCAGTGTGATCATGTGATGTATCTGACCCCAGGAATGTGTCAATAAAGTTTCCCCTTCCTGGGACAATGAATTCACGGTGTTCTTATTTCAATTTCCAGGAGTGTAGATTTCCGGAAAGCTTTTCAATGCTGCCCCACTGCAGACTATTGACGAAGGCACGAGCATACGGTTATGGTTCCCAGATATTTGAGTGGCTCGAACGCACTTTAAATCATAGAGCTCAATACGTTGTCCTCGATGGTTAATGTTAATTAGTGACAAATGTGGAAGTGTGGTAGGACCGTTCTTATTCTCTATATACGTAAATGATCTGACGGACAAAGTGAGCAGCAATTTACGGCTGTTTGATGACGACGTTGTGGTGTGTTTGAATGTGTCGATGAATTCCTGTAGGAGTATGCAAGATGACTTAGAATTTGTAGTTGGTGTGATGAATGGCTGTTTGTTCTAAGCGTAGAAAAATGTAATTTAATGCGGATGAGTAGGATAAACAATCCTATAACGTTCGAATACAGCATTAGTAGAGTGCTGTCTGACAGAAAATGGTTCAAATGGCTCTAAGCACTATGGAGCTTAAAAAAAAAAAATGGTTCAAATGGCTCTGAGCACTATGGGACTCAACATCTGAGGTCATCAGTCCCCTATAACTTAGAACTACTTAAACTTAACTAACCTAAGGACATCTCACACATCCATGACCGATGCAGGATTCGGACCTGCGACTGTAGCAGCAGTGCACTTCCGGATTGAAGCGCCTAGAACCGCTTGACACAGTCACATCAATGAGGTATCTAGGTGTAACAATAGAAAGCGATATGAAATGAAACGAGTGCACCAGGTTGGTTGTATGGAAGGCTAATGCTCGACTTGGTTTTAGGGAACTGCGTGTCTGTGTTGTCCTCATGATCTCATCCCCATTCGGGAAGTGGCGAGACTGGAAATGGAAAGATGTGGAACTTATACTGGCGCTGATGAGGACGGTGTTGAGTGCCCCACAAACCAACATCGTCATCATCATCGACTTCGTTTTATTGGGAAAATTCTAGAGAAGTGTAGCTTACCCATAAAAGAGACGGCGTGTAAAACGCTGGTGTGACCCACTCTTGATTATTGTTGAAGCATTTGAGATCTCCAGCACATCAGATTAAAGGAAGATGTAGATGCAATTTAAAGACGTGCTGCTAGATTTGTTAGAGGAAGATTCAATCAGCAAGTATTGCGGAGATAATTTCGTGAACTTAAATTGGAATTCATGCGAAAAATTAGGGCTCGTACGCAAACTTTTAGACACTCTTTTTTCCCTCGTTCTATTGTGAGTGGAACAAGAAAGGTTTAAACGGCTCTGAGCACTATGCGACTTAACTTCTGAGGTCATCAGTCGCCTAGAACGTAGAACTAATTAAACCTAACTAACCTAATGACATCACACACATCCATGCTTGAGGCAGGATTCGAACCTGCGACCGGAGCGGTCTCTCGGCTCCAGACTGTAGCGCCTAGAACCGCACGGCCACTCCGGCCGGCTGCAACAAGAAAGGAAATGACTAGTAGTGGTACGTGGTACCCTCCACCATGCGCCGTATAGTGGCTTGAGGAGTACGCATGTAGATATAGGTGGAGATACTGTCAATAACAACGGCCGCACAATATTCCCTTGGGATACGCCCAAGCCACATTTACATCTGAAAATTCCTTTCCGTAGAAAACACCACCCTTTGTTCTTAATGCTTTGAACTAGAATCATATTGAGATTTCACAGTGAAGTCAACACACTAAACTCAGTAACTGAGAAAGCATGTGAAAGAAACGCGGGTTTCTCACTTACACGTCTACGTATTTTTGCACTACATTTTTTAATTAATTACATTTTGCATAAATTTATAGAGCTACTCTGGCAATGTGGATGGCGAGGGCGGGTGGAGGTTTTAAGACCATGCTGGAAGTTTTGTGATTTCTCTACCAGTGGTGCCAAGGGGGTTTTGCAAGCGGCTATCCGCGTTACTTCCTGCCGCCAAAAGGTTGCCGCATTCCGCCCCCCGGGGCGGTGGGGCCGTGCCCGCCTTTGGCAGCCTCTTGCGGTGAGAACCAACCGACATTTCCGCAGTTGTGCCAGTACTGTTAACTTTACGGCTTGCCTAGCGGTTCATTGCGCCCTGAGCACGTCAGTGTGCAGCTAACTTGTTCCCGTGTCAGGAAGACAATTTCTGTCCTGACAGAATCCTTACTGCTGTCCTCCCATATTGTGCAAATCGCGAGTAGTGTCACAGCGCTCCTAGAGAGTCCCTTGGTATGAGTACCACAATGTTTTTCAGGATCTGTTTTCAGCCTCCTTTACATTACGAATATTAAGGAAAGTTCTATTAACAAATGGCTCTGAGCACTATGGAACTTAACTTCTGACGTCCTCAGTCCCCTAGAACTTAGAATTACTTAAACCTAACTAACCTAAGGAAATCACACACATCCATGCCCGAGGCAGGATTCGAACCTGCGACCGTAGCGGTAGCGCGGTTCCAGACTGTAGCGCCTAGAACCGCTCGGCCACCCCGGCCGGCTTCTATTAACAGCACGCACTGTCTAAAGAGTCTGTGTTGGTTCCAATTAGCGAGCAAATAGCACTGGTTTGTCAAGTAGCACTGCGTAGTTGTACAAAGACCAGGCGTTTGCTAATGCTCCTCCATTCTTTCTCAGTATTCAGGTAAAGAATGCGTTTTTGTTACGATCAAAAATATCACAAACACCCAATAATTTAGGAGGTGTTAACCAAACAGTCACTGTGGTTTGATTTATTGCATTAGCTGTTAAGTCTACATTATACTGCTCCTTTGTCTACGTGTTAGTAACTGTGGTAAGATCGAACAATATATATGTCAACCACAGAACATTCCGTCAAGCATACTCATCGTTGCGGCCGTCTATTCAGAAATACCTACTGCCGAATAGCAGCAATTGAGAGAGTCGCAAAACCATTTGATGTAACCAAAATAGACCTATACAGCCTTACTACGGGAGTGCTGGAATTCAGTGCAACAAGCGTGCAAATGTGCATGACCATTTCTGACATGTCATCTGCCAAAAGAGATAAAATTGCTGTCAGATGACAGAAGAAAGCGAAGGGGTCGAAATCTGGAGTACTTTCATCGCTTATCACTGGTGAAGAACGCTGTCGAAGTGAAGCAGAAGGGGAAGTAAAACAGAAAGAGAACAGATCTCGTGGAACAGAAAAACTTCGTTTCACAAAAATAAAATTTGTAGTAGCTCCTCAGAAAAATCGTTCTCAAAAAAGGGGTAGAGACATTCTCTCAGAATTATTGTGGTCCTTGGGAGAGCAAGCCACGACAAGACTATTCCACCTGGTGTGTAACCGATACAGAGTATTAGGGGTATACTGTTAACAATGGTGCCTCAATATGTACCCACTTCAATGTGGGAGTTTTACTCTTCATCTAACAACTGTCCCGAAAACATTACACATAATTTATTGTCTGATATTTTCTGCACGGTCGTAGCTGCACCATTAAGTGGACTATGCCTGTCAGTATAGACTATTCGTTTTGAATCCATGCACCCGCACTTAAATACTTGACCTGCTGCCAAGGAGATAATGAGCATTAATTGCTTGCTCTTGCCACTATCCAACCTGAAAACATACTACTCCTAATAGCTATAATTTTATTTGTCTGCAAATGAAATAAGAACTGATGTAATGTTGTTCAGTACACTATGCTCAGTAGCGAATAAAAATGTCTGCATTTATACCCATAATGCCCTGTATAACACATGCAAAACATCTTCAGACTTCAATAAGAATGAAATTATCTCAAATCCAAAGAAGGCAATTGATGACGGGTGTGAATATATTAATCGTTTTAATAATTAATCATCGTTACAAAATACTGATATGAACTGTGTACGGAAGAATAAAAAAACTGGTAGAAAGGGACATCAAGGTAGGAGCAATTTGGGTTCTGGAGAAATGTCGTAACACGCGAGACAGTACTGACCCTACAACTTATATGACACGTTAAGGAAAGCTAACCTACGTTTATAGCTTTTATTGATTAGAAGAACGCTTTTGACAATGTACAGTAGAATACACACATTGTCATTCTAAGGACAGCAGGCATAAAGCAAACGGAGTGAAAATTTATTTACAGATTGTACAGAAAAAAAACTGCATCTATAAGATCCAAAGGACAGGAAAGGTAAGTAGTAGTTGAGCTGCCCACACTGTAATTCAGTCTGTACATTGAGAAAGCAGTAAATCAAATTAAAGGAGAAATTTTGAGATGGAATTAAAGTACAGAAAGAAAAATAAAAACTTTGATAATTGTCGTAACATAGTAATTCCGTACGATGGTGCAAAGAATTTGAAAGAGCATTCCAGTGGAATGGGCAGTTACTTGCAAAGAGGAACTGAAAAATGTAAAACAGAGATAATGGAATGTAATCGAATTTAATCAGACGATGCTGACGGAATTAGATTAGGAAATGAGACACTACAAATAGTAGATCTGTTTTATTACGATATACTGATAATTTTAACTTTTAGGCCGTCAAACTACAGCTGAATGAAATACAATTTTCGTGCCATATGCGTTTTGCCTTTGTTCTCTGCAAGGCATCTTCAGTGGCCTCAAATATGTAGATATTTTTACTATTTAGTTTATATTTTGGGACGATGTGTATATAGTTTAAAAACAGTTCTGGCGGATGGTTTTTCTATGGCGTATTAATATTTTAAATTTTACTTACAGGTTCCGTGGATGATTTTCTACATGCTGTGTTTTTATTCAATTTTAGGAGCTCTTCTTCTTCGTATAATTGCCGTGTGGGTTTTTTTGTTTTCCACAATTCACAGTACTAGGATCTGAACACTTGTTTGATGCCATGTTTTGATGTGTGTTGCCGACTGTCGGATATTATTGCCGAAGATCGAATATTACTGTCAATTGCATATTTTGAGATAAGTGTGGTCTGTTTGTGTATGCATGTGTAGTGTGTGTGTGTGAAGAGAGAGAGAGAGAGAGAGAGAGAGAGAGAGAGAGTGGAAGATATGTATTTGTTTTAATGTATTGCATGTGCAAGAGACATGATTTTTGTCTTATAATTTCCTTTATTAGGTGTAATAGGGAGTCTGTACTGATGTGTGTTTGTTCATTTATCACATGTTTGTTTTCAACAATGGATTTGTCTTCTACCAGACAAATAATGTCATCCACATATCTGCACCAATATATGATTTTAAATCTTTAATAACTGGTTGTCTTTTCAGTTATCTAGTTTTCTAGATGACTGATAAAAATGTTTGCTAATGTCCCTAATATTGAGGATCTCAACGGCAGTCCATCGCTTCGGAGATAATATTCATTCTCGAATTGGAAGTAGTTTTGTTTGGTTGATAGTCTCAGCATATTTGTTATTTCTGTTATTGCTTCTGTGGTAAGGTTGGTGTGCGATGTGAGATTTTGTTCTATGATTTCTAATATTTCTGTGATTGGGATGAAAGTATACATTTTTTCTATGTCGAATGAAATCAGTGATGTTATATGTGGCACCTGCATGTTCTACATATGTTCTATTAGGTGTTCTGTGTTTATCGCTGTTCTGTTGCTTTCTGTTGTTTAGTGTTTTGTGATTAACTTTTGCAGACGTTTGGCTGTGTGGTTTTTTGGGGTTTTCCTGAAGTAAATAACAGCTCTCATTGGTGTACCGTCTTCATGTATCTTTGGTTGGCTGTGGAATGTCGGTGCTTGTGGGTTTTTCTATGTTACGTAATATTTCCGTTTATCAGCGAGTGCATGTTCAATGTTTTTCAGTGTTCGTTTCAGGTTTGCCTGATACGTTTAACTGAGTCTGATTTAAGTTTTTGTATGGCGTTGGAACTTGTGTATTCCTTAGTTTTGTGATGTATTGTTCTTTGTACATAAGTACTATTGCATTTCCCTTGTCTGCTCTTGTTATTACAATGTTATTGTTCATTAACTTTTGTTTTAAGGTTTTCATGGTGGCTGCTTCTGTTTCGGTTGTTCTTATGTGACTTCTGTGTTTGTTTCATTATGCTTTTTATTTCTTTTTTTACTAATTCTCTTGTCAGACCTATGTTTATTCCACAATTATTTTGTTGTTCTTCACATGTAGGACGTGTTCAGTTTCTACAATGAGATTTTTTATGTATTGGTTGTTTAACTTGCTGTTGTTGCAGTATTTCAACTCTTTTTCCAATAGCATTTTTTTCGTGTAGTTATGTCTCTGTTAGGTTAACTAAATGTGGGTGGAATGTGTGTTGGTGTTGTTGTGGTTTCACATCCCAAATGTAAATGTATTTTTGTGTCTTTTTTATTGTTAGTTTCATTATTTTCTGTTTACGCTTGTTTTGTAAATGTTTCAATGTTATGTACCTTGGGGTTCAATTTTTTCTATCAGTACGATGAGAACTGTGCTATTTCTGAAAGAGTCTCATAGAGTATCATGTTTAGGTATTGTTTTTTGAATATAGTATCTTAATCTCATTTAGAAGCCAATACCGTTCTGCAAAACTGTTTTTAACCTTTAAATTAATGTAACTTGAAATTAAATCACTCTTTTTGCAAGTTTTGTTGAATTTTATGTGCTGTATCGTCTTATGAAGCCTCAGATGTATTTTCTTGAACTTGGTCTACATGTTGACAGGGAGTGCTTGACAGTAATGTGTTAACATCTTCGACTTATTTAGTTTTGTCGTCCTCAGTTACAAGTAATATTACGGTAATGTAACATACAGATTGTCTGTACCACGAAAAAAAAAATTAAAGGGGAATTTGTTAGCAGCTGATATAAATTTACGTGTTAGGAAATCTTTTCTGAAGGTATTTCTCTGGAATGTGGCCCTTTGAGGAGTGAAACGTGGACGATAAGCAGGTCAGACAAGCAGTGAACAGAGGCTTTTGAAATGCTATAGAAGAATGCTGAAAATTAGAAGGGTACAGCGAGTGATTAATGAGGATTTAGTACTGAATGTAATTGGACAAAAAGGAATTTATGGCAGAATTTGATTAAAAGAGGGGAACGGTTGACAGAATAAATTCTCAGAAATGAAGGAATCGTCTGTTTGATAATGGAGGTAAATGTCAGGATTCAACATTGTAGAGGGAGAACGACAGATGTATACAATAAGCAGCGTCAAATGCATGTAGCTTGTCGTAATTATGCGGAGACGGGTAGGCTGGCACTAGATAGAATAGTGTGAACGCCTGCATGAAACCAGATTTCGGACTGAAGACCATCAGAACAGTTCCAACAACGATGACTGAATATAGCATGATAAATATAAGGAAACGTGGCGGGGATCCAGATTATGAAGTTTTAGGACATTATATCTATAGCTGCTGCTGAAAAGTTTGACCTGTGAGTTCTTGCCCGATTAAGTGCACCCTTATATGCCTTTGCGGGTAAGTATGCGCAATTAAGGATTACGTACTCTCGTTCATTTTGTGTCTATCTTAATAGTTAGTATGCTTTTATTTTTGCAACGATTGATGTGTAGGAGCTTAAAGGACAGGTAAATAGATTGCCACATTCTTCCTTAATTGTTCATTCTTACCTGAACTTCTCTTGCGAAAATCAACGAGCTTGGAGAAAAGCCATAGGCACAATAAGCAAAGCTCCTAGTCATTCTTACTGGTAGGTGGGGATGCGCATTACTGAACGAACATAAGGAAGTGGTGTGAGTTTGAAAGTAAACCAAAATAAATCGAAACCAATTCACAGTAAGTTGAGTTCACTGTAGATCATTATAAATTTGCTAGTCTTCATTTGCCAGTACCACAGCGTTTGAGCTGCAAGTGCGTGCATTACCTGCATGAAATATCACATGGCCTGAATTCACTTTTCACGGCGGGCTGAAGGCCCGTGGCGTCCCGTCACACGAGCAAATAATGTGTGAAACTTCATAGGCTATTACAAAAAAAAAAAAATAAAAATAATAAATAAATAAATAAATAAAAATAAAAAAATAAATAAATAAAATAAAAAACTGCGATCCTACAGAAGGAATAAATTCTGCTTCCAGTTCATAGTGTTTCCGAAAATCATCCATCATGTGAACTATAGAAAAGACGTCCGGGAAAGCCTGAATGATTTAATAAAATAATAACTTATTATTACCAATTAGTCTCTGATTCCACGTTACCGGTAATGTCATCAACAAGGTACCTTCAGAGAGAATGTTGCGCCAGCTGACCAACTGACCACCCATGAGATGACGGTAACTGGCGCACGTTTACTTTGTGCGACGAAAACTTCTAACATAAATCAAACAAAAAGAATACAGCGAAAAGTGAGTATTATAAATGAATTAATCGGACGAATTAGAAACTGTGAACATAATATTCAGTAACGCGATAAAAGTTGTACCAGTAATTTCCACTTATCAAACAAGGATGCAAACTCTACATCTACAGATATCATTTGCAAACTCCTGTTAACTGCATGGCGGAAGGTACTGTACTTTGTACCATGTATTAAGATTTCTACTCCTATCGCTGACGCATGTAGCGCGAGAAGAATGTTTGCCTAAATGGCTCTGCAGGCTCTGTAATTAGTCTACGCTTGTCTTCGATCTCTGCGGGACCGATAAGTACACGGTTGCAGTATATTCCTGGTTTTCTCTCGTAATGATAGTTGTTAAAACCCGCTAAGTAAGATTTCAGGGTGTGATAGACGTCTGTCTACAAGGACCTACCAGCTCAGGTTTTCCACATCTCAGTGACACTTTTTCGTGAATCAAATAAACCTATGACCATTCGTACTGTCTTCCCTCGTGTACGCTCAATATACCTTGTAAATCCAATTAGAGATGTGTCCCACCCAGTTGAGCAAAATTCTAAGCTGAGCTTGAGACAAATAGGACAATACAGACAACGCTGTGAATGTCACTGCTTATTGATGATAGAAGTCTGTGGCAGCTGCGGCTCCACTGCAACTGTCAGTCAGGGCCACGGACCTCCCACGAGTATCACGCTCTCCAACTCTTCCGGCGAACGTGATGTCGGTCACGCAGCCTCCGCGCCACGGCTTGTAGGCAACCCACCGTACAGCTCTGCTGTGCGTGTAGCGGATCTCGTTGCCCGCGAGGCGCAGAGATCATTAGCCTCTAACGTTGCGCGTGCTAGGGAGGCCAAGTGGAAGAAAGCCTTGTTTACTATCCTCTTCGGACGTGGGAGCCTATGGACTGGCCGGGGATTTCGGGATGGGCAACACTACTCAAGCGGCCGAAAGTGGCGCTCGCGCGGAACATCGTTTTTAACAGGTGGTCTTTTTTTTCGTCTGCCATAGTAGAAGCTCGCGCTCTTGGATTTCTAATGAAGCAGAGCTGAGTGAGTATGCTCTTTCTTCTTGCGAACGAAATTTTCATTTGATTTCAATCCTTCGCTTTACCTTTTGCATACCAAGCGGAGTGCTGCTGTACCCCAATATAACTATTTTATTAATTGTGTCTCTGTCAGATAGTTTATGTTCTTCAGACTATGTGACATTGTTAAACTGTCCCCACTAAACACTACCATTGTTGAATTCTCTGGAGCAAGTTTATCTATATAACAAATAATAACTGAAATATTTATTGAGTAATAAGGTCCTTTGGCACCCCGTTTGGGATTTCTTGTGCCAAGAAAACACACATGTAGATATGCAGTTTGTAGAAAGTTGTGTTGGTACAAGTGTGAAATTAATGTTTTAAATTTGGTTGCATTGTTGCGTGTAATAATATTCAATGAAATGTGTTTTTCTGTTAATCATTTCCTTCAGTTCGGCAGTTCTGTTGCTATGGCACGTTGTGTTGTGAAACGAACATGTCGAAAAATCTAAAATTACAGAGGAAATATGATATACGCCATGAACGGGATCTAGAAGAAGTAATGCAAGTAACAGAAGCAGATTCAGGAGACAGTGACGTGGAGGTTATGTGTTCAGAAACAGAAGACAATATGGAAGAAATTGACATAGTTGAAGAAGTTATTGAAGGAATGGGCAAAGAAGAAGTGATTGATGAGATTCAGGTACCAGAGGGACCTACATACAGCAGCATGTAATGGAATGATATGGCAATCAATTTACAAACAACGAAGCAGATATCAGAAACAGGATATTTTGTCTAAATCTAGTGGTATCACAAGGACTTCCAGGATTGTGTCTTCGATTATGGATACTTTTATGTTGTCCATTACACCTAAAATAGAGGTCAATGTTGTAAAACACCCAAATCAAAAAGCAGAGACATTTGTAATTTTTGGAATGCGACTCATCCTTCTTAGAAATGTAAGTGGGTCCTAATAAGTTCGAAATAAATGTTCGGTCTCATAGAGAACCTTGTGGCTATGGGAGCACTGAAAGCTAAGAGACAACTACTTTCTATGTTATGGTCCGCGGAACCTACGCGCCAAGGGAAAATATTTCCAGCTTCACTTTCGATAAATAGATTTTCTGAACTTCCTTCCTACATCACATTTGACGGAGACAAATGGGCATATTTTGTGAATTTAGAGAATTATTTACAACTTTTGCACAGGAATAGTGTGTATACAATTATCCAAGTAATCATTTGACAGTGGATGAGCAACTGGCTGCTTTTCGTGGGAAATGTCCGTTTATGGCTTACATGAAGTCCAAACCAACTAAAAAAAAATTGTGCCGTCTGCGATGTTAATATTTGTTTGCTTTCAAGTTGCAGGTATACACGTGGCAAGATGGATCTATAGAAAACAATCAAGATGCTAGAATTGTAATGGACCTTACTTCTCCTTTAGAATTTGGATGCGGTATTGCAACGGACAACTTTTTTACGAATGTTCCTTCCGCACAAGAGCTCTGGAACAAGGGCTAAATTTGGCTGTACTCCTATAAAAAACCAATCCGAGATCCCATGTGAACTTCAACTGTTGCCACTGAAATCATCACGATTTTCATCTGTGTTTGCATTCAATGAAAATATAATCCTTGTATCATACGTCCCTAAAAAGAAAAAAAAACAGTAATTCTTTTGAATTCTGAACATCATGATGATAACTGCGACACAGAAAACGAAAAGTTCAGACCCGATGTTATTCTACACTGAAATAAAACCAGAGGTTCTATTGATACAATGGTCGAAATGATGAACAGTATTCGTGCAATCGGACAACCAAGCGATGGCCACTTATGCCATTCTTGTATATGATTGATACAGCAGCCATAAATGCCTACATTATTTGGAAGACAAAAATCCTGACTGGAAATCTTTTGTACACGACTAGAGAAGAAAATTTTGTTAGATGTACGACAAGAATTCATAAGGCCTCGCGTGAAGTAAAGAATACAGAAGCTGAATGGAATGCTCGCGAGAAGGAGAACAGCAATGAGGGAATTATTGTTTTGTGAAGATGCAGGCCCAGTGACACAGCAGCCAAGTTCATTGGAACCTCTGCAAGGGACTGCCAGTGCTGGACGTTGCAGATTCTGTAGTAGGAAAAAACATCGGAAGTATTAACCAAATACAGAAAGTGCTATTCTTTTGTGTGTAGTGAACATGCAGTTATGAAAATGGAAAAAAAATTGCATTGATTCGAATTGAAAAGTGCGTGATCACTAACAGTCATTACATTTGGAAAAAGACTTTAAAAATTTAGATAATTTGTTACCAACACACTTGAAGCAAGATTCATTTTCTTATTAGACTTTTATTGTAAAAGATCATTCTTTTTTCAGTACTGGGCTATTGTATGTGATTACCTTTGTTTCTATACGTGTACCAGGTCTAACATTATATTTGGCTTTGTTATACTCTGGTGTCTCGTCGGTATACCATGTTATTCGTATAGCTTGGTACGCAGAAGGTTGAGGCAGTAACTGGTTGACATACAGAACAGCCTTTAAAGGATTATTACAACAACACTTTGTGATCATACCGTCCTCATGATGAAAGTTTTTGTTTTGTTTATTTCCTTGTTACTGCATGCCTATTAATATGCATCCATAATATCACAGAACATCAACGCTTCAGTGAAATTAGTGACCACTGCTAACGGTCCGAGCCTACTTTTAGTCTAATAGTGCTGGCTGACCGATAGCTCAAATCGAGACAGCGCGGTTGCTTCCTAGCTTGCGCACAGTTAAGATTGCTCCTCGCGCCTACGAAATGAATAGAAACACAGTCCCACTATGTGGTACATAGCATTCTTTTTTAGGCTGCTTTGTCAAAAGATGTTTATTGACTGGATATGACTATGATAAGTTGTTGTTCATTCGAGTAGCACTCTTAACACTATCATCTGGGTCCCATAGTTTCAGTTAATATGGATTAAAATGGACACAAACTATCACAGTAGACATTTTGTATACAAGAAAAATTACAGATAAGCAAACGGGAGTGCTACTGCTTACACATGTAATATTTATCGTTTTCAGGGCATCTACCTACACAGGAAACGAAACATTTCTCTAAACCACAGTCTTAATTTTTTCTGCAAGATGTCTAATGAGTAATGAGTGAGTATGAGTTTGTAGTAGGACCAGCTGGGAACAAAGTTCCATTAAAAGCAGCCGAAGGGTTGGTGAAATGAGTCATTAATTAATTTTAAAAAATGCGAAGTAGTAGCGTGTTTAATTCTGTTGAAAAATACAGATAATTCTAACGTACTCATCTACATCTGTAAGACATCATTAGTTACTGATTTTATCATTAGTTCGTTGATCTCAGAGTTTAATTTCGCAGCCGAGTTACAAATTATCTGTGTCAAATTGTTAATTTAAATATATTTCAGTATTTTTCGTAGGAGATACGGCTTATTACAGTACGAAGGGATTACTAAATGGACAAGATATTTAATTACGATGTAGTAGGGACCTACTGGTTTTTGAAGCACATCGTTACCATTGAGGGTGCGTAACGTGGTAGTTTTGAAACATTGCCGTCGTCACCATAAAAACACGATTCGACTCTGAAATTATCATTCACCGCATTATTCTTAACGACGCACGGAATTTCACTTTATCCATTCACCAACAACAATAACACAAAAGAGAGCTTTACAGTGTACAAGCACACATAACAGTCACCATAAACCGAAATACGTTTGCCTCGTAAGTCGCCGATTTGATATGAAGTCAAAAGGTTGGCAACAGACGCAAATCGACATTACAGTCAATGAAAATAAAAATAAAAGGGACTCGTTCTCATTTCCAGCCTGAAGTTAATTTTCTGTTCGTTGACGAGAGAGCCGTATACAAATCGATAGCTTCACGGTGTCTACATATGAAAGAAATAATAAAAACTCTTATGAATTTTGGTATGTTGTGTAGTGCCTGAGATACTCAACTACATCGATATACGTGGACTGCTCTTTGTATGACAATTAGCAACAGGATTGTACATACACCAAAGCAAACAGTGCACGAAAGTATTGGCTACTACACGTCATGGAAGTTAGAACAGTGCTATTTGCTACAAGTAGGTAAGATATTTGAAATCATGTTATTGGGTTATTATTGTTAAAGTATTGTTGCGAGTGAGTTGAGAGGAATAGAGATTACGGTTTCATGTCTAGTCGACTATGAGGTAATTAGAGATGAAGCATAGGACTAGTAAGAACACCAGCCGTTCCCTTTTCAAAGTAACAACACAGGCTTCCAAATAAGCGATTTAGGGAAAACATAGAAAACCTAAAGTTTGATGGCCATTCTAAACTCGCTCCTTCAGTTTTATCCAATGAGCCGCCTTGATCGATGTTACCAACTGCAGATTAAAATTCTGATTTTGAAAAGTCTTGAGTTGCCAGAATAGCTGTAAGGCTATTGAAATTACGTTTCTCGGCCAAACAGAGCATCCTCACGTATCTATATGCTATGAAAAAGGCCATAAATAGGCCCAGTAACCACAAACAAAAAACAAGTCTCACCTACCCACAAAATATTCGCCACATAACCTATACCTACGAAGCACGATATTAATCGCAAGTCATGCGTCCAAAAATGAAAACTCAAAAGAAACTCTCTACAGAGAAGTCAATTGCCATACGAAGTTGTATCTTTGGTGTCTGCAAAAAATTCTGAAAGTAGAATATAGAAATCGTTGTAAAAGAAAGTACAGATGAATGTTCAGGAATATATCCTGTACTTGTCACCTGCACAGTAAAGTAATATGAATAGAGTAACGTCCTATTTTTTCCCAAAGACTGACGGATTGTATGGAGGTACACATGACATATGTGATATGAAAATCTTTAGTTAAAGGGACATGGACACAAAAAGTTACAAGATTTATTTCTAAAATAAGAGTAAAGGAAGAAGAGTCACCATGGAGTACAACTATAATATGTGTGGGAGTGTTAGTGAATCAACAGCGTACGTTATTTACAAATCATATTAGATGACACCCAAAAACGTTCAGTAAACAGTGTATCCGTCACACATTTGTGTATGTATAACAGTTCGTAGCTTCATATTGAGTCATACATTGTCTGAAACTAATTGATGATCTTGCACCTTTATCATTTTATCTGACAGCGGCATCGTCGAGTCCCTGGCCAAATATGCGAAGGGGGGCTACATCTTCGGGTTACTTTACACAGGAGGAACCCATCAAAACATTTCTAGCAGAGAACATCATGTGCCAGAAAAAAAATTCTCATTACTTTCGTTATCACAGAATCTAGATAAAGTCGGCGCTTTCGTTGTAGCGGTACAAGTCTTGTCTGCTGCCTTAGCCGATTGCGTTAACGCTGTGCGCGACGACTCGCTCTCTCGTATGGTATTCAACACGTAAAATAACTTCGTGAAGGTAGGCATGAAGCACAAAAAACAACTAAAATACCGACGTTTCGACAATCTTTGCAGCGGTCCTCTTCAGGGTGGCTAACTGCTGGACTCTGCTAATTGTCTTTCCCTGTATAATGTCTTATGTCCGTTGCCAGGTGGCTACTGCCACTACATTCTAGGATGCCATTGGACAATTCAAGTAAACATTATTGTGCGAAAGGCAGTTTGCACCAAGTGCGAGACGTTGATGCCACAAGGCAGTTCTCTTCTGACCTCTTGTTTATAGCGTTGAACCTGAGCCGAATGGCGAATGCGTGTGACCCACTGCGATGGGATTGGTGATTACCCGGGCGTCGGTAACTAGTGGCCATCCTCCATATTTACGCTATTAAGGCGCGTAATTATTCGGTCAGTCTGTCTTACTTTTCGCTTCTGCATCAACGGCTGTCGAGCAAGCACACGAAGTTCCTGAAAATTGATAGATCCGCCACAATCCTGATGGTGCTGAGCTGCAGCAGACTTGTGTTGTCCCAGCCGTACATAGCATTTATGCCCCTACATGATAGTGCAAATCGATCTCCTAAGTTTCACCAACGTAGACTTCGCCACCCTTCATCGCCGGCTGTGTGGGAAGCATCTACGGAATCCTTCGTGAGCCTCAAAAGATTTCAAATCTTACGGACACTCTCGTATATTAGTTTAATTCCTCCACGTCGCAGAACCCCGTCAACACCGTTGCTGGCGCCACTCACTGAAGGTAAGCGAGTTACGGGAAAAACTTCTTTCCTGTGTTTTATTTCACTGTAACTGGTAGCTCGTGGTATATTCTTGTTCCTATATCCATTCACAAGGAATATTGTCCGCAGCTCGTTCAGTTAATGTAGGAGGTCGCAGCCTCTGCTAATCCGATATCACGTAACACAGCGTTCTTTTTTGCTGGATGGTGGTGCAACTTCGGAAGTAGATATCTGTTGGTGTGCATCGGTTGGCTGTACAGTTTTGTGCCCTGAAATGGAATCACTCCGTTACTTTCACTTCCTAACTGACTGGCTCAGATAAGTGGATGTCGTGTTTATTGACTGGCACCACTAAAAAATTAGATCCATTACTGCAATACTAAAATTTCCAACATAAGGAACTTCAGTTCACAATGGGCCTGGGAAAATCTTTTAAAATTTCTTGGACCTTAATATAGGTATTAGCACAAGGAGACACTTATTTAGTACTTATAGTATAGCCATAACTACAAATACAGTAATCCCTGCAAGCTTACAACACCCACACAGCCACAAACGCGCAGCTTTCCATTCGATGGTGCATCACATCTGTTCTATTACCTGAACCTGCCTTTCAGACAGAATTACAGACCATCGAACACATCGCTTCCAGTAATAGCCACAGGTGTGCCATAAATGATAATATACCACGAATAAAGAAAATCGTAAAATTACATCACTTCTGTATGAGAGGCACCAGAAATCAGTCAGTTGTTACTAGAACCGGCAAATTTCACACAAACCTAACCTCAGACAAACTTTGAAGTCTCGTAACCACAGACTTGCAAAAATATTATTTAATAGTAAAGACAAACTGCAGCAGTTGACAAAGGGAGGAGGTGGTGGCGTATAAAATCACATGCAAGCTCTATCGAAAACTCTTTGTTGGTCAGTCAGGCTGAGCTGTCGCATTTAGGTTATCTGAACGTGAAAAAACGTTTCCTACCATCTTTCCGCAGAAAACTACTCATATGACGTAGAAAGTGAAGTTTTACATTCTGTAAAAAAAAGCAAAAAGATTGCCCTACTGGAAATATTGGAAATCAACTGACATATGACACAGAACGCCAGCTTAGAATTAAATGACCAAACACAGTTTCCTTTTTCTTCGCTGTTAAGTTAAGTTCTAGTTCAAATACTAGATTGAAATTGCAAATTCAGTTTCGTTTTTCATTGATTGTTAAATGTATCTGCTGGTACAATCTTTGTTTCTTTTTTGCTTAATGTTACAGTTTCTGCGTGAAAAAACCTGTAATACTTTGCTATTTAAACACGCTACGTGTCAGCATTTTACAATTTTTTATGTGCTGTGTAAATAATATATGCATTAATAGTGCGTCTTTTTATTTATGTTTGCGGCATTCGGTCTTCACCTGAGGTTGGCGTATGAAGCCAAAATCCGATTCGTGGGCAGATAAACATAATTTTGCTGAACACTAAAAAGTGTTTCTTACTTACTACTATCTGAGAACCCGGTGTTGCACAGGTATGTATTTATTCCAATCTTCTTTTAGTCCATCTTCTTCTTACCCCTCTCTCTGTGCATCTCCTTCTTCTGTCCAACTCTTCTTCTTTCCTCTCTGTCTCCTTCTCCACCCTCCTCTCTCTACGTTATAACCCTCACCCAATAGGAGTTTGTTGGTTATTACCCCACATTATTTCTTTCCAAATTAGTAAGTAATATGAGCAGCAAGTTTGGCTAACTTCGATCGAGGGATATAGAAGTATCTTTGTACCCGTGGACTCTGTATTTCACATCTATTTAAAACTTGTCACACATATTTGAATACGTATTTCACGAGTACACCTAGCGAATTTCGCATTGTAGTTACTTTTTTTTCACCTTTATGACATGAAATCTCCTGGACTATGTGTCGTACAGTGATAAATTTTGCAGGTACATCCAGCACTTCATGTGGACACCGTATGTGAAATGTATTGCGAGTTAGTAGTAAAGAAGCAATAAATTAAAAGGTCATGGCTGATGCTGCAGGTTTACTGCGTGAACAATGGTAATGCAGTAAGCAAAAAACTTCTTTTTCCTTTCATCATTTTGTGGAGGATGTCAGCGAGAAAAAGTCTGGTAAGGGTTTGAAATCATATGAAATGTTTGTTGCAACGTACCGAGTGGTATTCTCAAACACTGAATGAATATAATCTGGCTGTTTGCCCGTCCTGAGTTACGCTCATTTTGAACGCCACCCCCGTCTCTTTGAGAGGTGGGTGGATTTTACCCCCACAGAGGTCTTTACAGACAGTAAGTGATATGTGCACCAAGTTTTGTTGAAATCGGCCCAGTGGTTCAGTAGCAGATGTGGAACACGATGCATACATACACATACTAACATACATCCACTTTTACAATATGTATATGGATTTTTCTAGTATGAAAGGACTAGCCGTCATTTCTTGACGCCCAGAGTGCGCCCGATTACTTTTCTCAGTCGCAATATTCGGGGAGGCTCCTTTCATGTACCTTTGGCAAAATGGGGATACATTGAAGAAAACAAAACGCAGTGTGACTGCGGGGAAGAAAAGACTGTTCGACACACGCTGCAGTGTCGGCTGTGTCCAGCCACCTGCACAGAAGATGAGATCCACCAGGCAATGGTAAATGCACGGGCAGTGGCCAAATTTTGGTCAAAGATTATATAAACTGTGTTATCTGTCAACAATTGTATAATCTGCGTTTCTGAAACGAGAATAATAATATGATAATAATAATAATAATTGTAACGTATTACTATCTTTACGACGTTTCTCATCGAGCCGTATACGTTATCTCGCATTTCTAGCTGCTTCTCTCACACAAATGATGATAAAAATTCAGAAATTACGGGTCGCCACCAGCCCAAGCCCTTCCTAAACATTTAGAGAAAAACGGAGCTGGAAAATTATTAGTTTAATTACTTTAATAATTTAATTCGAAGTATGAATATTTATTTAAGTAGCCAGAGAAATAGCGCTCCATGTCGTGCATGAAGCAACTTGACTAATACAGGATTGGAAATCGGTGTAAGTGGGTAAGATAAACACTACAGAATTTATCTTTCACGTAGAGTATTTATTGTATCTAAGTATTTGGTTGCACATCCTAAGTACACATAACTGGTGCCTGACTAGAAATATTTAAGTAAGAATTACTTGAGAATGTAACAGAGCTACTACAGCAAGAAAAAATACAGAAAACGGGGGTGGGAGACAATTATATTATCATCTCCTTTGGATTCATACCATAAAAATATCTCAGTGAGAGTCGCATTACGGTTCTACGCATGCACTATTCTGGACAGAGGTTTACTCAATGCACGAGGTTGTGCGATAATTATTCAACATACTAAGTGCGTCTGCTGCTTGCAAACGGCCGAACTAGAACACGTGGTGCATTCCGAATCAAACTGTTGTGCTGCTTTGTAGAAAGCGCACAAAAGAACAGATATTCTTGCAGAAATTATAGCTCATTAAACAAGAAAACTGTTAAAATAAAGCCTATTTCGGTGCCGTGGTGGACCAGAAGAGTTACTGATTACCAAACACGTGGCACAAAATCGACACATAAAGACAAAAGCAACTTCCACAAAATATCATGTTAAAGTCATTAAAAATCATACCCTCTTCGACACAGTATTACACTCACGTGCTGTTGAAGTGATCCTAACCAGCTTTTCCTAATCAGATTTACCGTTTGAAATTCTACTTCATCGTTGTTCAAAATGAACAAAGTAACTTCCACAGTTATAACTCAAACACCCGAAAATCGCCTATTTAAAGCAGTATAATTATGGCACATTTGAAAAAATAAGTCGCTTCATACGCTTCAGTTAAGCTGAAATTCTTAAGTATTTCAACATAACGAAGTCCTAACTGAACCTGCTTCCTATCACCTGAACCCACCCTTAAGAGCTACGATCCGTACTCACCATGCGTTCACCGAAGAGTGCCCCTTTCTCTTTCGAGATTACCTAGCTCCCCGTGCAGCGAAAGCTGCCAGAGGGGTAGCCCTCCGTCACCAACCTCACACACAAAAACAGCCTTCGACTAAGATGGGTAAACCTCTCTGTTCAGGTATTGGAAGCCTAAGTTGGTCATCCTGTGCTCTCCTTCGAACGAGAAGCAACATCGTCTGCTCCCAGCAGACGATGACCAACTCAGCGTTTCCCACAAAACAAAACACACTAATAATATTCAATAGGCCTTATTTGAGTGCTCAGTCCCTCTGGAAGAGTTCATGAATTGAGCTAAAATCAGGTAGTAAAGTGAGTAAGTTGTACCGAATTCGACAAGGGTCTTATGAAACGACGTTTCATAATATTTATGAATTGTGTATTTTTATGTAAGCTATTAAGGTTGTCATGAAATTTGCGCAATTCTGCGCCGGTACAATTAACGCGTCGTCCACGTATTTCAGCCAAAAGCGTGGTCAGAGCGACACGAAATTTATCGCTGTACGCTGTCTGTTCCAAGGCTTCTATGCATACGTCCAAGCAGATCTAGGTGCGTCCTGCAGTCGTGCGTAAGATGAACAACATCGGTGACTCACTGGTTGTTTGAATCCCTTGTGCCGCCAATGAAGCTATATGTCTCACGCAATACCGAACTGCAGTTGCCGGGTGCATAGTGGTGTGCGTCTGCGACAGGCGTCGGTAACGCTGCCGGTTCGCCTCAGCCGTTTCCAGAAACGATCAGTTCTCGTGCGACTTGCACTTTTACTTAATCTCGCGTGAGATCTGACCGACATAAATCAAAGCGAGTGGCAGGTGCGGGGACTGGGCTGGGCGGCATAAACTGCCCCGGCCGGCCGCTCTACTTGGCCAGCCGCGCTCGCCTCGCCTCGCAGCGCTCAAGGTGACCAGCGCGAGGCCAGGCGGCGCGAGCAGACGAGGGCTGCCTGACGCCGCCGCATGCATTAGCGTCAGCTGCCGGCGCTCAGGGAGCTGTCTGCCGCCTTCCGCCGGACGTCACCTCTGTGCATCAGAGATCGGCAAGAACTCCCGCTTTGGTAGTGGTGGAGAATTTTTCACAGAGTACGAAGTATAATCATCTTCAGTCTTTCAACTGATTTGATGCGGCCCGCCACGAATTCATTTCTCCGTTCCAGGGAACCACTTGCATCCTACGTCGTCACATACACTACTGGCCACTAAAATTGCTACAGCACGAAGTTGACATGCTACAGACGCATATGCAAAAGATTACCTTTTCAGAGCATTCACACAAAGTTGGCGCCGGTAGAGACAACTACAACGTGCTGACATGAGGAAAGGTTCCAACCGATTTCTCATACACAAACAGCAGTTGACCGGCGTTGCCTGGTGAAACGTTGTTGTGATGCCTCGTGTAAGGAGGAGAAATGCGTACCATCACGTTTCCGACTTTGATAAAGGTCGGATTGTAGCCTATCGCGATTGCGGTTTATAGTATCACGTCATTGCTGCTCGCGTTGGTCGAGATCCAATGGCTGTTAGCAGAATACGGAATCGGTCGGTACAGGAGGGTAATACGGAACACCGTGCTAGATCCCAACGGCCTCGTATCACTAGCAGTCGAGATGACAGGCATCTTATCCACATGGCTGTAACGGATCGTGCAGCCACGTCTCGATCCCTGAGTCAACAGATGGGGACGTTTGCAAGACAACAACCATCTGCACGAACAGTTCGACGACGTTTGCATCAACATGGACTATCAGCTCGGAGACCATGGCTGAGGTTACTCTTGACGCTGCATCACAGGGAGGAGCGCCTACGACGGTGTACTCGACGACGAACCTGGGTGCACGAATGGAAAAACGTCATTTTTTCGGATGAATCCAGGTTCTGTTTACAGCATCATGATGGTCGGATGCGTGTTTGCCGACATCGCGGTGAACGCACATTGGAAGCGTGCATTCGTCATCGCCATACTGTGAAACGTCCCCTTTGAAGAATTATACATGACTGTTCTTAAACTGATACACAATATTTTTTTTAGCGCAACGCAATCTGACTTTCAAAAATCCCTACAAAAAAATGGCCCTGACTAACATTAACCTATGCGTTTCACAAATCGCTTACCTCACAAAAATATTGGTTACTCGAACTACTGCAATACAGCAAGCGCCACTACTGCCAGCTAAATAAAAGATTCAAACTATGGAAGGCACTAACTACTGATAGGGATAGTTAGCAAATGAAAGATATTAATAGAGAACAAACAATGTATTTACCTTAATATCATCATATATATACGAGGGCGGTTCAGAAAGTAACCTCCGATTGGTCACAGTGCGGGTTGTGGGGCGTGTAGCGACGCCATCTGTGCGTTCACGCACTCAACAGGTCAGTCGGCATCAAGCCGTGGTCGAGTGAACGTCGTACCTGCGCTAGTTTAGTTTTTGTGGCAGTTTGAAATGTGTGCTGCAATAGAAAACCCCGCCAAATGTGAAGTGCGTGCTGTCATAAGGTTTTCTACAGCCAAAGGATATTCTGCAGCAGCTATTCATCGTGAGCTTTGTGCCGTGTACGGACCAAGAGTTATGAGTGAAGGAGTTGTCCGTGAATGGGTACGTTTATTTAAAAGTGGACGAGAAAACGTTCATGATGAAGAGAGGAGTGGTAGACCATCATTGGTGACTGACGAACTCGTTCAGACAGTTGATGCAAAAGTTCGTGAAAATCGACGTTTCTCAATGTCGGAGTTGTCTACTGGTTTTCCACAGATTTCTAAGACTCTCTTGTACGAGATAGTGACAGCAAGATTGGGTTACCGTAAGTTCTGTGCACGATGGGTGCCCAAAATTCTTACCGACCACCACAAAACTCAAAGAATGGCCTCTGCATTAGACTTTCTGTCACGTTATGAGGACGAAGGAGAACCATTGTTAAACAGAATCGTGACCGGTGACGAAACCTGGATTAAGTACGTGAACCCTGAGACAAAAGAACAATCAAAGATGTGGGCACATTCAAATTCGCCTACCAAACCAAGAAAAGCCTCGCAAGATTTTTCTGCCAGAAAACTGATGGCAACGGTGTTTTGGGATGCCAAAGGGGTGTTGTTGGTTGAATTCATGGAACGTGGTACGACCATTAATCAAGACGTGTACTGTGAAACAATAAAAAAGTTACGACGGGCTATACAGAACAAACGCCGTGGTACGCTGACTTCCGGTATCGTTTTTTTGCACGATAACGCCCGTCCTCACTCTGCTCGCAGAACAACGGCCCTTCTTGAGTCCTTCAAGTGGGACGTTATCAACCATCCACCTTACAGCCCAGACCTGGCGCCAAGTGATTATCACCTCTTCATGCATTTGAAGAAATGGCTCGGGTCACAGCGGTTTGATGACGACGAAGAGCTCAAAGATGCGGTCACAGGCTGGCTCCAGGCACAAGCGGGTGATTTTTATGCAGAAGGAATTTCAAAGCTTGTGAAGAGATACGATAAGTGCCTCAATCGCTATTGAGACTATGTAGAAAAATAGTGCAAAGATGTAGTTGTAAGATGTATATATTAAAATATTTTTATTTAACTTGGTGTATTTTTTTAAATCAACCGGAGGTTACTTTCTGAACGGCCCTCGTAGATATAGCAGTTCATGACAAATTTCAAAACTCCGCCATCTCTCTCCCCACATCCACCACTGCTGGCGGCTCACCTCCAACTGCGCAACGCTACGCGCTGTTAACATCCAGCTGCCGCTGCCCAACACTACAATGGCAGACAACAATGCAAACTAGCCACAGACTGCACACAGCACAGCCAGTGATTTTCGTACAGAGCGCTACGTAACGTTGCCAATAAGAAAACAGAAACAGCCTACTTTCACAGCCCCCATGCTGCCTACAAAAAATTTTACAAATTGTTTTGGGCCCTGGCGAATAATGATTTGATAAAATTTTTCATAATTACAATAACAAAGAAATCAAAGGCACACACTTATTGATACAATGTTGGTCAAAAGCTAAAATTTTCTCACAGTCCATAAAGACAGTCCTGATCATTCATCACAGTAACATTGCAGTGTTTTTCTCAAAGTCTGAGCAGTAAAAGAAAATGCACATGGAAGGAGTGGATTTCCATGCAGTCTTGAAGAAGTAATGTTGTGCTTCCAACAGAAAGACAGTGCTGACTCTTGACATGCTGACAGATAATGGGCCACAACAGAGCAAACCTACAGCAGAGTCGTTCGACGTTTTGAAGAATATTGGTAGGTAGGTCATCACAGAGTAGACCCACTGTAGTCCTGGTAGAGAGTATGGTATTGGTGGGCCACCAGAGGTGCAGACCCACTGCAGTCCTTGTAGAAATAATGGTACTGGTGAGTCAGCAAAGATATAGACCCAATGTAGTCCTTGTAGAAATAATGGTATTAGTGGGTCATCAAAGATGCAGACCCACTGTAGTCCTTGTAGAGATGGCCAGCAGCCATCTGTTGTGACTGTGCAGGTGCACAATCACCATTGAAGAGTCTTGCGGATAATATAGCAAGTCCATAACCAGTATTGTATTTGCGGGATGTATTCGAATCTCTGTCTTCCCCTGCAGTTTTTATGCTCTACTGCGCCCTCTAGTACAATGGAGCTTAATACCTAATACTTTAACACGTGTCCTATCGTTGTGTCCCTTCTTCTTGTCAGTGTTTTCCATATGTTTCCTTTTTCGTCGACCCTGCAATATTAGTTGCAGGCGACTTTAACCTGCCTACTGTAGACTACTTTTGAAGGTGTTTTCTAAAAACTGTGCTGAGCCGTAGCTCGGCACTCCACACACAATGGAAATATCTTAGACATTGTACCTACAAATGGGGCGGACCCTATTGACAGTGTCAGTATAGAAAAAGGGATTAGCGATCATGATGTCATTATAGAAACTATGATTATGAAAGTTAATAAATCAGTTGAAGGTAGCAAAATGAAAGCCGAAGTTTTAAATTTCACGTTCAAGAAATCGTTCGGCCATCAGACACACTCCCGTATGGAAGACATAGTAATAAACATCCCTGGTGTTGAGAAACAACTGAAAAATTTGGAAGAAAATAAACCACCAGGTCCGGATGGAAACCCAGTTCAATTTCTAAATCTACATCTACATCTACATCAACATTTATACTCCGCAAGCCACCCAACGGTGTGTGGCCGAGGGCACTTTACGTGCCATTGTCATTACCTCCCTAAACTGTTCCAGTCGCGTATGGTTCGCGGGAAGAACGACTGCCGGAAAGCCTCCGTGCGCGCTCGAATCTCTCTCATTTTACATTCGTGATCTCATCGGGAGGTATAAGTAGGCGGAAGGAATATATTCGATACTTCATCCAGAAACACACCCTCTCGAAATCTGGCGAGCAAGCTGCACCGCGATGCAGTGCGCCTCTCTTGCAGAGTCTGCCACTTGAGTTTGCTAAACATCTCCATAACGCTATCACGCTTACCAAATAACCCTGTGACGAAACGCGCCGCTCTTCTTTGGATCTTCTCTACCTTCTCTGTCAACCCGACCTAATGAGTAATACTCAAGTATAGGTCGAACGAGTGTTTTGTAAGCCACCTCCTTTGTTGATGGACTACATTTTCTAAGGACTCTCCCAATGAATCTCAACCTGGCACCCCTACTTACCAACAATTAATTTTATATGATCATTCCACTTCAAATCGTTCCGTACGCATACCCCAGATATTTTACAAAATGGTTCAAATGGCTCTGAGCACTATGGGACTCAACTGCTGAGGTCATTAGTCCCCTAGAACTTAGAACTAGTTAAACCTAACTAACCTAAGGACATCACAAACATCCATGCCCGAGGCAGGATTCGAACCTGCGACCGTAGCGGTCTTGCGGTTCCAGACTGCAGCGCCTTTAACCGCACGGCCACTTCGGCCGGCTAGATATTTTACAGAAGTAACTGCTACCAGTGTTTTTTTTCTGATATCATATAATCATACAATAAAGGATCCTTCTTTCTATGTATTCGCAATACATTACATTTGTCTATGTTAAGGGTCACAATTTTCTAACGCTGCAACTTCTCTGTATACTACAGCATCATCCGCGAAAAGCCGCATGGAACTTCCGACACTATCTACTAGGTCATTTATATATATTGTGAAAAGCAATGGTCCCATAACACTCCCCTGTGGCACGCCAGAGGTTACTTTAACGTCTGTAGACGTCTCTCCATTGATAACAACATGCTGTGTTCTGTTTGCTAAAACATTGTCGGGCGCAGTAGAACATTTATCCAGTCCTAAACATCAGGTTAATTAGGGGAAGGAAATTTTTGCCGGATGAATAAGCTGGTTTTCACAAGAATCAATCTACTCTGTACCTCATCGCTCTACCTGCCAGTAATGTCACCTCCACCTCAATAGAGACGACCGTATGAAGGCACTGTACCTAGACGTACAGGAGTGAAGCTGGGGTGCCTCTACAGTTTCTGTGCTCTCCAGCTTGTACTGTAGAAGCTATTTCTTTTCGTCCTAACAGATTTTTTGACAGTTAGTTTGTCCTCATATTTATTTAGAATCCTGTATTGCAAGGAGTCTCCTCATTTCTTATCTTACTAGTCCACCTAATTTTCAGCATCTATCTATTGCACCATACCTCAAATGCTTCGATTCTCGTCTTTTATGGTTTTACCGCAGTTTGAAATTGCTTCCATACAATACTGTGCTCTAAACGTATGTTCTAAGAAATTTGTTTGTGCAGGAAGAGTGTCAATGAGGCTCTAGAAGGTACTGACAGGGATGTGGGCATGCCGACTCAAGTGGCGTAACCAGCTGCGCTAGGGTTCTCGGCTGAGGATCCACTGCGAGAACAGCCCGAGGTGATCCTACAGATTCTAGACTGCGTTTAAATCCGAAAGATTGGTAGCCAGGGGAGTACGGTAACTCACGCTCATGGTGCTCGTCGAACCTCACACGCACACTGCGAATTGGGTGACACGTTGCATTGTCGTGCTGGTGGATGTCATCGTGTCGAGGAAGAAGAAAACTGCAGGGGTGGACACCGTCCCCAATGATCGATGAGTACTTATGTTGATGCACTACGCCTTTCGGAATGACGAGATCTCCCGGGAATGCCAAGAAAACGCTCCCTCCTCCAGCCTGTTCCCTTCCGACGATTGTTGCAAAACGTTTGCTTTCAGACGTTCCACGCCGTACTAATGGTCATCTGTCGCGGGAGCATAAAACGTAATTGGTCTGTGAAGGCCAAGTCTCCGATGAACAGCAGTCAGTTTGGGTGCATGAACGAGGAGCCTTCCGTGGAGATCCATATGAAGAAACGTCAGCTAAACGGTAGTCGAGGAGCCGCTGCTGTTTGCCCCTTGCTTCATCTGGGCGGTCGGTTGCTCACCTGTTGCACGTCTGTTTGCCTGTATACATCTGTGCAGCTGTCGTTCACCCGTGTCATCTACGGCCCGTGGTGCACCGTAGTTGCTCTTGTGCCGGTTTTGGATAGCTCCATTTTGCCATGCACGGTATACTGAGGGGTCCAAAAAATGTATCCACTGATTAAAAGTCCATAACTTGCAAACTAATTGACGGAGTTGTCTCATTTTTGGTGAAAGTGTAGCTTAAACTCCAGCTTAAAGATATCACTCTAGGAGTTCTAAATGGTCACCATTAACATCCACACACAAACGATGCCACCGAACTGCAGCACGAGCTACTGACTGCAACGTGTTCAGTTGGATATTTGCACATGAATGTACGATGGATTCTCGAAGTTCATCCAATGTGCGTGTCTTTTGTCGATAAACGACGTCCTTTAGTGTTCCCCACAGGTAAAAGCTCAGAGGAGTTAGGTCTGGAGAACGTGGTGGATACTCCACAGCACCTCTACGGCCTATCCATCTTCCTGGTAGATTTTCGTCGAGATAAGCCCTAACACGATTTTGGTAGTGGGCTGGGGCACCATCTTGTTGAAAGTAAACTCTTCCGTCTCCATAAAAGTCTCGGATGGCAGGTAAAATGGATGTCTGAAGCTTCTGAAGGTACACCTCACCGGTAACTGTGCCGGTGGAAGATGGATAGGCCGTAGAGGTTCTGTGGAGTATCCACCACGTTCCCCAGACCTAACCCTTCTGGACTTTTACCTGTGAGCAACACTAAAGGACGTCGTTTATCGACAAAAGCCACGCACATTGGATGAACTTCGGGAAACCATCGCACATTCATGTGCAAATATCCAACTGAACATGTTGCAGTCACTAGTTCGTGCTGCAGTTCGGTGGCATCGTTTGTGTGTGGATGTTAATGGTGACCATTTCGAACTCCTACAGTGATATCTTTAAGTTGGACTTTAAGCTACACTTTCACCAAAAATGAGACAACTCCGTCAATTAGTTTGCCAGTTATTGACTCTTAAACAGTGGATACATTGTTTTGGACCCCTCTGTATTTTAAAGGCAGCGGCACGCGGACAGTTTACAAACTTAACATTTTCGTAAATGCTTCCACCCCTGACCCGAAAACCAATAACCATACCCTTGCGGACATCAGATAAATCGCTTCGTTTCAGCATTACGTCAACGAGTGCACTGTTTTCCGTGTCCCCCGGACACGCTTTATATTAAATGAAACAAGTTACAGTTACCAGTCACTGTTTATCTCCATGACGCGTTTCAAAGGTTTAAACCTCCATCATCAGGTGGATTTACGTTTGGTAGTATTTCAGTGTGTGTGTGTGTGTGTGTGTGTGTGTGTGTGTGTGTGTGTGTGCATGTGAGTGTCTGTGTGTTTGTGTTACGATTGTTTGGAGGAACTTGTGGCACTGTCTAGTGGAGAAACAAAACTCTATTTCAGAACATGGTTTTGGGTTTCTTCTGACAGAAAACTAAACGTGTACCTAACAGTAAAAATAAAATAAGTAATACAGAGTACCTCCAGCGGTCACAGGTTCCTTTAACTGTCGTAACACATCACATGTATACTGCCATATTTTGTAGACAAATATGGCGTCGGGAAACTATTAGGTGCAAGGATCATATAGCAGAAGAGAAACATTATCACGAAGCACAAAGAATATACATCGTAACAACATTATTACAGAATAAATTTCAAAGCATTTTGCATATCTTTGTTTTGAGCTGTTGAATACAAGCGTTGGAATAAATATGTCAGGCGGTATATAAATCCGGTTTTGTCAAGTTAATATAGCTTAAACGTCATACGATTTTGTCAAGTTAATATAACTTAAACTTTATATAATCATGAACCATGTTTTAACCTCTAAGTACAATAATGATGTTATTTGCAGTGGTAAAATTATACATTAACAACAATTTTCGTTGGGATTCAAAGATGGAAATGAAAGGCTGGAGGCGGAGGGAGAGGAAGAGAAAGAGAAAGTGAGAGGGAGAGAGATGGTGAATGGAATGATTGGATGAGAGCAAACTTTTCAAAGTAGAGGTTCTTAAGATTATATCTACTTATATTACATGTAACAACCGCCTAAATGATGGGGTAATACAATGGTTAATGCTAGCAAATATGCAGATGGATATACAGTTTGTGCCATTAGTTGTACATATAGTTTCAAGCTTACAGGGGGCACAAGCTGTTGGTGTGATGATATATTTGTAAATAAGGTCAATCCCTTGTACATTTGGGGGATGTCATGACAACATAACTAAATATTTATGGTAAATAGGTGTGTGTGTGTGTGTGTGTGTGTGTGTGTGTGTGTGAGTGAGTGCACTGCAAATTTAATAACATAGGCAGCTGCTTCAAACAGAGATGATACTATTGTAAATATTGTCATTTTTGTCATTTAAGATGGATTCAGGTTGTTTTGTTCGGTATGCCCCCCACTGCTGGTGCTGCCACCTGCTGTCTGTGAGCGATTATTGCACGATGAATACAGGCGGTGGCTACTCTGATGTAACTGGACAGCGTATCATCCTGTGGTCTCCAGTAACTTGTTAGTCAGTAACAATGTAATTACATTCTGTCTTTTTTTACAACAGTTACCATTGTTTCTATAAAAATACTGCAAAGCAGAGAAAAAGTCTATAGTATGTTGCCACCAAAATGGACAATACAAATCAAAGAGAACTGGTTTGTCTTAGTTCTTTGAATTGAAGTCGGCTGATGCAGAAAATCATCGACAGGAGAGCTATTTCGCTCTCTGTTGTTGCCAGCCAGCTAAGTCTCACTGCGTTGAGTCGAGGTGAGCTACGAAACCTGCATGTTATTTGCCTCTAATGCCTGATTTCTTTATGCAATAGCGTGTAGTGTCTTCGGCTTCAGTCACATTAGGTTATGTAGCTTTTCCTGTTCTGCAGTCAGTGCTCTTATTCAATAGACACAAGCTTACCGTTTCAGCATATCTTAATGTCAGTCTGTGGAATGTAAAATGTCACCACTTAGCCTTTTCTGGAAGAAGGTGTGAGAAAAAAAAATGCTCAGAAATACGAAGCCATTTTTCCTTAGGTAGGTAGTCTGGACACGTTTTCTCAAGGAGAAGAGCGACAAGAACTGCTGGCTATGGAAGGCAATGAATAAAACACTCTCGTGTGCAACCGATGCTATTAAGCAGGACGGAAACAAAGTATCGCCGTAGCCATGCGCACGCCTCCACACCTGGTTTTAATACAGCAAATTTAATCAAGAAGAGTTGTCTTTGGAATAGTTGAGAATCCTGCATATCGATTTAACACAATTTAACAAAGCATGCAACGCCAATACCCGTTTATCCTGGTCATATAGTTACAATGATTTTCTGAAGCGATTGTTAAGAATAAGCCGATTGGATATCATTATACATTCTCGGCAATTTCTGATTTCGCTAGTCGAAGGACAATAACTCGAGTTTACGTACGGACACACCAGTCGTATCAGAGCTTTTACACGAACGTATATTTAATATTTTCTTGACTTATTGCGGATCGACAATTTCATTTGCGATCTATGGAAGGTACATAACATTTTATGTTTTTCTTTATAAGTATTTGTCTTGTGTTCGTATTTTTGTAAAATGTTCTTTATCACGGGGGATCTTCTCTATGGATGTATTAAAACGAAAAGTATGGTACGTCTATTCTCATCTAGATTTAGGCCTCGACGCGTCCACACAGTACAGAAATGATTTCGCACCCATTTCTCTCGCAAACCGCTGTACATGAGTTTTGCGGTAAAGTGCTCCCTAGACTGCTCAATAAGACACTGATGCTATCATAGTTGCTCTACTCTGTGGGGGAAAAGAAAGGTGGTTGAAAAATTAGTTCAAGAAGCATCAAAGAACACTCACAAAATCTTGTTGAGAGAATTGAGGCTAGAGGAAAAAAAAAATTTGATGAATTATTGGAAATTTTTGTCCCCATGCATAGGCACCTGCCACCCCCACCCCCTCCTCCACCTCCCCTGCAAACTGGATTACGTAGCTTTATGCGTTCCAAAACTCTCATACACTTCTATAAGTGATTTCCCGTGATTCCGCTAAACCTCTCGTTTAGCCAAATGTAGCACTACGTGGCTGGTCGAAGTGAGACAAAACTATAGCTTAAGCAGTTGCTATCTAATTATTTGTTTTTTTGTAACAAAGTAATTTACCTATAGTAAATATTGAGTGGATAACCATCAACTCTCTAGGACACAATAACGTTTTTGTATAGTCAATAAAATTTAGTTGTTGTGGTACGACAAGTCTCAAAACTGACCAATTTATTCACATCAGTGATGGCAGTTTTAGAGTCTTGCCTTTCCTAGGTGCACTTTTGTATGGTTAGCACACTGGACTCATATTCGGGAGGACTACGCTTCATTCCCCCTGTCTGGCCATCCAGATTTAGTTTTTCTGTGATTTCCCTAAATTGCTCCAGGGAAATGACGGGATGGTTGGTTTGAAAGAGCACGGTCGATTTCCTTCCCCATCCTAGACATAGTCCGAACTTGTGCTCCGTCTCTAGTGACCTCCATGTCGACTGGACGTTAAACCAGTCATCCTTCCTCAAATTTCTGCGAACGCCCATATCCCCATGATGAAAACAAAATATTACAATGACAGCTGCAAATCTACCAAATCAGCGCTTATCTATTAGGTTACCAAACTTTGCTACTGCCAATTCTTTCGAAAACTGTAAATTTGAAAGCGTAGTTTCACCTTAAAGTATTTGAGACATAGTATTGGTTGCTATGTTGAATCATCATCATGGATTTTTTAAATTTTCTGCCGATTTTTATTTAGGAGAAGAGCTGTACTTACACAGGAGCGGGTGTGGGGGTGGGAAACATTCTAGCACAATTGGGCTATTTTTTGAATTTCCCGTCAAAATTTGAATTTCTCGCTATTTTATACAGAAGGCAATTGGCCTTTGTAAGAAGGGGGAGGGCAGTAGGTGGGGAGACCCCATGATGATGTCGATGACGCCATCAGTGACACACTTTGCACCAGAACTCCCGATACATACCTACTTATAGACACGATATAAATGCAAAACAATTTGTGTGTACAAATTACCACAGGTATCGTTCAACTTCCGAAGTGTTTTTGCAACTAAAATTTTAACATCCAGGAATAACTACGGAAACGGCAAGCTACTACTGTAGACTTCGGTCCACAGAAGAATTCTAACGATCTTTAAGGGTCGCACTTATCTAGTCGTACTTATCTCCCACCTGGCAGCAGACTGTCAGTGTAGTGCCAGGATCCGCTGCGACAGTTCTCACAAGAATGCGATAAAGTCTCCCAGGTGCTCCATCGTAATTAGTCGAAAGCGTTATTTTCGCTGCTCTGACGAACTGCGAAGTGGGACCTCAGTATACGCCACTTGTAATTTGAAAACATATTTTGGCGTATCTGATTCCCAGAATCCTTTTTTTTAAGAAAAAGCATATTTGTGCCATCACCTGTACAGTTGCATGTTTATTTCCTACCGGTTTCGATTGTTACAATCGTCTTCACAGGAGAAAACAGTTTGTATCCAGTGTGAAAGTGATTGTATTAATCGAAACCGATAGTGAATTAACATGCAGTTGTGCAGCTGGTGGCACAAATGTATTTTTTTTTTTTTTGAAATTATCTAACAGCTATAGACAGTCACCTATGAAAATCGCCACTATAAAATTTTATTAGTAGTAAAATATTTCCTGCACATAACTGCCTAGCCTCAATATCTTTATTTTCATGATTTTTATTCATTTTATTTCAAGAGCTATCCGTCGTAATACTTTCGTAAAAGCGCAAGGACGTCCCCAGTCACAGGCCAGCTCCAGCTCGGAACTTGCTGTCTGGAAACGCCGACGCTCACGCAAGGGGCTCGTGACAGGGAGCAGTGGCCCGGCGACGTGTGTAGGTAGCGAGGGGCCGTTGGCACACGCGTCGGGATGGACATGCTGTAGTAGCAGTCGTGTGAAAACCAATCGTTGATTCTGATCCGATGCTTGTTGCCCACAAAACCCGGAAACATCGTAAGATTCACTCATTTTGCTTCTCATTTCGTTCAGCTTTGTCGCCTCCGTGGCGAGGCCGAGCATTCTACGCAACACACTCGTCGTAGTGTAAGTCACCTTATCCGGGTCGCCGCAGTATTTGACCCTGTTCCAAAAGCAGCGGAAAAATGCTTTTATCGGAGCACAATAAAGGTCGATAAGCTCCTGTTTAAAAAAATGGTTCAAATGGGTCTGAGCACTATGGGACTTAACATCAGAGGCCATCAGTCCCATAGACATAGGACTACTTAAACCTAACTAACCTAAAGACATCACACACATCCATGCCCGAGGCAGGATTCGAACCTACGACCGTAGCAGCAGCGCGGTTCCGGACTGAAGCGCCTAAAACCGCTCGTCCACAACGGCCGGCGCCTGTTTAAAAGACTCCGACTGAAAAGAGGGGAACCAGCTGCTTCATTCTACCTTCAACACCTCTAAAAATTTTCTCAAAAATATATTAGACTCTTCTTAACACGCAGCTCACCTTTCACTCTCTCGAGCTCCCATAACTGCAGATCACTCACACCCACTAGTCGCTCGTAACCGTCCACTCCCACTTGCCCGCTCTCATTCAGTCATTCAGTCAAACTCATTGTCATTACCTCTTTGTGTCTCTCTGGCACTATCCCCTCTCTCACAGCCACGGTGTCCTTCGTTCTTCACTACTAGTACCGTTTCCTCTTAGTAACTCCCTCTCACTTTCTCTTGCTGCCGCCATCTCATTCATCCACTCACACTGCTGCTGCCTCGCCTCAGTGTCAATATCTCTCTCTTCCTCGTCGTCATTGCCATAGAGTCTCTGTTTCATTATCAATGATTCTCTCCCACTTCCACTCTCTCCTTCTCTCTATTCGTCTCCCTCTGGCACTGTCTCCTTCACTCTTTTCCTAGCACTGTTCTGTTACTGTCAAATACGTTCCTTTGCAACTGTGTCCCTCTCTTTCTCTCACACTGACATTGTCCCCTTCGCTCTTTCTGCACCACAAAAGTGTCTACTATCTTCCAGTATTTATTACTTTTCCGCCTCTTTCCCGCTGCCATTGTCCCCTTCTCTCTCAGCATAAGAAAGCACTTACGTGTTTGCAGGCCAAAATTTGTGGGCAAATTTTTAAAGATGCTGAGGAAGGTAGAACGAGGCAGCTGGTACCCCACTTTTGAATCAGTCTCTTAAACAGGTGCATATTCGCCTTTCTGTGCTCCGGTGGGAGCCTTTTCCATTGGTTCCCTTCTTTTCCCCATTTTTCGTGTGAAAACAACTTCATAGGTCTATAAAATTTTAAACCGATATAACGCAAAACTGATTTTCCACTTCAGACTTGATTTTACGTGCACCAAAGTTTTACATGTGCTTAAGTACTACAACATAGGCCTCCCAGAACCCTCCTGATGATAACGGAGACAGCTTACAGCATATTTCTCAGTGCTACGTTAATTTACAAGCTACGTTTTCGCCTCACACAGCAGTTTACGTGAGAGTTTTCGTGTACAAATACGAACTTTGAACCCATAAACGGATACAGATATTGAGAAAATTTTCAACGTTGTTCGAGTCTGGAATATTAGGAATATATCGTAAAAATTATGATGATGCATAGTTTAGAACCATCTGCTTTCTAGATCATCTACAGATCGCGGTTTTGTAATTACACAATTAAATTACAATTAAAACGTGACTTTTTGTCTTTGTTATTCACTCCTCTTACCGTTTAGTACTCACGAGGCACTTCTTCTCAGTCGTCTCTAGTGTATATGGCGCTGTCCACAGCCGTTTTCGAATGCGCGATTCGGTTTTGGTACCCAAAAACCATTTTTTTGGAGCGTTTCTCGACACGGACAAATTTTCTTTTAAAACAGGAAGATGGCACTTATAGATAAACGCATAGAGAATATACAGTTACGATTTGAGCAATATGCTATGCTTATTTATTTAGATATCCTCTACTAACGATGAAAGAATTATAAAAAAATAATTTTTTTCGTTTTCTCTCAGGAACGACTCATGAACTTTTTGGTGCCTTCATAAGCCCCTTAAGATGTATCGTAGAGCACATTTCATAGTAATGGAACCAACTGATTTGCTCCATTTGCCTATGCTGGACTATAGGAATGTTATGGTAAAATGATCATTCTGTTGTGGATATACAACTGGTCCCTTGCCCAAGGGGTATCCAAAACTCTTGACCCTATCTTTTTGTCACCAATAGAACTCGAGGTACGAGCCCCGGAAAAATCTCGTTTTCAGGAGAGGTGTTTTGGAACATACTGGCAGCGCACGCTGTCTAATGCGTAACGATACCTCCCCATCCCCTCCCAGTCCAAGATACTGTCACACATCTGTACGACCTGGGTACAGTAACAACTACCATTTGCATTCATTAGATGGCTTGAATCTAAAATGCCTCTAATCATTTGAAGAACTTCGTTCCATTTCCATCCCGAGCAGATATAGGCCTGTAAGTTTAACTTTGCAACTTACTGGCTGATAAGTACAATTACTTAACAGCCTTCTGCACTAACGAACCCGCGTATTAATACTGTAGTTACGGGACCAACGTAATCCAGGTAAGAGCAATTACCGACTCAGCCTGACTATCTGGAAGAACCCAGAGACAGTGGGAGACTAAATATCTACTACTGCTCTAACTTAAGAACATATTAGAAGCCACTCGTTCAGCGTAACAGAATATTTCAAACCGACACCATGTACTATCTCCTCATGAAGCCTATAATCACTCCGCCAGCGGTTTGGATATCGTGGTCGACTTCAGAACAATATCGTCTTTATACGTGGGTTGGAGCTTCAATAGTGATAGCTATTTACTTACAACCGATACAAAATACAGATATCAAAAAAGTTTTGCATCACCTCGGTTCCCAGAACTTCTGAAGAAAGATGTTGACTGTGGATATTGTATCACAGTCACAGTCAGAGTTGTCACTAAACCCTCCCAAAGATGTAAACATCCATGAGCAGCGCCTATTAGACGGAGGGGGTCCGACAGCCAATCAGTTCGTCATTTCACGAGGAAGGAGGTACACGGCTCGTGTTGTCTGTAGTTCAGCCATGCCTAGAGGGTCAATCCCGCGGTTCGATCGCGTCCGCATTGTCATTTCATGGCAGAAAGGGCTCTCAACAAGGGAAGTGTCCAGGCGTCTCGGGGTGAACCAAAGCGATGTTGTTCGGACATGGAGGAGTAACAGAGAGACAGGAACTTTCGATGACATGCCTCGCTCAGGCCGCACAAGAGCTACTACTGCAGTGGAAGACCGCTACCTACGCATTAAGGCTCGGAGGAACCCTGACAGCAACGCCACCATGTTCAGTAATGCTTTTTGTGCAATCAGAGGCCGTCGTATTACGATTCAAACTGGGCGAAATAGGCTGCATGATGCAACTTCACTCCCAACGTCCATGGCGAGGTCCATCTTTGCAACCAGGACACCATGCAGCGTGTTACAGATGAGCTCAACAACATGCCGAATGGACCGCTCAGGATTGGCATCACGTTCTCTTCACCGATGAGTGTCGCATATGCCTTCAGCCAGACAATAATCGGAGACGTGTTTGGAGGCAACCTAGTCAGGCTGAACGCCTTAGACACATTGTCCAGCGAGTGCAGCAAGGTGCAGGTTCCCTGCTGTTTTGGGAAGGCATTATGTGGGGCCAACGTACGCCGCTGGTGGTCATGGAAGACGCCGTAACGGCTGTACGATACATGAATGCCATCCTTCAATCGATAGCGCAACCATATCGGCAGCACATTGGCGAGGCATTCGTCTTCATGGAATAGAATTTGCGCCCCCATCGTGCACATCCTGTGAATTACTTCCTTCAGGATAACGTCATCGCTCGAATAGAGTGGCCAGCATGTTCTCCAGACATGAACCCTATCGAACATGCCTGCGATAAACTGAAAAGGGATGTTCAAGGACGACGTGATCCACCAACCACTCTGAGGGATCTACGCCGAATCGCCGTTGAGGAGCGGGACAATGTGGACCAACAGTGCTTTGATGAACTTGGGGATAGTATGCCACGAAGAATACAGGCATGCCTCAATGCGAGAGGACGTGCTACTGGGTATTAGAGGTACCGGTGTGTACAGCAGTCTGGACCACCACCTTTGAAGGTCTCGTTGTATGGTGGTGCAACAGGCAATGTGTGGTTTTCATGAGCAATAAAAAGGGCGGAAATGATGTTTATGTTGATCTCTATTCCAATTTTCTGTGCACGTTCCGGAGCTCTCGGATCCGAGGTGATGCAAAACATCTTTTGTGTGTAGATACGCGTTTCAGAATATTCACCAGCATTGTGTACAACCCGTTGCCAGCGATGTGGAAGTCATTAGAGACCCTTAGCAGCACTTTGTTTAAAAAATGAACAATTTTGAGAGAGAAGCGGCGATACTTGCTGCAAAACACTCCCATATTTTGCCGGACAATACTCGGTTGTATAATGCTCAAGTTTTCACTGATTTGTTCGACCGATGGGCTGGGAAGTGCTGTGCCACCTACTACACTCCCTGAACTTCAGACCTTGTGAATTCAGCTTGATTCTCAGACTGAAGGAAGCATTCCATGGTATTCGCTTCAGGACTGCTACGGAGATGCGTCGGGCAGTGGACCACTCCAGTCGAACTATCAACACAACTGGCTCTGCTAGTGGTATTTTACGAATTCCGCATCGCTGGCAATGTGTTATACACAATGCTGGTGGTTACTGTTAAGCACGATAATACTTTGAGACAGGTACCTATTTCGTTTCAGTTATAAAAAATAGTTGCCATTATTAGTGTTCCAGCCCTCGTAAGTAGCCACAGAATAGCACTGGACAGAAATACTAGAGGGGTATAACTAAAGTGCGGCTGCTCACAGAGGTCTAGGATGGGCTGTAATGACCTGTGGCAGGGAAACTTGGTAGACATACATATGCATTAATGTGAAGCCGATTTATGCTGGAAATGAAATTAGTTCCACTAGTGGCCAGCAGCTGGAAATGTTCCACTGTACACTGTTTGTATGACGGTGTGACATCCATACTGTCATTTGACAAGCCACGACATGAGTGAGCCGGCCGTGGTGGTCGAGCGGTTCTAGGTGCTTCAGTCCGGAACTGCGCGGTTGCTACGGTCGCAGGTCCGAATCCTGCCTCGGGCATGGATGTGTGTGATGTCCTTAGGTTAGTTAGGTTTAAGTAGTTCTAAGTTCTAGGGGACTGATGACCTCAGATGTTAAGTCCCATAGTGCTCAGAGTCATTTGAACCATTTGATTTTAACATGAGTGGACAGTATGGCTATCGAGAAGAGAGACCGTGCGGTGTTATTGAAACTGTTTAATGTGAACAGCGGCAATTACAGTTCTGCGCTGAGAGAGTATCAGTGACTGAACGGTCTAAGGAGAAGCCCGATGTAATTAAATAGATTAAAGGAGATCGTAATGAAATATGAATACGGGTGAGCTTGGTGTGGCACCTGGAAGAGGAAGACGTCCTATCCCACTGGAAGTTTTTGAGGGGCTACTGTTGCTGTAACTGACCATGCAGCTCGTGCCCCGGGTAGCGCTAGTGCTCGGGCAGTTTCACGAGAACTGTCCATCTTGTGGCCAGCAGTACAGAAAGTTTTGCTGCCGGTTTGAGCTGGTATCCGGCCAAGATACAGACGGTGCAACAACCGAAACCTTATGATCCGTAGCAACATTCTGAATTTTCATTGTGGCCGGGTAACATTCTATGAAGAGATGAGGCCCATTTTACGCTAACGGATGCAGTGAATACACAGAACTTCCGACTTTGAGGCACTGTGAAACAGCGTGTTGTGCACAAAGAGGCCGGCCGGGGTGGCCGAACGGTTCTTGGCGCTACAGTCTGGAACCACGCGACCGCTGCGGTCGCCGGTTCGAATCCTGCCTCGGGCATGAATGTGTGTGATGTCCTTAGGTTAGTTAGGTTTAAGTAGTTCTAAGTTCTAGGGGACTGACGACCTTATAAGTTAAGTCCCATAGTACTCAGAGCCATTTGAACCCATAGTGTTCAGAGCCATTTCAACCATTTTTTTTTTTTTTTTTTTTGTTGCACAAAGAGCCAGAGCATTTGCCGTTTGCTACTGACTGTGTGTTGTGATTTCACAAGCATCTTTATTACTAGTCCAGTGTTCTTCGGAGAAGATACACACATAGGGCCTTTCAGCTGTACCTTGAAGTCTGCACGTTATCGAGAGCTCTTTGTACAAGACGTGCTCCCTCTTTGGATATAACTGTGTTTATGGAGGATGGAGCAACACCTCATCTCATTCGACGAGTGAAAGATCTACTTAATGCAACCTTCCACGAAAGTTTTACCTCCAGCGGTTTTCCAGATGCAAGGCTTCAAGATCACATGTTCTGAACCCATGTGACTTTCGGCTATGGGGATCTCTAAAAGAACGCGTTTACTAGTGACACGTTCGATCTCTATCTGATCCGGAAGCCAGTATACAGAAACATTTTGCATCACCGGAACTGCTACGAGCAACTGTTTATCCCATAGGGTTTTGCGGATGGAGCATCTCGCCTACGCGTCCGGTTCTCATACTGAACAAACTGTAAGCTGCTGTTAATAATAAAACTATCATTATGTCTTTCTCATTGTTTGACCTTTTCTGCCCACCTCCTGTTCCTAACCAACTACACGTGGAAACATTTCTATACGTCTTCCTTGCATTCACAGCATTAGGTTTTTCATCTGGTGGCCTCAAAAGGTACTCAATTTTTTTCCAGAGTAAATCGGTTCCGCATTAACGCATTAGCGTATCTACCAAGTTTCGCTGTCATACGATGATTACAGCCAACACTGGACCTCTGTGAGTAGTTGCGCTTTAATTATAACTACCCGGTATGAATTGTTCCCTTTAAGTATGAGCAAGAGGGCGAGAGTAATAGTGTAGCTTTGATAAGGCAGAGAAAACCGGCGAAAGAGTCCATTCCTATAAACCTGTTCATCTCTGAGCTATAAAGAGGAAAAATTACGATGCGTGGTGGAGCAAAGTGTTGGTGAGAGCGTCAGGTTAGGGAAAATGCTGGTGGGTGGCGTAAGAAGCTTCAGAGGCCACGCCGAAACACACCCAGAATACAGAACTCACTCTGGAGCAGGGACGTGGGGCGCCCGCAGGGAGCACATCCGCGCACATCTGCGTTTTGTTCTCGCGGACAGAGGTCGACGACTTCGTTCCTCTGGTGCTATGAGACCCTTTTCGTCACCAGGTGAGTTCTCAGCGAAGAACAAGGAATATATGTTTGTGTGCACGCGCATGTGTGTGTGTGTGTGTGTGTGTGTGTGTGTGTGTTTCTAGAGAATAGTGATTCCGAAAACCAGCATTTACAACAGCTGAATATGCGGCTTAACAAAAATATTCAACATTTCGCACCCCACAATAAAGACTACCGAGACTGAAATTGTCGAACAAAGACAGAGCCGAATCTCTAGCCGAATCTCCGACGGCCATCTGCATTAAGTTGCGAGTATTCTGAACGAAAGTCGGAGCTGTAATGTTTACCAGCGGTGTATGGCGGAAGGTAGATTGAGTGAAAGATCGATGCTTTTCCTACGAATCCACCATTTGAATTTTTTAATTTATTTATTATTATGGAGCACAATTTACTAAGCATGTTATTATGATGCATAGTTTTGAACAGTTAGCTTTCTAGATCACCTACAGATCGCGGTTTTGTAATTACACAATTAAATTACCATTAAAAAGTGACTTTTTCCTGTCTCTGTTATTCACTCCTCTTACCGTTTGGTACCGACGAGGCACTTCTCTTCAGTCGCCTCTTGTGTATATGGGGGAGAGGTCAAAGAAACTGTATTAGTCAAATAAATTCTGACTGCGAACATTTTAGGTAAAGTCAAAAGTAAGATTTCTATAAACCCCATTTATAAAAGTTCTGATTCAACTCAAGTTTCACTCAAGTGTTACAGAGAACAAAGTTCCAAACTGTCAAGTTTTCCTCTGTGGAATGGTGGAGAAGACTCGTCGTAAATCACTGTAAGACTATATACAAGGTGTTTGAGGACGAGTAGTAAATACGCGATCTAGTCACACTACTGTCATCACCGCCTATGTTCGAAGTCAACGTGCAATAACCACTCAGCACTAGAACCAGCACTAGCAGTGGACGATATACAAAGTGAGTCGGAAGGACGCGAAAACAGTAAAACGGGGCGATTATCTGACGTCTGAAACAGCCCTATCGTTGGCTTTCGGGCCAAGGATGGAAGCATTGCCGAAACGGCGAAGTATGTAAACTGTTCGCGTTTCGTCGCGATTAAAGTATACTTCAACGAATTTTATCCATAGTGGATGCTGTCGAACTCCGTGACTGTTCCTTTATGGGGTGTAGAAAATTATCTGCTACCAATCACAATAAAAGGTTATTTATTTTCACACGACCAGTTTCGGGCTCGCGCCCATCTTCAGGTGTTTATACATTCATGTACATGTTTGTACTTTTGGAGATCACTGTATAAATACAAAAAAAAAAATATATTTGCTGCTGACCCTATACAGATACAAGTGGGACAATTGACCACATCCCACATGTTTGTATGTAAACATAGTGTATTTCACGAGTGCACGTCATAATAGTGTAATATCAAGCTATACATGGTAAAACTGAAATATGGACGTGAAAATGACCATCAGTGTGTAACTATGTGGCAAAACTATCACCACAGTATAAATGTAATAATGGTGCTTCATCTTTATGTAAGTACAGATATATTTTCGTCAAATGCTGGCTTACCACTTACAATTGTCCCACTTGCATCTGTATAGTCACCAGCAAATATTTTTTTTTATACAGTGATCTCCAAACGTACAAACATGTACATGAATGCATAAACACCTAAAGATGGGCGCAACCCGAAACCGGTCGTGTGAAAATAAATAACCTTTTATTGTGACTGGTAGCAGATAATTTTCTACACCCCATAAAGTATACTTCGCCTGGCAAAACGGCACTATCCAAAACCGCGCCGAGTCAACTGTTGTGCACCAAGGGGTGAACAATGGCTACGGCGAAATGTATGAACGGATAGACGTGCAGCAGTTGGGCAAACGACCACTCAGGTTGAACCAAGGGTCTATCGACAGTATCTCCTCAAAGATCGTTCAGCGAACGTTGCTGCGTATGAGCCTTCGCAGCAGGTGCACGTTTCATGCGCCTGCGCTGACTGCTGTTTATCGGCGACGAAGGATGGAATTTGCACTGCAGTGCCGCAACTGGACGTCCACGGAGTGGCGAATGGTGGTCTTTTCAGGTGAATCACATTTGAAGCTCCATGGCAAGTGTTCCTTGGCGTGTACGGCGTGAAATGTCTGAAAGTAAATACTCTGCAACAATTATCGGAAGAGATCAGAACGGAGGAGGGAGCGTTATGGTCTGCGGAATGTTTTCGTGACATTTCCTGGGTGATCTCGTCAAACTGGTAGGGACAATTAATCAACACAAGTATAGATCGATACTTGGGGGCCATGTCCATCTCTGCATACAGGCTATTTTAGCTCGGCATCATGGCATCTACCAGCGAGACAATGCAACGGGTCACACAGCTCGCAGTGTACGTTAGTGGTTCATAGAGTACCAGAAAGTATATCGTACTCTCCTGGCCACCAAACTCGCTGGAGTAAAACCCAATCGAGGATCTTTGGGACCACATCGATCGAGCTGTACGCACAATGGATCCTAAAGCGAGATATCTAGTGCTGCTGGCCGATATTGGAGACGGCATGACTCCACATCCCTGTCGGTTTCTTCCTCCACGTCCCGCAGCGGCCCTAGCTGTAAAAGTGGTTATTCATTTTAACAGGTTATCACATTAATGTGAACGGAGAGTGTATTTTAGGATATTGTAGAATAAACTAATTCGAATAAAACATTCTTTAAGTGTAAGATTTTTATTGGTTAATGAGATACAGCTATTTAAATGTAACCCAAACAATTAAACAAAGTTCTAAGCGAAGATAAACGACTGCGTTAAAACTTGATTTTTATAAATTCCACCTATGACTTCGAAGCAATCGCGAAATGTGTTGACAACACCACAAGTAGTTCTTCTGAGGTCGTCTTCTCGCTTAAGGGCAGCACTATTCATAATCCGAACATCTGTTCGTCTCTTGTGTTTGTTGTATCTTCCTATCCTACGTCTTTCAATCTACCCCACAGGCCAAAATCTCAAAGGTAAGGTTCGGGGACCTTGGTGACCACGAAATGTAATAGTTTCTGGCGACGCATCTTCTGAGGAATGTTAAGTTTAAGTTATTTGTCACCCGAAGACTAGAATGTGCATTGTCATGCTGGAAGAACACACCCTTCCTTACAGCCAAAGGATCCAAAGCCAATACATCAACATCTACATACATACTTCGAAAGCAACAGTTCAGTGCGTGGTGGAGGGTATCCTTGCCACTACTAGTCATTTCCTTTCTTGTTCCACTCACAAATAGAACGAGAGCTCCGCATGAGCCCTAATTTCTCTTATCTTATCTTGATGGTCCTTGCGTCAAATATACGTTGACGGCAAGAATCGTTCTGTTGTCAGCTTCAAATGCCGGTTTTCTGAATTTTGCCAATAGTATTCCTCGAAAAGAAAGGCGCCTTCCTTCCGTGGATTCTCGTTTGAGTTTCCGAAGCATCTCCGTAATACTTGGGTGTTGTTCGAACCTAACGGTAACAAATCTAGTAGTTTGCTCCGAATTGCTTCGATATCCTCTTTCAGTCCGATCTGGTGCGGATCGCAGACACTCGTGCAGTACTCAAGAATTCTCGCACAAGTGTCCCAGGTGCAGTTTACTTTAAAGGTGAACCACACTTCCCTAAAATTCTCCCAATAAACCAAAGTTGACCACTCGCTTTCCCCACTATAATCCTTACATGCTCATTCCATTTCATACGGCTTTGCAAAGTTAGACTAATGCTGAAATCTTGTTTTCTAGACACTCTAGATAACGAGCCCCTGTAAGATGATGCTTTAATACAGCAGGATGAATAAAGTGTCTATTATACCACACGTTCTTGAAAATGTGTCTGTACGAAGACATGTGAGTTTTAGTCGAATGACATATGATTTACGATTGTTGTAGATACCGTCGCGAGTGAAAGTGGCCTTCCGCGTGGGGTAGCCATACGGTCTTAGGTGCCTTGCCACGGTTCGCACGGCTCCCCCCGTCGGCGTTTCGAGTCCTCGCTTGGGCATGGGTGTGTGTGTTGTCCTTAGCGTAAGTTAGTTTAAGTTAGATTAAGTAGTGTGTAAGCCTAGGAACCGATGACCTCAGCAGTTTGGTCCTATAGGAACTTACCACAGATTTCCAGAAAGTGGCTTCCTCAGTAAACAATATGAATTGAATTATTCTGCTACTTTCAGTTAGCAAACGAAAAAAGTCCAAACGTTTATCGTCATCGCCAAATCTAAGTTGTTGAATTTCCTGTGCATGATATGTATAAAGACAGTGCATGGGTCATGCCAGAATTATTCTTGTATGCTTGTTGAAAGAACTGGTTCTACTAACTAAATGTCTTTTATTCCATCCACACTATTTTAACTTGCGATTTCTGATTAAATAAGTTGTGACTGCTGGCACTGCACCAGTGCGCGGGTTAGAGAAACACGAGTTGAATGTAGTAGTCTGGCGCACTTCGTACTAGCCGCAGCAGCGTTTCCGTTACAAAACCCGTACACAAATACCTTATCGGAATACTCAGCATACGTAATTTCGTGTCGCATGCGTGAGGAATACTGTAAAATTGGCAAACAAATCACAGTCGCAATCACAGCTGAAAAATGCAGTTTCGTAAAGTTCAAAATCACAACTTGAACTTCAAAAGAACATAATAGTTGCCAAATAAGCCCACAGCAACTGGAGTGTCAACACTCATGATGAAAACTTATCTCCGTAAGCAACTGTATCTCAGTAACGAATAGAAACAAACAAAAATTGTATGATATCTTTTATTCGAATTCATCTACACTGAAATAGCCTGTATTTATATTGATTACTAACCGTGTACCCGGCATTTCCCGGGAATATTCGTATATCACTCTTGTATCAGTCCAACTCCTTCTCCTCTCTCTGTCCACCTCTAAAATATAAATGAAGATGATGGGGCGCTCACATCTCGAATTCTCGAGTGCGATATGAATCAGTCCACCTCTAAGGGTCGTATCATCGACGAAACGATAAACCGTAATCTTCTTTTCATCTCACCACTCCGCAGCTTCCTCAATCATAACACAGCATTGTCTTCTTATACCTTCACTTACAATACTCTTGCTTGTTATGCACTTGATTATATCTCTTTGTTAGCCGCGCGAAGTGGCCGCGCGGTTAGAGGCGCCATGTCGATGACTACGCGGCCCCTCCCGTCGGCAGTTCGAGTCTTCCCTCGGGCATGGGTGTGTGTGTTGTTCTTAGCATAAGTTAGTTTAAGTAGTGTGTAAGTCTAGGGGCAGTTTGGTCCCTTACAAATCCACACACATTTGAACATATCTCTTTGGTGACCTACGTAACTATTTTTTTCTGTGGAATGCATGAATAGCTTGTCAGTTGAAATTTTTCATATTTTTTTGTTCCTGCAGTATGACCTTTTCCCTTGTTCAGTTATTCCTCCACACAAAACTTCGTATTTTTAATTTCAGCTCCTGTTTATTATCGTTTAACGTGTCTTTTTTGATATGCTATAGCCAGCGAAACTTCCCAAAAACGTCATAGTTGCAGTCGAAATCTTCCTTTATTGCACCACCTAGGTCATTATGAAAGAATGTTGCCATCAGTTTGCTGACTGTTGATTCATACGATTTCAAAGACTTTTCAACAATAGCTAAGCAATGTAACAATAGTGATGAGGTACGCAGTCTGGAATGGGAGTAATTTGGTCATTTAATTAATGACTGGTAAATAAGTAGCTAACGTGCACATGATGATCAAGAAAGCCGGCAATCGTTAGTAAGAATTTGAGAAGCTCTTTTAGAGACCAACTTGATGGTTGTTTGAAAAGGACAGTCCGGACGCGCCAAAAATTGCATCATACTGAAGGTAATTATCATGTTCATGGTATCATTAATCGCATCCCTGTTTCTGTGTTAGTTTCTGATCTTCTCCAGTGGCGGTTTCAATTCCTCATCCGGCCATATTATAGTACACTGCAGAATGACTCCACACGATAAGGTGGAACCTTATGTACAGTGTACGACGATTGGCTAGCCATGCCAGTGTATTTCAGTACTACCTGTAAAACGTATTCTATTGTTGATGGCAACGATGCATGACGGGTCTTATTTGACACTACTGCAAAACCGTTACATGTAGGCTATTGCAAATAATTTTATGAGACCCAAAGATGACTAGAAGGTCGTAATCGGTATTGATGAATAAATAGCTACTCGAACTTAAACAGAAACTCTTGGCAGTTTTTAAATTTTGACCCTTTTCAAATATTCGACACACCTTTCACAAAATCTAGAATGACATTGCATATTTCGTATGTTGTGTACGACTTCGTACACAACGGTAAGGAGAGCTGGAATACAGATTGGTACAGCAATTTTCGTCGTAGGAAAGCTGGAAAGGAGAAGAAAATAGTAATGAACAAGATATCACAATTAATAGAAGATTAAACATTTCTTTCTCCAAGTGTACGAAGACTCATTACATATAACGCAGCGAGATATAGAGTGTAGCGCATACAGTGGCAATAAGGATGAGATTCTCCGAATTAGAGCACGAATGATGGTGTCGGAGTCGCGACCAGGCGGCGTCTGACTAGTGTCAGGTAGCGAAGACGCTCCAAGCGCGAGTGGGCCGGCTGGTATCCGACATCCGTCCTGCACTCAAGAGCCAAAGAAAAACGTACACCCGCCTAATATCGTGTAGGCCTCCCGCGAGCACGCAGTATTGTCGCAACATGACGTGGCATGGACTCGAATAATGTCTTAAGTAGTGCTGGAGGGAATTGATACTATGAATCCTGCAGGGCAGTCCATAAATCAGTAAGAGTACAGGGGGTGGGGCTGGAGATCTTTTCTGAACAGCACGTTGCGAGGCATCCCAGATACAATGTTCACCTCAATGGAGTTCGGTGGCCAGCGGAAGTGTTTAAACTAAGATGAGTGTTCCTGGAGCCACTCTGTAGCAATTCTGGACGTGTGGGGTGTCGCTTTGTCCTACTGGAATTGCCCAAGACCGTCGGAATGCGCAATGGACATGAATGGATGCAGGTGATCGGACAGGATGCTTACGCACGTGTTACCTGTCCAAGTCGGCTCCCATATCACTCCAACTCACATACCCACACCATTACAGAGCCACCACCAGCACATGCAGGGACCATGGATTCATGAGGTTATCTCCATACCTGTAAACGTTCATCCTCTCGTTACAATTTGAAAAGAGACTCGTCCGACCAGGTAACATCTTTCCAGTCGTCAATAGTCCAATGTCAGTGTTGACGGGCCCAGGCTTAGTATGGTGCAGTCATCAAGGGTACACGAATGGGCCTTCGACTCCGAAAGCGCACATCGATGATGTTCCTTTGAATGGTTCGCACACTGACACTTGTTGATGGTCCAGCAGTGAAATCTGCAGCAATTTGCGTTAGGGCTGCACTTTTGTCACGTTGAACGACTCTCTTCATTCGTCGTTGGTCCTGTTCTTGCAGGATGTTTTTCCAGGCCGTGCGGGATTAGCCGAGCGGTTTGAGGCGCTGCAGTCATGGACTGTGCTGCTGGTCCCGGCGGAGGTTCGAGTCCTCCCTCGGGCATGGGTGTGTGTGTGTGTTTGTCCTTAGGATAATTTAGGTTAACTGGTGTGTAAGCTTAGGGATGATGACCTTAGCAGTTAAGTTCCATAAGATTTCACACACATCTGAACATTTTTTTGTTTCTCTGGCAGCAGCGATGTCGGAGATTTGATGTTTTACCGGACTCCTGATATTCAGGGTACACTTGTGAAATGGTCGTACGGGAAAATACTCACTTCATCGTTATATCGGAGATTCTGCTTCCCATCGCTCGTGCGCCGACTATAACATCACGTTCAAACTCACTTAAATCTTGACAACCTGCCATCGTAACCGATCTTATAACTGCGACAGACACTTTTTGTCTTATGAGGGCGTTGCCGACCTCAGCGTCGTATTCTGCCCTTGTGCATATCTTTGTATTTGGATACGCAACCCTATACCAGTTTCTTTAGCGTTTCAGTGTATATAGCGGCAGCAGAGAGCGCTCATGGTTCAAATGGCTCCTAGTACTTAACATCTGAGGTCATCACACATCCATGCCCGAGCAGGATTCGAACCTGCGACCGTAGCAGTAGCGCGGTTCCGGACTGAAGCGCCTAGAATCGCTCGGCCACAGCTGCCGGCTCATAGTCTAGAGCTACTGTGGGCCAGAGAGCGTGCACCACTAAGTCTGCTGGACCCCGCACAAGTATCTGACTCAAACTTGCAGTTCCGTTGCCATCTTAAAAACGGATATGGCATGGTATCGATAGATCGTATAAAGTGTTATCAATATTTAGAGTGGTTCGGTTGACTGTTAGGTAAGTGCCATAATACCAAAGTTTGGAAAAAGACATTCCTTTGATCTTTTCAATGAGCTTATCGCATCGTTCATCAACTTTAAGTTGGTCGGCGATTCGGAATGCATGTTAAACTAAGGGTCTCAATATAGCTGGCTGCTTAACTCAGTTCAAACTTCAAAAGAAGGGAGTGCCACTGTCTTCTCCAAAGGTCATACCTTGTAAAGCACAGCGATGTTCATGACAGCTGTGACGACATAGTGGAAAAAAACAAAATGGAGAAAAATGTTTTTCAATAAAAATCGGGAAGAAAATTAACAATAACTTCTATATGAGTTACATGGATATGTGAAGACTATCCACAATAAGCAATTACGAAAGATCTGAAATCCGAGTTACGCACGTCAAAAAAAAAAAAAAAGGTACAAAAATTGGAGTATCTCCTCCAGCAACAAAGAGACTATTCTCAGCTGCAATGCTCTGCCTTGGAAATCGACTGCTTTGTTGAGAAAGGATTATGAAGAGATTTTGGTGGCTGACGAGCTGCAGTCCGTCTCCCAGACGTGTCCTGCAGGTGCTGCACAGAACTCTGTGACATGCCAGTCCAGTCATTGCAATGATATTTCCCCGTGAGAAATTAACCCGTTATAGCAGCTTCGTACGGCCGAGAACTTTCATTTATGGAGACGAAACATAGAATAACTATGTCTCAAGAATGTCGTTCTTTTGAATATGGTTCATCATTTACAATGAGGTAATAAAAGTCATGGGATAGTGATATGCTCAAGTCCAGATGGTGGTAATATCGCGTACAGAAGGTATGAAAGTGCAGAGCATTGGCGGACCTTTCATTCAGGTGATTCGTTTGGAAAGGTTTCCGACGTGATTATGGCGGAAATTAACAGACTGTGAACGGGGAATGGTAGTTGGAGCTAGAGGCATGGGACACTACATTTCTGAAATCGTTAGGGAGTTGAATATTCCGAGGTACCCAGCGTCAAGAGTGTGCTGAGAACATAAATTTCAGGCATTGCCTTTCGCCACGGACAACGCAGTTGCCGATGGCCTTCACTTAACGATCGATACACGCGGCGTTTGAGTGGAGTTGTCAGTGCTAATAAACAAGAAACACTGCTTGATATAACCGCAGAAATCACTGTCGGATGTGCGACGAACGTATCCGTTGGTAAAGTGTAGCAAAATGTGGCGTTAATGGGCTGTGGCAGCGAGTGCCTTTGCTAACAATACGACATCGCCTGCAGCGCCTCTCCTGGGCTCATGACCATGTCGGTTGGACCCTAGACGACTGGAAGTCTGTGGCCTGGTCAGATGAGTCCCGATTTCAGTTGGTATGAGGTGACAGTAGGGTTCGAGTGTGGCGCAAACCCCAGGAAGACACGGGCCCAATTTGTCAACAAGGCACTGTGCAAACTGTTGGTTGCCCCCTAATGGCATGGGTCGTGTTTACATGGAAGTTTCTAGGTTCAAAATGGCTGAAATGGCTCTGAGCGCTATGGGCCTTAACTTCTAAGGTCATCACTCTCCTACAGCTTAGAACTACTTAAACCTAAGTAACCTAAGGACATCACACACATCCATGTCAGAGGCAGGATTCGAACCTTCGACCGTAGCGGTCTCGCGGTTCCAGACTGTAGCGCCTAGAACCGCTCGGCCACCTCGGCCGGCGTTAGGTGGTATCCTATGACTTTTGTCACGTCAGTGTATCCACAATGCAATCTCGACTATCCGGCCCTCATTAATCGGCTTCTCTGGCTCATCTTCTTTCTTTTTGATACCCCGAAGGTAATAGCGGCAACGACCAGCATTGACAATCATTAAATTCAAATTCAGCCGTCCGCCGTACCGTGCTTGTCATGGTATCAGTTAACAGGTTAATACTGAGTTGTACAATACTATATTGGCTAGGTTGATTGCGGGTATACAATGCCATCGAAGAGAAGAAAGTTGGTGGTGTCCACGTACAAAAATTCTAATTGAATAAGAAGATTTTTTATACACAATTTGGTGTTGGAACTTAGGAGGGGTCCGACTGGATGAGTAACTGAACAGGAACAGAAGAGTTTTATTTCAGATTGATGAGAAACGACGTTATTGAGTCAACACTGAAGAGATATCGGAAAAATTTACAACCGGCCGTTTGTGAGTCCACTGACGCAATTCACACATGACTAAAGACACTGACAAAAATGTCGACACGTCGCTGTTCGTTGAATGATTTACAACCATTCTAGTACGTTCAGCCGTAGGTGTTAATGATGAAAATAGCTCGATGCAAAGTAACAATGAAGATGGATATTATATGATTCCTGATGACGAAGTTGCTGTAACTGCATTTATAGGAACTGTTTTACCTTGACGTCAAATATCATTCTGAGGTGCAACAGTAATTACTAATTATCAGCAATTCCATATTTAGGAACAGATTTAGTTCAATGAGTATGGGGGAAATTTGCTGTTGACAACGCGGCATTAAATCGATTCTTTACATTTCATTTTGTATTACCATTTATTATCGCAGCTATGGCAGACAATGACGACAGTGATGATATATGAGCTGTTGATCAATCTGAGAACATTATGCTACACCCAGAGGCCCTACAAAGCTGCAGAAAATGATGGTTTATTAGTAACGGCAGTAGTAAACCAATGTTGATTAAACCCATGCGTGAACTTGCTGCACAACGAGATACGAATCCAGCTCAAACCAATCTCATTATTTCAGTCTTTGAAACTCACATTTTTTTTAACATCTACTCAAAATTTAGAAGCAAATAATGTGTAATTTAGATGTTTATGTGAAAACATACCGTATGTGTCATTTAACCTACATTCTAATTTTTAATGGAATTTCTGCAGTACCGAGATTTAGAGATGGCCTACGATCTGCCGGCCGGGGTGGCCGAGCGGTTCTAGGCGCTGCAGTCTGGAACCGCGCGACCGCTACGGCGCAGTTTCGAATCCTGCCGCAGGCATGGATGTGTGTGATGTCCTTAGGTTAGTTAGGTTTAAGTAGTTCTAAGTTCTAGGGGACTGATGACCTCAGAAGTTAAGTCCCATAGTGTTCAGAGCCATTTGAACCTACGATCTCACCTAGTACACATAATGGAGATTCCACTCTACCTACTGGTATAAACAGCACTCGCTCGAACGCCAGCGACAATGAGAAGTATCGTGTGCCGCCACGCAAGAGTTTTCTTCTGATGATTCTCTTGTGATTGTATCAGCTATCGCATTCCACTTAAAGGAATTTACGACGTGAACTATTTTATGGAGAGTGCGAATCTCCTTTACTGCTATTTTTTCTCTATATGTTAGTGACAAGATACACTCTCATATGCGGATAAACCAAAACGTATGACCACCGGCTAAGTAGCGTGTTGGTGCACGTTAAGGAACGCAACGCAGAGGTAGTCTGAGTGACAAGGATTCGAGAAATCCTTGGTAGAAATGAAATGTATTCGCAGTTGCGCGTATGGTCTACCACCAGCTGTATAATAGAATGACAATGAAATTTTGTGCCGGACTGGGACTGAAATCCGTATTTTCCACTTACCGCATGCGTTCGCCTTACCAATTGGCTATCCGTCCACGATTCACAGACAGACCCAAAGTTCCATATATCGTCAATCATGTGTGCACAACCTGTACTCGTATATACATTATGTATGTTCCCGTGCAGGGGAGACATTCTACTTGAACGAAATTAGAATTATACATTAATATCTTTAGCTACTGACGGGCATTGATATATATCAATAGGAACAGCTGAAAATGTGTGCCCCGACCGGAACTCGAACCCGGGATCTCCTGCTTACATGGCAGACGACCTATCCATCTGAGCCACCGAGTGAACAGACGATAGGGCGACTGCAGGGACTATCTCGCGCACGCCTCCCGCGAGACCCACATTCTCACCTTATATGCCCACACACTACAATTGTAGTGTCCCTACCCAACACACTCATTACTCGTGGAAGACATTCTTACCAAGTCGCGTAAGAGGTCGGCTAATATGTGTGCATCCGTTCAGAAGAGGAAGGTCATGTCCGAAAGAACAGACACCATATCCATATATTTTACTTGAAGGCCGCTTGCCCGATGTCGGCGGTTAAATACGATACTGCCAGTGCCTTTGTTATTACCAATTATTATGAATTTGCATTGTAATTCGGAATAACACAGGAACTTCAGCATCGTATTTATTCGTCGACACGAGGCACGTGACTTTCAAGTAACATGTCTCCCTGTGCGGAAATATACATAATGGATGTACGAGTACAGGTTTTGGACACATGTTTGACGACGTATGGAACATTGGGTCTGGCGTTGAGTCGTGCTTGGATGGCCAAATGGTAAGGCGAACGCTTACGATAAGCGGGGAATCCGGGTTCGATTCCCGTTCCGACACGAATTTTCACTGTCGTCGTTCCAGTATACAGCTGATGATAGTCCAGATACGCAATTGCGAATACATTTCATGTCTTTCGTCACGGATGTAGTCGCAGCAGTGCCTGAAGGAACTTTGCATCGTAATTCGGAATATCGTTAAGTCCTTGGTAGGCACAAAGGTGACGCAATTCCCGTCGTTTGTGATTGCGGACCTGTCCCTGGAAGCGTCCCGGATGTATTCCATCTGACTCATACCAAGCAAATTTCACTACCATGCTCGTCAAAACACGTGCAGCATGAATCCAGGCTTGTGAAACGGACAGTTATCCTGCAGGAAAATACCATCGCTATCGTGGAAGTTATGAAGCATGCAGGGATCCCACTCGCCAACAACAAAGTTCACGTAGTTTACAGCTGCCACGGTGCTCTCGATAACCACTACAGGTCCAGTGGAAGTCTAGGAGGATGTCACCCATTGACCAGTGCTTCCCGCTCCACTCCCACGGGCCTACGTATTCTGAGCAGGCGTTCACCTGGATGACGGATTATCCGGACACGACCATCGCCCAGACGTAACAAAATACGTTATTAATGAGACCAAAAGACATATTTCCACTGATCCACGGTCCCATTCCTGCTGTCACGTGCCCACTGCAACCATAACTGACGATGCCTTTAGTCAACATAGGAACACATACTTCTTGTCCGTTGTGGAGCCCTTTGTTCAACAATGTGTTCTGAACCATGTCTTTCAAAACAGTCATTCCTGCACCAGCGTTCTCCAGCATCGCCAGACCCGGCCCAGATCAGTGTCTATCTTGCTTTAAAGAACCGGCTGCCAACGCTGTACACGCTCTGTGATAAGAAGTGGACGCTCAACACCTTGTCGCCCACTTACGGTTTCACTGTACTTCGTCTGCCTCCGAAGCTCAGCGATCACCGCAGCTGACTGCCGTGAGCGGGAGTCGCTAGGCGACTGGTTGTTGTGTTGTCCTCGTCATTATTTCATCTTCATCAACGCGTAAGTGGCCGAAGTGCCGTCAGATAAAAAAGACTTGAAGTAGACCGCCGGAAAAGTGCATTAGGCGGCAGAACAATGCCAAGCCAAAAATACCATACTAACATTCCATTACAATCCAACCACTTTCCATAGATGCTCACGATAGTAACAAGCAAACAACAGAGCAGCTTCGCTGTTATGGTGATGCTTGTTCCCAGTTGCCAGCTCTTAACAATCTGTTCTTTGTCAAAGTCGTTTATGGCAACAGATTTCCCAAACTGCGGCCCCATACTGTCACTAGAATGATGCCCCATTCCTCCTGGCTTCGCTTATATACTTTCCTTACTGTATCACATGCCCACAATGCTACCAGAAGGCACTGAATGTCGTGCTGTGCGGTGATCGTAATGTTCTGGCTGTGGGGTGATTCAGCTGCTCCTACCTATTGGTTTTATGCAACCCGCAACGCCTTCAAATACGATGCAGAAGAATTTCATATTCTCTAGCTCGCTACATGCACACTGTTAGCCTTTTCAAAACAGTGAACAGGACCTTTTTGTAGGAAATTTAATGTCGCTGAATTTTGTAATGGAATATGTTTTCGCTAGAACCCATAGTTTTCGAATTACTCGAGACAAACGTAAAAGAGACCTTCAAACGCGTTTTTCTTGAATAAGTCGAAAACTATGACTAGTGGAAACGCATCCCGCTACGTAATTTAATTACATTAAATGTCCTACAAAAGGTGCAGTTCCTTTTATCTGTGGGACTAATAACTTGCATGTAGCGATTGAGGGAATATGAAAATTTCTCACATGGTGTATTAAGGCATTGCACATTGCATAAAACTGACAGGTAGGTGGAGCTGAATCACCTATATACATGGATATGATGATGATGATGATGAAGTCCCATACTCCGCGATGGAGCGTAGGGGAACAATGCGAGAGACCCGCACCGCCGTACTAGGCAAGGTCCTAGTGGAGGTGGTTTGCCGTTGCCTTCCTCCGACCGTAATGGGGATGAATGATGATGATGAAGACGACACAACAACACCCAGTCATCTCGAGGCAGGAAAAATCCCTGACCCCACCGGGAATCGAACCCGGGACCCCGTGCTCGGGAAGCGAGAACGCTACCGCGAGACCACGAGCAGTGGGCATACATGGATATATACATATACAAAAAATTTTAATTTTTAGCCCAGGATTGGAAATTCTCTACAACTGGAAACGCCTTGCCCCTTTCCCATTCCTGTGGGTGTTTGGCTAGACGGTGCAGCGCACTACACCAGCCTACCCTGCTCTCATGGTGAGGAACGGAAAAAAGTATCAAACATATAATATCTCGGCTTTGCATGTTAGTTGTGAGAGAAGTGTGGAGATTTGCTGAAATTTACAACATATTGCATCGATGATTGCATCTGGATTCTTCTCTGCAGTTATGAATCCTTGGACCCTTGAAGTAGGCGAGGCATAGACTGCAGTCCCAGTGGCACTGAATACGTCACAATATGTTAGTTCAAAGAGTTAGGAACGGTTCGAACACGTAGGATATATTCAGGGTAGATTAATGCTATCGAAATGAATAGCAACCACTTCCCAACAGAATTGATATATAGCTGTCAACGTATCACTAAATCCAAAGATCTCTGGAACAGAACTGCCTGCAGTGTTACCAGTTGCCTCATGACACTTACGCGATAAATTATTTATCGGATGCTTTTTTCTCGTTTACAGTATTACATACAAATAAACTTTAAAATGCACACACACACACACACACACACACACACACACACACACACTTCTAACAGTGAATGAAGACTCTTCAAGCCACTTTAAGTGTTATATACTCCTTTACTGGACTGGGAACAGTATTGGTTTCGCACTGTTGTAGGTGCATCCTCAGGTTGCAACGTTCTTTTCTTTTGTAATAAATTTTACTATTACGTTGAATGAATGTCTGAACTGTGGTGTGGGTACTGAACTCGAATTATCGTGTACCGTGTTGTAAATGCAAGTGGTGTGCTTACTCTGAGTGTTGTTGGCAAAACTTTACTCTTTACACGAATTCATTGGGCAATGCAACTCCCAATACTAATGAAGAAATACGGTCACTGCAAAGTACATTCAACCCCTTAAGCACTGAATGATCTGGTGCTGTTCAAAACTGATAACTTTGTTCCCTGTGCACATAACAACAAATTAATTTGTCTTACCTCTAGAGCAGCAACTGAGGAACGCGATATATTCTGGTCTCTCACAAAAAATATAAATATGCTAGTTATGGCTAAGCGATCTGCAATGCCGGCTGTAATACTTTGAAATGCAAATGAATTTGTTTTGGCTGGTAAACGAAAACATTCATGAAAATCAAACTTCTTTAAAAAACATTCGACCTGGACAGGAAGGCGGCACTGATTATGGTGAATTACTAACACTGAGTGTTTCTGCAAAATTATATTGCAAGTTAAGTTTGTCTTTTCAAAAACATCAGACAATTGAAGTTACATTACTCACAATTGATCCACAAACAATAAGATATAAACAGCAAGTATTATTGAACTTCATTAATCCAACACAAAAGCGGATCATCAAATTAAATATAGCTCTGTTAGCAAATATTAGAAACATTACGAAGTGAAATATCTAACTAGCCTTTTTAACAAAGCGGTTTACTTACATTCTAGGGTTACTCAACAATTACAAATTATCAGCCAACTCATCTGTACTAACGCGCTGGAAAAAAAAAATCATGATTATTTAACACCTTTACCTTGCTTGCATGAAGACTTTTGTTTCCGAGTTCAACAATATTGACATACCTAAATTAATGTAACACACCACAAAAACTGCCTACTCCATCATCTTTCCCTCACAGACAGCTACCTACAACCCCGGCCGGCGGTGATGCAGTGATTAGCCCTCAAACAGTCGGGAAGCTATGGGATTCACAGTGAATGAAGGCTCTTCAAGCCGCCTTAACTGTTATATAGACTTTTATTCGACTGGCATCAGGTGCATCCTCAGGTGATGCAATGATTAGCCCTAAACAGTGGGGAAGCTATGATGTCCCGTAGTTCAGTTGCAGATCGAAGATGTTGATCAATTACAGGCTGTAGTCAATAGTAAAACTGGCATTAAGCAGCAGTAGGTGGATGTCAAAATGAACACACGAGGTAAAGACCACTAAGCAAATGTGAAACCGGCGACGGTTTGTTATTCCAGTGCTTCAGACTGGTAATTGGTGGTTTTGTACTAGACGCTCATATTGGCAAAACATTCATCCTCAAGTTTGATCCCATAAATCATGTGACTCACGACGGATTTTTTGCAGATACACCTCAATAAAAAGTACAGAATAAGTTTGCACCAGCAGACGTAGAACCACTAAGGGAAACATACGCTGCACAGCTGTTGTAGGTTGCATGCAATACACTGGGTCCTGAGAAACGAAACGGGAATCGAGCTTGCTTTATGTCAATGAAGAACCGCGTATGCAGGAAATGTTAGACAGAATAAAAAATAGTATGTCATATATAACTTATATCAGTCTTCTTCCCTGCGAGATTTAGCTAACAGTACTCTCACCTGAAGACAGCTGCCAGATAGACTACTGAGTAATCATGTCAAGATTAATGGATCACGTTGTGCCAAGATGATAGTACGATAAGGGCCGAAAAGATATTTATCAGTCTCATGACTAGTCTAGTGCGGTACGCCACGATTCCTCTCCTGTGCGCCAGCCGCTGTGGCCGAGCAGTTCTAGGCGCTTCAGTCCGAAACCGCTTTGCTGCTACGGTCGCAAGTTCGAATCCTGCCTCGGGTATGGATGTGTGTGATGTCTTTAGGTGAGTTAAGTTTAAGTAGTTCTAAGTCTAGGGGACTGATGACCTCAGATGTTAAGTCCCATAGTGCTTAGAGCCATTTGAACCATCTGAACCTCTACTGTGCCAACATATTCGTTCCAGAGTAGCACCTCAATTATTTTTTAGATATATTCCAATATATGTCCACCGCTACAGTTTTTACTCTCTACAGCTCGGTCAAGTACCATGAAGTCATTCTTCCTTCATGTCAGTGTCTTCAACATTCTCCTCTCCTCACCGGTTCTGCGGAGTACCTCATTTCTTCAAAGGTCCTGAGTTTTAGACTCTCAATAGCCACGACTTTCTTTCTTCCTTTCACTTGTGCCTTTATCCCGCAGGTACGCAGGGTCAGCATGGTTAATCGGATTTGGCAATGTTAGATTAAGGGGTGGCCGGATGCCCTTCCTGCTGCCACTGCGTACCCCCAGGACGGAATTACTGTACCCAAAGTGTCTGCGACTAGTGTAATCCATGGAAGAATGCGGCGGTGTTCAGATGTCTCCGAGCCATGTAACTGAGGCTGAACGTGGGGACCAGCCCGGTATTCACCTAGCGGGATGTGGAAAACCGCCTAAAAACCACATCCAGGCAGGCCGGCACACCAACCGTCGTCGTTAATCCGCCCGCGACCGGCGCGCCTACCCGAGTCCACGAAGCAGCGCATTAGCGTAGCGGGTTTCTTAATCGCCACGACGTTTCACCTTATTTCTTATAATATCAGTCCACTTAATTTACAACATCCTTCTATAGCACCCCCTTTCAAACTCTTTTGTTTCTTCTTTTTCAAAGCCGGCCGCGGTGGTCTAGCGGTTCTGGCGCTGCAGTCCGGAACCGCGGGACTGCTACGGTCGGAGGTTCGAATCCTGCCTCGGGCATGGGTGTGTGTGATGTCCTTAGGTTAGTTAGGTTTAAGTAGTTCTAAGTTCTAGGGGACTTATGACCTAAGATGTTGAGTCCCATAGTGCTCAGAGCCATTTGAACCATTTTTCTTTTTCAATTTCTCCGCATTCCATGATTCACTTCCCTAAAATTCTGTTCTTCAGGCGTACAGACTCACGAAATTCTTCTTCAAATTATGGTCATTGTTCCATACAAGTAGACATCTTCTGGCCAGCAATGTAATCTTTGCCCGTGTTGGTCAGCTCTTTATATTCTAAATTATAAATTCTTCCCGATGCTCACTTCTGACAAAGGTTTTCGAAAGGTTTCTCTTGGTCGTAAGGCATAATTTGAAATCGGTAATCTCCTGTCCCATTTATTCCCAACTGGCAATCCGTCTGGCCCATTAATAGTTTGCCTGGTACCTGGCCGAAAAGCGCTACTCCTTATGAATCGACTGTATAGCAGACAGCCCGCTCTTGTCTTTACAGGATAAAAGATAAAAGGAAGAAAAATCTTAAGATCTTAATCACAGATGTACTCTATATGGGGGACATTCAGTACAGGTAGCACGATTCCCAATTGGCAATCCCTCTGGCCCACTACCAGCTCGCCTTCTAACTGGCCGCAAGGAACTGCGACTTTTGAATGGACCGTTCAGCAAGCAGCCCACTCTTCTTTCTAGAGCATAAAATGTGAAAGCAACAAAAAAATCATAAGTTTTAAATCACGAATGTACTCGACATGGGGGACACTAAATACAGGTAGCACCATTCCAGTTACAGACGATACTTGACAAGCTGGAACTTGATCACAGTATGACAGCGTCTGTACAGGAAACTCGAAGGTCAGTACCAGAATCGGTGCCGGCCGAAGTGGCCGTGCGGTTAAAGGCGCTGCTGTCTGGAACCGCAAGACCGCTACGGTCGCAGGTCCGAATCCTGCCTCGGGCATGGATGTTTGTGATGTACTTAGGTTAGTTAGGTGTAACTAGTTCTAAGTTCTAGGGGACTAATGACCTCAGCAGTTGAGTCCCATAGTGCTCAGAGCCATTTGAACCAGAATCGGTGTCGGCGTTAATTGCGGCGGCGTATCCGTTTGCCCGCGCCGCCGGCGCGCCCAGTGGGGAGTTAATCTCATTCTGAGCGCGCCCGTGTCCGTCGCCCTCCGTCATCAGGCGACCCGCGGCGTGGCGGTAATTTGGGGCCAGTGGGAGCGACTCATTACGATCGTGGGAGTGCTGGCCGCCGCCGCCGTCGCCGCCGCGCCGAGGAACAGGTTCCTTTGCGCATGCGCCTGCCGGCTTTGGTGCAACGCCTCTCCACGAGCAACGACCCGGCTCGGCCGCGCCGACCGGCGACCAGCTGCCTCAGCCCCACTGGGGAACACTGGCTTCACTGCACCCGAGGAGAACGTGACGTCATTTTGACGTCACACGCTGTATCGAAGACTACGAGAGCTCTCTATCGACTTTCAGTTAGGAGGCGCCATATTAGAATTCGCCGTTCTTATTTAAATCTCGTGTTTTTTACGTTATAACTTTTGTCCTATGAATGTTTGCTGTTTCAAAACAACTGCACAATGAGGGCCTCTCGAAAACGTCTTTTTACTGCTAAAATTTTTTTGTAATAAAATAACAAAAACGACATATTGATTGTTAAGAATTTTCGCACTTCTACATCTACATGGATACTCTGCAAATTACATTTAAGTGCCTGGCAGAGGGTTCATCGAACCACCTTCACAATTCTCTATTAGTCCAATCTCGTATAGCGCGCGGAAAGAACGAAAACGTATATCTTTCCGTACGAGCTCTGATATCCATTATTTTATCCTGGTGATAGTTCCTCCCTATGTAGGTCGGTGAGAAGATTCCGTCGCAACGAAAAACTCCTTTCTTTCAATGATTTCCAGCCCAAATCCTGTATTATTTCTGTGACACTCTCTCCCTTATTTCGCGATAATACGAGGCCTGTTCAGAAAGTAAGCTCCGATTGATTGCCAAATTGAAACCACAGTGAACATCAGAAATGTTTTACTTGTAACAATTAGCTACACCTTTCAGCTACTTCTCTACGTAGTCGCCGTTCTGACTTAGACTTTTGTCATAGCGTTGTACCAACTTTTCAATAGCCTCATCATAGAAGGCAGCCGCCAGTGCTTTCCGCCAATTCTCCACGCTGGCCTACACCTCGTTGTCTGTGTCAAAATGTTGTCTTCAAAGACAGCGGTTCATGTGACCAGAGATGAAACTCAGGGGGAGACAATTGCGGACTGTATTGTGGGTAATCTCACATTTCCATTTGAAAACGATACAGGAGCATCTTCATTGCCCCTGCAGAATGCGGCTATGAATTGTCTTGAAGAAGAAACAGCACGACAGTTATGTAATGTTAGCTGCATAGCTTCAGGCGAAATTTCTCACCAGGCCCTCGTACTTGGCGGCAGACACTATTTTCTAGACATCTTTACGCACTCACTGCGAGCTCAGAAATGAGAAGAGCGACGTGATGCTAACTGGGGTTATACTAGAGACACTACCCAACACATCTGTGCAAAGCTTTATCGGATTTTCATAGTCGTTTCCATTTCGCGACCGATCGGAGCTTACTTTCTGAACGCCCCTCGTACAAAACGTGCTGCCAATCTTTGAATTTTTTCGATGTACTCCGTCAGTCCTATCTGGCAAGGATCCCATACCGCGCAGCAGCATTCTAAAAGAGGACGGACAAGCGTATTGTATGCAGTCTACTTAATAGGTCTGTTACATTAAGTGTCCTGCCAATAAAACGCAGTCTTTTGTTAGCCTCCCCCACAACATTTTCTATGTGTTCCTTCCAATTTAAGTTGTTCGTAACTGTAAAACCTAGGTATTTAGTTGAATTTACGGCTTTTAGATTAGACTGATTAATCGTATAACCGAAGTTTAACGACTTCCTTTTAGCACTGATGTGGATGACCTCACACTTTTCGTTACTTAGGGTCAACTGCCACTTTTCGCACCATTCAGATATTTTTTCTAAATCGTTTTGCAGTTTGTTTTGATCTTCTGATGACATTATAAGTCGATAAACGACAGCGTGATCTCCAAACAACCTAAGACGGCTGCTCAGATTGTCTCCCAAATCGTTTATATAGATAAGGAATCGTGGTTGATTTCGTATTATAGCTTGCGTGTTATGAAAGTATGCCATTTCGAGGAAACAGTGAACTGAAGTATATCGTTCCTGGTAAAATTTTTTATAATTAAACGTCAAGTAATGTCATATCGGCAATTAAAACCTTCGGGAGATCTAACGTGAAGGATATGTTCCTATGTTTCAGAAGTTCACTATGGTGTAGAGGACAGGGGCGCAGATTCACAAAGTGTAAAGCAACTGGTTCGAGTTCTGCAATAAAAAAAAAGTAATTAATCTTCGTTTCCAAAAGGTTCCGGGACTTCTATTAATTCACCAGAACTATGCTCTCTGTGAGAGTGAGCTGCCATTGTGTCATTTACAAATTAAGGATGAAACACATTATAGCACGTAAATATCCAAAACACGTTGACCGTATGGTAAAACAAACTAGTAGTCTCAATAAAAACTCTAGAAAAGATTGACAAATTTGAAAAAGAATTAAAAGATCATCAATAAAATACAAAAGACAATTCACAAGCTAGTCATTTTAGGAGACTTCTTTTCCAAACAAGAACGTCCTCAATAAGTACATAACCAGACGAAAGAAAGATGTTTCCTCACACAGGGAATAATAATTTTTCTCACAAATTAGAATATACTTCACACAAACAACACACTTCTTTATCAACTTCAGCGGCCGCGGTGGTCTAGCGGTTCTAGGTGCTCAGTCCGGAACCGCGCGACTGCTACGGTCGCAGGTTCGAATCCTGCCTCGGGCATGGATGTGTGTGACGTCCTTAGGTTAGTGAGGTTTAAGTAGTTCTAAGTTCTAGGGGACTGATGACCACAGATGTTAAGTCCCATAGTGCTCAGAGCCATTTTTTTTTTACCAACTTCAGGTAATGCATACGTAAATAACGAGTATGAAGTTTGCAGATTCCCATTTTCAAAGAAAGGAAAGGCGGCAAAATTATCCAAAATTGCATTGAAAGTACAAATTAAAGCTGCTGCTTTAATACGTCTGCTATAATGGCTACCCAACCTTTCTAATTATACACCAGCTCCTTTGGGGTTACACTCGCCTGGTATGAGAGTTCCCGAGGAGGGGGGGGGGGGGGGGAGGGGAGTCCACTGGTGGCTGAACCGCACTGTAACCCTGGGTTCGGTGTGGGGCGGCGGTGGGGTGGGTGGACTGCTGCGCTGTGGCCGTGGGAACCACTGAGGGCTACGGTGGGACGAAGCCTCTCTGTCTTTTCTAGGTCCCCGGCTTAATACACAATACACAGGCTCGGTCAGCTGTAAGCACCGCCGTGTTTCTTAATCTCACTTCTAAAATGTTCGGGTTAACCAACGGTAGCTGTTTGTAGATTTCGGTGACGGTATATCACAATCATCAGAGGAGCTCCAATCGTTTCTGTGTCCATTCTACTCCCTCGGATGTTATCTTGAAGGAATGTGCATTTCGAAGAATTCTGACTGCTTGCAGTTTTGTCCACAATACGAGTACTTCAGGGGTTCTGCTAAAACAGCACGCACTCCATACCATACACTGTTCGCTAAAAACGGTCTCCACTGTCCCCTAGCAGCCTAGAGATACAGTCTGCATTGTGATTTCTATTATGTCCAGCGCCAAGTCGGCTTCCCTCAAAGCACTATCCAGTCCGACCGCCCAGGGAGATCCCTCAAACACGTGCGAGCAGCTCAATGGATCTTTTGTGAATTCTGCCGGGTTATGACCCTCGATGCGTCCGCTCACGTACAGGTAAGTGAAAAATGCAAAATGCTTTCTTAGAGACTTCTTACTTATGCGAACATGCATCTAAACATAATAAATTGTAATCTGCAGAGTTAAGTAGTGGCAGTAAATGTTTACTGACTCATATTTCATTTATTGGTGGGTATTAATTTATTCCGAGTTGACTGGTCTTTTTATTTAAGTTTACATCAGTTAAGTGACAGTTTGAAAAAATAAAAAGAAGAAAGATTGCTTAACAAAGATTACACCAAAGATAGATAAGAAGTATAGTAACATTAAAGAAAAAAGAGAAGCTGAATGAATATCGTGAGCACAGACGAGAAGTCACTACTAAGCAAAGAAAGAAAAGCTGAAAGGTGGAAGGAATACACAGAAGGGCTATACAAGATAAATGAAGACAATATCGTGGAACTGAAGACAATAAATACCAACAGCCGTAATTTCATTAATTATTTGATTTGGTTGTGGTTCCATCTTGTGTAAATGTAATGTCCATCTTATGCATATGGAATAATGAAGTGAGAATGCAGTAGCCTATCCCTGATGTTACTCTGTCTGTACACTCATCTGTTTGTAAAGGGAACCAAGAAGAAGTTCAGAAAGGAAATTAAAGTTCAGGGGGAAGAAATAAAAATCAAGAGCAATGCTGACGACATTGTAATTCTATTAGAGACGCCAAAGGAATCAGATCAGCTAGATGGAGAGGATAATGTCTTGAGATGAGGTTATATGATGACTCAACAAAAGTAAACTAAGGGTACTGGAATGAAGTGGAATCAATTCAGGCGATGCCCGCATCTCGTGGTTGTGCGGTAGCGTTCTCGCTTCCCACGCCCGGGTTCCCGGGTTCGATTCCCGGCGGGGTCAGGGATTTTCTCTGCCTCGTGATGGCTGGGTGTTGTGTGCTGTCCTTAGGTTAGTTAGGTTTAAGTAGTTCTAAGTTCTAGGGGACTTATGACCACAGCAGTTGAGTCCCATAGTGCTCAGAGCCATTTGAAACATTTTTTTTTAATTCAGGCGATGCTTCGACAATCAGACTAGGAAATGAAGTATTAAAATAGTAGAAGCGTTCTGCTATTTGAATAGCAAAATAACTGACGATATCCGAAGTAGAGAGGGTATTAAATGCAAATGGTAGACTGGACGAAGAATGTTCAATATTCACTGGGTACATATAATAACCAAAAGATACTGAATCGGATTAGGGAGATTAGAAATTTATTGTACACCTTGAGTAAAAGAAAGGATCGCTTGACAGGACATACCCTGAATCATCAAGGACTCCTCATTGTGGTAGTGAAGAGAAGCACTGAAGGTAAAAATGTAGACGGACACCAGTGCTCGAATACAGTAAGCAGATTCAAATGGATATGGATTGCAGTAGTTATGTAGAAATGAAGAGGACACAGGACAGAAAAATCATCGGGACGTGTAGCAAACCAGTCTTCAGATTAAAGATCATAACGGCAAATCTCAAATGCTTTAAATGGCTCTGAGCACTATGGGACTTAACTGCTGAGGTCATCAGTCCCCTAGAACTTAGAGCTACTTAAACCTAACTAACCATGCCCGAGGCAGGATTCGAACCTGCGACCGTAGCGGTCGCGCGGTTCCAGACTGTAGCGCCAAGAACCACTCGGCCAGACAGGCTGGCGGCAAATCTCAATCAGTTTAATTTAAACTGGGGGAAACGCAGTAAGTGATGTGCGAGAAGGAATGGGGAGGGAGAAAATGAGGAATACGGCAGAAACACCAATAACTGAGAGAGGGGAAAAGAAAATACTGTGAGTGAAAAACCAAACTTGGAAGAAGCGTGAATGGGAAAAATGGATTTCTTTGGTTTACTTCTCGATCCATATGGGGTTGTAGTACAGGACAGTGTGGCAAATTAGATGTAGGACAGTCACGTAGGGCTTTAACTATTACACTTACTGAACATGAAAGGAGTTGTAGATGGGAAAAGGGAGATTTCACCTTTGCTGAACAAGGTCTTAATAAATGTCATTCTGCCGTTCTTGTGATATTAAATTTGATGTTCTCCATAGAGCAAATAAAAGCAGAGAACGAAATGACTTGAAATTCTGGTATCAGTAAACGCCAGTCACTAAATTCTGATTTAATGATCAAATACAGTTTAAATGGTTCAAATGGCTCTGAGCGCTATGGGACTTAACATCTATGGTCATCAGTCCCCTAGAACTTAGAACTACTTAAACCTAACTAACCTAAGGACATCACACAACACCCAGTCATCACGAGGCAGAGAAAATCCCTGACCCCGCCGGGAATCGAACCCGGGAACCCGGGCGCGGGAAGCGAGAACGCTACCGCACTACCACGAGCTGCGGACTCAAATACAGTTCCATTATTCACACTTGCTAAAGGGTCAGCAGCTAGTTAAGGTTTTTCTCACTGTAAGATAATATGACTGTAGTAAGAAGTATAGCTCCACCCTCCCTACAATCCGTTGACTCCTTCTGCCCCCCCCCCAACCCCGCCCCTCTCTTTGCTTGTTCATCATACTCACCAATTACTTAAACCAAGCGATGTGCCACAGTGCTTAGCATTCAGGAGGTTCAAATGGTTCAAATGGTTCTGAGCACTATGGGACTTAACATCTGTGGTCATCAGTCCCCTAGAACTTAGAACTACTTAAACCTAACTAACCTAAGGACATCACACACATCTATGCCCGAGGCAGGATTCGAACCTGCGACCGTAGCAGTCTCGCGGTTCCGGACTGCGCGCCTAGAACCGCTAGACCACCGCGGCCGGCTCATTCAGGAGGACGGCAGTTCAAATAATCGTCCGCCCATCCAGATTTGCGGCATTTCCCTGAATCGCGGAAGTCAAATGCCGGGACAGTTCCTTTGAAAGGGTACGGCTGATTGCCTTCCGCATCCTTCCGCATACTTTTCCAATAAGAGCTTGTGATCTGTCTCTGCTGGCTTCTCTGTCGATAGAACGTTTAACTCTAATTAGTTTACATGTACTTTTCTTTTCAATATATCCTTGATGCAGAACATCTTAGAAAAACAAGAATACACAATAAATATGTTTAAAGAAAAATAGATATGGTAATGTACCTTCCACAGATGCGAAGTGAGATAGTCCCCATAGATGCGTAATTGGTCAAATAATCCTAAACACCTTTTCATTTACGAGGTAATAGCAGACTTTTCACACAGCATGTACATTTTCAATAGACAAAATTCTATCTGACAACTCTTGGCCTATTGTATCCATCCATAATCAAAGTGAAAAATCATTTTACAAATCTTATATACGAAGATTGTATTACAGCACTGAATTTGTACAGATGTCAGATTGTAGATGTACATAATGATCACATTATTTCATATTATTAGTTTCATATACACATCAGTTGGTTCTACTAAGAAATTCGTCACTGGAGTAGTAAGAGTTGGCTACCAACAAATTTTTTAAGCTTCTCTTTAACTGCGCTTTATTAATAGTTAAACTTTTTATGCCTGCTGACGCGGTACCTTTTCTACTCGTAAAATTTTAGAGAATGCTGGCAAAAGTGAAACTGGATGTAGATTTGATAATGTTTCTTTACCTCCTTTCTTAAACAATGGTTTAACTTCTGCACATTTCTGCCATCCAGGAAATACTCCAGTGAGAAATGATTGGTTGCACAGTTAATATGTTACTAAAGCCAGAAGCCATTAACTTTGTTGATATTGTATCAAAATCACTAGAAACCAGTGATTGATATTATGGTGGACAATAATTCTACTGGTGTAGAGAGGCCCATATTTAAATTATTGAAGTTATTTGTACTCGTAATGAATGGTGTGAGATAGTCCATATCTTTGTCTACTGAACCTGAAAACCATTTTTTCAGTAACATTTGTGAAATGCTTTTTAAAAAATTTCACAACAATGCGAACATGTGTTTAGAATGTATTGTTAACTATTAATGCTATCTGTGACTCTTCATGTCTGATTATACCAGTCTCCTCTTTCACTATATCGCATATTGTCTTTATTTTGGTTTTGGATGTGGTTATCTTTTTCTCAAAATGCATTTACTTTGATGTCCACAATACTGTCTTCAATATTTTGCAGTATATCTAGAGTGACCGTTACAGATTCCTTATCTTTTTACAAGATACCTTTAGTTCTTGAGTAGTCCTGGGGTTCTTTGTAGACTTTGGTCTAATATGGGTTTAGTTTTGTAGCAAACAGTATTCAAATAACGTAAGGACATTATTAATATAAGTGTTGCATTTTTCGTTCATGACATGAACACTGTACACAGTCCTAGAGTTCACGTCTTTGGGGAGTGTCCTAAAATAATAAATCTTTGGCTTACTGACTATTATCTTGGACACAGATTTCGCAGAAATTATAACCTGTTCAGTACTATCACTTAACATAAGAAACTGCGTATCATGGTCTGAGAGGCAACTGACCCGCATTTTTCTAATATAATTTTGTTCATTACATCTTTCTAGGAAGATATTAACAATAACTGTCGATCATTAGTTACTCTAGTTGGGATGTTTACAGTGGGAATTAAATTGAACGATAATTTTACTGCCTGTAATAATTTCTTACTGAAATACTTTTTATGAAATCTACATTAAATTCACCAGCAACCACTTTTTAGAAAATTTGCACTAAAATCACGAGCAACCGCTATTTCTTTGTTTTGCTGTTAAATAGGCCAGTAGAGCTTCAAGGTGATTTATGGGCAGATTAAAATTACCTGCAGGTGCTTGGTCTATGCTTACTATTATGAACGATTTATTACGAAATTTCACTTCTGTCACACATGCTTCCGTATGCTGCTTCAGCAAAATTTATGAATTTCTATGTTCTTAAATTTATGACAATTCCTGTTGAAAGTGGCAACCCCTCGTCTCTCCATTTCGTCTCTACAAAAGTGAGATGCTAACCTAGATTCTGTTACACTTAACGTATCTATACAAATGGTCACCTGATGTTCAAAGATGCAGGTTATGTTAACTGGGTTTGATTTCCATAATTCATCACTGCAAATGAGTTGTTCATTAGTTTTATTCTTGGTCGTTGAGTACTTTGATGCAATAAAGATTGTTGGTATATCTCACAGAGTGAGATAAAAATTCTGCTGACTGCTGAACATTTTAACCATCAGCTGTTTGTGCTGATGCAGTATTCCACAATTACGTTGTTTACTATATTTCTCAAATTGAAGGTTTGTTTCAATCGTAACAACTCTTAAAGCTCTGTTTCTTTCTTTCCTTCCTATCCTTTAAGCGGTGCTGCTCTGATACCTACAACAATCGGTATTTTACCACTCATGACAGTGCCTCAACCTTTAAGTTCCCTGCTGTTAACCCAGCCAGTTCCCCCTTACCTTTCCTGTTGACATGAAGGCCAGATCTACTGCAATCCCATCCACTAAGAGAATCAACAGAAACCACTCCAATATGTGACCCTTCACCTGACGTGAAACAACTATTACAACTCCAGATTAACTCTCCTGGCAGAGTTGTTCAAATTAGTCCAATCATGGCGTCTCACAACGGATAAAAGCTCAACACTGGTATGTTTTGATGGTGATACAATCTTTACCATGTTGCAGTCTATATTGTGACCCTGCACCTGACGTAAAACAACTATTACAACTCCAGATTAACTCTCCTGGCCGAGTTGTTCAAATTAGTCCAATCATGGCGTCTCACAACGGATAAAAGCTCAACACTGGTATGTTTTGATGGTGATACAATCTTTACCATGTTGCAGTCTATATTGTACCCGAGATCTCTGTCAGTACTACTACTCGGCCCTTCCACTATAACCACAATGTTTTCTTTGCTGAAGTCTTCACAAAGTGACTCTCACCTCTGTGACTTGTCCCATACCAGCACTAGATTTGAGTAAAATTAGTTGACCTGATACTAGTTCAGCCTTCACATTGAAACGTCCCCTTTAGAACAATTTTACATGACTGTGCTTAAGCTGAAACACAATATTTTTAGCGCAACGCAATCTGACTTTCAAGATTCCCTACAAAAGAATGGCCCTGACTAACATTAAACTATACCTTTCACAAATCACTTACCTCACGAAAATCTTGATTACTCCCACTACTGCAATACAGCAAGCGCCACTACTGCCAGCTAAATAAAAGATTCAAACTATGGAAGGCACTAACTACTGATAGGGATAGTTAGCAAATGAAAGATATTAATAGAGAACAAACAATGTATTTACCTTGATATCATCATATATATATAGCAGTTCATGACAAATTACAAAACTCCGCCATCTCTCTCCCCACATCCACCACTGCTGGCAGCTCACCTCCAACTGCCCAACGCTACGCGCTGTTCACAGCCAGCTGCCTAACACTACAATGGCGAGTATTACAACAATGCAAAGCAGCCACAGACTGCACACAGCACAGCCAGTGATTTTCATACAGGGGTGGCGTTACCAATAAAAAAACCTAAACAGCCTACTTACATAGCCCCCACGCTCTCCACAAAAAATTTTACAAATTTTGTTGGGCACTGGCCAATACATATTTGTTAAAAATTTTTTTTTCACAATTACAATAACAAAGAAATCAAATGCACACACTTATTGATACAATGTTGGTCAAAAGCTAAACTTTCTCACAGTCCATAAAGACAGTCCTAATCGTTCATCACAGTAAAATATCAGTGTTTTTCTCAAAGTCTGAGCAGTAAAAGAAAATGCACACGGAAGTAGTGGATTTCCATGCAGTCTTGAAGTAGTAGTGTTGTCCTTCCAACGGAAAGACAGTGCTGACTCTTGACATGCAGGCAGGTAATGGGCCACAACAGAGCAAACCCACAGCGGAGTCAATCGAAGTTGTGAAGAGTATTGGTGGGTAGGTCATCACAGAGCAGACCCACTGTAGTCCTGGTAGAGATTGTGGTATTGGTGGGCCACCAGAGGTGCAGACCCACTGCAGTCCTTGTAGAAATAATGGTACTGGTGAGTCAGCAAAGACGCAGACCCACTGTAGTCCTTGTAGAGATAATGGTAGAGCAGACCCACTGCAGTCCTTGTAGAGATGGCCAGCAGCCATCTGTTGTGACTGTGCAGGTGCACAATCACCATTGAAGAGTCTTGCGGATAATATAGCAAGTCCATAAACCACCACTTGTGCACTCACAAAGATTGTGGAATTGTCCTTAGAACCAGCAATGCTGTTAACCAGTCCCTTGCTGAATTATTAACACATGTGCAAACACTATCAGTTCCTACTTCTCACATATTGTCCATATACTATGACCAACAGAAACGTGTGCAGTGAAATGTAACTTACAAGTTACTTAATTTGATGAACTGCTGTCAATTACAATTTTATAACATAAAAATACAATTACAAAGGTACAGAAAACATCATTAAAACATAATAGTACAGATAACATTCGTAGTAATAGGGGCTTTACAAAAGAATAGAAATAGACATATACGTCAGTGTTACAGGAATTATGACATGAGTACATACATAAAAGATGAGAATAACTTTCGAAACATCAACTTCACACATGAGCATTAACAAAAAAAAGAATAAATATTGTCTAAACATCTTTACAAAGTAAATAACATATTATTAATGCCAATTATATTTGAGGATAACAGCATTCCTCATCATAGTGAATGCAGCTTAGTATTAGAAAAATTCCACAACATAAGTCTTATCAGATAAACACATAAATACAGGAAAAACATAAATACACAAGGGAACACAAACACATAGTGGGGTAACACAATGGAAAGGACAGGGTTCGTTTTCAGTGTAACTTTTGGTACTGCAGTCCAACCCAAAACTTCATTCCATAGATCTTTCGTCTTATTTCCACATTTGTTTCCACCAAAAAAATCCTATTCAAGCATGCTTTCTGTATATATATGTTCACATATTTCTTACCTAATTATTTATGTTCCATTATCTTACTTCATCATTTATTTCCAAGAAAATCCTACCTAAACCTGTTGTCCCTAAACCCTACTTTTTTTTTGGTTCATATCCTCTTTCAAAATACTGTTTTGGCCAAACCATTTTCTTATAGATTTTCAATGTATTTCTTCCAATTCATCACAACTAGTTTCTTATATAGTCTACCCCCTCTTAAGCTAACTTAAATCTACTGAGCTCAGATATATATACCAATGGACGAGGCAATGCAGCATCACATAAAACAATTAATATAAACAGCAATGAAAAAAGATGCAGATTTGCGAAGCAAGCTGCATTAAGAAATTAGCAAAGCAATTGTAATATTACAACTAATCTAAGGCAATGTGCAGCAAACAATAAAAATAAATCATTAGTAAAACTGGCTTAACAGAATAATACAAAGTCAAATTCAATAACACTATGCTTGGCAAACAGCAGCAACTTATACCTAAACATGACATAGCTCAAGCAGAAAAAAATAGTACACTAAAGATAACAATGCAGATAAGTGAAATGTATAATCACATCTTAATGTCTAAGTAATTAAAGTGGTGCACCACAAAAACTAATTCTACAAAAAATTACTCAGTAGTTGAAAAGAAAATTCCGTATGCAATTCCTGTGAAGGGAAATATCTTTTTATGCTCCTTCGTTTTTTTGAATAGATCATAAAATTATTTACTGGATCTGTAGGCATAAAATATTTATATTAGTACATCTATTAAATTTTATTTTAACCAATGCTGCAGTGCAGCTAGAAACTAGATGTTAAACAAAATGAGTAACTAAATACATAAAGCAAGCCATATGGCATTTCTCTCAATTCTCGTAGATAGACACTTGTCCTAATCAGGTGTGCAGATGTAAGAATATTTCCAAGTTATTATTAGCGTATCGTATTTACGATGCTTTCTACAAAGGAACGTCAATAGCGAGGATAATGACCTCCCTTTTTTTTTTCTACCTGTGCCGCTGGAAGGCTAATGGCTTTTTTTTTTTCGGGCGGCTGTCGCCCAGGTGGGTGCCCGCGACGCATTACGTGCAGGTGGTCACTTAACTTTCGTACGGAAATATTTACGACAGCAGTTTCCGCTACAGTGGCAGTCTCATATAAAAATATTTCACAGGTCAAGAATTAGCGTTGCAAATCTGTAGAAACAAAATCCTATAAATATAAGTGTCCAAAAAAATATTCGTCAGCATTGTGATACATTCACGCATTTACACACATTTCATAATTCTTAAAGTACAATTCTTGGTTTCCAACATCCTTTTTCCCTAACCACTACTCATTATTCCTTACTTTATTACACATATACATATTCGTCGACACGTCTTCAATATTTCATCTTAGAAATCTGTAGCATAATCAAATTCCTCATATACGGTAGCATCATCTTATTGATCATAAACATATCTCAACAGCATAATACACATCGTCGTCGTAAAAATAACATCATAACATCTCAGTCAAATCTCAAAATCGTCGTAGCTTCCTCCAATAATTTCAAAACCTAGAAAAATTCTTTGCTCATTTCAGTAGTGTCATCTACCTCAAACGTACTTCAAAAATCATGATCTCATACCAAATACATCATTCAAAGCTCTCATAGTATCACAATGGTTCTGAAAAAATATGAACAGTTTACAAAGTACAAACAACATACAATTTCGTAAGTGTGAAGTTATCCAACTGAGTAATTGCGTAAACATCTGTCACTGACGTAGTAAAAAAGAATGTTTGTTTCTCTGTCAAATAATCAGATAGCTGTGTAATTTATGTGTTGGAGAAATATGGTACCGATGTGTAAAGTTGTATAAGCAAATACCATATTAGCTAGGGCTCCTTATGCTCGCCAAACACATGGTACGCAAAGTAAGCGTGTACCCCCCTGAGGATAAATGTTATTATACCCTCAGGTGTTACAGATTACAGCAATGGAATGAAATATATCTCGGAAAACTTTCTTTGTAATTCAAAAATCTTTAAAAATAAATGTTTTAAGTACAAAATTAATCACTCAAATGCGTGTCCTGTAGCGCTAAACTGTGCGTCATGTTGTAAGATAATCTCTGTGGAAGTCTCGTAGTTATCGTCCTCCGAAAGCTAAGTTCTGCAGAAGTCAATGTACTTACCTGATGATACACAAAAGTGAAATGCTTTGCGTATAGATATCTTAGTTATTACGCTTATTGCCGTGATGAGGAAAGTACTGTGTTGTAACGTATTGTTGTGCTACGGAAAAGGCTGCCTCATTGTTGCTATACCACAAGAGTTACTACTAAAACATGTTTTTCTTTCCAGAAGAATTCAGAAAAATTGTGCAGATATAAAACAGATACAACGCAAAATCAACATTGTAAATTATCACTCATTAGTAGCGTCGTGATATAGTCGTGTAGCTGTCAAATAAACTAACCACTATGTCATCTGGTATCTCACTGAAAGTACTTTAAATCCAGAATGTATTTTCAAGTAAACCAAAATGTTGCATTAAAAAAAAAAAGCAGATTATCTTTCAATAAACGGTTTTACATGTGAAATGTGGTGTAAACCTTTACTCTTCATAGTACTCAGAGTTTGAACAATGCAATTATCATGCGGTATAAGTCGTTAAAGAATACTGGAATTTTTCTGAAGGTTAGCGTCTATGTTATTTTTCTCTGAGCCAGCCAACGCAGGTGTCTCCCTGCGGTGCGGGTCATTGTCTGTTGTCTCTTTGTTGGCGCGCGTCGTTATTGGGATTTGGAGACCGAACTTCTACAAATTCGCCTCGCCGAGAGGGCCCAACTCTGTTATAATCCCGCCAGTTCTGATGAAATTCAGGTCTGTCGTTATGTCGGTAGTTTACATAATTTCTTTCTTATCGGTCATGTGGTGGAGAATTTCTCCCTGAATCGTAACTGTGCGCCGAATTTCCGAAGTGTCCTGTGTTATTACTTTGTGGTTGTTCCGTATTTCTAAGTCCCTCTTCCCGTATTGGGGCGCGAGTGTCCTCTGAAATACGTAATTCTTGTACTACTTGTGCCAACTGATCTTGCACTTCCCGGATTTCTCTTTTGTACTGTGTATTGATTTGATTTTGATTTTGTTTGAATTTTCTAATTTGTTCATACTCTTCAGTGTCAGTGAAGGCTACAGGTGTTGTGTCATTCAGATCATCATCTACCTTTGTAGATAAGTTAGTGAACTGATCCGAAAGTTCGGCTACTTTCTCCGATAGTGTACTTATTTCCTCAGTGTGTTTTTCTGAACCAAGTTTCAGAGTATCTACTGTGTCCTTTAAGTTTTCCTGAGTATTTGCAAGTTGCGTAACCGAATCGGTAGATGCAACTAAGTCAAATTTAGCTTGCAAGGTCTCATGATTTTCATGAACAGTAGTTTGCAGTTCTTTTATGGCTGCTTCGTGATTCTGTAGTGCATTTTCATGACGCGAAAAAATAGGTTGGAAATGCTCACAAATTTGTGTTTTTACATCATTACAGACCTTTTGACATTTCGATTCAATGTGATGTAACTCATTAGTTAAATCCTCACGTGTTTGTTCAAGAGTTTGCTCCAATGAGTCTAACTTTTGAAGATTTTGTCCCATTTGTTTCTGATTTTGTTCAAGCGTTATGTCTAACTTTTGAAGATTTTGTCCCATTGCGTCTAACTGTTGCTGTGTTTGACTCTGATTTTGTTTCATTTGCTGCATTAATTGCAATAATAATGTGTTAGTGTCTAGAATCTGTTTCTCTACACTTTTCGGCAGTGCATTTGCACCGGCAACATTCACATTTTGACAAGCAGAAAATGTGTTTTGACTTACTTGAGAACACGGTGATGACCCAAAACCTGAATCTACAGTATTTGCGAAATTGTGTCCTGTCATTTCGGATTCCTGAGGCGAGCTGTTGCCCACCGACCGATCGATAATGCTTCCCTGCTCACTAATTGTTTCACTGTCTACGCCATTGTTTGCCGCCCGCTCCATTTCCCTATGCACAATTACCAAATTACTACTTTGAACATTAGTTAATTCATTACTCTGCGGCGCTAACACACTGCTTTCGTCTTCACTGTCATTTCTCAATTTAGTTTGGAGCTTAGTATTACGTTTTTCACACGCCATTATTGTCACAGTATTTCACACGACAACACAGAAAAGCACAATTTGAAGAGCAAAAATAAGAGAACACATTAACATAACACTGAAAATAATATCTAGTTAATTGCAGCTGCGAAATACTTGGTGCCAATCTACATGCATGCCACAACTGTTTTACTGTACAACAATGAAAAACTGCAACTACAAAGGAAATTCTCTCTATAATTACACGCTAGCAATAAACAAAATCTACACTAATTACACAAACTACAAGAAAAAAATCAGAAGATTCCAGTGAGGTATCCTCGGCTAAGGGTCGCCATATGAAACACCCCCTTTTAGAAAAATTATACATGACTGTGCTTAAGCTGAAACACAATATTTTTAGCTCAACGCAATCTGACTTTCAAGATTCCCTACAAAAGAATGGCCCTGACTAACATTAAACTATACCTTTCACAAATCACTTACCTCACGAAAATCTTGGTTACTCCCACTACTGCAATACAGCAAGCGCCACTACTGCCAGCTAAATAAAAGATTCAAACTATGGAAGGCACTAACTACTGATAGGGATAGTTAGCAAATGAAAGATATTAATAGAGAACAAACAATGTATTTACCTTGATATCATCATATATATATAGCAGTTCATGACAAATTACAAAACTCCGCCATCTCTCTCCCCACATCCACCACTGCTGGCAGCTCACCTCCAACTGCCCAACGCTACGCGCTGTTCACAGCCAGCTGCCTAACACTACAATGGCGAGTATTACAACAATGCAAAGCAGCCACAGACTGCACACAGCACAGCCAGTGATTTTCATACAGGGGTGGCGTTACCAATAAAAAAACCTAAACAGCCTACTTACAACATCTAGCAAGAGAACTATTTAACAACAAAACATTCCTTTTTTGCATTTACTTTTCAGTGTACTGCTGAAAGTCTGTTGTAACCTGTGTACATCTAGATCTGTCTGAGGTAGCAATTTTCCCCTCCTTTTCTACTATTTTCCTCTCTCTACTACATAACCTACAAAACTACTCAAGAGCCTCATTTTCTTCGCCACTGCAGTCACCCCAGTGCAATAAGATACAGCAGCCACCACACCAAAGCCTGGAACCAACAGTTCTCTGACAAATCAGGTACTTTTCAATGATGAGAAAAATAATACTTTAGCGAGAATAAGTTAATTAAATCACTATGAACAAGAAAAAACGCGTTATCAAAAATTTTACCGATCTGCAACTCTTTGTAAGCAACTCAAACCCTACGCTGCGTTCCGGAAGTAATAACTAAATAACGAAAAGCTACTCTCCATTTAAATTGCTGGAAAGAAAAAAGAACCATTAAACGAGATGTTTCAAGTTCAGCGCGTCAGAATGTAAACAAAAATACGACCACAACCCAACTCTACCATTAATTCGTGTTTTCCTGAATGATACTAACGAGAAGCGAAGTGATGAACAGTAACGTTAAAAAGATACGCTGATACACTTATTTACTGAGTAATCTGTGCTAAATTACCTCTTAGAATAATCTAGGTAAGTTACCTTTTAAGAGAGCAAAAAACTAGCACAGCTCTCCTGGTGCATGGCTGCCAACCTAAATCCTTCTTCCTTCCCTCCTTGCTTCATAGTAATAGAACTGCTTAACTCTGAGGCCACCAATTTTGATGCTAAGTTGATCGCTATTAATATTTCTACCACTCCTCATTACTTTCGTTTCCCTTCCGTTTACTCTCTATCCACAGAGGATGTTCATTAGACTGTCCATTCCATTCAACTCGTCCCGCAGTTTGTCTTCATTTTCAGTGAGGATAGCAACGTCATCAGCGAATCTTATCATTGATACCAGTTCACCCTAAACTTCAGTATCACACTGGAATCTTTCTATTATGTCCGTCATTGCTTCTTCAATGTTTAGAGTGCACAGTAATGACGAACGACTGTAGCCCTGTTTTACACTCTTCATCATCCGCCCACTTCGTTCTTAGTCTTTTATTCAAAAATGGTTCAAATGGCTCTGGGCACTATGGGACTTAACATCTGAGGTCATCAGTCCCCGAGACTTAGGACTATGTAAACCTAACAAACCTAAGGACATCACATGCATCCATGCCCGAGTCAGGATACGAATCTGCGATCGTAGCAGTCGCGTGGTTGCAGACTGAAGCGCCTAGAACGGCTCGATCACAGAGGCCGGCGACGATGTTTTTCAGAAAGTCTGATGGCATGTCGCCAGTCTCATATATTCTACTCACCAAAGTGAATAGTCGTTTTGTAGCTATTTTCTCCACTGATTTTAGAAATTCTCATGGAATGTTATCTATTCCTTCTGCCATATTTGATCACAATTCGTCCAAAGCTCTTTTAAATTCTGGCTCTAATACTGCATCCCCTATCTCTTCCCATTCATAGAGGCCTTCAATCTACCCTTTCTACCTTCCCGCTCTCTCCTTTGCATCTAACAATAGAATTCCCATTGCATTCTTAATGTTACTACCCTTGCTTTTGATTTCACCGTAAGTGGTTTTGACTTTGATGTATACTGAATCAGTCCCTCCGAAATTATTTCTTTTTCGATTTTTTGTCATTTTTCATGAAGCTATTTCACTTTACCTTCCCTACAATTCATATTTATTTCATTCCTACGTGACTTATATTGCTGTATTCCTGCCTATGTCAAGAGTTCTTATGGAAGCTGTTGTAAGCCTTCTGTGATATATGAGAGTACTCTTAAGTGACACAACAGTTGATTAAGATCTACTCAGTTTCACATTCATGAAACAGAGTCCATCGTGAGACCACATCTCTGATCAGCTGTGGTCATTGTGATACCGTGACGCATTTGAGTGAGGTATTTCCATCTAGTCTACTATTCTGTGAGGCCCTCATAGACCACTTCAGGTATCAACTAAATTTTCCGATGCTAGGTTCCGGTACGCCATTTTTGTAGTTTCGTTTGCTGTAGTGTTGTTGCGAGCATTGTAGTAAGGAATCTCCTTCTCGACTTCAGTCGTGGAAATGTGTCCTGATAACTAAACAGAGGATACTTTTTTATTCCAGTCTCTGATCACAAATGAATTCGTTAGACGATGACCCGTTTCAGTCTGTTATGACCATCCTGAGATGTTTTTTACACCATGTCCTAAAGTGATACGTGCTCGCGGAGCAAGCTGTGAGCAGCAAGGCGCGAGCACGGAGCAGCGCGAGCACGCTACCCCCACTACCGGACCAGAGCGGAGAGTGGGGAAAGTCACGTGGGGCAAACAACAGTTGCCGCCAGTCAATGTAAATCCGCGGCCACCTGCAGGGATATCACTCACGAATTATTACTGCGACAAATGAAACAAATAAAGGAGAATGTACACACGCCACATAATTTTATTAGCTTAGTGTATGCCTCTACGTTCGCATTAATTTGTGAACTGTTACACAATAAAAGGTGTCACTGAAGTGTGGGATTCTCGGTTATCTTGTACTTTTTGCCCTTTACAATTGCGTCTGTGTTCGGAGTAATTGTTCTTGTGCATTTTAGGCGAAGCGTGCAGTTTCAATTTCGATCAGACAATGCGTTTCTCAGGCGCGTCTTGTTACATTTCATTGCAGAGAACAGTTTTTCACAAACATACGTGTAACCGAACATTGATTTTATTGTAGCCGCCAGTTTGTGCAAACGAGGAAATCTATCCTGAGGGAAGTGTCTGTAGAATTCCAAAATGTTTTTCTTGTTCTGAAATTTGTCTCTGTATTCTCTGTCACACTGCAGGTCAATAATTTCTTGCTGCAGCTCAGGACGAATCTATTCGCTGAATATGGAGAGAACAGATCAAAATCACTGTCTAGTGCTGTCAGATCTTGAAAGCGCTGATACAACTAAACTATGTGAGTAATGTTCACAGTCTTTGTGGACATCTTGCATGGATGATAATTTAGGAAAATGAGCTAGGTTTCCTGTTTCCAGCTGACTCACCCGAAGTGTCAATTTCATTTTAAAAGCTCGTATTCGATCTATGAAATGAGTAATTAGCAGATCTTTGCCTTGTAGTAAAATGTTTAAAGCATTCAGATGGCTAGTTAAATCTGCTAAGAACGCGAGATCACATTCAAACATGCGCGCGCATTTCCCCTCCCTCCCTACTCGGCGACCTTGCACCTGCTCGCGAGCAAGTGCCTGAGCAGACGCGAGTACTCGCGCTCAAAACCGGCCAGTTGTTAAGCCCTGCTTTAGGACATGGTGTAAAACAGATCTGAGGATGGTCATAACAGACTGAAACCGGTCATCGTCTAAAGAATTCATTTGTGATCAGAGACTGGAATAAAACAGCATTTTACAGTACTGGATCACTGTTTGTAGACGCGATTATGTCGCAGTTGGTAAACAGAGGATGGCAGGCGAGAAAAGATGCCCCCTCCCTCTCACCCCGGCCGCGAGTGCAGTTACAGGTTTCGGGCGTTCCCTAGGAACGGTGGATCACTGACCAATTGGTGCACCCAAGAAGCACCAGAGATACATGCGAATCATGTGGGGCGTTTATTGAGTCATATTTTCAAAAGCAATAAAGATTAAAAGTAACACAACCTTCTGAAGCTCGGTAGAGGTAAGCACGAGAGAAATCGAGTTCTGTAATGGGAAATATTTCGGCTTACAATGTTTCGTCGATGTTTCGTTCGTCGACTGCTTTCTGAGCAGCAGTGAACAGTGTGTTACTTGTTGATTGATTTCTGTGTTTTTAGATACCATTACATTCCTGTATGTTCAATATCTGCAGCTGCTGAACTTGTGCACAGACCGAACTCTAGGTTCGTAGACAATGGCTGTACCTTATACAACAGAAGCACTGACAGATTTAGAAGTAATCCTGCTGGTAAAATAGTAGTGACGGAAATTTCTTCCACCACTACGATTCGATAATGATGTCTGCATTGGTTCGGTTTGTGGGGCGCTCAACTACTACGATTCGAGCCAACTACCTCGTTGTCGACATTCGTTAGCACTATTGTTAAGGAGCGTATCCTTAATATTTCGCTATTGTATGTGAGGTAATGTGTCCACATCTGCAAATACGAAGCAAGCTATAAACGTAAAACGTCATGCCCTACCGTTGGTTACTACTGTAAATAATGGTGTTGTAAATTCCACAACAGCTGTTTCGTTTTTGATTGTTCTCTGTGACTTTCCTTCCCTTGAGTTACTTCATTCGTTCATGTGCAAAACGTTTGTGGTGTTCCCTTAGATGAACGTGCTGGAAGTTTAGCAGACACCAGACAGATTGTATTATTTTATTACTAACAATTACTTGGCCGTCCATTGCTTTCGGCTGGCACCATTAACTTATCTGCGACGAGCAAGAAACTAAACACCTTCCGAAAAAATAAAATTCGAAAAAAGTACTTTATGGTCATTGTTGGATTATTGTAGTGCACTGTCATACAATATCATAGAGAAAAGGGAAAATTAAAACACCTCGTTTCGTACATGATTGTGATGTTTTATGCTCTTTGTTACTTTATGGACACATAAGATTCGTAGATGTGTAATGACTACGTACCACATTCGCGCGCGTTTCACTTTCGTTTCTCAGTGGTCTGAAGTAAATACTTGGCTACGCTATAAACATGGTTGTTCCGGGTATCGTGTTCTACAAAAGGTTGACCTTTTGAGCTATGCCTGTAATGCTGTGATGAGAATTCCTTCTCTGCCTCGGAGGAGTAACGTGTGTCAAACAGGAAATGAGTTTTCTTCTTCTCTTTTTTCGAGCGTTGTTATGTTCTCTGATTATAACACAGCAGTAGGAGCTGAGGAAGAAATTACACGTCCGTGACTTTCCGAGCACCAGAGAACTCCTTCTAACTGGGAGTCGTTACCCTGAGGAACAATCATCACCCCGGCGGGAATGGACTAACAACACGGGGCGTGGCCGGACGCCGATGTCTTTATGGTCACCGTCCACAGATAATCCAAGTACGTCGCGTTTTCAGATTTACCCAAGCAATACCTTGTTAATCAGTTGTCTGGCTGAAGATAATTCCTTCCTGCTGCGAAAATCACAAAACATGGAATTTAAACGACCCTACTCTACTAAGAAAACTTAGAAGACTGTCGTTCTTAATACACAGAGCACAATACTTCTAGGGCAGATAATGATATGAAAGAACGTTACACATTACATAGCAACAATCAAATATACGCTCGTCTTACCACGACAAACTAAGTGAACCACACCTGTTAAACTGACACTCTTTCGAAAAATGTACACGAATGTTCGTGCGAAGTGACAACACAATTTATGCACAGGAATCTATCCCCAAACAGTAAATGTAACACAGTGATAACATTATCCTACTTTCTGACTAACGACAGGTGATTGCAAGCTCACTCAAAGCGCAACACAAGGAAGGAAAAGTTACTTGGAAATAAGACAATTGAATTCAGAACATGTGCATGAACGGCTAACCATATACTACACAACTTGAAATTATACTAAGTCGCAACTTGTAGGTCTGGTTTGTGCAAGGACAAACGTTTCTGTCGTTTGTTACCTCAAAATGGCTCAAATGGCTCTGAGCACTATGGGACTTAACAGCTATGGTCATCAGTCCCCTAGAACTTAGAACTACTTAAACCTAACTAACCTAAGGACAGCACACAACACCCAGCCATCACGAGGCAGAGAAAATCCCTGACCCCGCCGGGAATCGAACCCGGGTACCCGAGCGTGGGAAGCGAGAACGCTACCGCACGACCACGAGATGCGGGCGTTTGTTACCTAAGTTGCCTAATAACCTGCGAGCATTTAGCGTGTGCGGTGGATACAACAATTTGCAGATTACATAGTCTCCTCTGGAGCAAAATTTGAGGGAAACTACATTAGCGCCATCTTACCTGGTTTTCTGAAAAACCATACATATTATAAAAGTGGATGTACATACAGGGTGTGCATAAAGTCCGGGAACACTGTTAATTATTTACTGCACAAGAACTAAACATTGTACAGATGTCATACATATTACATTTTGAAGATAAACTCTGAAAGTTTTTTTACAAACATTCGATATGCGAACCATGAGTGCCCGGCAGACGTCAGTACGGGAATCGAATTCTTGCCATCCCGTCCCAGCATGGCATCGTCGACTGTGGCAGTCGCTCCAGTATTCTCTCCCGGAGCTCTGCTGCATCACGTGGTAGAGGCAGTACATACACCAGATCTTTAACGTGACCCCACAAAAAAAAGTCACACGGAGTGAGATATGGTGATCGGGGTGGCCATTTCATGAAACAGCTGTACCCTTCTGTAGCACGGCCATGTTTGCGACTAGCGCTATCGGCAAATTATCAAATTACGCTGTGGCGGTATACATGAGAAAAAAAGCTTTCAGGGTTTATCTTCAAAATGACACATGTATGATATCTGTACACTGTCTGGTTCTTGTGCAATAAATAACTGAAAGTGTTCCCTGGCTTTATGTACACCCTGTATATACAATTCATGATATACGACGTCATAAACATTGAGTACGTGAAAATGAAACTGTAGGGCGAAATCTGCGAGAGATACAGATGAAATACGTGTTCAAGTACGTGGGGAATATGTTTCATTATATAAGAAATATATATGAAATATACACACAGGAGCAAAACCACAGGTAAAAACCTCATCCAGAACCCCTGGAACGATTTCAACCAAATTTTGTACACGTATTAGCTACGATCTGAAAAGAATACTTTGGGGTTAACGACCACTAGCCTCCCATTGCAGTGAACGCTATAACGCGGGGAGAGAAGGGGAAGGAGGAGACTCACAGATAAAGGAAAGAGGAGAAGATGATAGAGACAGTGGGAGGCAGAGATAGACAAAGAAAGCGGAAGGAGATGGTGAGCAGAGAGAGGGGCGGAAGGAAGTGACCAGACAAGGCGAAGAGGAGCAGCTGGAGAAGGGGAAAGAGGAGATGTACAAAGAGAGAAACAGGAGGAGATGAAGTTAAAGCAGGCAGGAGGAGATGGATAGAGGTGGATTGAGCAGATGGACAGAGGGGACGGGGGGTGGGGGGTGGGGGGGGGGAAGCAGATGGGACAGAGACAGGGAGGAGGAGGAGATGAGCTAATAGATGACTAGAATAAATATATACCTATGCTATGCTGGGACTCCGCTAGTCTTTTATAAAACAAGAAATTTTAGTAGGGAACGATTATGCAAAGTAACTCCTGATCAGATGCAACACGAATGAAACACGTTACCCCTTGGAAATATGTAAAAATTCCAATACAGATGCTGTAGCGGTTCGTCTATGACGAGCACTTGTACGTGAGTTTTGCTCATTCAATAAATAATAATACTTAAAAACATTAATAATTATATAATTGGGAGGGGGGGGGTTCTATAAACTTTGATTATATTTAATCTTCCCTCAGAGACCACGTACTACAGCCACAGTAACCCAACCATTACCATGCCCATTAGCGTCTGCGTTCGTAATTCAATAGGCATGCACAGAGGACTGGAGGGCCTTGCAAAATGACTTGGGCACCTACTCCAGTCTTCGTACTAATAGCAGTACTATCAATAGCTTTATATACTAAAAGGCGTGGGCGCCTTCTCCTCCTGTAATAACGCGGCATCACTAGTATGTGTCAACACTGCTATGCGTGCTTTTCTGTGCGGCGTGCTAGGTACTTTGCCTTGCCCATTGGGCGTTCTACAAAAACTTGCTCTAGTTTTACAAGCACGGCGAACCTCTAAACTGATTGCGAGAGCTGATAAGGACTAGAAGTTGCGGTTAGATAATGAACTGCCATATAAGTGACGTTTCTCTTAAGACGGCGTCAGTCGTTGAGCAGCAGCATTGACAATTGACAGACTAGCGATGCCGCGTTATTATAGGAGGAGAAGGCGATCGCGCCTTACAGTATATAAAGCTATTGATAGTATTGCTATTAGTACTAAGAATGGAGTGGGTACATCAGTATACAGGGTGATTCAAAAAGAATACCACAACTTTAAAAATGTGTATTTAATGAAAGAAACATAATATAACCTTCTGTTATACATCATTACAAAGAGTATTTAAAAAGGTTTTTTTTCACTCAAAAACAAGTTCAGAGATGTTCAATATGGCCCCCTCCAGACACACGAGCAATATCAACCCGATACTCCAACTCGTTCCACACTCTCTGTAGCATATCAGGCGTAACAGTTTGGATAACTGCTGTTATTTCTCGTTTCAAATCATCAATGGTGGCTGGGAGAGGTGGCCGAAACACCATATCCTTAACATACCCCCATAAGAAAAAATCGCAGGAGGTAAGATCAGGGCTTCTTGGAGGCCAGTGATGAAGTGCTCTGTCACGGGCTGCCTGGCGGCCGATCCATCGCCTCGGGTAGTTGACGTTCAGGTTTCATAACTAACCTTTTTTGTAGGACTCTCCATACAGTTGATTGTGGAATTTGCAGCTCTCTGCTAGCTCTGCGAGTCGATTTTCCTGGGCTGCGAACAAATGCTTGCTGGATGCGTGCTACATTTTCATCACTCGTTCTCGGCCGTCCAGAACTTTTCCCTTTGCACAAACACCCATTCTCTGTAAACTGTTTATACCAACGTTTAATACACCACCAATCAGGAGGTTTAACACCATACTTCGTTCGAAATGCACGCTGAACAACTGTCGTCGATTCACTTCTGCCGTACTCAATAACACAAAAAGCTTTCTGTTGAGCGGTCGCCATCTTAGCATCAACTGACGCTGACGCCTAGTCAACAGCGCCTCAAGCGAACAAATGTACAACTAAATGAAACTTTATAGCTCCCTTAATTCGCCGACAGATAGTACTTAGCTCTGCCTTTTGTCGTTGCAGAGTTTTAAATTCCTAAAGTTGTGGTATTCTTTTTGAATCACCCTGTATAATGTATTGAAAAGCATTGCTGAGCGACCAAACGAAGTTACGTGTAGGAGATTAACCACGTGCTAATTTGTTTAAAAAAGTGTTTCACAAAAGGAACTGTATCGACGCTACGCGTTTTCTAGGAGCGTCAGGGAATGGAGTAACTGGAGAGGACTGCATATGCAGTGACAGCAGAAAAGCAATACTCCGGTTGCCATAGTGTTTGCACTGAACCTTGAATACAAGTAAGATTTCATGACAGACAGGGAGTATAGGACTCAGTATGTGTATGGTTTACCTGCAAATATAGGGCATGAAGTGTATTCCAATATTTAGCTCTTATTACTGGTAGACTGGTATTATTTGAGTGAGAGAAACTAGGAGAACTGAAAGATATTTAACAGTCAGTGTGTGAGTATTCTATGTCCTCTTACGTCAATAAATTTGTCATTATTTGTGACATTCGGTCGTAAACGTATCGATCTGCTTCGGGGCAGATCTTATATTACGTTAATGCAACTACTGCTGGTTTAGTTGGGTCCCGTATTCCAGAGTAATCGCTGACGGCTGACGATGCTTTCATCAGTTCTGATTGTTCTTGTTGGCACGAAAACTTACAAGGGAAATCAGACATACGTCGCTCTTACACACAGAAGAAACTAGGCAGGATGAAAGAAGGGCGAAAATAAAGAGGCACCTGTTTTGGCTTAGATGCCAACGATCAGCAATTTCCGGAAAATAACGGTCGAAGTTTCGAAGCCACTTCATCAGTCCGCTCGCACAGCGTTAAGTGAGTCGTTATTCCAGTGGCTAGAAGCACAGTTTCGAATTTTTGCGCCCCATGTACAAATCCAGTGTGTTCTTTTTCTCTCGTTTGTTGTCTCGGGAGTAAGTTACATCAATATTTTTTGACGTCATGAAATACAGTGGAATCACTGACGAAAGAAATGAGTATTTAATGTCGTTTTAAAAATAGATTTTATCATTACAATTCTTATACAGTCTTGTACAGGGTGGGGCAAATAATAAGGGCCTGGGGAACAGAGCTCCGAGGCACAGAGAAACACAGTAGGGGAAAAGAAATATAACACTAACCTGACTATAGAAGACGTTGAAAGTGACCAACATTCATTTCTTGGCTCTTTCACGCCCTCTTTAGCAAGTTGCTGAAGGTGGAGCTTGAATTACTGCAGTCTCATCCGAAATGTTCTGCTACTGTTCTTGAAGGCTATGGCGGTAGTTGTGATACACCTTAGACTTGAGGGCTCCCCACACAAAGTAATCGCCCACTGACACATCAGGTGACCTGGGTGGCCAACTGGGGCTTCAGCCAGCCTGATCTCTGCCAACAGCTCTGTCAGGCACGAAGAGTGTGTGAATGTGCTCCAGGGTTCGGCCGGCTGTATGGTCAGTTGCTCCATCTTGTTGGAAATAACTGTAGGTCTCTTCCTTCTCCGGTAACCCTACACTGTATAATGTAGCATTTTTGCTACGTGTAAGTTATTTGCTTGTAAATCTGTAGAATTCCAACAGATGGCAGCAGTGCTTGTGTCAGAGTGTCTCCTTGACTTCTGTCAGCTTATGTGTAACATTGTTGTTTCTTAACTCTCTCAAATCTCTGTTGTGTTGTTTGTTGTATCTTTGACAAACGTGTTCTGTGATGTGTAATGGCGGATGTCTACTGATATTGAATTAGTGTCTGCATTTATGAAGCTAATACGGACTTTTGAAGCCTTCAAAAATAATTTTTCTACAGAAAAGGTATGGAATTATAGATATCAATGTTGAATCTGTGTTTTCTTTTGGTTCTAATGGGGAAAATATAAGTGTAGGGTTTTTGCTACAACATGTACAACATGCAACAAAGGTATATTTTACTATGTACAGTAACTGCCACATTCATTTATTTGTAGTTGTTTCTTACATAGAAAATCGCTATTTGAATCTAAATAAAAGTTTTGTTGCTAATCGAAGTAGTAATGGAAGTAAATTATTTTTGTTTTAGAGGCATGGACATACAATTCATTGACGACAAAGGTCGGAAAAGAAAGTTATAGGAGGACGATATTCTTGCCATCCTTGAGATGCCTTCTGGATGTGAAGCTGATTTCTCTTCTGATGACTCTGTTGCTGAGCCAACTGTAAACACAGACACAATAGTTGACAATATTGAGGAGTATCGTCCAACAGACTCTGAATCTGACAACTGCAATAATGAAACTTCACATGTCTCGTCAGTTCCAGTACCAGATTCCTTGCCTCATATGCCTAATATGAGTGATAAATCTGAGTCATCAAGGAAAAAGCTGAGAAGAGATCATGTAACATGGAAGCTGCGTAGTTTTGATTTTCCAGTTGATAAAAAAATATTCAAGGGGAACCTCCATCTACCAGATGAAGTTTGTGCTTCGGAAACATCATTTCAGTTCTTCAAATACGTGTTTGCAGATGGGTTACTGAATCACATTTCAGAATAAACAATATTATACAGTGTCCGAAAAGATCCAACAAAGCCTTATAATACGAACTCTGAAGATCTCGCCAAATTCATAGGAATCTGTATCTTATCATCAGTCATGTCTGCAAGAAACATTAGGCTGTATTGGAACCAAGCTGTGGGGTTATCTGTGATATGTGAAACAATTTCAGTGAATAAATTTGAGAAATTGAGGCAGTTTTTGCATTTCAATGACAACACCAAGGAAAGTCCCCATGATCAGCCAAACTGTGATAAGCTGCATAAAATTCGTCCAGTCATAGAGTCACTAAAGAAACAGTTTTCTACAATACCACTTGAAGAGAATCATGCAGTAGATGAGCAGATGTGTATGACAAAATCGAGGCACCATGTAAAGCAATACATGCCTGATAAGCAACGCAAATGGAGCTCCAAAATTTTCATGTTGTGTGGTATATCTGGATTCACTTACGATTTTGAAATTTACACTGGACAGGAAAATCTTCCAGCACACCACTTGCAAGATAAACTGGACTTAGGTGACAGGAGCAATGTGGTTGTCAGATTAGCACGATCTATTCCATAGCATGTGGGTCATAAGTTGTACTTTGACAACTACTACACATCCTTACCTCTAATGACATACTTGGTTTCTCAAGGAATTTTGTCTCTGGGAACTGTTAGGAGAAACAGAATTCCAGACTGTCAACTTCCAACGGATGATGATTTGCGAAAGGAGTCAAGGGGATTATCTGTGGAGTATGTGACAAACATAAGTGGAACAAATGTATTCTCTGTAGTATGGAAAGCTAATAAATGTGTAACATTACTGTCAACATATGCAGGGGAACTACCGAGGTGTGCAGCCTAAAGGTACAATCGCAAGAAGAAACAGAGGGAAATGATAAGTGTTCCTTATGTGATACAGGAATATAACAAACATATGGGGTGTGTGGACCTTCATGATAGTCTGCTTGGATGCTACAAAATTGTAATGAGGAGCAAAAAATGGTATTTTAGACTATTTTGTTATCTAATAGATGTTGCAACCATCAATGACTGGATTCTCTACAATCGTGTTGCAAAGCAAAAGACAGGTTTAAAAACACTGAATTTGGCATGGACGTTGGGAGAAGTCTCTGCAAAGTAGGAGGAACACAAGGAAAGCGAGGTAGACCAACATCCAGTCCTCAGAAAGAAGTGAAAAGGTCTCCTGTTGCAGTTCAGCCAATAATTAATGTACGGAGAGATGGTGATGGTCATTGGCCAAAACTGATGGAAAAGCGTCAACGTTGTAACCGTGCCAGCTGCAAGGCATTTACGGTAGTCCACTGTGAAAAGTGTGGAGGAGCACTGTGTGTGAAGAAGAACATTGATTGCTTCAAAATTTATCACATTGAATAAGGAACATTATTTACAGTGTTTGTTTCTAAATATCTCATGGTGACTGACAGTTTTGCAAAAATATAACTATTTTCCTATATTGTGCTGAATTACATCTTAGAATCTATAAAAATAGTGATTGTACAGTTTGTTAAATGGTGCTAATCTTACCGATTTCATGTCACACTGCATGATGTAGCCTTTTTGCACAATATCAAATATTCGTCTCACTGCATGATGTATCGTTTCCGCACATTTTTGTGTACCCATAATGCAGTAATAAATTAAAATTTAATGAATCTTAAAAGTTAAAATTAATCTTTTTTGCTCAGAATTACTGAAATAATTTTTTACCTCTATTTACTAACTAAAAATAAATTCATGCAATGTAGGGTTGCTGTCGCAAATGGTTTCATAATGCCCGGGCCACTTCTGTTTGCCCCACCATGTATAATTAATGGCAGTTCAAAATTAAAAGGATATAAATTCTAGTATTTACTTTTTCGCTTTGGGTTTTACTTTCGAGCTCCAAGGGGACCAGAGCGTTCCCCAATACCCATCAAAAAACATTCAGACTATAAAAATCCGAAGCACCACGAGCAACATGCCAGAATCACATTTTTTAGTGTGAAGATAATTAGGAAAAGATTCTCATTAACGCAAGTAAAACCCTCGCGATCTGGCGATAATTTCACGGCAAACTATGCATATCGAAACATTTTCCTCAATGCTGAAGCCTGAAACTGATTACGGATCAAGCCATGTATTTTAATTGTATCAGGTCCCCTTGTGATCTCCCTTTCCTGTGCGATGAAAACAGGGCACTTCTGTAATAGACAATTTCATTCTTCACCTGTCAGTAAAAGTATACGTTGCAGGTTTATCATGAAGGCATACACTTTGGCAGAATTACTTTTCATGAAAACGTTGGCATTCAGATTTCATCATAGTGATCGTTTGGCCCACCCCATCAGTCAGCAACGTAGCGAAGCGGCTCCATTTTTACATAAGGACGCAAAACTTTGTCCAGAAGACCGAAGATAAGTTTCTTTTGTGAGATCTCCAGATTTTGTGGCCGTTGTTTGTAAGGTGTCAGGCAACTCCAACACCTTCCATGAAAATCCTGACATGATAAGCAAATCCAGTAGTATGTCACATAGCTCCGAATAAATCGTGACATTAAATTAACCAAAGTAATACGAGTAACGAGTGAGCAAATGGAATACCACAGACTAACACAAGAATGCCTAAATGCATGTCATACCTTCCCACCATGAGGCAGACGCAGTTCCGAGGGGAGAAACGAGAACAGAAGCCGAGAGCAGAACCGTGTTAAGCTGGAAGGCCCTACGATAAGGGACGGACCCCCACGTCGCCAGCTAACCTCTAGGACCACACACCACCCGCAAGTTTTAGCGTGAGACTTTTTCGCGTCTCTGTTACGTCAGGACCACCCCCCAGCCCATGTTAAAAGATAGAGCCCTCCAGAAGAACAGTATAGATCTTACGATAACCCTAAAAGGACCACACCAGTTGCAAGTTTTAGCGTCAGACTTTTTCGCGTCTCTGTTACGTTTCAAACTTTAAAAACATTGCCCCACCACGAAAAGTATAACGTTTCTCATTGGATAGACAGAATTTTTGTAGGCGGAGCTTAAGGTTAACATTGAGACCCTGATTGGTCAGATGAAAACACAGCCAGATAGTTTTTTTTTTTAAACCAACTTCGGTAAATTGTAGTAAGGAGATGTTAGAGAGAGATGCTTCCGAGATGGCGAGGTGAGCGGAGCTGTGCTGTCCGCCGCCCCCTGACGAACACCGACAAGGTAATGAACGCACGCGATGCCGCATAACAGCGCATAAAGCTTCACTCAGAACTGCAGTAGTCTCATATGTTACACCCCCTTTTTGCGTAATACTAGTGTCGATCGTCAATTGAAGCTCATGGTGTTCACATTTGCCACTTGAAGTAAAAATTTGAAACGCGATGATTTTTCTGTTATATAGTTATTGAGAAGCCACATCAGCCACTGTAATTTACGACAAGTTAGGTAAGTAATTAAAGATAATTGAGGGTCACTGTAGACCATTTTGATAGTTTTCTCTTTTGTGAAACTTAATTTAAACCTAGATTATAGATGTGATATGGCATAGGTCATCCTTCGATCCATTGCAGAACTTGGAAACCCACTCAGGGAATATTCGTTCACATTTTTGTTGAAAGCAGTTGGTTTTTATCATCCTGTATTAAAACATTTTCGTTTATCAATAGTGCAATTTATAAACAATGTTTTGTGAGTAGAATAAAATTTCCAGTGGTAAACTTAACTGCTTTTTCGACGTTATTTTACCAGCTAACTAAAAACAGGAAAGCCTTGAACCTCTTCCACTAAATTTAGTTAGTATTAAGATTCTTTTACAGGGAGTGCAGTGGAGCTGACGCTGAAATCATTAAGTATTTGGTTATATCATCTCTAGTCTCACTGAACTCTCCTGAGTTCTACATGTCATGTGTGGTCTGGAGTCTCCTTACCAGCAACAGGTCCCAGGTTCAAACTAGTCAATTCCCTAAAAAACACGCTCAGAGCGTCGTTGCACGAAAGTGGTACGGAGACATGATATAGAACAAACAGACACCATGCAGAATGTAAGAAAATGGCGACCCTGCCAGGATGGTAAAATACCATGATTGAAGGTCGACCACATGCCTAACTAGGTCAGAAAAATATCCTGTTGGAAAATTTTCGTAATAAAAAAAATTTTTTTGAACGTTATAAATAGTCGAAAACAGTAGCTGCAGCGATAGATAGTAAGAAAGTATTCAATAAAAGTGAGACATTCTGGCAGAGACAATAGCATAATTAAGTTATGAATTTTAATGTTGTTAGAATTAAGTTTTCTCCACAATGCAAGCGCACAGGTGGCGGATACATCGTTGACAAGTTGGTTCTGACCCAACAAGTAAGTGAATGGATTGTTAAGTCGTGTGTGCAAAAAGTTTATGAAACGCGTGAGATCGTATGAGCGCATCTTGACTCGAAGTAGGGCGCGTGAATTGCTTTTAAAACAGAAAATAAGTGATTCGGTAAGATTAGCAATGGCAGATCGAGACCTTGGCCGAATTGAGGTAGAGACCCAGCATGAAAATGGACAGAGAATAGAGGACAGTACAACAGACGATGCAGTATCGCGAAAAATAGGACATATAACGCACTATAACGAGGATAATGTACGTCAAGGCATAGAAAACGTAAGTCAGCATACGACAGAGGAGCAGGAAAGTAGAGAGACAGTCGATGAGGATTCTAACTTGCGTCTTGAATACGTAGAACCCATAGTACAAGTAATCAGAGCTCCCTCACCACAGAGTACAAGGAATTCGAGCAGAAACGTGTCACAGCACAGTTCAATGCAATCGGTTGCGAACCAACACTTGGGCGAAAACACTGAGCGTAGGACGTCGGAAGAAAACGCAATAGGACCCACCAATCTGGCAGAATTATTACAACAAATTACGGAAACCATGACAAGGCAAAATAAAGACATAGCGAACAAATTCAAATTCAGAATGCAGAAACCACGAGACAAATGCGTGAGATTAAAGAACAAAACAAAAAAATTCAGTTGCACCTAAGTCGTATTGAAGACGAGGCAAAGGAATCTCGAGAAGTGATAGGAAACTTAATAACAGGTTACAATCAATTGAGAACAGACATTGACAAGGTACAAGTGGACGTACAAACATTGCGTAATGACACTCAGGACGAGATCAAAACATTACGTAACAAAAAAAAAATGATTCAAATGGCTCTGAGCACTATGGGACTCGACTGCTGTGGTCATAAGTCCCCTAGAACTTAGAACTACTTAAACCTAACTAACCTAAGGACATCACACACATCCATGCCCGAGGCAGGATTCGAACCTGCGACCGTAGCAGTCGCACGGTTCCGGACTGCGCGCCTAGAACCACGAGACCACCGCGGCCGGCCATTACGTAACAACACCCAGGGAGAAGTCAAGAAACTAGAGAAAAAGATAAACATAATTACTAGGCAAGCAGCAGGTACAGCGCATGAAATTGTTGAAAACAGTGTATTACACAAACGTATCACAAAAGCAGCGCTGAAAAGATATGATAACCGCATAGTCAAAATAGAAGCGCAAACGAAGCGACAATTTCAGAAATTGCGAACAGAGTTGTTGCAAACCATTGAAGAGCGTAGTGAACAGGATCGAACAAGCACAGAGTCTGCAACCACATCCGTATCTGTAACAGCACCGGAAAAACAAGCAATTAACGAAGATATTACGCATTTGCGATTCCAATCACAGGCGGAAAGTAACATACGTGAAATCAGACAGCCTGCACAGCAACAAACACGTTTCGAAATTCTTGATGAACAAACGTCATCACAAACACATGCGGAACCACAAATGTATGTTTCAAGACAGTTTGGATCATGCAATGAGGCAGCAAGGTTAGCCAGACAATATACCGAACCAATACTTGACAATGGAAAGCCAGGTCGCGAAGAGTACAGTGCAATGCATTCAGCTACACGTTCACAACCGATGGAAGAAAATTATTGCGTACCACTCCAACGATACTACGCAAGGGTACGCGAAAGTTACAGTGGACAATATCCAATGGATCTACCACAACCGGAAAGAACGACGGGAGAAATGATCAGAAACAAAAGTGGCGAAGAATCGCGAATTGCATATGGAACTATGACGAAGTACGACAACGATCATTTCCTCACAGTCAGAAAATTTCAACACTTTCGAGAAGGAAACTCATTACATCCACGAACTTTTTTTGATCAATTCCGAGTAGGATTACCAGAACACTGGACGCTAGCACACAAATTAGACTTTATATGTGCACACATGTCAGGAACAGTCGCAGAAACCATGCAGAATGTTGCAGCGACATGCCGATCGTACGAAGATTTCAGAGAGAAGTTTCTCTCACGATATTGGTCCAGCGAAGCACAGAACAGAGTGAAGTACGCATTATTACAGAACCCATATTTTGAAAATTCAGGAGAGAAGAGTCCCGTGAAATTTTTCGATTTAATGGTTCAAATGGCTCTGAGCACTATGGGACTCAACTGCTGTGGTTATCAGTCCCCTAGAACTTAGAACTACTTAAACCTAACTAACCTAAGGACATCACACACATCCATGCCCGAGGCAGGATTCGAACCTGCGACCGTAGCAGTCCCACGGTTCCGGACTGCGCGCCTAGAACCGCGAGACCACCGCGGCCGGCTTCGATTTAATGGCAAAGAAAAATCAATGCTTAGATGTACCATACAGTGACGGAGAGTTGATTAAATTATGCGCGATGAAGCTACCATTGAAATACCAGCAATCATTAGTAGATCGCAGAGGCAATGACGTCGAAGCATTTAAAGGTATTCTAAGGGAACTAGAGTTCATATTTTCGGAAGATGACGCAAGAAAAAGACGAAGCGCACGTGAAAACGAAAGCAAAATGCAATGGAATCCACAAGACACAGTACGAAGAAACAATAACCATGTGATAACTTCGCACGAAGAAACGACAATAGGTTTCAACAAAGAACCGGGTATGGATTTAGAAGAGAATATGGCTCAAATGGCTCTGAGCACTATGGGACTCAACTGCTGAGGTCATTAGTCCCCTAGAACTTAGAACTACTTAAACCTAACTAACCTAAGGACATCACAAACATCCATGCCCGAGGCAGGATTCGAACCTGCGACCGTAGCGGTCTCGCGGTTCCAGACTGCAGCGCCTTTAACCGCACGGCCACTTCGGCCGGCGAAGAGAATATGGCAATAACTATAATTCACCCAGGAACGGCAACAACTATTACAGAGGGAATAACGACAACCGGAACGGGTACTGGAGAACCAATAGACCGACAAATTATCAACAAAGAAACCACTATCAACAAGCTGAACAAGAAAAGAGAATACAGATAGAAGAGGTGGAGGTAAGACCACCAAACCCCGATAAACGTTCGAATTGACAGCTAAGCGCCCATGCCAAAGAGAATGACGCACCGACCCAGGACAATTGCAGCACCTTGAACAGAGAAGTAAAAATCTTATCACGAGAAGAGAAGAAGGAAGAAACAAATCCGCAGGGACCAGATAAAAACGAAGACAAGAAAATAACAATATCGTGTTGGGACGAAATTAATTGCGAGAATACTGACGGGGAAGATGAATTACCAGAGGCATGCACAACGAATGTAGGACAAAAGGACGAAGTAATAAGTATTGCAGAGCTATTTGAGATGGAAACCAGGGAAAGCGAATTCAATGAGGATAATGCGCAGTCGACAGAAGTTGAAAATAAGTTACGGGTGGGCACACAACCCAACGTATATAATGAAGGAAGTTATGAAGCGATAATTAGAGCATTTAGATGGGATTATGTGGAAGTAGCGACGAAGAAGGAGAAGATAGATGAGGATGAGGAAAAAGTAGAGGATGTTGAAGAAAATGTAAATGAAGGAAGAAATAGAGAAGAGGAAATAAAAGAGATAGAAGTAGCAGTCGAAGCTTATCCTACAGAAAGTTCGAATTCACAAGGGAAGTTACCAAAAAGACTCATGTATGATTCAGTGGAGGATTCGTTGATGCAAGAAGAAGAAGAACAGAACCAACCCTTTCAAATTCAACCAATTGTGAAGGCCATGGTGAAGCATATCCCAGTCAATATTGTAATTGATAGCGGAAGTGAACTGACTGCGATCTCAGAAAATTTATTCATGCAGTGTAATGCCAATGAGGAATTGCCAGTTCTGAAAACACATAAGATTAAAGTAAGAGGTCCTATTAGAAACAATGCTGCGGAAGTTACGAGACAATCAAGGTTAGCTCTTTCATGTCAAGGTCAAAAGATTGAAGCCAACTTCGTGATTATACCTAAACTAACTGTAGATTTGATTATAGGTGCAGATTTTTTAAATGAGAGATGAGCGATAATAGATATGGGGAAAGGTAGCGTAACATTTGGGAATGTCCCACTTCTCTTTGAGCAAAAGCTAAAATTAGAAGAAATACCAGTTATAAACAAACAATTATGAATGACGTGAGATAAAGAGGATGAAGAATTAGAACGGTATGCACAAAAGGGGGAATCACCTCAACTCATGTTAGAAGTCCATAAAGAAATCGACGAAAAATTGCAAGAAGTTCAAGGTGTTTCGGAACACAGTAAAAGAGAATTACAGGGTATTTTACGAGGTAAAGCAGAGGTATTTTTACCTAAGACTGGCAGTATTAAACACTTTCAGTAAAAGTTTGAAGATTAATTTTACTACTGGTAAATAATCAGCACAATATTTCAAGATTATGTGCAGATAAGATCGTAAGGAGAAAGAAGAATGATGAGAGAGGAAGGTGGGAAAAAGAAAGTAGTTTCAATAAAAGCAAAAACAAAAATAACACCAATAGTACCATAGATTAAGGTGAAGGGATAAAGCGTAGATATTCTAACAGCATGAAATACTAAAATGCTATACACCACAACACTACACAAAAATAAAAAACGAATTTGAGGTTTCTTGTAGATGTTAAGACTCAAAATATCTTAAAATTGTAACATGGAAAGGGCGCCGAAAACAATGTAGGTACTAGACATATGTTAGATGATTATAAGTAAAACTTTTTGTAAGAACCATTGTAAAAACTCCAGCAAGGACAAGATACAACAACCCACTAGTTGCAACACGAGAAGTATAAAGAAAGAAAAGGACGTAATTAGCAAGACACGATTCCTACAAGGCAGAAGCGTTGAGAGAAAGGAAAGGACAGCAAGACCAACAGAAGGGCCTTGTATCGAAAGTGGGCAATAAATCTGCCCGCTAGGCAGAACCCTGCTGGGACAGAACACGGAGCCGCACAGTGGCGGAGCCCTGCAGAGTCGCAACAGGATGCCGAACGCCGTAAGGGTCTCCGAGCGCCCCGACTCGGCTGAGTGAGCAAAAAACGGTCTGATGAGAAGACGGCTTGGGCAAGCCACCACTGGAAAAAAAAATATGTGTAAAAGTCACACTACTGCTATTAAACAGCACGCTGATGCACGAAACTGAAGAAAATGTCCACAAAGTAGAAATGACATGTCCAAACCATTTATCAAACTGTTACTAGAAGGAGAACTTCAAAGCAACTACTTATCAATAAATATTTCCATATCCTGCCCAGAGAAGAACTAAGAAGCAAGTAAGAAGCAGAGAAAAAGCAGGAAGAACAGAAATTGAAGATTTGCAAGATTGAGACCAAGAAAGAAGATGGGTGAAGAATAGATGACATACCTTCCCAAATCCCTATCCTATTGTAAACAAGTCGTCTGCAAAGTATTACAACGAAAATTCACTTTCAGTGACACATAACAATGACTTTCACGCATACAAAGCCAGTAAACCACGAGATTCTGCACTCAGAGCTCCATTCCATTATGGGACCTCCACAACAGCAACACACACTTGCAAAGCCAACAAGGAACGACGAACGAAGCTGTACATCAAATACTTGCCCACATCCATCTCGCTGAAGTCCATCACCTTCGTGCAAAAACATTCGCCAATCTCATGCTTAAACATTCATAGGATTGTGGGAATGTGTGAAATCAAACTATGTGATGTGGGAATTGTGCAAAAGAAACGTGTGAAAAACTAAATAAGTTAAACACACCAGACAGCTAATAAACTACAAAATAACAGTCATTGACTATGGACTTAAGTAAAAAATAAATAGACTTGTAAGTAGGCTGTTTATGTTTTCTTATTGGCAACGTTACGTAGCGCTCTGTATGAAAATCACTGGCTGTGCTGTGTGCAGTCTGTGGCTAGTTTGCATTGTTGTCTGCCATTGTAGTGTTGGGCAGCGGCAGCTGGATGTTAACAGCGCGTAGCGTTGCGCAGTTGGAGGTGAGCCGCCAGCAGTGGTGGATGTGGGGAGAGAGATGGCGGAGTTGAGAAAATTTTTAAAACTGTATGTCATGAACTGCTATGCATATTATGAGTTTTCAACATTATTAAGGTAAATACATTGTTTGTTCTCTATTAAAATCTTTCATTTGCTAACTATCCCTATCAGTAGTTAGTGCCTTCCGTAGTTTGAATCTTTTATTTAGCTGGCAGTAGTGGCGCTCGCTGTATTGCAGTAGTTCGAGTAATGAAGATTTTTGTGAGGTAAGTGATTTGTGAAAGGTATAGTTTAATGTTACTCAGGGCCATTCTTTTGCAGGGATCTTTGATAGTCAGATTGCGTTGCGCTAAAAATATTGTGTGTCAGTTTAAGCACAGTCATGTATAATTGTTATAAGGGGACGTTTCATATGTCGACACTCAGCCGAGGATATCTCACTGGAATCTTCTGATTTTTTCTTGTAGTTTGTGTAATTAGTGTAGCTTTTGTTTATTACTAGCGCGTAATTATAGAGAGAATTTCCTTTGTAGTTGTAGTTTTTCATTGTTGTACAGTAAAACAGTTGTGGCATGCATGTAGATTTGCAGCAAGTATTTCGCAGCTGCGCTTGCAATTAACTAGATATTATTTTCAGTGCTATGTTAATGTGTTCTCTTATTTTTGCTTTTCAAATTGTGCTTTTCTGTGTTATCGTGTGAAATATTGTGACAATAATGGCGTGTGAAAAACGTAACACTAGGCTCCAAAGTAAACTGAGATATAATAGTGACGACGAGCGTAGCTTATCAGCACCACTGTGTAATGAAGTAACAGACATTCAAAGTAGTAATTTGGTAACTGTGCATAGGGAAATGGAGCGGGCTGCAAACAATGGTGTAGACAGTGAAACAAATAGTGAACAGGGAAGCATTATCGATCGATCGGTCGGCAACAGCTCGCCTCAGGAATTGGGAATGACAGGACACAATCTTGCAAATACTGCAGATTCAGGTTTTGGGTCCTCACCGTTTTCTCAAATAAGTCAAGACACATTTTCTGCTTGTCAAAATGTCAATGTTGCCGGCGCAAATTCACTGCCGAAAAGCACTGAGGAACATGTTTCAGACACCAGTGCATTGTTATTACAGTTAATGCAACAAATGGGACAAAAGCTACAAAAGTTAGACTCAGTGGAACATACGCTTGAACAAACACGTGAAGATTTAACTACTGAGTTACATAACATTGAATCGAAATGTCAAAAAGTCTGTAATGACGTAAAAACACAAATTTGTGAGCATTTTCAACCTATTTTTTCGCGGCATGAAAATGCATTACAGAATCACGAAGCAACCATAAAAGAACTGCAAATTATTGTTCATGAAAATCATGAGACCTTGCAAGCTAAATTTGACTCAGTTGCATCTACCGATTCGGTTACGCAACTTGCAAAAACTCAGGAAAACTTAAAGGACACAGTAGATACTCTGAAACTTGGTTCAGAAAAACACACTGAGGAAATACGTACACTATCGGAGAAAGTAGCCGAACTTTCGGATCAGTTCACTAATTTATCTACAAAGGTAGATGATGATCTGAATGACACAAGACCGGTAGTTTTTAATGACACAAGAGTGCGAACAAATTAGGAAATTCAAACAAAATCAGAATCAAATAAATACGCAACACCAAAGAGAAATCCGGGAAGTACAAGATCAGCTGACACAGGTAATACAAGAATTACGTATTTCAGAGGACACTCGCGCCCCAATACGGGAAGAGGGACATAGAAATACGGAAAAGCCACAAAATAATAACACAGGGCATTTCGGAAACTATGAAAGAAATTGGCAAGGTGCACCGAATTTTGAAATGGAACCGCCGAAACGACGTAACAATGACCGATATGCAACTCGCCGACATGATGACTTTGACTATAAGCTGTTCATTACTACACATAAATTCAAAACATTTAAGAATTCTGGCAACGACATTCATCCACAAGCATGGCTCCATCAATTCTCTCATTGTTTTCCTCCCAACTGGTCGTCAGAACACAGATTAGAATTTATGTGTGGCTACTTAGAGAATGAACCAGCTGTAAGAATGCGATCGGTCATTCACGATTGTCACAGTGACGGAGAATTTTATCATGCCTTCCTCTCAGCATATTGGTCTCAAGCTACACATGTTGCACAAGAATTAGTACCTGTCAAACCCATACAACCCCTCAGAACTCATCCGCATTTGCTTAATTAAATTACCTGAACATTTACGACTTATTATTTTGGCAGGACGTTGCAAAGACGACATTGAAGCTTTTCAGGGACTCTTACAAGAATTAGAAATTGACACTGACAATCGCGGAACGCGAAAACAGGAACAGAACAATTACAGGTCACATCCGTCGCAATTCCGCGATGAAAGAAATAATAACTGGACACGACAAGGCTATTCTCACAACACAATTCGTGACCAAAACAGACACCACCCGTATGACAACCGTTGGCAGAGTAAAAATAATTACAGAGAAAGATTGCATTTCCATAGTAATGACTATCACAGAGACAGCCAGAGAAACAGACGATATAGGAACCAAAATAAATATTATCAGGGGTGACAGAATAACTTTAGACGCAACAGTCCAGCGCGCAGTTACGATTCAGGGAGAAATTCTCCACCACGTGACCGGCAAGTAGGAAACTATGGAATCTACCGACATGACGACAGACGATGTGATCGTAACGACAGAGCTGAATTGCATCAGAACTGGCGAGCTTCAAACAGGACAGGACCTTCTCGGCAAGGTGCATTTGTAGAAGTTCGGTCTCCTAATCCCAATAACGGCGCGCGCCAACAAAGAGACAGACAATGACTCGCACCGCAGGCAGCCACCTGCGCCGGCTGGCTCAGAGAAAAATGTCACAGACGCTAACTTTGAGAAAAGATTTAGCATTCCTTACCGACGTATAAAACATGACAATTGCTTTTCAGTTGAAAGTCTGCGTACTATGAAGAGTAAAGGATTGCACCACACTTCACATGTAAAACCGCTTATTGAAAGATAATCTGCTTTTTAACTTTGTCTTTGCCATAAAAATTTTCACTTCACATTTCCTGAGTCTAGAACCTGGGGAACATTTTTAAACAGAAATTACGAATGCATTGTTATTGTGAACAGACGACACAGTGTTATTGTGTGTGTACATTCTTGCTTGTTAGTTGCTCGATTACGTAACGACTATAAGGCTTACATACTTAGAACATATACTGCTAATGAGATTTTCATGCAACATTTTGGTTTACTTGAAAAGACATTCTTTATTTGAAGTACTTTCTGTGGGATTAAAGATGACTTAGCACTTGGTTTCTTTGACAGCTACACAATTATATCACGACGCTACTAATGTGTGACACAATTTACATTGTTGCTTTTGTGCTGTATCTGCTTTATATCTGCACAGTTTTTCTGAATTCTTCTGGAAAGTAAAAAATGTTTTAGTAGTAACTTTTGTGGTATAGCTACAATGAGACTGCCTTTTCCGTAGCACAACAATACGTTACAGCACAGTACTTTCTTCATCATGGCAATAAGCGTAATAACTAAGATATCTATACGCAAAGCATTTCACTTTTGTTTATCATGAGGTAAGTACATTGATTTCTGCAGAACTTAGCTTTCGGAGGACAACAACTACGACACTTCCACAGAATTATCTTACAGCAAGACGCACATTTAGCGCTACAGGACACGTATTTGAGTGATTAATTTTGTACTTAAAACATTTATTTTTAAAGATATTTGAAGTACAATGATATGAAGTTTTTCCGTGATACATTTCATTCCACTGCAATAATCTGTAACACCTGAGGGTATAATTACATTAATCCTCAGGGGGGTACACGCTCAGTTTGTGTACCATGTGTTAGGCAAGCACAAGGAGCCCTAGCTAATATGGTATTTGCTTATACAACTTTACACATCGGTACCATATTTCTCTAACACACAAATTACACAGCTATCTGATCATTTAACTGAGAGAGACAAATATCAATTTTACTACATCAGTGACACATGTTTACGCAATTACACAGTTGGGTAACTTCACATTTATGAAATTGTATTTTGTATGTACTTTGTGAACTCTTCATATTTTTTCAGAATCATTGTGATACTATGAGAGGTTTGAATGATGTATTTGGTAAGGGAGCATGATTTTAAAGTACGTTTGAGGTAGATGACACTATTGAAATGAGCAGAGAATTTTTTTTAGGTTTTGACATTATTGCAGAAAGCTACGACGTTTTTGAGATTTGACTGAGGTGTTATGATGTTATTTTTACGACGATGATGGGTATTATGCTGTTGAGGTATGTTTATGATCAATAAGATGATGCTAACGTATATGAGGAATTTGATTATGCTACGTATTTATTATGATGATATATTGAAGAAGTGTCGACGAATACGTATATGAATAATGAGTAGTGGTTAGGGACTCTGATTTGTGGAAAAGGATGTTGGAAACCAAGAATCGTACTTTAAGAGTTATGAAATGTGTGTAAATGCGTGAATGTATCACAATGCCGAAGAAAATTTTTGACACTGTTATATCAATAAGATTTTGTTTCCACAGATTTGTAACGCAAATTCTTGACCTGTGAAATTTTTTATATGAGACTGCCACTGTAGCGGAAACTGCTGTCGTAAATATTTCGTTAAGAAAGGTAAGTGACCTTGACATAATGCGTTTTTGGCACCCAGCTGAGAGGTAGTCGTCTGTCAAAAGAAAGCCATTAGGAAAAAAAAAAGAGGCCATTATCCTCGCTATTGACATTCCTTTGTAGAAAGCATCGTAAATACGACACCCTCAAACTTGAAAACATGATTACACTGTCGAGTTCTTAATTTATGTTATTTACTGAAATGAAATGATGAGAAACATTTTATGTCTATTGTCTTGCTAGTTGAAAGATTGTTTACTGCATTATGAAATGCCATATGGCTAGTGAATGACGTTTCACACCTTGCTTCACCTATTTTGTTTAATATCTAGTTTCTAGCTGTGCTGCAGCATTGGTTAAAATAAAATTTATAGATGTACTAATATAAATATTTTCTGTCTACAGATCGAGTAAATAATAATTTTTTTAAAAAAAATGAGGGAGCACAAAAAGACATTTACCTTCACAGGAACTGCATTCATAATTTTCTTTTCAAGTACTTGGTAATTTATTTTGTAGAATAAGTTGTGGTGCACCACTTTAATTACATAGACATTAAGATGTGAATAGACATTTCCCTTGTCTGCATTGTTGTCTTTAGTGTAATATTTTTTCTGCTTGAACTTTGCCATGCTTAGGTATTAGTTATAGCATTTGCTGCTGCTGTTTGCCAGGCATAGTGTTACTGAATTTGACTTTGAGTTACTCTGCTAAGTCAGTTTACTACTGATTTATTTTTCTTGTTTGCTGCTCATTGCCTTATATTAGTTGTAATATTGCTGCTTGCTTTGACAATTTCCATTTTTTCATTGCTGTTTGTGTCAATTGTTTTGTGCTGCTGCATTGCCTCGTCCCTTAGTTTAGCATCTGAGCTCAGTAGATTTAAGTTAGCTTAAGAGGGGGTAGCTTATAAGAGAATGAGTTGCGATGAATTTGATGAAATCCACTGAGAGGCTATATGAGAAAAGTACAGAAAGCAGGTATAGATAGGACTTTTGGAAATAATGAAGAACGAAGGGAGATCTCCGAGCAGTGCAGAAAGTTTTGTTTGCAAAATACTGCAGTAAAACAAACCCTGTCCTTTCCTTGTGTTATCCCACTATGTGTTTGTGTACCCTTGTGTATTTATGTTCTTCCTGTCTTTATATGTTTATCTGATAAGACTTATGTTGTAGAATTTTTCTAATACTCAGCTACATGAACGATGATGAGGAATACTGTTATCCTCAAATATAATTTGCATTAGTAATATGTTATTCATTTTGTAAAGATGTTTAGACATTATTAATTCTGTTCTGTTTCAATGCTCAAATGTGAAATTAATGTTTCGAAAACTATTCTCACTATTTTATTTATTTACTTATGTCCTAATTTCTGTAACACTGATGTATATGTTTATTTCTATTGTTTTGTAAAGCCTGTATTACTACAAATGTTATCTGTATTATTATGTTTTTAATGATGTATTTTGTACCTTTGTTATTGTAATCTTATGTTATAAAATTGTAATTGACATCAGTTCATCAAATTAAGTAACTTGTAAGCATTCATTTCACTGCACACATTTCTGTTGGTCATAGTAAGGCACAATATGTGAGAAATTGGGACTGTTAGTGTTTGCACGTGTGTTAATAATTCAGCAAGGGACTGGATAACAGCATTGCTGGTTCTAAGGACAATTCCAAAAACTTTGTGCGTGCACACGTAGTGGTTTATGGACTTGCTATATTCTCTGCAAGACTCTTTGATGGTGATTGTGCACCTGCACAGTCGCAACAGATGGCTGCTGGCTGTCTCTACAAGAACTACAGTGGGTCTGCATCTTTGATGATCCAACAACTCCATTATTTCTACAAGGACTGCACTGGGTCTGCACCTCTGGGGCCCACCAATACCGTAATCTCTACCAGGACTACAGTGGGTCTCCTCTGTGATGACCTACCTACCAATACTCTTCAAAATCTCGACAGACTCTGCTGTGGGTTTGCTCTGTTGTGGCCCATTACCTGTCTGCATGTCAAGAGTCAGCACTGTCTTTCCATTGGAAGGACAACACTACTTCTTCAAGATTGCATGGAAATCCACTCCTTCTGTGTGCATTTTCTTTTACTGCTCAGACTTTGAGAAAAACACTGCAATGTTACTGTATCAGGACTGTCTTTATGGACTGTGAGAAAATTTTAGCTTTTGACCAACATTGTATCAACAAGTGTGTGCATTTGATATCTTTGCTATCGTAATTATGAAAAATTTTATCAAATCATTATTGGCCACTGCCCAAAAAAATTTGTAAAATTTTTTGTGGGGAGCATGGGGGCTATGTAAGTAGGCTGTTTATGTTTTCTTATTGGCAACGTTACGTAGCGCTCTGTATGAAAATCACTGGCTGTGCTGTGTGCAGTCTGTGGCTAGTTTGCATTGTTGTCTGCCATTGTAGTGTTGGGCAGCGGCAGCTGGATGTTAACAGCGCGTAGCGTTGCGCAGTTGGAGGTGAGCCGCCAGCAGTGGTGGATGTGGGGAGAGAGATGGCGGAGTTGTGAAATTTTTAAAACTGTATGTCATGAACTGCTATGCCTATTATGAGTTTTCAACATTATTAAGGTAAATACATTGTTTGTTCTCTATTAAAATCTTTCATTTGCTAACTATCCCTATCAGTAGTTAGTGCCTTCCGTAGTTTGAATCTTTTATTTAGCTGGCAGTAGTGGCGCTCGCTGTATTGCAGTAGTTCGAGTAATGGAGATTTTTGTGAGGTAAGTGATTTGTGAAAGGTATAGTTTAATGTTACTCAGGGCCATTCTTTTGCAGGGATCTTTGATAGTCAGATTGCGTTGCGCTAAAAATATTGTGTGTCAGTTTAAGCACAGTCATGTATAATTGTTATAAGGGGACGTTTCAGACTGTCGATAAAAATAAGTCATTAGTTCTGAAATGTACATAATATAAAGATCAAAAGTAAGGCATAATAAACACTAAAACTATATGCCACTTATTTCCTCCTCATAAAAATAAAAGAACAACTATATTTTACTTATTTTGTTGGAGGTTTTCCTTTTTTTAACATTTGTACCATTTGTTAGGATAATATCTCAGTACCTGTGTGCGTATATTTCTTTATCAAAGCAATTCTTGGAAATAATTCTTATTTGTTAGTGAAACAATGTTGAAATGAGTGTCTAGAAACAAAAACATTTTACTTGTAAATGATATTTAGAAAATGTGTTAGGAATAGATTTTACTTAATTACTACATTTATAAAAAAAATATTTCTACTAAAATCGATGTGAAAGACACTTTCGATAACTAACTTCTTAAAAAACAAACTTCACACTTAAATAAATAAAGAAAATAATTAAAAATTAATAATAGCATAAAAATGTTATTCTCTTGTCATTTTTGAGAATAATGTGGAAGAATATAAAAATATAAATTAGTAATACAAACTAGCATAGAACCAGAATAACGTGGCTGAACAGTAGGCAACAAAATTTAGATAAAGGAATAATTTTTGACTGACCTAGACAGTGATTCACTCATTGCCTAAATTCAGTGCAAAAATTAAGTTCGAAGGGTGGTGATATGTAAGGTGTCAGGCAAATCCAACACCTTCCATGAAAACCCTGACATGATAAGCAAATCCAGTAGTATGCCACATAGCTCCGAATAAATCGTGACATTAAATTAACCAAAGTAATACGAGTAACGAGTGAGCAAATGTAATACCACAGACTAACACAAGAATGCCTAAATGCATGTCAGGCCTTCTAGGGGCCTGATGACCTCATAAATTCAGTCCCATAGTGCTCAGAGCCATTTGAACCTTTTGGTAATAGAACACAGACCACGCCGTATTCGTTGTTCATCCCACATTGCAAGAAATCTATTGCCAGTGAAAACGATACAATCTGCTGTGTGTTGATAAGAGTTATCAAAGTGAATATGCAGTCAGATGTGGAGCCTTCAGTACACGGGATTTTAAGTTTGACCGGTTCTTGGTGTTACTCGAGAAGACTAGGGTACAAGTCGGCACCAGTTTCCGTATTTTCCTTTCTCTATAATCATCTTCTTCAATAACAGGGGCAGCAACATGACGCTACATTTCACACGCAGTCATGACTGGCACCATGATTAAAACTGTATATTCGTTATTGTCGTCATCATCATCAGCAGTAGGAGTAGCTGCAACAACAGCAATAACATGATTGCATTCCACATGCAGTCATCACCGGCATTATGAGCAGCTGAATTAGCATACAGCCGAAAGAATGCAGGGAGTGAGCAGTGTGTAAAGGGCGAATGATGCATCGTCATTTCTTATTAGTTCTCCCTAATGATTCAGACATTCTCCGTAAGTTCATTATTCTCCTTTATAGAGATCATATCGTCCATCACCACCAGAATACGACATTCTTTTCTGACAGACAGATTACCGCCTGTCAGAATGGGCAGGGCTAAGTCTGCTTGTAAAACAGGAGTCAGTTGCAATAAGGAAGCTGCACTTATCTGTAACTTGTGACCCCTTCTTGGAGTAAGGCCTTGACTCGCTAGACATAATGTATGAGAGTAGACCGTAACTCAGAGAAGAAAAGAAACGCACACGCAAGAAATGTTGTACGTCCTACTGTAAATAAAGCCGTTACACGTCCGACAGACACTCCGGCCTGAAGGCGTAGCTCACTGGGCACTTCGGGCTGCAATGTACGCACTCAGTTCTATTTCTGACTGCCGAGGGCCGTTGTAATATCTCCCAAACTCACACGTTGCAGTAGCCAAGACCGCGCAGCCACTTGTCGAAAGAAAGTATCTAGCTCTGATCCATCAGAGTCACTAGTTTCACCAATTCTAGGAGATGTCTCGCAAGCAGGCAAATGCTCCACTTCCTCAAGCTCGAATATTTTCATCGGCGAAGTGCGCTTACTTCTTCCCACAGTTACAGACTAATCGATTTTCCCATTTCCCTACTGCAGGCCATTTAGCACTGTCAGAACCTGTATTCCACCAACTGGTTGTACACTCCGACTATAGAAGCGCTCTAAAAGCTATATTCAAGACCCAGTGAAGCAAGAGGACAAACAGTTACACTTTTCAAACAAAAAGCTCCTACAAAGTGTTAATTGATATCAGATCAACCTGATCATTTGGATAAGAGCATAGTTTGGTACAGAAGGTAATAAACGAGGTGATGAACTCGCTATGAAAGCTTCCCGCAAAGAATCACTAATGAATACTTAACATTATTTCAGAAACATATCGTCCATCCAGAATCCTGAAGGTTGCAAGAGCAGATAAACGAGACAACCACCGCGCAATGAACTTAACACCTGAAGCATCCAAATTACAGTCAAATATAATATGCAGAAGTACGCAAAAGAAAATCGAGGACGTGTTGGATACGACCAGTTTGGCTTTGCGAAAAGTAAAGGCACTAGAGAGGCAGTTCTACGGTGTGCTTCATAGTGGAAACAATACTGCATGGAAATCAAGACACTTCATAGAATTTGTCGACCTGAAAAAAGTGCACGACAGTATAAAAGGGTGCAAAATGTTCTCAATTCTAGGAATAATATGTGTAATTCCTAAGGAAAGACACGATACGTACAAGAACCGTGATGGAACAATATGAACAGAAGTCCAAGAAGTAGGTACTGGAATGAAGTCATTGTCTGGTACTGCTCAGTCTGTAGGCCTACATAGAAGAACCATTCACGTGAATAAAAGATAGCTTCATAAAAGGTATTATAATTCGGATGAAAGGATATCAGTGATAAGATTTGCTGATGACATTGCTATTCTCAGTAAAAGCGAGGAAGAATTACAGGACAAAGCCAATGGAATGAACAGCCTGATGAGCACACAACACGCATTGAGAGTAAACCGAAAGACGAAAGTAACAAGGAGTAACAGAAATGAGGTTATATTTGTGGTGTCTGTTCTTTTGAACATGGCCAGAAGAAGAGACCCCAGATATATTATTAAGGCGAGGCTGACCAATGAACTCTTCAGTGCAGACTCACGCCATGCTGGAACTCATACGGGAATCGACGAAACGCCTCGAGTAATGGACAGGGACACTACGTCAGTAGTGTGTGAATAAATTGAGAATTTGAATCTGACGGAAAGTTTGCTACGGTAATCTGTGTACCTGCG